>NC_092117.1:23624941-24824941 GCF_045679555.1 Salvelinus alpinus
AAGGTTAGGAAAGAGGTTAGGGTTAGTTAAAAGACTACCCTACCTGCTACAAAAAGTTACTTCCGGTCGTAGCTGTACTCCATATAGTCACAACTGTTTTACTGCCGCATCGACCGCTGAGCAAAATTATAATGAAGTGAGTGGTGAGGAACAGAGCAGAGCGGCCAGTCCCTGGGCTTAGAACGAGAGAGGGAGAAGGTTGTGCATATGGAGAGGTGGGCTGGCAGTGCCAAGGAACAGCTCTTTGCCAAACCACGCTGTAAATCAAGCAGACACTCCAGCGGTAACCTTCAGCGGCTCCAGAACACCGACTCACTCTGTATACATTAATCCTTTATTGTTACTCAGAAATCAAATAATTATGTCTGCAGCGAACAGGAAAATTGCCAGGCGAATACATACACTATTCTTCTTTGTGAATTCTCCTTCACTCTTCCTCTCTTCGTCCCATGCCTTCACTGGCAAATTCAACTAGTAATTTTTAAATAAGGCTTATCAAGGCTAGGAAAGTGCCATTCGGATGTAGCCAGTTCACCGGCTCTGTCCTCAGTCTTGTTTTGACATTCTCAAGGTCAAATGACTAATTTACTGATGCTACAGTGATTGCATCACAGGGGGTGACATATTTATGTTTGTCTCAATAAAGGTCTATTGAAATGTGATGAGAGCGAATCATTACCACACGTAGACACCATTAGATCTGTTCACTGGAGGGATTCAGGGGTAACACAATACAAGAATTACAGCGCCACCCGGTGTACTGGCAGAGTAATCAGGCTTCAGTAGAGCAAAGAAGGGAGGAAACGGATCATAACGCTAGGTAAATCTCAGTGCCCTAGACAGAGAGCGAGAGAGGGGGGGGGGGGGCAGAGAGCAATAGAGAGAGGCATACAGTAAAGCGGGGGAGGGATGGGCTCTAGGACTTGGTCTAATGGCTGGAACTGAAACTCTGTATAGACTCTGGCATCTGTGACGGCTGATTTACAGCCCTGCCATAGTAAATGAACCGCATCGCTAATGGCACCACTACTTTTTAATGGACATGCCCACAGAGCACTGTGAACCCAAGCTGATCCTCTGTACTGGAAGAGAGATACTGCAGAGACAGAGGGAGAGGCAGTGAGGGGGGAGTGTCGGGGACAGAGAGACGATGGCACAAAGAGAGAGAGAGGAAGGGAGAAAGAGGGAGAGAGAATAAACCGCACTGCTGGTTTCAGCAACCTCCCCATCTGTGCTAAATTGAAGATGGAAGGAGGGTGTTCTCAGCCATTCCCATCTCCCTTGATATGTAAATGTATTATTTTACTGCCTGTGATTGCTCTCCTTCTCTCTCTCTTTCTTTATCTCTCTCTTTCTTTTGCTTTCTCTCTTTTTTCTCTCTGTCCACCACTCTCTCACTGTCTCCCTCAGTACAATGAAACCAAACAGCTTACATACAACATCATGGGAGGAGAGGGACGTAAAATGGCAGCCTTAAATACTTAAAGGTCCAATGCAGCTGTTTTTTTAATCTCAATATCAAATCATTTCTGAGTCCCAATTAAGTGCCTTACTGTGATTGCTTTAAATAAAAATGTTCAACCAAAACAAATTGCTTGTTAGCAGAGATTTCTCAAGCAAGAATTTTGCTAGGACTGTCTGGGAGTGGTCTGTGTGGAGAAGGGAAAACTGAAAACTAGGTTTGGAACTCGCTTTCTTATTGGTCTATTAACTAATTTATCACTTTGGCAGTCTCGTGATATCACCATAGGATGCAAAATACCCATCCCATCAAAACAGGCAGAAATGTCAGGTGGTCTTTTCAAACAGCTCTTACACTAAAAGGGCATTATGATCATTTTCCTCAATTTCACAGTATTATTCAAACCTCATAGTGTGGAAATATGTATAAAACACAGGAAATCACATTTTTGACTGCACTGGGCCTTTAATCTGATTGAACACAGATAGAGGATGATCTAAATAGCAATGACCTGATATACACTGAGCTGATTGGTTAGGTGATGATGCTACAGTACAGATTAAAAGACATATCTTACATTCCCATATACTGCACTGTGGACACAGGAAAGTTCTTACGTATTGACACCAACCGATTGTGATTTAAGTTATAAACATAACTTTTGAGGTATATAAATGTGATAAAAAGCACATCAGTCCCCTGGCTTGTCACAGTGTATTTTCAAGCGAACAGACATAGCCTGACATTCCTCATAGACAAAATCAATTCCTCTCTGTTTGTTTATGGTCGATCCCTTGCTGCCTTTCAATTAATCCTCATAAAGAACGCTCCTGTCCTGTGACATTCAGTGACGTATTCGGCACAGAGATCAGGCCAGACACCCTCACAATTGTCCTCGAAATATCACAACCCACTGGGCAAAAACTGGTCAAATCAACATTGTTTCCACGTAATTTCAACTAAAGTAATCAGTGCGATGTCGTTGAATCAACATGAAAACTGATTGGATTTGCAAAAAGTAATCAACGTAAGGGAACTTCGTCTTCTTTTCTTTTACAGTTTTCCCAATTGTTTCCACACTAAAATTGTCCCATGAGGCACAATATGACACAAACCTGTAACTCATTTAGCAGAAACATACATAAAATCTGCAATACTACTGGCACATATTTTGCTTTACACTCAGATTGCAATTCTATAACCAACATTTGGCAAAACACCACACAATTCTCTACCGTTGGCACAACCTTCACAACTAAAATCTCTTGTGTGCAAATGAAAAGCAACACTGTTCAACAAGCTAAGTTCAATTACAAATTGATCACTTTCACTACGCAAACACTAATTGCATAAATGTTCACTTTGCAATCAGACCTTTGGTATGGATACAAAGGTCACAGGTGAGTTCTCCTGTGTTTGGAGAACAATGGAAGCAAACTAGGCAACGAGAGATGGAGGTGGAGGTGGAGGAAGACCAAGACCAAGAACAAGAAGACTAATCTCTGATGAATTTTGAGCGACTGTGGTGGACCATGTGGTCGACCATGGTTTGACCTTGAGAGAGGCTGGGCAGAGAGTGCAGCCCAATCTGAGCTGCTTCACCGTAGCATCCATCATCTGGATGTTTCAAAATGAGAATAGGTACAGTATGTACTGCAGACATTGGATCTACTACTTTTACTACTTGACAGTAGTACAACATAAAGCACAGTAAAGACAGTAGATTCCAATACATACTGTAAGGGTTTAATGTTTAATGTATTACTGTATGTATGAAATTGGGAGCAATACTACTTTGTAACATGTTTATCTTGTATACTGTATTACTGTAGTGTTTACTGCACTGTATGCTATTTTGTTTTTGTAGAACTGAAAGATGACCACTACGTTGGTAGAACGCGTCTATTTACAGACTAAAAGGAGGCTGCCATTGTGCAAACAGTAGTTGAAAATAATGCCATAAGACTGTGGGAAATCCAACAACAGATGATTGAAAACCCTGCCACCATAACATCAGAGTGAGTTTATCAACCACAGTTTGCATCCTTAAGAAACACCATCTCTGGATGAAGCAAATCTACAGAGCCCCTTTTGAAAGGAATTTCCAAAGAGTGAAGGATAAACGGTATGAATATGTGCAAGTAAGTAATGTACTAGTATTACACTCTTGAAACATTAGAGACTCATTGATGTTGCCAGTGAACTTTAATATAAAGCAATTACAGTATTTAGTGTCATTTCAGAGAATCATGGAGTTGGATGCAAGTCCCATCCCCCAGGAACTCATATTCATAGATAAGGCTGGATTCAATTTAGCGAAGAGGAGGAGAGGAAGGAACAACATTGGTCAACGCGCCATCATTGAGGTACCTAGTCAGCGCGGTAGAAATGTCACCATATGCCCAGCTATGAGCCACCCCCATGCCACCCTAAAACCATACAACACTGCCCATCTCCTTAATTTTCTGAACATCTTACATGACAATGTTTTTCAGCCATAGCAGAGAGGGCCAGGTGATCCTGAGCAGAAAATGTATGTTCCAATTTGGGACGCTAGTTTCCATTGTGCTGCTCAGCAACTGGTTCCATGACCATGACAGGTTTACAATTATCCATCTCCCACCATATTCCCCATTTCTCAAGATATTTTCAGCATGGCAGTGGAAGATGTATGATCGCAAACCCCATGAACGTAAGGCCCTTCTCCAGGTATGGGAGGAGGCCTGAGGTGACATTCCAGCAGAGTCCTGTTTTCGCAATGGAGCATTTGTTTCTTGACTTGATTTGTTTCTTGACTTGATGATTTAGATTTTACTGTATTTTGACAGTTTCTTTATTTATTCCTTACAATTGGTTTAACATACAGTACAGTAGTACAAACAGTGGCAACCCATCATTCAGGCCAGGTGAAGCTCTGAGCCCCAAATGTTTAGCAAAATTGTTTTTGTTTTTTAGTTGTTGTTGCCTGTTTCACATGTTATTAAAAGAAAATTGCTTTCTTGAGTAACATGCTGACCAGACCGGACACGTCGCGTGCGTGAGCGTCGCAAAATAAATTTAGAAATCCATGTTATTGCACCCACACTGCTCGCGCGCGCCAACGAGCGTCTGCGACGCCAAGGGCTAAAATAGAACTCATTCCTATTTCTGACGCAGATCGCGCTGCAAGTTATGCCTCTCCCATCTCCTTAACTTCTCACGAGTCACCAACCCTGATCCGGTAGCACCCCCCACCCCCCACCCCACTGAGTAGCATAGCTAGCATAGCGTCACAAGTAACTTGTAGCATCTAAATATCATTAAATCACAAGTCTAAGACACCAGATGAAAGATACAGGTCTTGTGAATAAAGCCACCATTTCAGATTTTTAAAATGTTTTACAGGGAAGACACAATATGTAAATCTATTAGCTAACCACGTTAGCAAAGGACACGATATTTTTACTCCCAACAGCTTTTTCCTGCGTCAGTAGCTATCACTAATTCGACTAAATAAAAATATATATAGCCACTAACCAAGAAACAACTTCATAAGATGACAGTCTGATAACATATTTATGGTATAGCATAGTTTTTTGGGGGGAAAATGTGCATTTTTCAGGTATAAATCACAGTTCTACATTGCAGCTGCAATCTGAAATAGTGCTGACCCAGCCAGAACAATTACAGAGACCAACGTCATATAACGAATTACTCATCTTAAAACATTTCAGAAAAATACACAGCGTACAGATATTGAAAGCCCAACATCTGGTGAATCCAAACAATATTTCAGATTTATTAAATGTTTTATAACGAAAACAAAATGTAGCGCTAAATTAGCATAGCTATACCAGGCAGATTCGGCTAGGCGCCCACGGCCAGTTCACATGCACAACAGATATGATATAACATCGTAAATTGGGTCTTACTATGGCTGATCTTTCATCAGAATGTTGATCAAAGTGTCCTTTGTCAAGATGAGTCGTTGGTTCCGTTCAGAATTGTTCCTTTCCCACTCCATTTAGCACAGGTACCGGTCGAGTGGCACGGATTTCTCAAACGTAAATAAATACAGACAACGGAACACCACAAAACTCCCGAAAAAATTCAAATAATCTGATTAAACTATATTGAAAAAACATACATTACGATGATCTGGTCACATGTATCAAACAAACTTCGAGACGGAGATAGTTTTCATCCATAATGGCCGCACAACAGAAGACAATCGCAGCTACAAGTCGCACGATTTAGACAACTGGAAGTTGTCGGTCACGCCAAAGAATTAGCTCTCATTTCACGTCAGTCCCAGATAAACAAGATATTTTTCCTCTGACGTCCTCTTGACACCCAGAGGAAGGCCAATGAGGTGTGTTTCGGGTCATAGGGGGCACGACCATATATAGGCAGAGCGTTGAAGCTGGCATACACATCTTGCTTTTTTCTTCTTGGTCATGGAAAGTGCTGTCAAATGACTTCTGTATCACTCAGAGACAAAATTGAAACGGTTTTAGAAACTAGAGATTGTTTTCTTTCCAATGGTATTATTTATATGCATATAGTAAGAGCAATAATTGAATAAGAGGCAGTTTAATCTGTAGAGCAAATTATGCTAATGGGAAAATAGCACCCCCTGTATTCTCAAGAAGTTAATGGTTTATAGAAGCAGGTACCCATGTGCCATCTCCTCATTGGTTATACCCACGTGGGTGATTGAAAGACGAACTGTTTTGCCGGTAGTCGTGGTAATACAATGAAAGTTTAGATGCGATCACCATATAAGTTAAACGATGAAAAAGCCTGGAAGGAGGAGAGATGACTAGAAACGATTCGGTTGGCCTTTTTATGTGTGGATTAATTGTCGGAGTAGAGGTCCTTGTGCATTTCAGGTACAATAACAACTCAATGTTTATATCCCAGGACAAATTAGCTAGCAACAGCAAGCTAGCTAAATAGGACAAATTAACGTTAGCTAGCAAGTGCAAGCTAACTAGCTAAATTGCCATACATGTTTAATGTTTTTCGACCTGTCCCCAAATTAATGTAATTGGTTCAGAGTTTGTTTTGATATTTTAACCTGCGTGTCGTGATCGCGTTTGGTGTGGGGGGGGCAAAATACATTTATGCACGATAGCGCACAATGACGCACGATGGCGCACGCGCGCAGCCGGTTTGGGTTCTGTGTAAGGCAGCTCCAAAATGCAGGTCTTCCAGCCTAGCTCAGTGCTTTCTGTGTTGGTGGGGCAGCCAGCAGAAAATACATAATCTCTGCGTTAGGTGAAGATGGACATCTTCGCGCCACTTGGCTAGCTAAGGTTGCTAATTCGACAGGAGAAGAGGACATTCTAAAACCAAACAACGATTTATTCTGGACAAAGGACTCCTTGTACAAGATTCTGATGGAAGCTCAGCAAAAGTAAGAACCATTTATGATGTTATTTCGTATTTCTGCTGAAAATGTTTAGTCCTATTTTCCTTCCTTTTTGCGGGTGCTGTCTCGCTATAACGTAAGCTGTTTGTTATGGTAAAGTTATTTTTAAAAATCTAACACGGCGATTGCATTAAGAACTAGTGTATCTTTCATTTGCTGTCCAACATGTATTTTTTAGTAAAGTTTATGATGAGTTCTTTGGTCAGATTAGGTGACTGTCCAAAATATCTCCGGATAATTTGGTGAATCGATGCTACATATTCACAACGTATAACCACGGTTTGCAGCTCAAAATATGCAAATTTTCGAACAAAACATAAGTGTATTGTGTAACATGATGTTATAAGACTGTCATCTGATGAAGTTGGTCAAGGTTAGTGATTAATTTTATATCTTTTGCTGGTTTTTGCGAATGCTATCTATGCGGTGAATAAATGCGGTTGTGTGTTTGATTATTGTGGTAAGCTAATATAATGCTATATTGTGTTTTCGCTGTAAAACACTTAAAAAATCTGAAATATTGGCTGGATTCACAAGATGTTTATCTTTCATTTGCTGTACACCATGTATTTTTCATAAATGTTTTATGATGAGTATTTAGGTATTTCACGTTGCTCTCTGTAATTATTCTTGCTGCTTCGGTGCTATTTGTGATTGTAGCTGCAATGTAAAACTATGATTTATACCTCAAATATGCACATTTTCGAACAAAACATACATTTATTGTATAACATGTTATAAGACTGTCATCTGATGAAGTTGTTTCTTGGTTAGTGACTAATTATATCTCTATTTGGTTCGGTTTTGTGATAGCTACCTATGCGGTAAAAAAATTGTGAAAATATGCGGTTGAGTCTTTTGCTAGTGTGGTTAGCTAATAGAAATACATATTGTGTTTTCGCTGTAAAACATTTAAAAAATCGGAAATGATGGCTGGATTCACAAGATGTGTATCTTTCATTTGCTGTATTGGACTTGTGATTTCATGATATTTATATGCTAGTATTTACTTGTGGCGCTATGCTAGGCTATGCTAGTCAGCTTTTTACTGATGAGGATGCTCCCGGATCAGGGATGGTGATGAAGTAGAGGTTTTAAATGTAAAGTCACCATATTTGGGGACCCTATTTTTTAAATTTTAATAAATTCAGTCTGATATGAGAACGGTAGTCCCTATCTGCAACAGCAGGGTATCTGCGAGAAACTGAGTATCCTGGCTATTGATTGGTGCCTTCAAATCTTTGGTATGACTTACTACCATATATGGGCATACAAATTCATAAGGGCAGGCCGAGCCGATGATCTCGTTTCAAGATGGCTGCTACCTACATTCCGGTTAGCGTTGTGAAGAATAAACTAAATAAACATGGAATACATTGATACACACAAAAACCCGGGAGTCCACACATCATGAGGATATCTTATTTGTCTGCCTGTGACCTATCGTTATTGATCACCAGCTCCAAGAGTCAAAATATTTATTTTGTTTTTTCGCCAAAAGTTTTCACCAAACAGGAAACCCTCTTACAAGGTAAGCTTCGATTTGGTCTGTGTTTGAGCTATAGCTACATGGCGAGTATGAAATTAATCCTTAGGTTGATAGGAACAAATCTAGCCTATTGCCAATGTTATCTGATGATGTATGACTTAAATGGCAACATCGAATGTCCACGAGTGATCTTTGCGCATTAAAAATATGATGTTGCCTCCTTATGCGCTGTAGGCATCCATATCCCCTGTATGTCCCCGACACCACCACAATGTTTGAGAGAGGTTGGTGTTGTAGAAATTTTGTTTTTATAGTGAACAATAACTTGTATGCACATCCAGTGTGCAAAACCAGTGCAATTACCACATTCTGACACTTTGGAGAGGTTGAAAGGAAACTTGAATGTACCCTGGATACCCCATAACATCACCACGTTTGAGTGAGGTTGATATGTTAGAAATTGTGTTTTTATACTGAACAAATAGAATTTAGGGATTGCAAATATGTAATAGCACTGAAATTATCTAATTTACAGAAATATGCCACTTTGGAGAGGTTTAGGGACACTTGGAAAGTCCCGTGACCACACCTGACACCACTCACTAAAACATGTTTTTTATTTCACCTTTATTTAACCAGGTAGGCCAGTTGAGAACAAGTTCTCATTTACAACTGCGACCTGGCCAAGATAAAGTAAAGCAATGTGACACAAACAACACAGAGTTACACATGGGATAAACAAACGTAGTCAATAACACAATAGAACAATCTATATACAGCTTGTGCAAATGTAGTAAGATTAGGGAGGTAAGGCAATAAATAGGCCATAGTGGCGAAATAATTACAATTTAGCATTAACACTGGAGTGATAGATGTGCAGAAGATGAATGTGCAAGTAGAGATACTGGGGTGCATAAAAGCAACAACAAAAAATAACAATATGGGGAGGAGGTAGTTGGGTGGGCTATTTACAGATGGGCTGTGTACAGGTGCAATGATCGGTAAGCTGCTCTGACAGCTGATGCTTAAAGTTAGTGAGGGAGATATAAGACTCCAGCTTCAGTGATTTTTGCAATTCGTTCCAGTCATTGGCATCAGAGAACTGTAAGGAAAGGCGGCCAAAGCAGGAGTTGTCTTTGGGGATGACCAGTGAAATATACCTTCTGGAGCGCTGCTACAGGTGGGTGCTGCTATGGTGACCAGTGAGCTGAGATAAGGAGGGGATTTACCTAGCAAAGACTTATAGATGACCTGGAGCCAGTGGGTTTGGCGATGAATATGAGGCGTGGGCCAGCCAACGAGAGCATACAGGTCGCAGTGGTGGGTAGTATATGAGGCTTTGGTGACAAAAACGGATGGCACTGTGGTAGACTACGTCCAATTTGCTGAGTAGAGTGTTGGAGGCTATTTTGTAAATGACATCGCCGAAGTCAAGGATCGGTAGGATAGTCAATTATACGAGGGTGTGTTTGGCAGCATGAGTGAAGGATGCTTTGTTGCGAAATAGGAAGCCAATTCTTGATTTAATTTTGGATTGGAGATGCTAAATGTGAGTCTGGAAGGAGAGTTTACAGTCTAACCAGACACCTAGGTATTTGTAGTTGTCCACATATTCTAAGTCAGAACCGTCCAGAATAGTGATGCTAGACGGGCGTGCGGGTGCGGGTAGCGATCGGTTGAAGAGCATGCATTTAGTTTTACTTGCATTTAAGAGCAGTTGGAGGCCACGGAAGGAGTGTTGTATGGCATTGAAGCTCGTCTGGAGGTTTGTTAACACAGTGTCCAAAGAAGGGCCAGAAGTATACAGAATGGTGTCGTCTGCGTAGAGGTGGATCAGAGAATCACCAGCAGCAAGAGCGACATCATTTATGTATACAGAGAAAAGAGTCGGCCCAAGAATTGAACCCTGTGGCACCCCCATAGAGACTGCCAGAGGTCCGGCCAACAGGCCCTCCGATTTGACACACTGAACTCTATTGAAGGTCTCAAAGAACACAGTGGCCGCCATCATTCTTAAATGGAAGAAGTTTGGAACCACCAAGACTTTTCCTAGAGCTGGCCGCCTATCCAACCTGAGAAATCGGGGAGAAGAACCCGATGGTCACTCTGACAGAGCTCCATAGTTCCTCTGTGGAAATTGGAGAACCTTCCAGAAGAACAACCATCTCTGCAGCACTTCACCAATCAGGCCTTTCTGGTAGAGTGGCCAAATGGAAGCCACTTCTCAATAAAAGGCACATAGCCCGCTTGGAGTTTGCCAAAAGGATCCTAAAGGACTCTCAGACCATGAGAAACAAGATTCTCTGGTCTGATGAAACAAAAATTTAACTCTTTGGCCTGAATGCCAAGCTTCACTTCTGGAGAAAACCTGGCACCATCCCTATGGTGAATTATTGTGGTGGCAGCATCATGCTGTGGGTATGTTTTTCAACGGCAGGGACTGGCAGACTAGTCAGGATCGAGGGAAAGATGAACGGAGCAAAGTACAGAGAGATCCTTGATGAAAACCTGCTCCAGAGCACTCAGGACCTCAGATGAAGGTTTACCTTCAAACGGGACAACGTTCAAACAGGACAACGACCCTAAGCACACAGCCAAGACAACGCAGGAGTGACTTTGGGACAAGTCTCTGAATGTCTATGAGTGGTACAGCCAGAGCCCAAACTTGAACCCGATCAAACATCTCTGGAGAGACCTGAAAATAGCTGTGCAGCAACGCTCCCCATTGAACCTGACAGAGCTTGAGAGGATCTGCAGAGAAGAATGGGAGAAACTCCCCAAAAACAGGTGTGCCAAGCTTGTAGCGCCATACCCAAGAAGACTTGAGGCTGCCAAAGGTGCTTCAACAAAGTATTGAGTAAAGGGTCTGAATGCTTATGTAAATGTCATCTTTCAGGGTTTTTTTATACTTTGGCAAACATTTCTAAAAACCTGTTTTTGCTTTGTCATTATGTGGATTTGTGTGTAGATTGATGAGGGAAAATAACAATTTAATCACTTTTAGAATAAGGTTGTCAACGTAACAAAATGTGGAAAAAGTAAATGGGTCTGAATACTTTCTATTGCACTGTATATGGCCCCTTTATTTATCCTTCGGTTCTGACTTGGTGTATAGGGAGAATACTGTAAGAATGGCACATGTTCTGTATTCTGTCAGTGTACCTTTCAAAGTGCTGAACAAATAGTTATATTGACTACGTCCATCTTAGCGCACTCATTATGTCTTAATCAAAATTACGGATTGCCTCTTATCCGCTCATCATTCCCTTGTTCTATAGTTTGTTCATCTCAATTGTCAGTAGAAACCACATTTGTTTAAGCAAGTGAGTCATATCACCTATGTTTTTTTAAAAGGCAGTAAATGAGGCTTAATGAACTGTTTCGCTGCCAGACAAGGCTTCGCTGATAGCCATGTGTATCGGTGGTAAGGATTCACTCCATTGTGCTGAAAAGAAAACTCTGCTGTTGGGACAGCTTTATGTAGGCCCTAACAGTTTGTGGGCATCGTTTGTCACCATTATAGCGCAATTAATGTATTGTTTAGTGTTGTGTAGTGGCTTTGCTGGCATGCATCTAAAAATGTTTTGGGGAGTTTGCCCCACCAAGATTTACATGCTAAAATCGCCACTGAGTACCAATAGGCCTATTTTTCTTCCTTTGCATATGCAACATATATTTACTGTATGTTTGCATTTTTACTGTATGTGTGCTTACAGTATGCTGTTTTACATGTATTGAGTCATGTTGTATAAAAACTATTATATAACTATTATAAAACTTGAATTTTTGCATTTATGTTCCTTTCTTTCTTGAGTACACACAAACAACATACGGTATAACAACATCTTAGTCTTCACAATGAAATAGGTTCTGATAGTACTGTTTTGAATATGTCACATTAGTGTGATCTCGGTTGTCACTAAATTAGGTTGATTTGATCAGTGTGTGTGTGTGTGTGTGTGTGTGTGTGTGTGTGTGTGTGTGTGTGTGTGTGTGTGTGTGTGTGTGTGTGTGTGTGTGTGTGTGTGTGTGTGTGTGTGTGTGTGTGTGGACGTGTTTAACTATTCTTGTGGGGACCAGAAGTCCCTACAAGAATAGTAAACAAAGTAAAAATTGACCAACTGGGGACATTTTGTTAGTCCCCACAAGGTCAAATGCTATTTCTAGGGGGTTTAGGGTTAAGGTTAGAATTAGTGTTAGGGTTAGAATTAAGTTAAATATTAAGGTTAGGAGCTAGGGTTAGTTGTAGGGTTAGGGTTAGGAGCTAGGGTTAGGTTTAGGGTTAGGATAAAGTTTAGGTTTTTGGGTTAGGGTTAGGGTTAGGGTTAGGGTTAAGGTTAGGGTTAGGGTTAGGGTAAGAGTACGGGTTAGGATTAGGGTTAGGTTTAGGGTTAGGGGTTAGGGAAAATAGGATTTTGAATGGCACTGAATTGTATGTCCCCACAAGGTTAGCTGTACAAGACTGTGTGTGTGTGTGTGTGTGTGTGTGTGTGTGTGTGTGTGTGTGTGTGTGTGTGTGTGTGTGTGTGTGTGTGTGTGTGTGTGTGTGTGTGTGTGTGTCTTGTATAGAGTTTCATTTCGAGCAGGGAGTACATGCTTTTGATTGCTGTGTTTCATTTTGCAAGATGTTGGGGGAAATTGGCTAACTGTTTTGTGTTGAGAGTTTTGAGTGTTGTTTCATCAAACGTGTGTTAACAATTGGGGAAAAATGTAATCTAAAATGGTGACATTGGTGTTGATTTCACATTTGAATTCACATTAGTTGACAACTCAACCAAATGTAAATCAAAACTAGTCGTTGAACTGACCTCTGTGCCCAGTGGGGAGCATCAGCAGCAGAGAGAGTGAGCCAATAAGGTGGCAGAGTAATTGACTGATGGGGAATAATTAGCCTATTGATCACACAGGAAGCAGCAGATCATGAATCATGTTCCGAAACGTTATGTCATTGTCCTGTACTTGTATTTTTACCACTTCATGCTGTTCTGGAGGTTGATGACAATAACAGTCTTCTTCTGCGTGACAACTCACGTTGAACTCACTTCCGTCTATGCTGTGTGTCTAACATGCATATGTGCGTGAGCGTGTCCATATGTGTGTGTTCTACGTCTATAGTGTGTACAGTACAATATGCTGCTGTAGGACTATAAGAGATCACACTACATTTAGCCAGCACACAGCTAGCGTAGCATTGACGGCGGGGTCTGCAGCTCCAGGGTCATGCATTATTAATCTCTACCAATCACCATAATTAATGTTCAGGAGCATGTCCGCTCTTCCACTCCTACTGAACCACCATCTTTAAAGAGGCCACAGAGGCTCCCCTGCTGCACCGGCTGGAGATCTTGATTTGCTTGGAGGCTCAGAAAAAGGCTCTGCATTCGTGAGACACTGAGGCAAATGTCAAAAGAACAAAGAACCATCTAAAGATCACTGTAAACTGTTTGTGAGGGTCTGTCATTTGAGCCTCGTATGTCTTTGTGTGTCTTTCTACAAGCCTCAAGATATCATGTACCATTGGCTACTCACTGACTTGAGTTGTTCTAGATTACAGTGTATGTGACATAGGTGTCACTCTTCATAAACATGTCATGTTTCTCATTACTCCCTATTGTCAGTGGTGTAAAGTACTTAAGTAAAAATACTTTAAAGTACTATTTAAGTCGTTTTTTGAGGTATCTGTACTCTACTTGACTATTTATTTTCTTGACAACTTGTACTTTTGCTTCACTACATTCCTAAAGAAAAGAATGTACTGTTTAATCCATTCATTTTCCCTGACACCGAAAAGTACTCGTTACATTTTGAATGCTTAGCAAGACAGGAAAAGAGTCCAATTCACGTGCTTATCAAGAGAACATCCCTGGTCATCCCTGCTGCCTCTGATCTGGCAGACTCACTAAACAAACATGCTATGTTTGTAAATTATGTCTGAGTGTTGGAATGTGCCCCTGGCTTTCCATTAAAAAAAATATTGAGAAAATGGCCCTATCTGGTTTGCTTAATATAAGGATTTTGAAATTATTTGTACTTTTACTTTTATTTTTTGTATTTAAGTATATTTTAGCAATTACATTTACTTTTGATACATAAGTGTGTTTAAAACCAAATACTTTTAGACTTTTACTCAAGTAGTATTTTACTGGGTGTAATGCTCGTCGTCAGAAGGAGTGGACCAAAGCGCAGCGTGGTAAGTGTTCATGATTTTATTTAATATCAAAAACACTCGAACAAAGTAACAAAACGAAAAAGCAAACAGTTCTGTCAGGTGCACACACTAAACAGAAAATAACTACCCACAAATGAAAGAGGGAAAAGGGACTGCCTAAGTATGATTCCCAATCAGAGACAACGATAGACAGCTGCCTCTGATTGGGAACCACACTCGGCCAAAAACAAAGAAATAGAAATAAACTAGAATGCCCACCCTAGTCACACCCTGGCCTAAACAAAATAGAGAATAAAAACGTCTCTATGGCCAGGGCGTGACAGTACACCCCCCCCCCCCCCCCCAAAGGTGCGGACTCCGGCCGCAAAACCTGACTCTAAAGGGGAGGGTCCGGTTGGGCATCCCTTATGGCGGTGGCTCCGGTGCGGGACGTAGACCACCCTCCGCCCGCAGATCCCTCCGCTTTGGTGGCGGCCCTGGTGCATGGACCTTTACTGGAGGAACCGGACCGCAGATCATCGCCGGAAGCTCCGGACTGGGGACCGTCGCTGCAGGCCCCAGACTGGGGACTGGCTCCGGACTGGGGACTGTCGCTGGAGGCTCCGGACTGGGGACTGTCGTTGGAGGTTCCGGACTGTGGCCCGTCGTTGGAGGTTCCGGACTGTGGCCCGTCGTTGGAGGTTCCGGACTGTGGCCCGTCGTTGGAGGTTCCGGACTGGGAAACGTCGCCGGAAGCTCCGGACTGGGAACTCCTACTTCAAGGAGTGTGCCAGAAAACTTGTCTGAGAGGCACCAGTTCATCCAATCTTACTTATGCAGCGGCCAATTGTTTCCACATATCATTGGAGTTGTTGGTGTCATTAATTAATTTGAGGAGCAATTATATAACAACGCCATTCAGGGAGCTGTACAGTCAAAAGGGTTCACAAAGCAAAGCACTGCAGAGGTGTTTAAAATTGTATACAAAGTAAAAACATACACTAAAGGCCTTGTAATGGGAGAAAATGATGACGGATACACATTTGAAAGATCTCACGGATTCTGGTCACAGAATCACAGGTCCATTTAATTGTTGGGGTGTATCAGTATGTGTCACTGGTCGATCTCGGCGTTCCTTTTATACCAGATTCTCTGATTTAATTATATGTGTGTTAATGCAGATAGTCTTTGATTATTACCCACTACCAGTTTATAAAGTGTCAGGTTTCTCTGTTGTTTCCCTGCATCACTCAGTGTTCTCCTTAAACCAGTGTAGGCGTGGAGGGTCTTCAAGATGCAATTAAACACCAATTGCCCGAGTTGGAGACCAAGATGGTGAGATCTTTGTCGGAGCATCTGAGGGTAAATGTTGGAGTGGAGAATATTAAAGACCTTGAATATGTTCAGCCAGAGGACATAAAAGACCATTTGACGCCAATACAGTGCCGGGAATTGCTTCAGTCCTTCAAGCAAAGAGGTGAGATCTGGATTGATGATCTGGATTGATAAATGTAACATATTTATGTCATTGTTATGAAAAAAGGTGTTATCTAGAACCTAAAATGGTTATTTGGCTGGTCCCATAGGAGAACCCTTTGAAGAGCCCTTATTGATTCCAGGTACATGTATAACCCTTTTGGTTAGAGGTAGAACTCTTCTGGGTTCCATGTAGAACCCTTTCCACAGAGGGTTCTACATGGACCCCAGAATGTTCTACCTGGAACCAAAAAGGGTTCTCCTATGGGGACAGCCAAAGAACCCTTTCGGAACCCTTTTTTGTAAGAGTGTACACACACACACAAGGTTAAAAAGGTTATGTAAATAGTTTATTTGTTTGCCCTCAAAATAAATGGTCTATTCTATGAGGGACCGAGGCATATGCAATAAAAGGGACAGAAATGACAAAAATACATTTGTATATTTTTGTACTTTTATGTATCTGTAAATTGTTTGTTTGTCCTCTTGTGCTGGTATGGAGTGCAGTGCACAGCCAAACAGGTTTTTAAAAAACAACATATTTTAAGAAAATGAAAAATGGTTAGGATCTGTAACAATGGATAGGACACTTGTCCTCCTCCAAGCAACAGTGACCTCCAGGAACAGTGGCCTTTCCTTTTCACCAAGTTATGGCTCTGCGACCACTTCAATACCCTCACTGGCATCGTGATTGACAGTCGCCTGACTCAAGCTCTCCTGAACAAAGGTAAGAGAATTTTCAACTTAAAAAAAAAACAAAAGACCAAGTTGCGGAGAGAAATCCAGTGCCTGCTGAATGAAATCGACGGTTACATCAAAGGCAATGACGATCTAACAGCCACTGCAGCCATTCTTTTGTTGATGACCCACTTCAAAGAGAAGGACGAATCTCTGTTCCTCTTGGCAGATGTAAGGAATAGTGTTTTTATGCTTAGAAAGTTTATATGATTAATGGTGTTTATACTGTACTATTACACATGATTTGAATATTTTTTATTTGTATGTTTTGTGATTTTAGGTCACTGCAACTCGGGTTGATGTCGAGGCGTAAATTCCTTTGCCAGACACAACAAGGCTGATAATGCTTAGTAATGCATTTATTTGATTTAAGGTGGAACAGAAATATATAGTATTGTGGTACCCATCTAGAAATATCTAGTAAGAATGCACTAACACCCTTACTTTTGTGTATTTCAGGAAATACTCTATTATATTCCTCAAAATGAATGGTGTCAATCGAGGGGAGAGTGGTCCGTGTTTTGGGCAGTGAGTCCAACTTTGCTGCTGCACTCTGTGTTCTTCAGCACGTTCTATATTTTTAACATAGCATACCAGGGGTCGGCCTCTGCAACCTTGGAGCTGATATAGAGGTAAGCATTGAACATTCACTGATCCGACACTTACATTTAGCATTTGTTAGTTACATTGCAATGATATTTCTTATTGTTATTTTTTCAATTCCTAAACTGATTTAATATATTCTATGTTGGGTTGTGCAGGTTCCTGGTTTAAATAAACCCTGAAGGAACCAAACGCACAGCAAAAGCAGGAGTGAGCCGCAAGACCGGAAAGGTCGTTCAGAGGAAGCCATTGCCAATTAACCCACATGTTACACATTTTTTGGTAGACCTGAAGGAGTTCGAGTGGAAAAACTCCAACATGTAAGTACAAAAACACACACCTAATGAACACAAACTTTACTTGTCAGTTGTCATCTGCCTTTCTACACAGCGAGTAATCTCTCTCTTTCTATTCTTTCTATGTCCATGTTTGTCCTAGTTGACGTATCAGAGCTAAGGAGGATCAGAGTTTCAAAGATTGGGGTGATAATCTGCAAGCCATTGAGATTTATTCTAGACTTGATTGCACCTCTCATTCTCTCAGAAACCTTGCCATACGGGTTGGTTGAGCAAATGATCTGCTTGCGCCATCCCGGAGCCTGTGTTGGCTTGCGGTAGCCTGCTTCTCTGGCTCCAGTCTAGCCCTGCTCACTCCTCTCTATCCATCCTTCTCTCTCAGCCCCTTTCTCTCTCGATCTCTCTCTCATTTCTCTCTCAAAGACAGGCAGGCAGTTCTTCTTATAGTTTTTTGTAAACATTTCTTCCTGTTCAACTGTTGTTTTCCTATTTTTCACTGATCTTTTTAGATTAAATTTTTTTCTTAAATAATCCTGTATTTTCAAGAATGACCTATTCTGATGTCTTGGTTTGTGTATGGTGAAGTACATTATTGGCCAGTATTTGTCAATGTTCTTATCACGATATCTCTCTTTGCAACTCCAGATAGTAGGGGAGAGAATGTTGCTCTTTTCAAATGTTGTTCTTTGTGGTTAAAGTGCAAATCATGAGAAATGCAGCTAATGAATTTGAATAAATATATATATATATATTTACACACATTGTTTTTCTTACAATATTGCATTTCAGGGAGCTGTCTTCTAAAGACAACCTGCAATCCTGCTTACTACTGTAAAATTATTGTATATTACTGTAGGTATTTCCCTGTAAATTTGCAGCATGGGATGCTGTAATATGTTTTACAGTAAGGAAAATCATACTGTAAACTATATTACAGCATCACTCTTGTAAAACAAAATGACAGTATTAAACTGGCAACTGTGGTGCCAGTATAATGCTGTAAAGTTACAGGGAAACGTTTTACAGTGTGGTTCAAATGATACCATCACTCTTGTAAAACAAAATTACAGTATTAAACTGGCAACTGTGGTGCCAGTATAATGCTGTAAAGTTACAGGGAAACGTTTTACAGTGTGATTCAAATGATACCAGGCCATTAAAATAGTTGACAACAAAAGATAACAAGCTCAACACCTGTAGGCTACATACAGCCAATGGAGAGAAAATCCCTAGACATGTTTTATGACAGCACAACAACTGAAGTCATTTCAAATGCTTGCCTCAGACTGCAGACTAAAGCCTGTAATAGCCCAGAAGAGCTGTTACACAGGAATAATTCATCCATTCTGCTGTACCACTTTCAAACATGACTTTGGTTTGAAATGGGTAGAGTGGCTGGGATATGTTTTTTTTGTCTGTGTAAAGCCAATGAAGCTGATAATGTACATTAATAATGTACAATAACATTTTCAATTCTATTCATTTGAGGGGAATGCTCAATCACCAACGATTTACACACTCTGCTGGTTTGTATATTTCTCTCTGGTGTATCTGAATGGATTCTGTGTCTGTCTACCTGTTTCACGTTGTGTGTGAACCCAGCAATGTCAGTCTCGTGAGCTCTATTTTATTGTACCTGTAGGCTATAGACAGTTCATTATTGTCAGGAAAGCGATCTCATTTTCCTTTCTGTCTTCAGACCACTCACTCTACTGCAATATGGTTATTTCTCTGGATTATAAAACATCCGTCATAAACAGGCCGCTGCTGCTGGGTGCTGTTGCCCATTCTGACGGAACAGACAGGTCTAAAACCTAACCCTGTCAGAAAGAGAAACAAACACAGCACAATGTTACATACTGTACCAGCCGGGCTTACAGAAAAGAGGAAAACCTAACACTGTCACAAACAGAAATAATACCAGTGAAGAGAGAACTCGGAGGGTGAAAGACAAATATGGAAAGTGTGGTCGTCGAGAATATTTTGAGAATGCTTTAAAAGGGGCAGTAAAGTTCATTTATAGTTTTTAATGATATTTCCACACTATGAGATCGAAATAAAACTCTAAAATTCCGATTTTTTTTGTTGTTGTGTAAAAGTTGTTTGAAAAGAAAAAGACGCCTGGAATTGTTGCCTGTTCTGGTGGGATGTAATTTTCTCCCACCGCATAACGTCACCTGGCGATCTGATTATAATAGACCAATAAACGTTTATAGTTTATTTACATATTCCCTCCTAGTGTTGGTACTGGTCCCACCCAAAAGCAAGCGTAATTTTGCAGTATGTCTGCCTTTGCACTGTATTCCAGCTGAACAATCACTTTGTCTGATTTGGCTGCAATTTGTTTTTCATAATCAACTGTCAGAGAAGTTCAGTCGAACCTCCTGCACAGGACACTTTGCATCAGACTACATTGCTAATCAGGCTATGTCCAGTACACATGTGGATTTCCCAGCAGCTCCATCAAGCATCGCATGGATTTTGAAATCGCCAGCAGCAACCATTCATGAAGTAAGTTAGTGTCTAGATAGTTTTATTTTTAAATTATAAGTAAAGGACATGCTATTCATGTGTTAGATGCTTCGTCACAATATTGCTCTGAACATTCTATTAAAGAATGTTTCCCGAATGAACATTCTACTGGCTACTCAATGGCATTCTCTGAGCCGCCATGTGCTGAAAAGGTTTTGTCTAAAGTGCATTATATCGACTTGGGAAAACAATTACATTTCTAAAGGAGGCAAATCATTAGTAGGAAAACTTTTTGTCATCACTGTGATGTCGCCAGATTGATTTTAGATGGAGTATAACTTTAGCTAGCTAGCTAAGATTGAGGGACAGGACCTGATTTTAGCTAGCTAACGTTAGCATTGCTAGCTAGCTATTTTTGACTAACTTTTCCAGCTATCGCAATTTCCATCTCTCTAAATTAACTTTGACAGCAAAGTTGTTTTCTACTAATTACTTGCCTACTTTAGCAATGTCATTGTATTTGCAGGCCTCTATAATGTCTCCTCAGATAATGTTAACTAGATTGCGAGCTACCAAAGTCTTTGAGCTAACCTGTTGACTGTTATTCAAGCTGCATTAATCACCCATTAGTCACCCAAAACGGAACATGGTAGCCTACTTTATTTAGTTTGTGTCTTGTATTTTTTATGTTTGTGTTTTCTTTGACGACTGTACAAAATTGAATAAAATGCTCATATTGACAATTTAAAGAGTATTTGTAATTAGGTATTAGAGCTGAAACTAACTGGCTTGTGATTAGATTTGTAGCTACTAGCCTGCCACCCAGAAGAGAGAGAGAAGCTATTATTAGTATTGGCTAGCTAGATATCTCATTAAGTGTATGTTTATCTGTGATATGATTCCTAAGAAAGAGTAAGCCTTTTGGCTGTTGAATGCAATAATAAATGTATAAGACTTATAATAGATCATATGACTTATAAACGCTCAGGCTGGAGATCTAGCTGGTTTGACTTTGCTACATGAATTAGGATTTTGCAATATAACTTTGTCACCTTGCCCACAGGTTGATACCTTGTAGCTAGACAATTTCCTTCCATTCATGATCCACTTTCTTATGTGCTAAAGGGCCAGGAAGGTCTGAGGAAGGTCTGAGGAAGGTCTGAGGAAGGTCTGCAGGATGAGGAGGACCATGAGGTTATGGACTTCTTGGAGAAAGATGCTTTTGATGAGGAGCTACTTGGTGAAGACTAGGACGAAGAGTATAAGACACACCCACACACACACACAGACAGGACAGATAGGTGAACATCGACTTGCAGAGAAGCAGCTGAACTGGTTCCCCCCCTAACCCAGTTGATGCTGCTGGTGGTTGCTGTACATACTAAGCTGGTGGTGCAAGTCAAAATCAAATCAAATTTTATTGGTCACATACACATGGTTAGCAGATGTTAATGCGAGTGAAGCAAAATGCTTGTGCTTCTAGTTCCGACAGTGCAGTAATATCTAACAAGTAATCTAACAAATTCACAACGACTACCTTATACACACAGATGTAAAGGAATTAATAAGAATATGTACATATAAACATATGGATGAGCGATGGCCGTGCGGCATAGGCAAGATGCAGTAGATGGTATAGAATACAGTATATACATATGATAATGTAGGAGTAATGTAGGATATGTAGACATTATTAAAGTGGCGTTATTTACAGTGACTAGTGATACCTTTATTAAATCCATTTATTAAATGTATTAAAGTAGCCAGAGATTTGAGTCTGTATGTTGGCAGTTCATAGAAATGTGATAACCTGGTCCCAGAACTGTTTATGCTGTCTTGCTAACTACTGATGCATGATAGTTGTCATGTCATGTTACCATAGCAGATGTCTTGACTATACATAGTAGTTGGCTATATAACAAAAACAGACCAAAGACCAAGCTAACATTTGGCAGATTTTCAGAACAGAAAGAGTGAAACTTAAATGTATTTGAGGACTACTCTAGAAATTGTTGGCTTTGTTATAGGAAAGATAGAAAGGAGAATATGACGTGGTTTGTTTGTGTGGTAACTTGCACTTTGTTTTCAGGTTTGAATGAGACAATGTATTCCCCTATCCTTGTTAGTTTTTGTTTTAGTAATATTATATTACTTGTGTATGTCTTTCCATATCATATGTAAGACTCAATGCTTTCTGTAATTTGTTTTGGTGCAATCAATCAAATGTATTCATAAAGCCCTTTTTACATCAGCCGATGTCACAAAGTGCTGTACAGAAACCCAGCCTAAATCCCCAAACAGCAAGCAACGTTGTCCTCTGGCATCTGGCTAGCTAGCTAAAATCGTTCCTTTCCTAAATTAGCCATGGACGGAGATAGGAATTTGGACTTGTGGTTTTACTTAAAATTTCTTATGGCTGCAATCCCGTTAACGGGATCGATATGACAACAGCCAGTGAAAGTGCAGGGCGCCAAATTCAAACAACAGAAATCTCATAATTAAAATTCCTCAAACATACATTTATCATTTATCTACCATTTTAAAGGTAATCTTGTTCTTAATCCCACCAAAGTGTCCGATTTCAAATAGGCTTTACAGCGAAAGCACCACAAACGATTATGTTAGGTCACCGCAAAATCACAGAAAAACACAGCCATTTTTCTAGCCAAAGACAGGAGTTACAAAAAGCAGAAATAGAGATAAAATTAATCACTAACCTTTGATGATCTTCATCAGATGACACTCATAGGACTTCATGTTACACAATACATATATGTTTTGTTCGATAAAGTTCATATTTATATCCAAAAACCTCAGTTTACATTGGCGCCATGTTCAGAAATGCTTCCAAAATATCCAGAGATATTGCAGAGAGCCACGTAAATAACATAAATACTCATCATAATGATGAAAGATGCATGTTTTACATAGAATTAAAGATACACTTGTTCTTAATGCAACCGCTGTGTCAGATTTCAAAAAGCTTTATGGCAAAAGCACAATATTCAACAATCTGAGAACAGCGTTCAGCCACAAAAGGAAGCCATACAGTTACCTGCCAAATTGTGCAGTCAAAACTCATAAATAGTATTATAAATCTTCACTTTGCTGATCTTCGTCGGAATGCACTCCCTATTCTCCCACTTCCACAAGAAATGTTTGTTTTGTTCGGTAATGTCCATCATTTATGTCCAAATAGCTATTTTTGTTAGCGTGTTTGGTAAACAAATCCAAAGTCAGGAAGCGCGTTCACTAAAAGCAGACGAAATGTCAAAAAGTTCCGTAACAGTCAGTAAAAACATGTCAAACGATGTTTACAATCAATCTTTAGAATGTTTTTAACATAAATCTTCAATAACGTTACAAACGGAGAATTCCATTGACTTCAGATGTGCGATGGAACAGAGCTCCCTCTCATGTGAACGCGCATGGTCAGAGCATGGTCAGGACATGGTAGACCTGACTCATTCCTGTCTCCTTCGGCCCCACTTCACAGTAGAGGCATCAGACAAGGTTCTACAGACTGTTGACATCTAGTTGAAGCCGTAGGAAGTGCAAACTGATTCATATCCCACTGTGTATTCAATAGGGGCTGGGTTGAAAATCAACCAACCTCAGATTTCCCACTTCCTGTTTGGATTTCTTCTCAGGTTTTTGCCTGCCATATGAGTTCTGTTATACTCACAGACATCATTCAAACAGTTTAAGAAACGTCAGAGTGTTTTCTATCCAATACTAATAATATTATGCATATATTAGCAACTGGGACTGAGGAGCAGGCAGTTTACTATGGGCACCTCTGGGCACCTTTCATCCAAGCTACTCAATACTGCCCCTGCAGCCATGAGAAGTTAATTCTCCGTACTGGCCAATTAATAGAAAGGAGATTTTGATCCAACCATAAATTCATACATTGTGCCGCCTGCCTGAGAGGATGTAATTTCAATACAGTATGTAGCTAGATGTAGTAGGCCAACGTTAACCAGCTGGCCTGGCACATCGTTGCCGATGAAAGGAAGTTCGGCTAGCGAGCAAGCATTTTAGCCAGGTAGCCTAGGACAAGGAAAATTAAAAGTGTGTACTGTATGACAATAGCCATAGACCGTTTTGGCAACATGAATTAGAAGAGGATGCCATTGGCGTTTCTCTACCAGTAGGGTGAGTCAACATGTTTTTTCACACACAAACACACACACAAATCAGTACCATGGACAGCCCTATCATATTTAGCTTATGCTGATTGATTTTGTTATCTTTTAGTTGTCACTGTATTAAACTAAGCATAGGTGATTTGATGATATTATTATTATTTTAAAAAATGGAACCCCTTTTTTCTCCCCAATTTCGTGGTATCCAATTGGTAGTAGTTACAGTCTTGTCTCATCGCTGCAACTCCCGTACGGACTCGGGAGAGGCGAAGGTCGAAAGCCATGCGTCCTCCGAAACACAACCCAACCAAGCTGCACTGCTTCTTGACACAACACACATCCAACCCAGAAGCCAGCCACACCAATGTGTTGGAGGAAACACCATACACCTGGCGACCTGGTCAGCGTGCACTGCGCCCGGCCCGCCACAGGAGTCGCTAGTGCGCGACGAGGATATCTCTGCCGGCCAAACCCTCCCTAACCCGGACGACGCTGGGCCAATTGTGCGCCGCCCCGTGGGCCTCCCGGTTGCGGCCGGCTGCGACAGAGCCTGGGCTTGAACCCAGAGTCTCAGGTGGCACTGCGCCACCCGGGAGGCCCTGATTTGATGATATTTAAATATTGAAGTTAAAATGTTACTGGAATAGTGGAGGCAGCTTCTGTTTTCTTTTCGAGTTGCAGGACTCTCCGTGGCTTTAAATCAATGGTTGTTTAGTAGTCCGAAAATGTCGGAAACATTAACTTTCTTGACCATGCTGTAAATCAAAATTAAATTAAATAGTATTGGTCGCATACACATATTTAGCAGATGTTATTGCGGGCGTAGCACAATTATTGTGTTCTTAGCTCCAACAGTGCAGTAATATCTAACAATACACAACAATGCACACAAATCTAAAAAGTAAAAGAATGGAATCAAGAAATTTAGAAATATTAGGATGAGCAATGAGTAAAAGTCCAGAGTCTAGAGTAAAATATATACTGAACAAAAATATAAAAGCAACACGCAACAATTTCAACGATTGTTACAATTCAAATAAGGAAATCCATCAATTGAAATAAAATCATTAGTCCCTAATCTATGGATTCACATGACTGTGCAGGGACACAACCATGGGTGGGCCTGGGAGGGTAGTACATGACGACAGACGATCCTGCAGGTGAAGAAGCTGGATGTGGAGGTCCTGGGCTGGTGTGGTTACACGTGGTCTGCAGTTGTGAGGCTGGGAGCCAGGTCCACCCACAGTGGAGCCACATCCACAGTCGATCAGAAAATGTTGTGAGGCTGGTTGGATGTACTGCCAAATTCTCAAAAAAATGGCATAGGTGGCTTATGGTAGAGAAATGAACATTAAATTCTCTGGCAACAGCTCTGGAGGAGATTCCTGCAGACAGCATGCCAATTGCACACTCCCTCAAAAGTTGAGACATCTGTGGCATTGTGTTGTGTGACAAAACTGCACATTTTATTGTGGCCTTTTGTTGTACCCAGCACAATGTGCACCTTTGTAATGATCATTCTGTTAAATCAGCTTCTTGATATGCCATACCTGTGGATTTTTTGGAAAAAGACAAATGCTCCCTAACAGGGATGTCAGAAAATTTCTTCACACAATTTAAGATAAATACGCTTCGGTGATCTTTTATTTCAGCTCATGAAACATGGGACCAACACTTTACATGTTGCATTTATATTTTTGATCAGTACGTATTGTCACTCCCTGATCTGTTTCACCTGTCTTTGTGCTTGTCTCCACCCCCTTCCAGGTGTCGCCCATCTTCCCCATTATCACCTGTGTATTTATACCTGTGTTCTCTGTTTGTCTGTTGCCAGTTTGTTTTGTTCGTAGAACCTACCAGCGGTTTGTTTCCCTGCTCTCGCCTGTTCCTTACTCCTGTTTTCTAGTTTCCCAGTTCTGACCGTTCTGCCTGCCCTGACCCTGAGCCTGCCTGTCGTCATGTACCTTTGCCCAACTACTTTGGATTACTGACCTCTGCCTGACCTGACCCTGAGCCCGCCTGCTGTTCCAGTGCCTTACACCCTCTCTGGATAATTGACCCCTGCCTGCCTTGACCTGTTTAAAGAATACACTTTCGTTCCTTCAACACTGTCTGCACCTGGGTCATACCTTAAAACATGATACATATATATACAGTATATACAGTTCCAGTCAAAAGTTAGACAAACCTACTCATTCAAGGGTTTTTCTTTCTTTTTACTATTTTCTACATTGTATAATAATAGTGAAGACATCAAAACTATGAAATAACACATATGGAATCATGTAGTAATCAAAAAAGTTTTAGATTCTTCAAAGTAGCCACCCTTTGCCTTGATGACAGCTTTGCACACTCTTGGCATTTTCTCAACCAGCTTCATGAGGTAGTCACCTGGAATGCATTTCAATTAACAGGTGTGCCTTGTTTAGAGTTAGTTTGTGCGATTTCTTTCCTTCATAATGTGTTTGAGCCAAACCGTTGTGTTGTGACAAGGTAGGGGTGGTATACAGAAGATAGCCCTATTTGGTAAAAGACCAAGTCCATATTATGGCAAGAACAGCTCAAATAAGCAAAGACAAATGACAGTCCATCATTACTTTATGACATGAAGGTCAGTCAATACAGAACATTTCAAGAACTTTGAAAGTGTCTTCAAATGCAGTCGCAAAACCATCAAACGCTATTTATTTATTTATTTATTTTACCTATGAGGAATCTGTCTCTCATAAGGACCGCCAAAGTAAAGGAAGACCTAGAGTTACCTCTACTGCAGAGGATAAAATCATTAGAGTTAACTGCACCTCAGATTGCAGCCCAAATAAATGCTTCACAGAGTTCAAGTAACAGACACATCTCAACATCAACTGTTAACAGGAGACTGCGTGAATCAGGCCTTCATGGTCAAACTACTGCAAACAAAACACTAATAAAGGCCACCAATAAAATAAGAGACTTGCTTAGGCCAAGAAACACGAGCAATTGACATTAGACCGGTTGAAATCTCTAATTTGGTCTAGAGTCCAAATGTGAGATTTTTGGTTTCAACCGCATCGTCTTTGTGAGACGCAGAGTAGGTGAACAGATGATCTCCACATGTGTGGTTCCCACCGTCAAGCATGGAATAGGTGTGATGGTGTGCGGGTGCTTTGCTGGTGACAATGATTGTGATTTATCTGGAGCGTCAGCATTTGTGGGTTCGATTACAGGCTCAAAATGGCTAGAAACAAAGAACTTTCTTCTGAAACTCTTCAGTCTATTCTTGTTCTGAGAAATGAAGGCTATTCCATGCAAGAAATTGCCAAGAAACTGAAGATCTCGTACAACACTGTGTACTACTCCCTTCACAGAACAGCGCAAACTGGCTCTAACCAGAATAGAAAGAGGAGTGGGAGGCCCCGGTGCACAACTGAGCAAGAGGACAAGTACATTAGAGTGTCTAGTTTGAGAAACAGACGCCTTAAAAGTCCTCAACTGGCAGCTTCATTAAATAGTACCCGCAAAACACCAGTCTCAACGTCAATAGTGAAGAGGTGACTAAGGGCTGCTGGCCTTCTAGGCAGAGTTCCACTGTCCAGTTTCTGTCGTCTTTTGCCCATCTTAATCTCAGTCTGAGATATGGCTTTTTCTTTGCAACTCTTCCTAGAAGGCCAGCATCCCGGAGTTGCCTCTTCATTGTTGACGTTAGTCATTTAGTTAGTTGACGTTAGTCAGTCAGCACAATAGTCATTTACAACATTAACAATGTCTACACTGTATTTCTGATCAATGTGATGTTATTTAAATTGACAAAAAAATTGCTTTTCTTTCAAAAACAAGGACATTTTTAAGTAACCCCAAGCTTTTGAACGGTAGTGTATATGATGGGATGTATAGACAATATGAACAGTATATAGATAAACTATTCTTCAGACACACTACATATTCTATGTACAGCAATAGTTAAATAGGATAGGCCTTGACAAGAATACAGTATATACATAGGAAGTGGATAAAGCAGTATTTAAACATGATTTAAACATTATTAAAGTGACCAGTGTTCCATGACTGTACAGTACATAGGGCAGCAGCATCTAAGGTGAATCGTAGAATAAACAGGTAGCAGCCGGCTAGTGACAGTGACTAAAGTTCAGGGCAGGGTGCTGGGCAGAGGCCGGCTAATGGTGACTATTAACTATCTGATGGCCTTGAGATGGAAGCCATTTTTCAGTCTGTTGGTGCCAGCATTCATGCATCTGTACTGACCTCGCCTTCTGGATGGTAGCGGGGTGAACAGGTCGTGGCGCTCGGGTGGCTGAGGTCCTTGATGATCTGCTTGGCCTCCGAACGCAAGGCACTACAGAGGGTAGTGCGTACGGCCCAGTACATCACTGGGGCCAAGCTTCCTGCCATCCAGGACCTCTATACCAGGCGGTGTTAGAGGAAGGCCCTAAAATGGTCAAAGACTCCAGCCTCCCAAGTAATAAACTGTTCTCTCTGCTACCGCATAGCAAGCAGTACCGGAGCGCCAAGTCTAAGTTCAAGAAGCTTCTAAATAGCTTCTACCCCCAAGCCATAAGACTCCTGAACTTTTAATCAAATGGCTTCCCAGACTATTTGCATTGCCCCGCCCTCCCTCCCTCTTTAACACAGCTGCTTCTCTCTGTTTTTATCTATGCATAGTCACTTTAATAACTCTACCTACATGTAAATATTACCTCAACTAACCGGTGCCCCCACACATTGACTCTGTACCGGTACCACCTGTATATTCCCTCGCTATTGTTATTTTACTACTGCTCTTTAATTATTTGTTACTTTTATTTCTTATTCGCATTGTTTTACGTATTTTTTTAATAAAAAATGCAAACTGCATTGTTGGTAAGTAAGCATTTCACTGTAAGGTCTACACCTGTTGTATTTGGCGCATTTGATTTGACACCGGGGGCTGAAGCTGTCCTGGAGGGCAGGCAGTGTGCCCCCGGTGATGCGTTGGGCAGACCGTACAACCCTCTGGAGAGCCCTGTGGTTGTGGATGGTGCGGTTGCCATACTAGGAGGTGATACAGCTCAACAGGAGTCTCTCAATGGTGCATCTGTAAAAGTTTGTGAGGGTCTTAGGGGCCAAGCTGAATCTCTTCATCCTCCTGAGGTTGAAGATGCGCTGTTGCGCCTTCTTCACCACACTGTCTGTGTGGGTGGACCATTTCAGATGGTCAGTGATGTGTACGTCAAGGAACTTTAAGCTTTTCACCTTCTGCACTGCGGCCCCGTCGATTTGGATGGTGTCATGCTTCCTCTGCTGTCTCCTGAAGTCCACAATCAGCTCCTTCGTTTTGTTGACATTGAGGGAGAGCTTATTTTCCTGGCACCACTCCGCCAGGGTCCTCACCTCCTCCCTGTAGGCTGTCTCATCATTGTTGGTAATCAGGCCTACCATGGTTGTGTCGTCTAGTCTCTCAAAGCACTTCATGATGACATAAGTGAGTGTTTTGGTGAATTAGTCATTTAGTTCAGTTACCTTTGCTTTCTTGGGTACAGGAACAATGGTGGACATCTTGAAGCAAGTGGGGACAAAAGACTTGGATAAGGAGAGATTAAATATGTCCTTAAACACTCCAGCCAGCTGGTCTTCACATGCTCTGAGGACGCCGCGAGGGATGTCGACTGGGCCGGCAGCCTTGTGAGGGTTAACACGCTTCAATGTCTTACTCACATAGGCCACAGAGAACAAGAGCTCACAGTCCATGAGAGCGGGCAAAGAATGTGTTTAGCTTGTCCGGAAGCAAGACATGGCTGGTTTTCCCGTGATTGTCTGGAGTGCCTGCTACATACATCTAGTGTCCAAGCCATTGAATTGTGACTCCAGTTTGTCTCTGTACTGACGGTTTATTTGTTTGATTGTCTTACAAAGGGTATAACTGGACTGTTTGTACTTAACCATATTCCCAGTCACCTTGCAGTGGTTAAATGTGGTGGTTCCCACTTTCGATTTTGCGTGAATGCTGCCATCTATCAACATCTTTTGGTTTGGATAGGTTTTAATCATCGCAGGAGGAACAACATCCCCTAAACAGTCGTGGCCAAAAGTTTTGAGAATGACACAAATATTAATTTCAACAAAGTTTGCTGCTTCAGTGTCTTTAGATATTTTTGTCAGATGTTACTATGGAATACTGAATTATAATTTTAAGCATTTCATAAGTATCAAAAGCTTTTATTGACAATTACATGAGGTTGATGCAAAGAGTCAATATTTGCAGTGTTGACCATTCTTTTTCAAGACCTCTGCAATCAAATCAAATCAAATCAAATTTTATTTGGCACATACACATGGTTAGCAGATGTTAATGCGAGTGTAGCGAAATGCTTGTGCTTCTACTTCCGACAATGCAGTAATAACCAACAAGTAATCTAACCTAACAATTCCACAACGACTACCTTATACACACAAGTGTAAAGGGATAAAGAATATGTACATAAAGATATATGAATGAGTGATGGTACAGAACGGCATAGGGAAGATGCAGTAGATGGTATAGAGTACAGTATATACATATGAGATGAGTAATGTAGGGTATATACACATAAAGTGGCATAGTTTAAAGTGGCTAGTGATACATGTATTACATAAAGATGGCAAGATGCAGTAGATGATATAGAGTACAGTATATACATATACATATGAGATGAGTAATGTAGGGTATGTAAACATTATATTAAGTGGCATTGTTTAAAGTGGCTAGTGATACATTTTTACATAATTTCCATCAATTCCCATTATTAAAGTGGCTGGAGTTGAGTCAGTATGTTGGCACTAAATATTAGTGGTGGCTGTTTAACAGTCTGATGGCCTTGAGATAGAAGCTGTTTTTCAGTCTCTCGGTCCCTGCTTTGATGCACCTGTACTGACCTCGCCTTCTGGATGATAGCGGGGTGAACAGGCAGTGGCTCGGGTGGTTGTTGTCCTTGATGATCTTTATGGCCTTCCTGTGACATCGGGTGGTGTAGGTGTCCTGGAGAGCAGGTAGTTTGCCCCCGGTGATGCGTTGTGCAGACCTCACTACCCTCTGGAGAGCCTTACGGTTGTGGGCGGAGCAGTTGCCGTACCAGGCGGTGATACAGCCCGACAGGATGCTCTCGATTGTGCATCTGTAGAAGTTTGTGAGTGCTTTTGGTGACAAGCCAAATTTCTTCAGCCTCCTGAGGTTGAAGAGGCGCTGCTGCGCCTTCTTCACAACGCTGTCTGTGTGGGTGGACCAATTCAGTTTGTCCGTGATGTGTACACCGAGGAACTTAAAACTTACTACCCTCTCCACTACTGTCCCGTCGATGTGGATAGGGGGGTGCTCCCTCTGCTGTTTCCTGAAGTCCACAATCATCTCCTTTGTTTTGTTGATGTTGAGTGTGAGGTTATTTTCCTGACACCACACTCCGAGGGCCCTCACCTCCTCCCTGTAGGCCTAACACTGTAGTGTCGTCCGCAAACTTGATGATTGAGTTGGAGGCGTGCATGGCCACGCAGTCGTGGGTGAACAGGGAGTACAGTAGAGGGCTCAGAACGCACCCTTGTGGGGCCCCAGTGTTGAGGATCAGCGGGGTGGAGATGTTGTTACCTACCCTCACCAGCTGGGGGCGGCCCGTCAGGAAGTCCAGGACCCAGTTGCACAGGGCGGGGTCGAGACCCAGGGTCTCGAGCTTGATGACGAGTTTGGAGGGTACTATGGTGTTAAATGCTGAGCTGTAGTCGATGAACAGCATTCTCACATAAGTATTCCTCTTGTCCAGATGGGTTAGGGCAGTGTGCAGTGTGGTTGCGATTGCGTCGTCTGTGGACCTATTGGGTCGGTAAGCAAATTGGAGTGGGTCTAGGGTGTCAGGTAGGGTGGAGGTGATATGGTCCTTGACTAGTCTCTCAAAGCACTTCATGATGATGGAAGTGAGTGCTACGGGGCGGTAGTCGTTTAGCTCAGTTACCTTAGCTTTCTTGGGAACAGGAACAATGGTGGCCCTCTTGAAGCATGTGGGAACAGCAGACTGGGATAAGGATTGATTGAATATGTCCTTAAACACACCAGCCAGCTGGTCTGCGCATGCTCTGAGGACGCGGCTGGGAATGCCGTCTGGGCCTGCAGCCTTGCGAGGGTTAACACGTTTAAATGTTTTACTCACCTCGGCTGCAGTGAAGGAGAGCCCGCAGGTTTTGGTAGCGGGCCGTGTCAGTGGCACTGTATTGTCCTCAAAGCGAGCAAAAAAGTTATTTAGTCTGTCTGGGAGCAAGACATCCTGGTCCGAGACAGGGCTGGTTTTCTTTTTGTAATCCGTGATTGACTGTAGACCCTGCCACATACCTCTTGTGTCTGAGCATGCCAATCCTCCCTGGCATGCTGTCAATTAACTTCTGGGCCACATCATGACTGATGGCAGCCCATTCTTGCATAATCAATGCTTGGAGTTTGTCAGAATATATGGGTTTTTGATTGTCCACCTGCCTCTTGAGGGTTGACCACAGGTTCTCAATGGGATTAAGGTCTGGGGAGTTTCCTGGGCATGGGCCCAAAATATTGATGTTTTGTTCCCCGATCCACTTAGTTATCACTTTTGCCTTATGGCAAGGTGCTCCATCATGCTGGAAAAGGCATTGTTCATCACCAAACTGTTCCTGGATGGTTGGGAGAAGTTGCTCTCGGAGGATGTGTTGGTACCATTCTTTATTCATGGCTGTGTTCTTAGGCAAAATTCTGAGTGAGCCCACTCCCTTGGCTGAGAAGCAACCCCACACATGAATGGTCTCAGGATGCTTTACTGTTGGCATGACACAGGACTGATGGTAGCGCTCATCTTGTCTTCTCCGGACAATCTTTTTTCCGGATGCCCCAAACAATCAAAAAGGGGATTCATCAGATAAAATGACTTTACCCCAGTTCTCAGCAGTCCAATCCCTGTACCTTTTGCAGAATATCAGTCTGTCCCTGAAGTTTTTCCTAGAGAGAAGTGGCTTCTTTGCTGCCCTTCTTGACACCAGGCCATCCTCCAAAAGTCTTCGCCGCACTGTACGTGCAGATGCACTCACACCTGCCTGCTGCCATTCCTGAGCAAGCTCTGTACTGGTGATGCCTCAATCCCACAGCTGAATCAACTTTAGGAGACGGTCCTGGCGCTTGCTGGACTTTCTTGGGCGCCCTGAAGCCTTCTTCACAACAATTGAACCGCTCTCCTTGAAGTTCTTGATGATCAGATAAATGGTTGATTTAGGTGCAAACTTGCTGACAGCAATATCCTTGCCTGTGATGCCCTTTTTGTGCAAAGCAATGATGACGGCATGTGTTTCCTTGGAGGTAACCATGGTTGACAGAGGAAGAACAATGATTCCAAGCACCACCCTCCTTTTGAAGTTTCCAGTCTGTTATTCGAACTCAATCAGCATGACAGAGTGATCTCCAGTCTTGTCCTCGTCAACACTCACACCTGTGTTAACAAGAGAATCACTGACATGATGTCAGCTGGTCCTTTTGTGGCAGGGCTGAAATGCAATGGAAATGTTTTTGGGGGATTCAGTTCATTTGCATGGCAAAGAGGGACTTTGCAATTAATTGCAATTCATCTGATCACTCTTCATAACATTCTGGAGTATATGCAAATTGCCATCATACAAACTGAGATAGCAGACTTTGTGAAAATTCATATTTGTGTCATTCTCACAACTTTTGGCCACGACTGTACACTTCCTGATGAACTCAGTCACCGTGTCAGTGTATATGTCAATGTTATTTTCAGAGGCAACCCGGAACATTTCCCAGTCCGCCTGATCAAAACAATCTTGAAGCATGGATTCTGATAAACTGTTTGTTAACATGCAAAATGCTTTGTGGACTTCACCGGACAGATGTTGCTCTCCGGTTTTGTGATAAAACAAAGGTGTGGTGTCACGTCTGCTCCCGCTCTTCCCCTCCCCCTGGCGCTTGAGGGCGCCAGAATGCCTTGCATCACTCACTCCTGCCATCCATCACGTACACCTGCCTTTCCTCGTCACGCGCATCAGCGTTATTGGACTCACCTGGACTCTCTTATCACCTGTTCATTTCCTCCCCTATATGTGTCAGTTCCCCAGCTCTGTTCCCCGCTTCTGCATTGATTGTTTTTCTGTTTGCTAAGCTGTTTATGTCTCGTTCCATGTCCGTTATTTATTAAATGTTACTCCCCGTACCTGCTTCGTCTCTCCAGCGTCATCCTTGTGATAGATCGTGACAGAAGGCAGAAGCCATCACACGAAGCATCGGGGAGTACTGGCGTTCTGGTTGGTATAGTGGCATCGGCTCTGGGTCAACACCGATGGAACCGGGGGTGCCTAGCCTGCTCGTCGGGCTTCCACGCCCTAGCAGGCTCGAGAGGTTTCCTTGCCCCGGTTGGTTCGGAGGGCGCCCATCCCACGTCGGGTCTCAGCTGGATCGTCAGTTCTTGTCTGCCCAGCCTGTCCAGGAGTTTTTTGTTTGTTTGTTTTTTGTTTTGTCGGTGACGTCGGGGGTGGATTCTGCCGCCGATGGAACCGGGGGTGCCTAAGCCAGCCCGTCGAGCTTTCATGCCCTGGCTGGCTCGGGAGGTTTCATTGCCTCGGTTGGCTCGGTGGCTTCCCATCCCACGTCACAATCCACCGGATCATCGGGTTTCCTCAGCGGGATCGACAGGCGTCTGGACTCAGCCGGATCGTCAGGCTCCCATGCCTCAGCCGGCTCGCCAGGCTCTCACGCTCCAGCCGGTTCGTCGGGCTTCCACGCCTCAACCGGCTTGCCCAGCGCCCATGTCTCGGCCGGTTTGCCCAGGTGGGACGCCGGGTGGCGCCCCTAGTGGGGGGGTACTGTCACGTCTGCTCCCGCTCTTCCCCTCCCCCTGGCGCTTGAGGGCGCCAGAATGCCTTGCATCACTCACTCCTGCCATCCATCACGTACACCTGCCTTTCCTCGTCACGCGCATCAGCGTTATTGGACTCACCTGGACTCTCTTATCACCTGTTCATTTCCTCCCCTATATGTGTCAGTTCCCCAGCTCTGTTCCCCGCTTCTGCATTGATTGTTTTTCTATTTGCTAAGCTGTTTATGTCTCGTTCCATGTCCGTTATTTATTAAATGTTACTCCCCGTACCTGCTTCGTCTCTCCAGCGTCATCCTTGTGATAGATCGTGACATGTGGTTGAATTTATTCTACCACTGTGTCTTCTTATTGTTTCTGCCAAAGGCCTATATATCACGGTCGCAAGGCATATGAACTAACAGGTTATAGAGCAAACAATACAATTATCACAACACATTGTAATATGGCTTTTATTTTCTGGCTTGGCTTCCCTAGTGATTTTTACCCACGCACCGCTACCGCAATAAAGAAAGCTAAATTGCATTGCATCTGTTTATTGTGTTATGTAAATAACTGACAAGAATTTATGAAGAATGCTAACAACCTTTCATTGCAGTCTGGTTTCTTTATTTACTTTCAACAACAGAATTCAAGACTGTTTACTCATTAGAAGTTTTTTTATAAGTTATCATCTCCAGTATCATCACAAAGTGTATTTCGCAAAATTATTAAATAGACTTTGTGATGGTACTGAAGATTATACCATTGGCCATTACGTTTCAGAGTACTAACACAGCAAGTAATACTAAGTATACTATAGTCTGCCCTGCAGATAATCATTGCATTCTGCAATGAATTGACGGAAGACAAGGTATAGGCTAGGATTCTCCACCATTCAAACAGGCTGTTCTGGTCCTGCATCTTCTGGTGACCTATTGAAAACAGTACAACAATGATATAGCAAATTAAGATGCATTGTGTATGCCTTTTGTTTTGAAGAACAAAGTATTCTGCACACCTGTGGAAGTTCGTCACTTTCAGGGTCCAGCTCCAACTGACAAGTTGAATACCATGAACACCTTGTTTTTTGTAACGTCAGATGAGTTGACTCGACAAATCACAGCACAGATTGAAGGGTACACTTACTGCATTTACTTCCTGTCATGGGTCTATGTTGAAAAAATACAGGTTAAGACAATGTAATGATTCCATGAGGCAGTGTTAAAAAAATAACAAATTCATGGCGCCATTGATAACTATTCAACCTAGGCATGGGTACACTCAAAATGGCTGCCAGTCAATCATTTAAGGCATCAGCATGCTTCAAATCGGAACAGTCATTAATTTTGACGTTTTTGCCGAGGAGATCTTAGTCACGCAATTTTACATCTAACTAAGTTGTTTGATGCAGTATTTCTCAATGAAAAAATGTGCACGATAACAAGTCGTCTAGTCGACAGCAAAGACTGAAGAATCACTAGTGCTGACCAATCACCGATGAAGGGGCGTAGACTTTGGCTACTGACTTATATTTCTGTGGCTTTAACAATGTGCTATAGTCAAAATCAAGCTATAAGTCGCTAAAGTAATGGGACCAGTTGCATACAACACCTTAAGATAATTTCCCCCTTATCTTTTCCCTTTTCCTTAACTTTAAGTCAGTTGCACTAAACCTTTTAAGGAGAATATTCCCCTTAAATTAAGTGATACAGTTAAGTCCCTTAACTGCTTCATTCAGTATGGATATCAATGTAAACAGCATTTGTGGAGGTGAATGTTGCTTTCATCTGCCCTGGTTACAAAAGGAAAACCTCCACCAGCTAGCTAGCTACTAAACAATAGAAGGTGCACAATCGATGGCTACAAAGCTATCTGGCTAGCTAGCTACCTCCTCTGTAAGTTAGCTTGACATGATAGAAATAATAAAACAAGTTGAGAAAAAAATCACTAAAATAAACATGTTTTATTATCTTCTGAATCAATTTGTCTTGACTGTAGAAGTTATATTTTTCCATCTACCAAAATAAATGAGATCTCATTGACTAGATATTCACTCAGTGAATCAGGGCCTCTCCATGTTAACCAGAGACTCTTTCTGCCATACATGCCTTCAAACGACCATAAACTCTTAAAGTGGAACTGACAGCGTTTTAACTACTTTGCAGATATGAAACAGACAATCATAATATCAGTCAGAAATATAAAATTCCTAGTTTATTCTACAAATAACCTTTTAAATAGGTTATATTTGACTCAACATTCCATGACGTAGAGTAAGGCATTGTTGGCAGAATAGGTGGATCCAGATCAATGCATGATTCATATAATTCACCAATACATTTCTTGGTAGTCCCAAAAATATTGCTATCAGCTTGTAAATCATAGCTGGCCTGGTACACTTTTTTTTTTGCCTCCACCCATTCGGAATGCACTGTTTAAGTTTCAATGAATCAATATTTTGAACAAAAACAGATGGCTGCAACTAAGGCTTGGAATGTCAATACAATCAAACTAGCAAGGGCAATGATCCCTGACTCCAACACCATCATTAAGTTTGCACATGACTCAGCCTGATCACCGACAACGAGACAGCCAATAGGGAGGAGGTCAGAGACCTGGCTGGGTGGTGCCAGAATAACAACCTATCCCTCAACGTAATCGAGACAAAGGAGATGATTGTGGACTACAGGAAAAGGAGGACCGAGCACGCCCCCATTCTCATCGATGGGGCTGTAGTGGAGCAGGTTGAGAGCTTCAAGTTCTTTGGTGGTGTCCACATCACCAACAAACTAGAATGGTCCAAACACACCAAGACAGTCGTGAAGAGGGCATGACAAAACTTATTCCCCATCAGGAGACTGAAAAGAATTGGCATGGGTTCTCAGATCCTCAAAAGGTTCTACAGCTGCAACATCGAGTGCATCCTGACTGGTTGCATCACTGCCTGGTATGGCAACTGCTCGGCCTCCGACCGCAAGGCACTGCAGAGGGTAGTGCGTACGGCCCAGTACATCACTGGGGCTAAGCTGCCTGCCATCCAGGACCTCTACACCAGGCAGTGTCAGAGGAAGGCCCTAAAAATTGTCAAAGACCCCAGTCATAGACTGTTCTCTCTGCTACCGCATGGCAAGCGGTACCGGAGCGCCAAGTCTAGGACCAAAAGGCTTCTCAACTACTTTTACCCCCAAGCCATAAGACTCCTGAACAGGTAATCAAATGGCTACCCGGACCATTTGCATTGTGTCCCGCCAAACCTCTCTTTTACGCTGCTGCTACTCTCTGTTTATCATCTATGCATAGTCACTTTAACTATACATTCAGGTACATATTACCTAAATTAGCCCGACTAACCGGTGCCCCCGCACATTGACTCTGTACCGGTACCACCTGTATATAGCCTCGCTACTGTTATTTTCACTGTAATTTGACTGTTTTATTATTTATTTATTTTTACATATCTATTGTTTACCTAAAACCTATTTTTTACTTAAAAATGCACTGTTGGTTAGGGCAAGTAAGCATTTCACTCTAAGGTCTACACCTGTTGTATTTGAGCCACATGGCTCAGTTGGTAGAGCATGGCGCCTGCAACGCCAGGGTTGTGGGTTCATTCCCCACGGGGGGACCAGGATGAATATGTATGAACTTTCCAATTTGTAAGTCGCTCTGGATAAGAGCGTCTGCTAAATGACTTAAATGTATTTGGCGCACGTGATAAATAAACTTTGATTTGATTTGATCACAAGTCTGTCATAACGTGGCTAATAGGCTAGTGCACATGTCAAACACAATGCCCGTGGGCCAATTAGGACATACACGTGAGTAGAAATGAGTCAACAGTTGAGTCATCCTCATTATGAAATTACAGCCTGATGCACTCGCATTGGTGAATTCAACTGCAATCACGCTGCTTTTGTGTGTCGTGTTCATAGCGCGCAGCGGAGGGAAAGTGTACAGACACATCCTAGTTCAGCTACTAAAATGTTGGAGTCTGGCTTTGATTTTAAAGCCTGACAATTAATAACCCGAAAAACTAAACCTGCAACAAAACACCATGCAAAGGAGAAACATGGTCACTCATGTCATTGGAGTGACTGACTTTTCCCCCTCATGTTTTTTCAGTGGCTAGAGATGCAGGTGTCATTTGGTTAGCCAGCCAGAAATGTGAATCGCTTTGTTAGCTAGCTACCTATGCTGAATTGAACGACCATTATCCACAGTTAGCATATGTATCTCTTAGTTGTCACTCAAATGTATTTGGCAAGCAGGCAAGTTCCCATTCAGTTGTCAAAACATGGGTTAGGAAAAGCATGCATTGGCAGGCAAACTGCAGAAGGACGAACAGGCTACTATTCCCCATTATTTATCAGTGCAATTTTGAGTTTATCTAGTGTTCCCTCGTTAGATTTCAGCTCATCTCACTCTGGCTAGCATTAGTTGATCTTGTTGATGTGTATAGGCGACTGAGGGAGAGATATCAAACCCTTTCATGGTTGTTTGATCAATAGGATTGTGAAGTTCCCAAATTTAAGAGGACTCCCGTGGGATTTACATATTTGCAAAAATCCACTCAGGTGTATTTTGTGGCTTTTATTGAATGCGTTCTAATGATCTAAAGTCTTGCATTTGGTACTGCCTGTAAACACACAGTCCAGTTCAAAGTCAATGATGGAAGGCCCATGTGGCAAATGGCTTATTTGCATATGGCGCACCAGTCTGCGTAGACACCGGTCCTGGACCAGACGTTTTTATTCTGTTTTATTTTCTGCAGTGTAAATATTATTTGTCAAAACGCATGTCCGTTTTCCCACTCTATATTGTTATAGAATTTTCACAAATGCCTTTGACATAATGTACTTTCTATGAATTTATGAAAACGACCATATCTAAGCGCCCGCTTGTCAGAATTTCAAAAAAGTGTAAATTAGTTTAACCATATTTCATGTTGCTAATACGCTGTCAGTTCCACTTTAAATGATGCCCTTACCTAAGGAAGTGTTTGAGTGGGTCTATGCAACACCCTTAGGTATGTGAACATTATTCCTTGAGGTAAAGGGGAACACTTAAGATGTTTTATGCAACCAGGCCCTGGAATAAGGAGCACGTTTGTGGTTCGTAATCCAAGGCAGTGTCAACAAGGGACGGAACGGCAGGCAGGGTCAGGGTAGGCAGAAAGGTCGTAACCGGGAAGATTAGAAAACAAAACTAGAAAGGTGTAACGATTGTCGTCGGGTGAAGAAGAGGACCAAGGTGCCGCGTGGTAAGTGTCCATATTACTTTTAATAAATACGAAACACTTGAACAAAAACAACAAAACGACAATGAACAGTTCTGCAAGGTGCAATACACAAAACAGAAAACTACTCAAACACCAGGTGGGAAAAGGCTACCTAAGTATGGTTCTCAATCAGACAACGATAGACAGCTGCCTCTGATTGGGAACCATACCAGGCCAAAAACAGAAATAGAAAACATAGAAAAACACATAGAATGCCCACCCCAACTCACACCCTGACCAAACCAAAATAGACATTAAAAGGAACTAAGGTCAGGGCGTGACAGAAGGTAACACACGGAAAACACACTGGGACGACTTGACGAGACAAGACGAACTGTCAATAGACAAACAGGAAACAGGTATTAATACAAAATAGGGAAAAATAGTACACCTGGTGGGGGTTGGAAACAAGCACAAGACAGGAGAGAGATCAGGGTGTTACAGTTTGATTATTTTTCAAAAATATAGCATACAACACCACAGAACATTAGCTGAATATTTGGCAAAATGCCAAGGTTTATAATGGTGCTGAAGCACAAGGACAGAAGCTTTAATTGAGGACAGCTAACAACAAAAATATGTTCAATATTATCCATAAAAAAGTGGTTTCTAAGGAATGCTCAATCTGTGTCCTCAATCTTACCATTAAACTAACAGTTTGCCCAGTAGTAGGGATGTCAGACATTCAGGCTGTGTTACGCACGCCTCTATGAAGAGGGAACGCAACACCCTGCTACAACTCAACGTGAAGCGAAAGAGGTATGGACTATAGGTGCGAGTAAGGATGACAAAAAGGCAGAATTGACCGCTTACTAGGATTTATTTCCTTACACGGTAATATGGGCTGGACGGAACCAAAGCAAAGAAAGTAAATATCAAAGCTTCCCCCTCTCCTATCTAACCTGCCTACCCACTACTTATTTATCTTAGCACCACCTGGTGCCCTAACCAAAATACAGGGGGTGGTCCACCCAGGTCTTACCTAGTGTGCCTAGACAGTGAATATACTACAGGTATATGTATGCCCGCGGGCCTCTTGCCTAAACACTCCAAGTGCCTTCCTCTTCCCCCCTGGGAACAAATGAAACAGAACAATCCACTTCACAACAAAACTGAGAAAAATCAGGTCACTAAAGAAGCTCTGACAAAGCAACAACCACAGAACATTGCAAAGCTGCTACCAACAACAACTAACATAGTACATACTCACGACCAAAATGCTATAACCCCTCAACCATAAACCTCTCTCTCAGCAATGATCTATATAACATTCAATCTCAGTCTACAATGATCTCTCTTTCTAATCAGAACACTGGCTTTTATAGCTTCAGGTGGCAATGGTAATTAGAGACAGCTGTATCTTGACGAGGGGGCGGGGTCAGCACTCCAATCATCAATTGGGGCCGACCAATCAGCTGCTTGGGGAGAAATTCCAGGAAGCCATCTCCTGAAACACACACACACTCAAATACAAACTACAACACAGAAACTGGGGAACGTAACAGGCTGCTGCACAGACACTATGGAGGCTCCAGTCCAGAGCGCTCGGTTAAATTGTGTTTGAGAGCATTTTTTTACTCTCTAAATGGTTAAATTAGTGAGAAATATATGTCATTTTTGCAATAGTTTGTGGCTGGGCAACATATACCATCATCTTAAATTGACATGTTGAATTATTTTGCCATTTTAAATTATTGTATATTGCGTTAATTTCCCTAATGTGGACAGTTTGTGTTACTACCTAACACAAGCTTGCATTTTCACCCAATAAAATATAGTGGAATTACACATCCTTTTCACCTCAGATTGGTGATGTTAGTATAAAAGCTTTTAGTCATCACAATGACATAAGATTGACTGCTTAAAACAGATCAATATCTTTGGTTTTGTACCGTTGATGTTGTTACACACTCTGGGATGCACAGGAATTAAATGGCACTGAAAATTCAAAACAAATTTGTAACATTTCAAAACGTAGCTAGCTGTCTTCTACAAATTGTTATCTAACCAGTGATGTACACATAATTCACAGATTCCATATGGTTCTTGAGCTGTGTTAGTTTTAACAGGACATGAAATCTCATCTCCCCCTCTCGCGCAATTGATTTCAACATGATATCGATATAAGTTATTGACAAATAAGTGATGCGTTTACCTTTCCGTTTTGGTGACCCCCAAATCAAAATGCATCACTGCAAAATGTAGCTCACTGTCTTATACAGGTTGTTCTCTAACCAGTTCTGAAAAAATATCTCCAGTTCCCATGTGTTGTTTTTTCTTTGCATTAGCTTCAACAGCTCGTACAACCCGATTTCCCCCCTAATCGATATCAGTGTTTTATTGCCACTTGTCAAAACCAGTGGTAGAAAAAGTACTCAAGTATCATACTTGAGTAAAAGTAAAGATACCTTAAAAGAAAATGACTCAAGTAAAAGTGAAAGTTGCACCGTAAAACACTACTTGAGTAAAAGTCTAAAAGTATCTTGTTTTAAATGTACCCTAGTACAGGGGTAGAAAAAGTACTCAATCATCATACTTGAGTAAAAGTACAAAGTAATAGTAAATGCTATACATCAAATTCCTTATACTAAGCAAACCAGACAGCACGATTTTTCAATATTTTTTTTATTACGGTCAGACAGGCACACTCCAACGCTCAGACATAATTTACAAACACAGTATTTGTGTTTCGCGAGTCCGGCAGATCAGAGGCAGTAGGGATGACAAAGTGTTGTATTGATAGGTGCCCTAATTCTGTCCTGGTTGAATATTCTAAATGTAATGAGTCTTTTAGGTGTCAGGGAAAATGTAAGAAGTAAAAAGTTCCATATTTTATTTAGTAATGTAGTGGAGTAAAAGTAAAAGTTGTCAAAAATATAAATAGTAAAGTAAAGTACAGATACCCCAAAAAACTGCCTAAGTAGTACTTTAAAGTATTTTTAGTTTAGTACTTCACACCACTGGTCAAAACAACAGGGGTTTTATGCGTGTGCAGTTTATAAGGTGCACATAAACCATTTTTTTTACGTAATATGATTACTATTGTTGCATTTGTATGTGTAGATAGTACATGTCATGTTTAGGTTTTCAATATATCACAAACTGTTTCTGCTTATTGGTTATTGATTTGGACACGTTAAAACTTTGTCTCACATTGGGCTATTTATCAAAATGTCTTGTCAACAGGAAGCAGCGACAGCATCATGTTCAACTGGAGTTTTAGGAATATAAATGGAACTTTCAACATTCATTTCCAATGGTATTGTACTTAATCAGGTAAAAACTGATGAATGAGTCCAAAAACATGCTGCAATTTATTTATTTTGATGATATACCAGAAATACACAAAAACGGGTTTGCCCTGCCTACCAGTAGCACCTGCATTATCATTATCTCTGATCCAGTATCACATTCCCTATATATATCCAGTATGTGTCAATTATAAAGGAGTCCTGAGTGTTGTGTGTAAATCAGGTAACTCATTAGTATTGAGAGGATTGTAAAGAAGGAGTTCATCCTACTCAGTGTGTGGCTAATGACTGGGTTTTGTGGAGAGTTTGGAGCCGGGCTGACATACAAGCCAATACAGTACCTAGCAGAATCGCAGGCTGACTGCGGCTGAGTAGCTTGCTGACTATCACTGAGTAGCTGGCTGACTATGACTGAGTAGCTGGCTGACTATGACTGAGTAGATTGCTGACTATGACTGAGTAGCTGGCTGACTATGACTGAGTAGCTGGCTGACTATGACTGAGTAGATTGCTGACTATGACTGAGTAGCTGACTGACTATGACTGAGTAGATTGCTGACTATGACTGAGTAGCTGGCTGACTATGACTGAGTAGCTGGCTGACTATGACTGAGTAGATTGCTAACTATGACTGAGTAGCTGGCTGACTATGACTGAGTTTCTGATCCTATATTGTTCCCTAACACTACTCTGTGCTCTCCCCTGTCCAGCTAGGTTTTAATTGGCTCAGCGCTACCAAGGTAGGACATGCCATAGGTACTAGCGGTAGAGCTGCAAATAGGGGGGGTCAGATGGGGGGGTGTTGAAAGTGTGAATAGCTTGGGGTTTGAGGGGAAGGGAAGGGAAATGGATGTTGTTTGTTTCATTAAACCAATACAGTAGTGAGACTCAAATCTCTGGAAAAATGTGTTTCTCAAATTGACTACAGTTCTGACATCGCTATCGAGCCATCACAACTGGGCACTTTTTTTGCAATATCGTTAATTTGGGGAAATTTAACCTTTCACTGCTACCAAACCCGGATCCGGGAGCACCCCCCACAGTAAAAAAGCTGACTAGCATAGCCTAGCATAGCGTCACAAGTAAATACAAGCATCTAAATATCATTAAATCACAAGTCCAAGACACCAGATGAAAGATACACATCTTGTGAATCCAGCCATCATTTCTGATTTTTAAAATGTTTTACAGGGAAGACACAATATGTAAATATATTAGCTAACCACGTTAGCAAAAGACACCACTTTTTTTACTCCACCAGTTTTTTACTCCATCAGTAGCTATCACTAATTCGACTAAATAAAGATATATATATAGCCACTAACCAAGAAACAACTTCATAAGATGACAGTCTGATAACATATTTATGGTATAGCATATGTTTTTTTAGAAAAATTTGCATATTTCAGGTATAAATCACAGTTCTACATTGCAGCTGCAATCTGAAATAGCGTTGGAAGCAGCCGGAATAATTACAGAGACCGACGTCAATTACCAAAATACTCATCCTAAAACATTTGAAAAATACACAGCATACAGCAAATGAAAGCCCAACATCTTGTGAATCCAGCCATCATTTCTGATTTTTTAAATGTTTTACAGGGAAGACACAATATGTAAATCTATTAGCTAACCACGTTAGCAAAAGACACCACTTTTTTTACTCCACCAGGTTTTTACTCCATCAGTAGTTATCACTAATTCGACTAAATAAAGATATATATAGCCACTAACCAAGAAACAACTTCATAGGATGACAGTCTGATAACATATTTATGGTATAGCATATGTTTTTTTAGAAAAATTTGCATTTTTCAGGTATAAATCACAGTTTAGCATTGCAGCCACTATCACAAAACTCACCCAAAGCGACTAGAATAACTACAGAGAGCAACGTGTATTACCTAATTACTCATCTTAAAACATTTCTGAAAAATACACAGCGTACAGCAAATGAAAGCCCAACATCTTGTGAATCCAGACAATATTTCAGATTTTCTAAGTGTTTTACAGCGAAAACACAATATATCGTTATATTAGCATACCACATGAGCTAACATCACCCCAGCATTGATTCAAGGCAAAAAGCGCGATAACGTTATCACCACCAAAATATATTAATTTTTTCACTAACCTTCTCAGAATTCTTCAGATGACAGTCCTGTAACATCATATTACACAATGCATATAGAGTTTGTTCGAAAATGTGCATATTTAGCATCACAAATCGTGGTTATGCTATGTAATCAGTCAAAACATGGCATGCATTCTGGCCGGCGCCATCTTGGAAGGGCACCTAAGTTTACGATTATTTATCGATTAGATTGACTAAAAAAATACAGGTTGGACAGCTAATGAAAGATGCATTGGTTATTAATGCAACCGCTGATTTAGATTTTTAAAATTAACGTTACTAGACATACAGTGTGCGTTACAGCACTGGACTAGTGCTGCAATAATGGCCGAAAAATGCGTTTACATTTTTCCACATAAATACGGAATAAAATCATAAATAGCTCTTACTTTTGGACGAGCTTCCATCAGAATCTTGGGCAAGGTGTCCTTTTGTCCAAAAGAATCGTTGCTTTGTTGTAAAACGTCCACTTCAACTTCGGAACTAGCAGCTAACAGTAGCTACGTGGCACACACATGTCCAAATCCTCAAACGCAATACTACGAAAATAGCGATATACTCGCATAAACTGATATAAATCGGTTTCAAATAACTTCGTTATGATGTTTCTAACACCTATACCGAATTAAATTACAGACGGACATATCTAAGGCCGATAACTGAGCGTTTCAAAATGCTATCCTGAGGTCTTGCGTTGCGTAATGGCGGAAGTCGAAAAGAGAGCGCACCTCGTTCCTTGCCCTTTTATAAGCTCTGAGAAATACGTAGAAACACCATTCCACTTCTCATTGGTTACTGACATCCAGGGGAAGGCGGGTGCAGTTCATTTCGATCCATAGGGCACACACAGAGCTTTAAACTGATCTGAGAACAGAGACTATTTTTCTGACCTTCGCATGTCCTGTCATGATTTTCGCTGTAGAAAGAGTTCTGGTTCACCCACAGACATAATTCAAACGGTTTTAGAAACTAGAGATTGTTCTCTATCCAATAGTAATAATAATATGCATATTGTATGAGCAAGAATTGAGTACGAGGCAGTTTAATTTGGAGACGCAAAATGTCGAAGTTGAAACAGCACCCCCTGTAGTGACAAGAAGTTAATGGAAGGACGCTAATGAGAATAAACTACTAGCCTTGAAAAAATTCTCAGTCAATATGAGTTTCGAGCGCACTCTCATTCCTGGAATTGCTATTAACATTGTTGTCTTTCACATCAACACAGTTCCCAGTTCCCATCAAAAACTTTTTTTCATTAATAATTGTTAGCTCTATCAAACCACTTATATTGTTCCATGTCACACACATGGGTTACCAGTGACATGATTCGGTCGACATTATGATACTTTGAGAGATTGGATTTACTTGCAAAACCTTCAATTCATCGAAGGACCGCCATGTCAAACTTTGTTTATTCACTGTTTAAGAATTTGCTTTTTCACTCTAATCAATACTCGCTAACCAGCCCCCCCTGAGATCAACTATGGCAGTAATATGTAGTAATTTACAGTGTCCTTGGAAACAGTTGTATCTGTGGGTTTTAGAAATGTTAAGCCTGACAACTAGATTTCGTGTGTTAAAGGAGACCAAAACTGTTTTCTAAATTAACTGCCTCTCAGAGGAAATGACAGGAAACAAAACTCCTGAAATGATTGTGATTTCCTCAAATGCTGAAAGCACTTTAGGTATTTATCAGTTCAACACCAATGGTTATGCGATCCAGGTCAGGCATCCAAAGGAAGCAGCAGTGGTATAATGACTGATTTCTTTAATTGATATCAACTGGAACATAAAAATAGCACCCTAAAGCCACTGGATACATCATAAGCTTGTCTTCAAATCCTATTAATATTCACATATGAACTCTAATACCAATAATGAGGCACCAATAATGGGTGTTTTAATCATATTTGTCTTATTGTCGCTTCTGATATAGAACATTTGCTGGTTTTGAATGGTATTTATCTTGCCAAGATTGCAGAATTTCCCCTCTAACACAACCAGTCAGATAATAGTCAGTCTGAGTGAAAACAGACACTGCTCTGTCCACACTCGGGCCAGAGCAGATTGCTCTCCCTTCTACTTTCCCGTAGATTGAATGAAATTATTTTGCTTTGTCAATGCAGCAATAAGATTTGTATTGACAGCTCCTCTCAGACCAGAATAGCAGTGCTTGGCCGCTTTAAAAAAAATCAATAACTGGCAACGGTACATTCAGACTCTTCTGGTCGTGGGAAGGAGAACGACCGTGCTCTCTTACCAATGTGCATCTGGGTATACTCTAAATGCGTGTGTGTGTGTTTGCTTACCGTTACGCTTTTGAGGGGGAGGGGATGTGGCTCAAGAGACCACTAAATATTTAAGTCAATGGGATTTACAATAATTATATAAACTCTACGACCCAAAATGACCCCTCCATTCCCTGAACTCTGACTGTAGGACTCTGAAGGCTACTTGGGCTTTGTTTTCCCTATGTAATGCCTGTTGGTAATTCATCTAGTACTGCATTGCTGTGGTCTATCACCCCAGGAATATCATATCCTGACACAGCTAAGGCCAATCAAAACACTGTATGGTTATTAACATGTTAGCTAGCACCTTCTAAAAACCAGACCCTTCAAATAAAAAGTTAAAAAGACATGTTTTAACCATGAGGTGCTGGTTGCCCTAAACTACCTGGTCCTTTGAACATTTTGAGGGGGGGAAACCCAAACTCATCCAGTCATAATTGCTTATTTCACTTAAAGATGCCAACATCTACTTGCCACGATGTGAGGAGCCAAAGGATTTATCGTGAGATGCTCACCGCCTCAAGGTGAGCTTGTCAGTAACGATTGCCCTTCTCTCTCTTATCTCCTAAACCATAAAGTCCAGGCTGCTGAGGATCAAGGATGAGCAACGGCTACACGCACTCCCGTATTTACACGACATTTCCCATTTGAACGAGCTGTTTTTTATCTCTCTATAAAGGCGCCTTTTAATTGATCTGCACTACTTTCAAACATCTTTAAAAGATCCACTTATATCACAAAGCAAATCAGGCACAAATGCAAGATTCCTTGTTGATAAGAAGGAAAGACATGAAGTTGACAAAAAGCTGCCTTACTTAAACTGGGAAAATGACAACAGTAGGGGATCATTGATGGACCCCCTAATAAAAAGTTCAGCTCACCAGAATAACAGAAATATTTTACCTCCCTGTCGTTCTGTGAGTATATTTACATGGATGTGAGCATCCGTGCGTTTGTGCTAGCATGTTGCATTGGAGGAGAGGGATAGGGGAGGGGGTGGAGAATGCACTGTAAAGTTGTGTATTGTTCATACTCTGATCAATCAGTAGTCACACCCTTACAAAAAACACGTCAAATTTGTAGTTTCCCATTTCCCATTGAAAATCGCTCGTTCACATGTGAAAAACAATCATACTGTAAGTGAAAATCTAATTTGCAGTTTCACATGTAAGAACTCCACATGTGGAATTGTAAGTTCACAGGTGAAAATCAAATTAGCAGTTTCTACCCCCAAGCCATAAGACTCCTGAACATCTAATCAAATGGCTACCCAGACTATCTGCATTGCCCCCCCCCCCCCTTTTACGATGCTGCTACTCTCTGTTATTATCTATGCATAGTCACTTTAATAACTCTACCTACATGTACATATTACCTCAATTACCTTGACTAACCGATGCCCCCGCACATTGACTCTGTAGCGGGGCCCCCTGTATATAGCCTCGCTATTGTTATTTTACTGCTGCTATTTCATTATTTGTTATTTATTTATTTATTATAATTTTTTGATATATATTTTTTTTAACTGTATTGTTGGTTAGGGCATGTAAGTAAGCATTTCACTGTAAGGTCTCTCTATACCTGTTGTATTCGGCCCATGTGACAAATACAATTTGATTTGATTTGACATGTATCAAACATTCACATCTGAAAATCAAACTTTTATAACTTCTGATTTTGGCTGTTACAAAAGCACACGTGTAACTTATAATATCACATGTGAATTGTTGGGAAAAGATGTGCCTGAGTCGTGAAAAATGTATATGTGAAAAAGTGTCTGACTCACGTGTCTGTTTTTCCAACGTGACATTTTTCACGTGATTTGTTCTCGTGAAAAATTGTGAAATGTCACACTTGTCCAAAAACCATGTCTGATTCATCTGAAAACCACACGTTTTTTCACGTTGCAGTCCAATTAGATATAATTTACAGTAAAGGAGAGAGAGAGACAGAGACAGAGTGTCTGTGTGTGTGTGCATGGTCGTGAACATGCGTGTGTGTGTTTAATATTAAATGTACATGTAAAGGTTGGAGATGTTGTGGATGAGACAATCAATCTAGCCAATCGTCTATGCAGGAGAACTTGTTGGAGCAAACAAACTACACTGCAAAAATTGAAATCTAGGTAAGATTAAATATCTTAAATCAAGGCAATATATTCTGTTTTTTTGTCAGACAAGATATTCAGGCAGTTTTTTGTTAGAGCATTTCACTTGTTTCAAGCTTTTTTGTCCTTAATTATCTTAATAAGATAATATAACCTGTTACTGAGATTGTATTTCTGGTTCTGAGTAACTTAATGCTTGAAACTGGAATTACCAGAATTATAAAGCTGTTTGATCAACACTGACAAGTACAAAACTGCTTTGTCAAAGTCAGAATTTCTCATTTCAAGCATCTTATCCTTTTAATCTCTTCACATATTAAGAACAGATAATGACCAAATGGAATTCACTGTTTTATTGTCAATCACAGCACAGCACAGCAATCATGTAGACAAAATACAGTACAGAACAAAGACAATACACTTTTCATATCTGGGGAACACACTATGAGTCATTTGAACTGTTGTACAATTCTATTACATCCCCAAGATGGTATTTGACTTGTACATAAGTTTGGCTCTTGTTGCTAGTTGTGTAATAGGAGTTTAAATCTACCAGCTTTTCAGCATCGACTAACTCAGTGGCCTGTGCAAGGTGTGGGACCTCAACTTGACAAGCCATGACGTTTTTATCAAAGCGTATAGTTTGAAATGGTTGATATTCCAAACAATAAAGCCTAGAATCAGCAAGAAATATGTTTTTGACCAGTGCAAATTCTGCCATATTACCATTCAGTACTTTGGCAAAGATCATGGACTTCTGAGTTATGTATTTATTACAATTTATTACAAGTAATTTGAATGATACAGCATGGTTTACTTCATTGAAACCTAGGAAGTCCCTCAATTTTCCACGTAAATATTGTAGATCTTTAACCTCTCATAGAGGTCCCATCTCCCTTTCATTTGAAAAATTGGGTGCATTGAACTGTCAACATTTTGGGACCTTTCATATATTTGGTTCTGATTGATCAAATACTTGCACATATTTTAAAAATTGAGCTTGGAAGCCCATTGTTTAAAGAAACAATGTTTAAACTCAAACCGCATACACATATGTCTAACCATTGGACCCAATGACTTTATCTGTGATGGCAAACAAATCATAGAATGCTATTTAGGTGCAACATTGCGTTCTGGAAAAAGCTCCTTCCAATGCTTCAAATGATTTTCAATGATTAACTTCAACCTAGACACAGTCGCAATGGAAAGAACAGGTGCAAATACTATCTGTACAATCTCTGTTGGCTCAATTATCAGTTGTATATATGCATTGACTTCCAAACCCTCCAAAACAAATGGCAATATCCTTAGCAGGACAAGCATCTGCAATGCATTTGGTTTTTCTGAAAGTAAGGCATGTGATTTTAGAAGAGCACCATCAACAATGTCATGAAAAAAACTTTCCCTGCTCATCTGGGGTCCCTTTTCAACCACAGACAAAATCCTTGGGTGTGATAAGAACTGTTCTAGACTTTTGACTAATGCTACATAATGTTGCCCTGTGACAGCTCCATGTTGGTCAATACACATTTTCCCTTCATCTGAGTCAGGTGTATGGAGTTGCTGATCAGTGATGCTGAAGTTAGCTAGAAGCTAATCGGGTTGAATGTTGTCCTGTGTACCATATATCAAAGAAACAGATTATTATTTTAAATTGTATTTAGTTTCACCAATAGAGCTTATTTACTTATTTTCCACCATAATTTGCAAATAAATTCATTACAAATCCTACAATGTGATTTTCTGGATTTTTTTTCCTCATTTTGTCTGTCATAGTTGAAGTGTACCTATGATGAAAATTACAGGCCTCTCTCATCTTTTTAAGTGGGAGAACTTGCACAATTGGTGGCTGACTAAATACTTTTTTGCCCCACTGTATCCAGGCATGGATCATATAGCAACTGCAGTATTAAAAAGGTCATGTTAATTTGTTTATACCTGTCTGCCTTTCTCCTTAGCAAGATAACTTTAGCTAACATTCATTTGAATTGGAAAGTTGGCAAACCAAGTTAGCATGCTAATTTTAACGAGGTAACGTTGACTGTTAGCAGTAAAAAACTGCACGAACGGCCATTTGTTGAAAACACTTGAACTTTGGTTTGATTGATAGTGTTTATGGCCTGAAGTAGTGTTAATAAGGTGTAAATCTGCCCTAATGACTGACACCGTCGATTATTTAGCTTCGCTGTCTTTGGCGCCCTTTCTATTGACAATAGAAAATATATAGGAAGGGCGCCAAAGATGGCGAAGCTAAATTATCGACATGTCAGTCATTGTCTACAATATAAGCTAGGCAAGCAAAGATTAACATAACTAAGATTTTCAATATGGCCGCCAATTTAGAGTTAATGTTAGTTTCATTAGCTTGCACTATATTTTGGTTTAAAGTAATTATAGTCTACGATATACTGGTATTCTAATTTTGTTAGCAAACATTAGCTAGCTTTATCACGGCACAATGCAGACACCGGAGGCAGATGGTTGGAGTCTTACAATGTTTATTAATCCAAAGGGGTAGGCAAGAGAATGGTCGTGGACAGGCAAAAAGGTCAAAACCAGATCAGAGTCCAGGAGGTACAGAGTGGCAGACAGGCTCGTGGTGAAGGCAGGCAGAATGGTCAGGCAGGCGGGTACAAAGTCCAGAAAACAGGCAAGGCTCAAAACCGGGAGGACTAGAAAAGGAGAATGCAAAAAGCAGTCGAACGGGAAAAACGCTGGTTGACTTGGAAACATACAAGAGGAACTGGCACAGAAAGACAGGAAACACAGGGATAAATACACTGGGGACAACAAGCGACACCTGGACACCTGGAGGGGGTGGATGTCACGGCCGTCAAAAGGAGGACACCAAGGCGGAGCGTTGTATGCGTACATTCTTCTTTATTCTAAGAGTGAACACTGAACAAAACTAAACGTGAAGATATACAAATGAGTGCTGAACAGGCAACTACACATAGACAAGAACCCACAAATACCCAAGGGAAAATGGCTACCTAAATATGGTCCCCAATCAGAGACAACGATAAACAGCTGCCTCTGATTGGGAACCATATCAGGCCACCATAGACATATATATACCTAGACCTACAAAACCCCTAGATAAGACAAAACGAGCATACCCACCCTAGTCACACCCTGACCTGACCAAAATAATAAAGAAAACATAGATAACTAAGGTCAGGGCGTGACAGTGGAGACAATAACGAGGACAGGTGAAACTGATCAGGGTGTGACAAGCTTGGTAAATCATTCCTGCATTAACTGGAAAGGGAAGACAGTATGCTAATGTCTCACAACCTATATCAACCTGACACTTTGCATCTATAAACTATATATTAGTTGCTAATTACTTAACTATTTAACCATGTGGTTAAATGTGTTTTTTCAGCTGCTAATATACATGTTGCCCAGCCTCTTTGAGGAGGATTTACGTGATCTCTTTCCCGGGCCAGAGCACTTCTTCAGAATGAGAAACATTTGGAGACTTACTCATGGTGAAAATTAGGTAATGTTAGATTTTGACATTTGGGAGAGATTTAATCTAACCATGCAGGCAGTGTTTCCTGTTATCAAAGAAGCATTTCCTAGCCATCATTACAATACATGTATCTAAAGATGTAGTTGTTTTGGTGTTTGCTGTTAGGTTGTTGTTACAGTGTGGTGTTCTTTTTTCTTTATAATTACCATTGAATAAATGTATGTCTTATACAGGGTGAAGAATCAGACCTGTGTAGACCAGGCACCTCCTCTGGGACCTGTGATTTCAGCCCCACTCCCACCTCTTTCCCTCCTCCTCCTCCACCCCCTTCCACTCCCCCCACCCCCCCCCCCATTCCCCCACCCCTCTCCAAACCCAAGAGACCAACATGGTGCCACCAGAACCATACAGCTTGTCAGCCCACAGTATGTCTTATACACAGACACAGAGTTGGAGCAATCAAGAAGTACCTTTTTTGAAAAACAGCGTGCTGGACAAGAAGGAGACTATATCCTTTCCAAAGATCTTTGCTGTTGATTAATCAGGAATACAGTAACAAGCATGATTTCCATTAGGAGAGCAGCAGGGGATGACTTCCAGTATCCATACAGCCGTGAACTCACTGTAATGGTGAAGCGTCTCATAGAGTACTACCCAATGCTGCGGGACAGATCTACAACCAGTGGAGCTGAGTGGGTAAGTCACAACTCAGGTATTCAACACGTTTCCAAACGCAGCACTGTTGGAACCTGGCAGCCAACGTGTAAACATCTGACTCTCAAAACAGGAGGGATGTGGTTCATCCAGATCAATCAGGACAACATGTCTGCTTGTGTCATTTCATTTCTGGGTTTGATTTTGTTTAATGTGATTTATAACACAAACAGTTTGTTGTTTGTTAGGAATCTGTGAAGGCGCTTTTGAAGTATTCAGAATGTGACAACCCCCAAAAAGAAGCAGGGAGCGACCCCTTCAAGAAAGAGTCCACGAAGCCTTAGCTGTAAGAGCAGCCAGGAGATGTCCACTGATGAGACTGACGAGTCCACCTCCTCAACTTTGATCTTGGCGAGATCCCCACAATCTAGATGCAGTTCCCCAGAGGTTGAACAGTTGGGTGGTAAGTACACAAATTGAAATAGTGGATAGTGTTATCGTATAAATGCAACTTCTACTACTACTCTAAACGAGGGACTAGAAACAAAGTGACTATTTAGTCTTCAGTGTTTCCTGTGGAATGAGAGGTTTGGTGGGGTGGTCCCAGTGGAAACATTGCTCTTCATTTCAGTCTACATTTTTAAATGTTAATTGGTCGGGTTTGTTCTGTTTTCTGGCATCAGAAACTACTGAGAGCCTACAGAACCAGGCGAGACATTATAAAACTCTACAAAAGATGTACAAAACCAAGGTCAGACCCAACCAAAATGATGTTTCCCAGCTCCTGGACCTTGAATTCCAAGCAAGACGGGCCTCCATTGACTCTAATGCTACAGAGCAGGACAAGCCTACCAAGATACTTCAAGCGTATCCCTGCTTCAGAGAACTGGATCATGCAAGCAAATGTATTCTTTTTAAGTAGGCCTATGCTTCCTTAGCCTGGTTAACACCAGACCAAATCTCAAATGAGATACAATGTGGAACTGAGCAGCGTGAGAAGCCATAGCAGGGACGGGGGTAAACTACTTCGGGCAAATGTAAAACAGTGAGCTGGAGAGAATTCGGTCTGGTAGTAACCAGGCTAATGCTTCCTACGCCTCCCGCTAGATAGTGTAAGACTGTCTCTGTCTGTCTGTCTGTCTGTCTGTCTGTCTGTCTGTCTGTCTGTCTGTCTGTCTGTCTGTCTGTCTGTCTGTCTGTCTGTCTGTCTGTCTGTCTGTCTGTCTGTCTGTCTGTCTGTCTGTCTGTCTGTCTGTCTGTCTGTCTGTCTGTCTGTCTGTCTGTCTGTCTGTCTGTCTGTCTGTCTGTCTGTCTGTCTGTCTGTCTGTCTGTCTGTCTGTCTGTCTGTCTGTCTGTCTGTCTGTCTGTCTGTCTGTCTGTCTGTCTGTCTGTCTGTCTGTCTGTCTGTCTGTCTGTCTGTCTGTCTGTCTGTCTGTCTGTCTGTCTGTCTGTCTGTCTGTCTGTCTGTCTGTCTGTCTGTCTGTCTGTCTGTCTGTCTGTCTGTCTGTCTGTCTGTCTGTCTGTCTGTCTGGTTATGGATGAACTCCGGCGGATCCTCGATTGAGGGAACTCCCGCTTCATACCTGAACTGGGACCTTTTACAACAAGGCACAGTTTTATGGAGCTTTCAAAAAGGTCATGAAGCCACCGCTGCTGGACAAAGGTAATTACTGGCTCTGTTGACAATGGAGAATCCCATGAAAGTATTAATGTTTGTTTAAATAACTGGCTGCAGTAAATCAAATGAGACTATTTTCATTTTTTTTTGGAAGTGAAGCACTCAATCGCAATGATGAAGGCTTTACCAGACATGTTCCCATCACCTGTGGATCCACTGAAGAAGTTAGGACATGCAAGTGAGACTATGCTTCACATCCTTGAGGTAAGAAATGTGTGCATGTATAAGAATTTTCATATTACTTGACCATAACATACAAAGAGTGTGAATTGTTTTTGTGGTCATATTTGATTTTCTCTTTGTGTTTGTGTCAGTCTGCAGAAGACCCCAACACCTTTCTTCAAGCAAGACCATTCTTCAGCCCTGTCGTGATTGTCTGCGAAACCAACTGCATACTGGCCTTTGGTACCATGCCTGTGATGACCTTCCCACATGAGAACATCTATGCCAGGATGACGTATCTCATGGCGTGTTATTACGCCTTTTCACCTCACATATCCTAAGTGCATTGTGACACTCCTCTCTGTGCTGCAGACAGAAGTCCTCTCGGACGCCATCCACGGCCGGGACATGACTTCTTCATATAAAAAGGCTATGGCCGAGTGGAAAAAGTTCATTACTGACTAGGGTTGCACGATACAATTTTTTCATTTACGGTCCTGATAACAGAACTGTGTGTATCGGCCGATCCGATAACCTTTAATAAATAGGCAGGGCGTTTGTTGTTTATTATAAGAAGGTTTAAAGCACTGCTACATTTGTTATCTTGCCATAGGTCTTACATTTTCACTTTCACCTTGACCACCAATGGCCTTTGTTGTTGTTTTTGCATCCTTTGTTCTGCCCATATCAGCCTCTGGATATACCGAGTCCTCAATAAAGAAGTGAAATGAGATTAATTCTTTCTATAAGCAAGCCAATCTCATTACTAGTAGTAGTAAAAGTACATTTACCTTTGTCAGGATTACTTATTTTAAGCACAATATGCTATTTTTCTGTAAATTCCAGGGTATATAGCCTTATTTCAAGACGATTGCAATAGCATTGGATTCTACATTTAAGCACATTTTCCTACAAATTGAGAAAATAATTCTTAAATCTGTCTTTATATCCAGACAAATGTACTTGTTTTTAGTGTAGCTGTACTGGTTTTAAGATATGTTTACTCAACATATAGCCTTATTTCAAGATGATGGCACTAGCATTTTCTAAATTTAAGCACGTTTTCTACATATTGAGAAAATGATTCTTAAATATTTTCTGTGTATCCAGACAAATTACTTGTTTTTAGTCAAGCCACACTAGTTTTAGGATATCAGTGCGTTCTTTGAGACTAGATATTTTTACTTGTTTTAAAAATCTTGGCAAGTGAAATTTTCCTGTTCTGTTGGTAGAACATTTTTCTTTTTTTAAGTAATATTTTCACAATTTTCTTGTTTTTTTTTCTTGTTTTTGAGAGCTGACTTTTTGCAGTGTAGCTAATCCTCTATGCAGGAGCAAACACACTATCTAAGAAAGAAAGCAATTCAGCAACAAAGCAAAGTTGGGACAAAAGACAGTCTGCATGAATTAAATCTGCCTTCGACTTTTTCCCTATGAACACGCTCAGTAGTGATGTTATGTATGGTGATCAATTTGAGAAAATATCTACATTTGTATCCACAGTGTTATTCTAACGGAACAGTAGCACAGGGGAAGACCAGCCTAAATGTATATAATTAAGGCACACAATTTGATGACACAATTGACCCTATAGAACCCCTGGTTTAGGCTTATAGCAATCATGGCAGACAATAAAACATTAAGAATAAGTGAAATAAACACACAGGAAACACTAACCTGCAGCACCAACACAATTTTAAACCCCACACCAGTCGCAGCTCTACAACACAACAAGGCAACTGCTTTTCATCCACTCCAGTTCGCAATTTAGAAGCCTTGAGGGGGAAAACAGTGTGTTCCATGAGTAAAGCAATGATAGAATTAGATAAATAGCCTTTTTATTTGCTCACTCTTTACTGCACACATAAAGCCGACTTTCGCTTGCTAAGAGCAACATAAACATTTGTGAGCACCTTGATAAAAGCAAGATAGCAGAAAGTAATGAGAGAAGAATTTCATTAAATCAGAATCATTTTTCAAACGACAGAAAAACACCACTTCTCCTTATCCCCAAATTACATCAAATAGCGGCTTTTGTGAGCCTGCTGATTTCCCATGTACATTTCTCCACTCTAAACACTGTTGACACTTTGCTGTGCCTCACTTCTGTCTCTGACAATGAAGATAAGAGCTAAACACAATTACAGTGCCTCCATTTTAGTTTGCCCCTACCCCGCAAAAAAAATATTTAAATTCCTCAATAATGCAGCACATCGTGAATGATGTACTTTTGCAACATGTTCACAGTGAGAAATGTTTTCAGGGGTTTTGTTATGTTGTTTGAGAGTGCAAAAGCAGGGGAGCATGTTTTGCCTGCATCAATGGTGGGGTGTAGCGGGGGGAAGTGACAGCAAAGGAAGACATGATTGAGTAGGACACTGTCGGCCACAGACATGAGCAGAAGTCTGGATGGGGGGGTGGGTTGCAGAGGAGGTAGGAGGTTGGGGAGGATGGTAGGTCTGAGTCATGCTGAACTTGTTCTTTCTTCTTCACTGAAATGATGTATTCAAATTGTGTGGGCTTCACTACCCTAACTAGCATGTTTGTTCTAGATCTGTCATTCCCTATGTCGTCCATGATGGTTTGTGTGCTTGATGGTCTGTATTCTCCCCCACACGCCAATTTGAAATAATGAATCAGTCACAGTCACAAAGACATTCCAAATCATCCAGTAGGGCTTGACAACACAGAGTCTGCATCAAAAATATAAAATATAACAAATGTTTTTTTTAAATACAAAACTTCTGAATAAATGTAGGATGTAGGATCTTCATTTGAGACAGTTTGCTACAGAAGGAAAATAATCCTGCAGCAACAGGAACATGTCAATTATTATGTGGACTATAATTAATGGACATTTTCGTAGGGGTTGATACATTTTTCGTAAGGGAAAATCAAGTGGAAATTTCAAAGTGGAAATTACAAACTTCAGAAGCCTTTTAAAACTTCAAATACACTATACGTTTTACATTTCCTACATTGCAGGTCTCCTGCAACAGGTTGATCAACTTACATTACATTACCAAAAGTATGGGGACACCTGCTCGTCGAACATCTCATTCCAATATCATGGGCATTACTATGGAGTTGGTCCACCCTTTGCAGCTATAACAGCCTCCACTCTTCTGGGAAGGCTTTCCACTAATTGTTAGAACGTTGCTGTGGGAACTTGCATCCATTTAGCCAGAGGAGCTTTAGTGAGGTCAGGCACTGATGTTGGGCAATTAGGCCTGTAGTCGGCGTTCCAATTCATCCCAAAGGTGTTCGATGGGGTTGAGGTCAGGGCTCTGTGCAGGCCAGTCAAGTTCTTCCACCCTGATCTTGACAAACCATTTCTGTATAGACCTCACTTTGAGCATAGGGGCATTGTCATGCTGAAACAGGAAAGTGCCTTCCCCAAACTGTTGCCACAGAGTTGGAAGCAAAGAATCATCTAGAATGTCATTGTATGCTGTAGCATTAAGATTGCCCTTCACTGGACCTAAGGGGCCTAGCCCAAACCATGAAATAAATCCCCAGACCATTATTCCTCTTCCACCAAACTTTACAGTTGGCCCTATGCATTGGGTCATGAAACGTTCTCCTAGTCTCCGCCAAACCCAGATTCGTCCGTCGGACTGCCAGATGGTGAAGGGTGATTAATCTATCCAGAGAACGCGTTTCCACTGCTCCAGAGTCCAATGGCGGTGAGCTTTACACCAATCCAGTCGACGCTTGGTATTGCGCATGGTGATCTTAGGCTGCTGGCTGCTGCTGAACCATGAAAAACTATTTCATGAAGCTCCCGATAAACAGTTATTGTGCTGAGGTTGCTTCCAGAGGCCGTTTGGAACTTGGTAGTGAGGGTTGCAACCGAGGACAGCACTCGCCGGTCCTGTGAGCTTGTGTGGCCTACCACTTCGCGGCTGAGCCGTTGTTGCTCCTGGCTGAGCCGCTTCCACTTCATAATAACAACACTTACAGTTGACAGGGGCAGCTCTAGCAGGGCAGAAATTTGACAAACTGACTTGTTGAAAGTCACTGAGCTCTTCATAAGGCCATTCTACTGCCAATGTTTGTCTATGGAGATTGCATGGCTGTGTGCTCGATTTTATATACCTGTCAGCAACGGGTGTGGCTGAAATAGCCGAATCCACTAATTTAAAGTGGTGTCCACATACTGTTGGTGATGTAGTGTAAGATCCTATATATTGAGACCTACAGTCGTGATGGGTTATTGTGTGTAGAATGATGAGGAGTAAAACAATTGAATCCATTTTAGAATAAGGCTGTAACGTAACAAAATGTGAAAAAAGTCAAGGGGTCTGAATACTTTCTGAATGCACTGTAGGTCTATTTAACACATGCACCCTGTATATACAACATAAATACACACATTATACCCAACCTATACATGGTGTATATACACACACGAAAAAAACAACAACACAGTCATGGGAAGCACAAATAAAACATCACAAATCACCCAGAAAAACTATTACATTCCTTCACAAATAAGTCCCCAATCAATGCTTTTTATTGCCCAAACAGTACCAGAACATTAAGATAAAATGTATTTTGAATTAATGTGGAGATCTACTGGTCTTTAGCGAAGTCCAGACTACCTTTTGATACAGGATGCAGTGATGAGTATCAAAACTGTCAGCTGTAACAAAACAAAGGGCACTGTGGTAGACAGCATCCAACGGTTTAAGAGTAGTAGCAGCTGCACTTTGATGAATAATATCACCATAATCAAGAACAGATAAAAATGTAGGCTTAATAATCTGCTTCCTACTGCTTAGAGAAAGGCACGATCTGTTTCTGTAGAAAAAGCCAACTTTAAAACGTAGCTTCTTATCCTCTCTAGGGTATGTGGGACGGTAGCGTCCCACCTCGTCAACAGCCAGTGAAACTGCAGGGCGCCAAATTCAAAACAACAGAAACCCCATAATATAAATTCCTCAAGCATACAAGTATTTTACACCATTTTAAAGCTACACTGGTTGTAAATCCAGCCAAAGTGTACGATTTCAAAAAGGTTTTACGAAGAAAGCACACTAAATGATTATGTTAGGTATGAGCCAAAGAAACAAAAAAAGAAAAAGAAAAAGACAGCCATTTTTCCAGCTAAAGAGAGCAGTAACGAAATGCAGAAATAGAGATAAAATGAATCACTAACCTTTGATAATCTTCATCAGATGACACTCATAGGACTTCATGTTACACAATACATGTATTTTTTGTTCGGTAAAGTTCATATTTATATCCAAAAATCTGAGTTTAGGCAAGACGTTACTGTATCACTTGGCAAAAAGCCTGAGAAGATGCAGAGCGCCAAATTAAAATTATTTACTATGAAAATTACTATAAAATCAAACTTTCATTAAATCACACATGAACGATACCAAATTAAAGCTACACTGGTTGTGAATCCAGCCAACATGTCAGAATTCAAATAGGCTTTTCAGCGAAAGCATACGATGCTATTATCTGAGCATAGCACTTAGAGTAAACAAAAGAGAGAAAACATTTCAACCCAGCAGGCACGACACAAAACGCAGAAATAAAAATATAATTCATGCCTTACCTTTGACGAGCTTCTGTTGTTGGCACTCCAATATGTCCCATAAACATCACAAATGGTCCTTTTGTTCGATTAATTCCATCGATATATATCCAAAATGTCCATTTATTTGGCGCGTTTGATCCAGAAAAATGCCGGTTCCAACTTGCTCAAACGTGACGACAAAATATCTAAAAGGCTACCTGTAAACTTTGCCAAAAAATGTCAAACTACTTTTGTAATACAACTTTAGGTATTTTTTAACGTTAATAATCGATAAAATTGAAGACGGGATGATATGTGTTCAATACAGGATAAAAACGATATGTAGCATGCGTTCTGTTTGATTGAAGCGCATGTCCAGGACACCTGGAGTGCCTCGACTTCAAGATGGCCGTATTTCTTCATTACACAAAGGAATAACCTCAACCTATTTCTCAGGACTGTTGACATCTAGTGGAAGCCGTAGAAACTGCAAGCAATTCGCTTAGAAATCTGGTTTCCCAATGAAACCTCATTGAAAAGACAGTGACCTCAAAAAAATTAAATATCTGAATGGTTTGTCCTCGGGGTTTTGCCTGCTAAATAAGTTCTGTTATACTCACAGACATGATTCAAACAGTTTTAGAAACTTCAGAGTGTTTTCTATCCAAATCTACTAATAATATGCATATATTATCTCCTGGGGATGAGTAACTGGCAGTTGAATTTGGGTATGCTTTTCATCCAAACCTGAAAATGCTGCCCCCTACCCTAGAGAAGTTATTAACCAGCTCATCCATATCAATCCAAATGTGCCTAAGTATTTATACGCGGGAACAATTTCGATTGGAGAACCATCTAAGGAGAGTTTGAGAACAACATGTATTTTGTTTTGCTCATATTAATCATACAATTTGAATCAGCAAAGGGATTCCTGCATTGCTATAAAATCTGACTATAGTTTTGACACAGACAGATCAACAATAGCATACATAATAGCATACATACATATAGCATACATACATAATAGCATACATATAGATGAAGTTATCCATTTTTAACTGATTGACCAATGGTGTTAATATAAATAGTGAAGAAAATAGGTCCTGAAATCGACTCCTGTGGTACACCTTTATGTACTTCAGGAAATTGAGACTTAACCCGATCAATCACGATGGACTGAGTTCTGTCACTAAGATAATCCTGAAACCATGAACAGGCCTCAGAGCTCAGGCCTATCGAGGACAACTTATTCAATAAAATAGCATGATCAACAGTATCAATAGCATGATCAACAGTATCAAAAGCTTTTGACAGGTCCACAAACAAAGCAGCACATTTCATTTTAATGTCTAAAGTATTGACAAGATCATTAACAACTAAGTGGTTGCTGTAATAGTGCTACGCCCAGGCCTAAACCCTGATTGGTTTACATTCAAAATACATTTCTCAGATAAAAAGAGCAAAGTTGTACATTTACCAAGTGTCACGATCGTATGGTTGAGAGACGGACCAAAACGCAGCATGTGGAAAATAAGCCATCTTCCTTTTATTATAGAAGAAGGCAAAACGAAACAAAACACTTACAAACTAACAAAACAAATAAACGACCGTGAAGCTAATAAACGTAGTGCACACACACAGGCTACAAACGTTCAGACATAGACAATTTCCCACAAATACCTAAAGCCTATGGCTCCCTTAAATATGGCTCCCAATCAGAGACAACTATGACCAGCTGTCTCTGATTGAGAACCAAATCAGGCAGCCATAGACTTTTCTAAACACCTACACTCAACCATAGACTATACTAGACACATACACTAAACCATAGACTATTCTAGACACATCCACTCAACACAAACCCATACACTCTAACAAATCCCCCTAGACACTCCAAACCACCCAAGACAATACAAAAACACAAACCTAACCCCATGTCACACCCTGACCTAACTAAAATAATAAAGAAAACAAAGAATACTAAGGCCAGGGCGTGACATAACCCCCCCCTTAAGGTGCGAACTCCGGGCGCACCAGCACATAGTCTAGGGGAGGGTCTGGGTGGGCTTCCGCCCACGGCGGTGGCTCCGGCACTGGTCGTGGTCCCCACCCCACCATAGTCACTACCCGCTTTCCTAGCCCCACTGGAATAAGGGGCAGCACCGGACTAAGGGGCAGCACCGGACTAAGGGGCAGCACCAGGATAAGGGACAGTACCGGACTAAGGGACAGTACCGGACTAAGGGACAGTACCGGACTAAGGGGCAGCACCGGACTAAGGGGCAGCACCAGGATAAGGGACAGCACCAGGATAAGGGACAGCACCAGGATAAGGGACAGCACCAGGATAAGGGACAGCACCAGGATAAGGGACAGCACCAGGATAAGGGACAGCCCCAGGATAAGGGGCAGCTCCGGACTGAGGTACGGCAGCTCCGGACTGAAGGGCTGATCCTGGCTGGCCGGCTCTGGCGGATCCTGGCTGGACGGCTCTGGTGGATCCTGGCTGGACGGCTCATGGCTGGCTGACGGATCTGGCTGCTCGTGGCTGGCTGACGGATCTGGCTGCTCGTGGCTGGCTGACGGATCTGGCTGCTCATGGCTGGCTGACGGATCTGGCTGCTCATGGCTGGCTGACGGATCTGGCTGCTCATGGCTGGCTGACGGATCTGGCTGCTCATGGCTGGCTGACGGATCTGGCTGCTCATGGCTGGCTGACGGATCTGGCTGCTCATGGCTGGCTGACGGATCTGGCTGCTCATGGCTGGCTGACGGATCTGGCTGTTCATGGCTGGCTGACGGATCTGGCTGTTCATGGCTGGCTGGCGGATCTGGCTGCTCATGGCTGGCTGGCGGATCTGGCTGCTCATGGCTGGCTGGCGGCTCTGGCAGATCCTGTCTGGTTGGCGGCTCTGGCAGATCCTGTCTGGTTGGCGGCTCTGGCAGATCCTGTCTGGTTGGCGGCTCTGGCAGATCCTGTCTGGTTGGCGGCTCTGGCAGATCCTGTCTGGTTGGCGGCTCTGGCAGATCCTGTCTGGTTGGCGGCTCTGGCAGATCCTGTCTGGTTGGCGGCTCTGGCAGATCCTGTCTGGTTGGCGGCTCTGGCAGATCCTGTCTGGTTGGCGGCTCTGGCAGATCCTGTCTGGTTGGCGGCTCTGGCAGATCCTGTCTGGTTGGCGGCTCTGGCAGATCCTGACTGACGAACGGCTCTAGCGGCTCCTGACTGACGAACGGCTCTGACGGCTCGGGACAGACGGGCGGCTCAGATGGCGCTGGAGAGACGGATGGCTCAGATGGCGCTGGAGAGACGGATGGCTCAGATGGCGCTGGAGAGACGGATGGCTCAGATGGCGCTGGAGAGACGGATGGCTCAGATGGCGCTGGAGAGACGGACGGCTCAGATGGCGCTGGAGAGACGGACGGCTCAGATGGCGCTGGAGAGACGGACGGCTCAGATGGCGCTGGAGAGACGGATGGCTCTAGCCGGCTGAGGCGCACTGTAGGCCTGGTGCGTGGTGCCGGAACTGGTGGTACTGGGCTGGGGACACGCATCTCAGGGCTAGTGCGGGGAGCAGGAACAGGGCATACTGGACCCTGGAAACGCACATTAGGCCTAGTGCGTGGTGCCGGAACTGGTGGTACCGGGCTGGGGACACGCATCTCAGGGCTAGTGCGGGGAGCAGCAACAGGACGCACAGGACTCTGGGGACACACAGGAGGCTTGGTGCGTGGTGTAGGCACTGGTGGTAATGGGCTGGAGACACGCACCATTGGACGAGTGCGTGGAGGAGGAACAGGGCTCTGGAGACACACTGGAAGCCTGGTGCGTGGTGTTGGCACTGGTGGAACAGGACTGGGGCGGGGAGGTGGCGCCGGAAATACCGGACCGTGCAGGCGTAATGGCTCCCTTGAGCATTGAGCCTGCCCAACCTTACCTGGTTGAATGCTCCCCGTCGCCCGACCAGTGCGGGAAGGTGTAATAACCCGCACCGGGTTATGTAGGCGAACCGGGGACACCATGCGTAAGGCTGGTGCCATGTAAGCCGGCCCGAGGAGATGTACTGGTGGCCAGATAGGTAGAGCCGGCTTCATGGCACTTGGCTCAATGCTCAATCTAGCCCTACCAGTGCGGGGAGGTGGAATAACCCGCACTGGGCTATGCACACGTACAGGAGACACCGTGCGCTCTACTGCGTAACACGGTGTCTGCCCGTACTCCTGCTCTCCACGGTTAGCCTGGGAAGTGGGCGCAGGTCTCCTACCTGCCCTTGGCCCACTACCTCCTAGCCCCCCCCCAAGAAATTTTTGGGTAGTACTCACAGGCTTCCAGCCTTGCCTCCGTGCTGCCTCCTCATATCGCCGCCTCTCTGCTTTCGCTGCCTCCCGCTCAGCTTTGGGCGGGCGATATTCTCCAGGTTGAGCCCAAGGTCCCTTTCCATCCAATTCGTCCTCCCATCTCCAGAAATCCTGTGTAGGTGGGTCCTGTTGCCGTTTCACACGCTGCTTGGTCCTTTGGTGGGAAATTCTGTCACGATCGTATGGTTGAGAGACGGACCAAAACGCAGCATGTGGAAAATAAGCCATCTTCCTTTTATTATAGAAGAAGGCAAAACGAAACAAAACACTTACAAACTAACAAAACAAATAAACGACCGTGAAGCTAATAAACGTAGTGCACACACACAGGCTACAAACGTTCAGACATAGACAATTTCCCACAAATACCTAAAGCCTATGGCTCCCTTAAATATGGCTCCCAATCAGAGACAACTATGACCAGCTGTCTCTGATTGAGAACCAAATCAGGCAGCCATAGACTTTTCTAAACACCTACACTCAACCATAGACTATACTAGACACATACACTAAACCATAGACTATTCTAGACACATCCACTCAACACAAACCCATACACTCTAACAAATCCCCCTAGACACTCCAAACCACCCAAGACAATACAAAAAACACAAACCTAACCCCATGTCACACCCTGACCTAACTAAAATAATAAAGAAAACAAAGAATACTAAGGCCAGGGCGTGACACCAAGGATTCAAGAATCTTAGCTAGACAAGGAAGCCTTGAAATGGAGCCATAATGATTAAGATCACTACTATCCCATCTCTTATGGAGTGGCAGCACAAGACCTGATTTCCATTATTTTTGAATATTTCCTGATAAAAAATGTCAATAAAAAATGTGGGTTATTGAGCCAACAATAATTGGCCCTGCACACTAAGCAGACCAGGATCCAATTGGTCGGCCCCTGTGGATTTATGGTTGTCTATTGCTTTCTGTAAATAGCCTAAAAGAAAAGCTTTGACTATAATTCTGATCATTCAGGAAATTTTCCCTATCAGCATCCAGCCTAATATCACTGCTTAGAAGTGATATCAATAGCTTAGAAGTTATTTCAAAGAGATAGCCCGCTGAAATAAAATGTTGATTAAATGCATCAATGATGACATTTTTTCCCGTAATGAGGCCAGTGTCTGAATTAATTTGTTGTGGCAAAGAAGAGGAAGTAGAATCCTTCAGGGATTTACAGTTTTCCAGAATTTTGTCAGGTTCCCATTACAATCCGATAGAGCGGTTACATAATAATCAGATTTAGCCTTTCTGATTTGTCTTACACAATGATTCCTCAGTTGCTTAAAAGCTTACCAGTCCTGGGCTAAGCCTGTGTTCCTGGCCTTGACCCAGGCATCATCCCTTTTATGAATCGCTTCTGATAATTCCGGAGTGTACCAAGCATTCAATCGACCTTTAACCCTTAATTTTTTAAGGGAGCATGATTATCCACAATAGTATTGAAGACATCTCTAAAAAAGTCTCAAAGCTAAATCAGGTTCAGGAAAACTGAAATACAATTAAGGTCACTAAAATAAAGATCATGTAAAAATAAATATTAACTGAAGTTTTTAAAGTTCCTCTTTGTGATGACACAAGGCTTAGATTTTTGTATTTTCACATCTCTAACACAAACAACTGGGCAATGGTCACTAATGTCTTGGGCAAAGACACTTTCTCTGGTGTATTTGTTGGGATAAGATCAATCAAAGTTGACTTTGAAGGATATTTAGGGTTGGGCCGTATAGGCTTAGTAACCAGCTGGGTTAGGTTTGGAGAACTACACATGTCTTTTAGATTGTCTGAAGCGTGCATTTCCAGATCATAATTTAGGTCACCCAGGATAATAACTGTTTTAATAAAAAAAGACAACAAACTATTTAACTCCTCGAGTGCACAAAGGTTAGCCGAGGAAGGACGGTAAGATCCCTATAACAGTTACGGATGTATTTTTCCCCAGACAAAGGCTTAAAGATAGTAGCTAAATGTTTTTGGCAAGGTAAATGGATTTCAGTAAAGAGACAGAGAAATGATATTGAATATGACTGCCCAACATACAAAACAGAGTTCAGGAGTGGAAGTGTGTGATTATGACAGCTGTTTTATCTCACACTCACACCTTCAACTCCCTCCTCTCTCACTTCCTGGTCTTTCTTTTCCTCCTACTCCTTTTGTGTCTGACTTGGGATGCTGAGAATGCCTTGTAAATTAGCTAGATGAGAAGTGATGGTATGGAGGCCGAGTAACTAAGGACAGTCCATCAGTTTCCCCCAAATCCAGCCACTCTACTGCTTTACAGTAGTATATTAATCCAACCCCCTCCCCCTCCCTGTCTTCCCAGAACTAGCTATCCCTATGCAGATTGAATACAGATGTAAGATCTTCATTTAATCACTATTTTGTTGCTGAGAAATGCAAACTTGTAGTGTATTTACATTTTTAAAAGGATTCTAAAGTTTGTAATTTCCACATTGAAATGTCAGTCTTGATTTGCCCTAATGGAAAATGTATCAACCTCTACAAAAATGGCCATTAATTATAATCCACATAATTATTCACATTTCCTGTTACTGCAGGATTTTTTTCCTGCTGTAACAAACTGGCTGAAATAAAGATCCTACATATTTAGCAGACATGTGTCCATATTTAGCACTTTGTTAGGAGGAGCTTTATTAGGAGCCCAACTCCAAATGGAAACACAACTTGCATCGTGTCCACCTGCTTACAGCAGCTCTCATCTGGCCTGGCAAACTGGCTACTTTGAAATCTGAGTGATGACAGGTTGGTATGGAATGACATGCTGATAGGTACCCTTCTCACCCCTTTGGCATGTGGGACTCAGTGTGTGGTGTGTTTGGCTTTTCTCCTGCCACAGGATGTTTGATTTGGTTTTCTAACACGAAACTAGACCTGAAGCAGATTGAGATGGAGAGACAGGGTTGAGAGCTGTGTAAAGCACATGGAAAGGATTACTATGCTCAGAGGCAGGCCTGCTAGAGCACACACACACGCACACACACACATAGAGAGAAAGTTTAATATTTTTTTGATGGATTTCAGAGGGGGATAAAGCCATGCATTCTACCGGTCAGGGATTTGACTGATCACAAAGTCAGAGAGGACATTGGAAACAAGGGCTAAGTTCTATTCAATTTCTCCTTTGAGCCAGAGCGTGTTACATATAGATGGCCGAGATTCTCCCAGGAGCCTAGTGTCAATACGCATAAAAAATTGAGCACAGCACCATGGAGATGTGTGCATTTTCTTAAAACATTTAACCGTGAAAACATTTAGCCGTGAATCAGCCCTCACAATGCTCTACTGTACTTTATGTTCTACGTCTATTTCAGCATATTGTTAAGAAATGGTAGAGTCCTCTGTCAATCCTGTTTTTGGTTTTGATCCTTTGCATTTTCTGTACACAAAGCACAATTTCTGTGATCAACATACAATAAAGATATCTTACCTAATCTAATCTAAATAGTGGCATTGATATGACACGGCACACTGGTTGAGAAACAGTGGTCTAAACACATCCTTGTATAGTTAGTCTGTATTGCTTCCTAAAGAAGTGCAATAAGAAGTTGTATGGTGTTTTGTACAATGGATGTCATGTACATGGATTTTTGGAAACAATGATACACGAATCAAAGACAGTATGTGACAGAACAATGATTTTGGCTGTGTTCACACCAACATGGCAGAGCTTGTAGGAAATGTTAAGCACCCTAGGCTTACCATGCGATTTGTAACTCTACTCTAAGTTCTACATGAACTGAAGTGGTTGAGAAGGTAAACACAAAGTGAGTGCATTGGGATTACCCTAGTGAGCTTCCATAGTTCCCATGCTTCAGCGCTCACTCCCTCTTGATAATCGTGAATTCACCCATGATTTCTCTGAACTGCTGGCTTGGCTTTAATCTGTGATTGATTACCAGACCAATAAGCAGATGAGCTGCAGCTGTTTGGTGGTTTGGAATGTCTACAGACAGATGTTTTCATGATGCAGGACTATTAGTGCTTTCCTATCCATTTCCTGCACAGCTTCAAAGTCCCTGTTGCATCAGCCAAGCACCTTGTGTTCACGTAGATCTCAAAAAATAAAAATAAAGAATTGTATTTGTCACATGCGCCAAATACAACAGGTGTAGATCTTACAGTCCAATGCTTACTTACAAGCCCCCAACAATGCTTTAAGAAGTTAAGAAAAAAGAAAAAAATAGATAACAAAAAAATAGAAAATAAAAGCAACAAATAATTAAACAGCAGCAGTAAAATATACAGGGTGTACCGGTACAGAGTAAATATGCGAGGGCACTGGTTAGTTGAGGTAATTGAGCTAATATGTAATGTAGGTACTGTAGAGATAAAGTGACTATGCATAGATAATAAACAGAGAGTAGCAGCGTAAAAGAGGGGTCTGGGTAGCCCTTTGATTGGCTGTTCAGAAGTCTTATGGCTTGGGGGTAGAAGCTGTTAAGAAGTCTCTTGGCCCTAGACTTGGTGCTCCAGTACCGCTTCCCATGCGGTAGCAGAGAGAACAGTCAATGACGAGGGTGGCTGGAGTCTTTGACAATTTTATGGGCCTTCCTCTGACACCGCATGGTATAGAGGTCCTGGATGGCAGGAAGCTTGGCCCCAGTGATGTACTGTACTGCCCCAGTGATGTACTGTACTACCCTCTGTAGTGCCTTGCGGTCGGAGGATGAGCAGTTGCCTTACCAGGCAGTGATGCAACCTGTCAGGATGCTCTTGATGGTGCAGCTGTAGAACCTTTTGAGGATCTGAGGACCCATGCCAAATCTTTTCAGTCTCCTGAGGGGGAATAGGCTTTGTTGTGCCCTCTTCACAACTGTCTTAGTGTGTTTGGACATTGAGAGTTTGTTGGTGATGTGGACACCAAGGAACTTCAAACTCTCAACCTGCTCCACTGCAGGCCCCTTTGATGAGAATGTGGGCATGCTCGGTCCTTTTTCTGTAGTCCACAATCATCTCATTTGTCTTGATCACATTGAGGGAGAGGTTGTTGTCCTGGCACCACACGGCCAGCCTATAGGCTGTCTCTTCGTTGTCGGTGATCAGGCCTACCACTGGTGTGTCATCGGCAAACTTGATGATGGTGTTGGAGTCGTGCCTGGCCATGCACTCATAAGTGAACAGGGAGTGCAGGAGGGGACTGAGCACAAACCTCTAAGGGGCCCCCGTTTTGAGGATCAGTGTGGCGGATGTGTTGTTACCTACCCTTACCACCTGGGGGTGGCCCGTCAGGAAGTCCAGGATCCAGTTGCAGAGGGAGGTGTTAAGTCCCAGGGTCCTTAGCTTAGTGATGAGCTTTGAGGGCACTGTGGTATTGAACGCTGAGCTGTAATCAATGAATAGGATTCTCACATGTGTTCCTTTTGTCCAAATGGGAAAGGGCAGTGTGGAGTGCAATAGAGATTGCATCATCTGTGGATCTGTTGGGCCAGTATGCAAATTGGAGTGGGTCTAGAGTTTCTGGAATAATGGTGTTTATGTGAGCCATGACCAGCCTTTCAAAGCACTTCATGGCTACAGATGTGAGTGATACGGGTCGGTAGTCATTTAGACAGGTTACCTTAGTGTTCTTGGGCACAGGGACTATGGTGGTCTGCTTGAAACATGTTGGTATTACAGACTCAGTCAGGGACAGGTTGAAAATGTCAGTGAAGACACTTGCCAGTTGGTCAGCGCATGCTCAGAGTACACGTCCTGGTAATCCGTCTCGACCTGCGGCCTTATTCACATCGGCTATGGAGAGAGTGATCACACAGTCGTCCAGAACAGCTGATGCTCTCATGCATGCTTCAGTGTTACTTGCCTCGAAGCGAGCATAGAAGTAATTTAGCTCATCTGGTAGGCTCGTGTCACTGGGGAGCTCTCAGCTGTGCTTCTGTTTGTAGTCTGTAATAGTTTGCAAGCCCTGCCACATCCGACGAGGATCGTAGCCGGTGTAGTACGATTCAATCTTCGTCCTGTATTGACACTTTGCCTGTTTGATTGTTCGTCGGAGGGCATTGCGAGATTTCTTTTAAGCTTCCGGGTTAGAGTCTCGCTCCTTGAAAGCAGCAGCTCTACCCTTTAGCTCAGTGCGGATGTTGCCTGTAATCCATGGCTTCTGGTTGGGGTATGTACGTACGGTCACTGTGGGGACAATGTCATCAATGCACTTATTGATGATACCATTGACTGATGTGGTGTACTTCTCAACTCCATCAGAAGAATCCCGGAACATATTCCAGTCTGTGCTAGCATAACAGTCCTTTAGCTTAGCAACTGCTTCATCTGACCACTTTCTTATTGACCGAGTCACTGGTGCTTCCTGCTTTAGTTTATGCTTGTAAGCAGGAATCAGGAGGGTAGAATTATGGTCAGATTTGCCAAATGGAGGGCGAGGGAGAGCTTTGTACACGTCTCTATGTGTGGAGTAAAGGTGGTCTAGATCTCACTTCTGCTCTCTCCACTCACCCTCCATGCTAACCAAACCAGCTGAGGATATATATTTAAGCAATAAGGTCAGAGTAGGTGTGATATGTGGCCAATATACCACGGCTAAGGGCTGTTCTTAGGCACTATGCAACACGGAGACAGCCCTTAGCCTTGGTATATTAGCCATATACCACAAACCCCCAAGTTGACTTATTGCTATTATAAACTGGTTACCAACGTAATTAGAACAGTAAAAATGTATGTTTTTCAGGCAATCATGCTGATTGGCTGAAAGCCGTGGTACAGTATAGCAGATCGTATTCCACGGGTATGACAAAACATACATTTTTACTGTTCTAATTACGTTGGTAACCAGTTTATAATAGCAATAAGTCAACTTGGGGGTTTGTGCCTGGTTTGAGCCTTGAATGCTTCAAGGCTCAAACCACCGTGTTTATAATGTACAGTACAGTCGTACCTTATGGTTCTATATGGGAGTGATAGCTAAACAGACCATATTAAATTAATATAGAGCACAAAATGTTATTTTCAATGCTGGTATCTGTTGAACAACCATAGTGCTGTAAATTGAACAAGATTATCTTGCTATATAAATATATTAATTCGATTGACAGGTTGTTAATTTGTGTGGTTCTAAAGATGGCGAGCTTCTTACCCACTAAAATGCAATATAGACTTTTCCCCTGAAACCATCACCATTACCTTGAACTTTATGAGGTAAATCACCAAACTGACATTAGACCAGCTTTAAGGGCAGAAAATAAATGGAGGACGTGGTTTTCCACAGGAGACCAGAGAGGAGAGTCTATGGAATGAGAAAATAGCCTGGGCAATTTGCCAAAAGCCTGCATTGACACAGAAAAAAATATAATAAAAATATCTATAGCATGTTACCTAAACACAGCAAACCCTTTAGTTATTAAGACAAGTGCTGGCAATCTTCTGATGGCTGATTGAACAGCTTTGACTTAAAATGTCTCAATAATGAAGGAACTCTGTGCTCATCTGATGAACTTACATTTATTAATTTGTCATTTTTATTTAACCTTTATTTATCTAGGCCTAGTCAGTTAAGAACAAATTCTTATTTTACAATGACGGCCTATCCAGGCCAAACCCTCCCCTAACCTGGATGATGCTGGGCCAATTGTGCGCCGCCCTATGGGGTTTAAAGTAACTTTCCAGTGAAAATCTCACTTTTAAAAGTTAATATTCTGTTAACTCATACCCAAATAATGTTGTATTTGTATGTTGTACTTGTATTTGTGGCCAAAGCATAAAATTGAGAATAAGACACTTCAAAAACCCCACCTCAAACTTGTATTTTAAACAGACCAATTCAAAAATGTCCAACTCTGATGTTACCCCATGAAGTTGAAATGTAAAATGGTTCAGGTAAGAGTTAAGGTTAGGGTTATGGCTACGGTTAAGCTTAGGGTTAGGGTATTGGTTAAGGTTAGGGTTTAAGGGAGGGGACATCCCAAGGATCCCATGTAGCATCATCCTGAGGAGGATGAGCTGGCCAATCAGCGGTCTACTCACATTAACATTTTTAATGACCGGTATACGCCCACAACATTCTGTTGTGTGGGTACCCACACCATTCCATCACAGAAAAGCTGTTTTTTAACATATATACTTAATTACCATTGTTTGGAAGGAAAACTATTTAATTATAGGTAATATTGTTATATCTAGTTTGCTGTAGAAAAATGCACATCTGCACGGTTTCACATTGTGCATCACTCTCTCTTTTAATGACATGTGCCACTCAACCCATTCATCCGTAAAGCAGCACACTGTCATAAACCATAATAATGTACAGTATGACGTACAGAACGTCATACCATACATAACATTTCCCCCTCTTTCCAAAACCAGGGACTGGTACCATATATAAAAATGTCAATAGGGCAAGAACCTAGAGTGATACCCGTAAAAAAGAAATATTAACCCTTAAACGGAAGAGATAAACAATGACTCTTCGAACTAGTCAGTTCAGTAAATTAACCTGGAGATTGACATAAGACACATTAACAGAGCCTAAGAATGAAAGGATGTCAAACAGTCCTCAAGATGAGCAGGGTGATTTCGTGTACGCATAGGTCGTTCTTCAGCCCCCACCGTTTGTGGCTTTGGCCCTTGGGGAGCCCACAGAGGCTCGGGTGGGGCTCGGGTGGCAGTAGAGGCAGATGTCCATCAGGTAGGGTCTCTAGCCTGTATGTCAGTTTTGTAGGCATTTGTGTTCCTTGAGGAGCAGGGACTTTTCTGAGGCGGCTGGTGTGCCAGCGTGATCCATTGCTCAGCATGAAGGTGGCGGGACCCAGTTGTCGACTGACCTGCAAGGGGTCCAACCAAAATGAGGCCATGTTGTTGCACCACTGAGGCCATCGAGCTCGGACCCAGTCTGACACTTGGTTGATCGGCTTCTTCCCCACTTAGAACGTAGCCAAACCAAAACCTGTGGATAGATGGCAGCATTCGCGCAAAATTGAAAGCGCGAACCACCTCATTTAACCACTGGGAACATGGACATGTACAAAAATACCAGCTATGCCCACCGTAAAGAAATCAAATTGTCAACACGATAGTGCAAGGACAAGGTGGGGCCGCAAAATAATACAGCTAGTTACAGTAGGTTAGCTACAAGTAAAGTAGTACTTGAAGTAGGTTAACCACCCCTCACCCACAGACACAAACAAACATTATCAAGAATTCCTAGCTTCACCATCTACGTTAGCTAACTAGTTAACTAGCAAGATAGACCAATAAAATAAAATGTTATTGGTCGAGCACACATACTGTGTTTGGCAAATGCTTATGTTTCTAGCTACAACAGTGCAGTAATACCTATCAATCAAAAACAATACACACAAATCCCAAAAATATCAGAACGAGTTATGTAAGTCGCTCTGGATAAGAGCGTCTGCTAAATGACTTAAATGTAAATGTAAATGTAATGTCAGAGTCAGAATACGCAATGTTATATAATGTTGTAAAATAGACAGTATGGACAGTATATGAACAGAAAAGGTGTGTACAGCAGTAGTTATATAGGATGAACCTTGACTAGAAATACAATATATACATATGAGGTGGGTAAAACAGTATGTAAACATTATTAAAGTGACCAGTGTTTAATGACTCCATTTACATAGGGCAGCAGTCTCTAAGATGAGGACAGCTAGTGGTGACTATTTAACAGTCTGATGGCCTGGAGATAGATGCTGTTTTCAGTCTCTCGGTCCCAGCTTTGATGCCAAGGTGGCGACTGCTAAGAAGAAGGGAGCAACTGCGAACCAGAAGACAACAAGGCAACACTGGTCCACACCTGCCCTGTCTGTCGGGTGAGCAGCATTGGTTGGTACTGTATGTGCCTTTGTGTTCCTCACCATTTGTAGGCTATTGTACTGGCATGTGTAGTCTTTCATATGTGCAGTAGTTTTTTTGCTTCGTGTTGCTTAGGTCATCATTTGTGTCAACTTTAAATTCAATCTAAGCCACAGGTTGTTAACGTCCTCCATTTTGTACTTGACCTTTACAGACGCAGACCCCAAAGACATTCAAGCAGCACTTTGAGAGCAAGCATCCCAAGTCTCCAATGGTCCCAGTACTGGTTGATATGCAGGCCTAAGTGACCATACACACTCAAATGGACCTACAGCTGGGGTAAGATTCTTCCATCATTCACACACAGTAGACATATTGTAAACCACCATGTTGTCAACAAAATGCTGTCCTTAATGATTAAGTTGTATTGTCTATGGCTCAATTTGTGGAAATGCTGTCGTCTCATTGTCTTTAATGTTGTGATTCACAGACACACGATGAACACAATTTGTATACTGCAACCAAGATGAAATGACGTTGAGGGACACACCAGGACCTCGAGTATGACTGGACATGGGCCGGTTATTTGTGACCTAAAATGGCATGCAGAAGCCTTTAATGTTAATTCCATGGCCAACCATCTCTCTACCTACTCCTTAATCCACACTAAGCCTTTTATGCCCCATGGTCCCTCAATTTAGGACACTTACAAACTCTCCACTTTATCTCTATAAAACCACCATACCTTCGACCATTCTCTCTATTATGCTTCCTTCACTTGTTCTTCTCCTGATTTGATAACATCAAGACTCAGTAAAACGTTTAAAGGTGCTTACACACAGCCAGGTAAACTGGAAATAAACCTCAAGAAAATCTCCCTACCATGTGCAGTCCGGGTTGTTGTCAGCTCGAATATTGTCATTGAAACATTGTTTGATTGGTTGACAAAATGAACTCTGCTCATTGGTCAACCATACTTCCGTTAATTTTGTCTTTGGCGCCTGGCGTGCTGAGCCAGCAGTGCCATTCACGGAGTGTGTGCCACTTGCAAAACTGCTTCGGCTTTGCCGCCTGCCGCTCTACTCCCATTCAATTCTGTGAGACCTTTGCCACTTACCGGGGCCCATCTGTAAAAGCCTTAAAAGTGTGGTGTACTGTTTTTTCTACCTTTTTTTCACCTGTGTAATGCTGCCCTCCTGTTTAATCTGGGTTTCAGACTGAATGCAGTGTTAAATGTACTGCTCACAATTAACAGCAGAAACCAGGACCTGACAAGGGTGTTGATATACAGTGCCTTCGGAAAGTATTCAGACCCCTTGACTCTTTCCACATTTTGGTGTGTTACAGCCTTATTCTAAAATTGATTAAATCTTTTTTCCCCGAATCAATCTACACACAATACCCCATAATGACAAAGCAAAAACAGGATTTTAGAAATTTAATTTATAAAAATAAAAAAACTGAAAGATGACATTTACTTTACTCAGTACTTTTACTCAGTATTTTGTTGAAGCATCTTTGGCAGCGATTAAAGCCTCGAGCATTCTTGGGTATGACGGTACAAGCTTGGCACACCAGTATTTGGGGAGTTTCTTCCATTATTCTCTGCAGATCCTCTCAAGCTCTGTCAGGTTGGCTGGGGAGCGTTGCTGCACAGCTATTTTCAGGTCTCTCCAGAGATGTTTGATCGGGTTCAAGTCCAGGCTCTGGCTGGGCCACTCAAGGACATTCAGAGACTTGTCCCGATGCCACTCCTGCGTTGTCTTGGCTGTGTGCTTAGGGTCATTGTCCTGTTGGAAGGTGAACCTTTGCCCCAGTCTGAGATGCTGAGCGCTCTGGAACAGGTTTTCGTTAAGGATCTCTCTGTACTTTGCTCCGTTCATCTTTGCCTCGATTCTGACTAGTCTCCCAGTCCCTGCCGCTGAAAAACATCCCCACAACATGATGCTGCCACCACAATGCTTCACCTTAGGGATGGTGCCAGGTTTCCTCCAGAAGTGAAGCTTGGCATTCAGGCCAAAGAGTTCAATCTTGGTTTCATCAGACCAGAAAATATTGTTTCTCATGGTCTGAGAGTCCTTTAGGTGCCTTTTGGTAAACTCCAAGCGGGCTCCCATGTGCCTTTTATTGAGGAGTGGCTTCTGTCTGGCCACTCTACCAGAAAGGCCTGATTGGTGGAGTTCTGCAGAGATGATTGTCCTTCTGGAAGGTTCTCCCATCTCCACAGAGGAACTCTAGCGCTATGTCAGAGTGACCATCGGGTTGTTCGTCACTTCCCCGACCAAGGCCCTTCTCCCCCGATTGCTCAGTTTGGCTGGGAGGCCAGTTCTAGGAAGAGTCTTGGTGGTTCCAAACTTCTGTTTGAAACCACCAAGACTGTTTTTGCTTTGTCATTATGGGGTATTGCTTGTATATTGATGAGGAGTTTTTTTCATTTAATCCATTTTACAATAAGCCTCTAACGTAACAAAATATTTAAAAAGTCAAGGGGTCTGAATACTTTCAGAAGGCACTGTAGCTGTGTTGACCTAGTACTTTATATTAAACCTACCTTACACAGCAGTTGTTTCTCCATTTGTAACTCACGCACCAAAAATCACAACATGCTGTTTTACATTTTGTGTTATTTGTGCTGGTTTAATTCCTACAATGGAAAAACAGAAGAATCTGTGCGCTCACGGTTAGTAATAATAGTTAATATGGTACTCTTCGATATCCCAGGTGTGTGGCATTGATCAATAAATAATGCAATAATAATGCAGATGTTTATATATTATGTTATAAAAGGCATTGTTTACTATTTTGATTGATTTAAAACAATGTAGTTGTTGTATTTCAGGTTTTTGACGTGATTGATAGGTGACCAGGTGTGTATTTGTCAAGTAAATATGCTTATTCATTCATGATTATGGATACATTCTGCAATGAGTTAATCTGGCTTTGAATCTGCAACAGAACATGTCAGCAAGTTAGTTCTGAATTTACTTTAATACAGCAGTGCATTCTGACACTCAGAGGTGTCATGCCCATAGGGGGCACAGGGGCACATGCCCCTTCAGATTTGTCCTATTTATATACACTGCCGTTCAAAAGCTTGGGGTCACTTAGAATTGTCCTTGTTATTGAAAGAAAAGCAAATGTTTTGCCCCTTTAAATAACATCAAATTGATCAGAAATACAGTGTAGACATTGTTAATGTTGTAAATTACTATTGTAGCCGGAAACTGCAGATTTTTTTATGGAATATCTACTTAGGCGTACAGAGGCCCATTATCAGCAACCATCACTCCTGTGTTCCAATGGCATGTTGTGTTAGATAATCCAAGTTTATTTTAAAAGGCTAATTGATCATTAGAAAACCATTTTGCAATTATGTTAGCACAGCTGAAAACTGTTGTTCTGATTAAAGAAGTAATAAAACTGGCCTTCTTTAGACTAGTTGAGTATCTGGAGCATCAACATTTGTGGGTTCGATTAAAGGCTCAAAATGGCCAGAAACAAAGAAATGTATTCTGAAATTCATCAGTCTATTCTTGTTCTAAGAAATGAAGGCTATTCCATGCGAGAAATTGCAAAGAAACTGAAGATCTCGTACAGCGCTGTGTACTACCCCCTTCACAGAACAGCTCAAACTAGCTCTAACCAGAATTGAAAGGAGAGGGAGGCCCCGGTGCACAAATGAGCAAAAAAAGAAACAGACGCCTCACACGCTCTCAACTGGCAGCTTCATTAAATAGTACCCGCAAAACACCAGTCTCAACGTCAACAGTGAAGAGGCGACTCCGGGATGCTGGCCTTCTAGGCAGAGTTCCTCTGTCCAGTATCTGTGTTCTTTTGCCAATCTTAATCTTTTATTTATATTGGCCATTGGCCTGAGATATGACTTTTTCTATGCAATTTTACCTAGAAGGCCAGCATCCCGGAGTCGCCTCTTCACTGTTTACGTTGAGACTGGTGTTTTGTCTGTAGCGGAGAATTCCACCAAAGCAGTGTAAAATGTCCAGTCAGAAAATCATGTTTCTCTCTCTCTCTGTCTCCCTCTGTCTCTCTGTCTCTCTCTCTCTCTGTCGGATGCATGGGCCTTATAGCCTAAACCTATTAATGTTTTATAATGGACATTCCTTAATTATATTGTGTCTAGCTGTTAAAAAATGTAGCTATTTTCTAAAGCTGGGCGATATGGACAAAAATCCATATTGCGATAAATTGCCTGAATTGATGCAGTAACGATAAATAGAACCATACTTTTAAAACATTAATGTGCACCACAGTTTATTTTATTATCCTTTAAAATACTGCTACTAGTTTGATGGTTCTAGCCATCAATTGTCCCATTAACTATCGCCCATATTAGCAAACGTATTTCATTTCAAACTTCAAATCTCTCTAGTATAGGCTACTTATACTGAACAATATCAGCCAGGGGGTTTAGCATACACTTGATTTTCTAGTCATAGAGAGAGAGAGTGAGAGAGAGTGAGAGAGAGAGAGAGAGAGAGAGAGAGAGAGAGAGAGAGAGAGAGAGAGAGAGAGAGAGAGAGAGAGAGAGAGAGAGAGAGAGAGAGAGAGAGAGAGAGAGAGAGAGAGAGAGAGAGAGAGAGAGAGAGAGAGAGAGAGAGAGAGAGAGAGAGAGAGAGAGAGAGAGAGAGAGAGAGAGAGAGAGAGAGAGAGAGAGAGAGAGAGAGAGAGAGAGAGAGAGAGAAAGAGAGAGAGAGAGAGAGAGAGAGAGGTCCACCATTTATTTATATATAAATATATATATATTTTGTATATATATACATATATATTTGATTTTATTTTTCGATATGTATACTTTGACAATGTAAGTAATAGTGAACTTGCCATGTCAATAAAGTCAATTGAATTGAATTGAATTGAGAGAGAGAGAGAGAGAGAGAGAGAGACTGAAGATGGTCCCAGCTGCTCTCAGCTCTCTGAAAGTGCCAGGATGCAGCAGCTCCACTGAAAACGAGAGCGAGAAACACACCCATACTGGGTATTGGTTGGCCCACCATCACCTCCCCATAAACACTGGGTTTAGTGGTGTGTCTTATCACTTGGCCCAGCTTTGCAGAGTGGTCTCTCTCTCCACCCATCTAGACAACCACACCTTCATCTCCCTGTTGTGAGGCTGTCATCTCTGTGGACCCCCACTGCTCCCCCCACAACAGAGAGACCCAGGGGGGATGACAGCTCCAGGTGCTGTGCTGACAGATGCCCCACTTTGGGAATCAGGTGCTGAGACAGGAAGAAAGCAACATTAAAGGGAAAGGGTAAATGTTCTTGATGTGCTTAGAAACTGTTGTGTGCTATTGCACACCAGTGTTGTAGACCACAGCTAGTGGCAGAGTCAAAGAAGCAAGCCTCTGTCTGTATGGATTATAAAATTGCAGGACTGTACTGTTTTTGCAGTGCTTTTCAACGATGTAAACATTTTCATTGCGCAACATCTTCAGAGTAGAACATTTACATTTAAGTCATTTAGCAGACGCTCTTATCCAGAGCGACTTACAAATTGGAAAGTTCATACATATTCATCCTGGTCCCCCCGTGGGAATTGAACCCACAACCCTGGCGTTGCAAGCGCCATGCTCTACCAACTGAGCCACACGGGACCACAGATATGTAGATATGTGGGTATGTTTGTTACAATAACACACACACTAACTTTCCTATATTGATCCCTCACATGTTACCCCCTGGTACAGCAACTGCACCGTCTGCAACTGCAGGGCTCTCCAGAGGGTGGTGCGATCTGCCTAACGTATCACCCGGGGCACACTGCCTGCCCTCCAGGACATCTACAGCACCCGATGTCACAGGAAGGCCAAGAAGATCATCAAGGACCTCAGCGACCCAAGCCACGGCCTGTTCACCCCACTATCATCCAGAAGGCGAGGTCAGTACAGGTTCATCAAAGCTGCGACCGAGAGACTGAAAAATAGCTTCCATCTCCAGACCATCACTGTTAATAGTCACCACTAGCCGGCCTCCGCCCAGCACCCTGACCTGAACTTTAGTCACTGTCACTAGCCGGCTGCCACCCGGTTACTCTATGATTCACCTTAGAGGCTGCTGCCTATGTTCATAGACATGGAACACTGGTCACTTTAATACTGTTTACATACTGTTTTACCCATTTCATATGTAAGTACTGTATTCTAGTCAAGGCCATCCTATTCAACTATTGCTGTACATATACTATTCTATCCATGTATACTTCAGATATACTACATAATCTATCCATATACTGTCCATGATGTCTATACATCTCATCATATACAGTTGAAGTCGGAAGTTTACATACACCTTAGCCAAATACATTGAAAATCCGTTTTTCACAATTCCTGACATTTAATCCTAGTAAAAATGCCCTATTTCAGGTCAGTTAGGATCACCACTTTATTTTAAGAATGTGAAATATCAGAATAATAGTAGAGAGAATGATTTATTTCAGCTTTTATTTCTTACATCACATTCCCAGTGGGTCAGAGGTTTACATACACTCAATTAGTATTTGGTAGCATTGCCTTTAAATTATTTAATTTTGGTCAAACGTTTCGGGTAGCCTTCCAAAAGCTTCCCACAATAAGTTGGGTGAAATTTGGCCCATTCCTCCTGACAGAGCTGGTGTAACTGAGTCAGGTTTGTAGCCCTCCTTGCTCGCACAAGCTTTTTCAGTTCTGCCCACACATTTTCTATGGGTTTGAGGCCAAGGCTTTGTGATGGCCACTCCAATACCTTGACTTTGTTGTCCTTAAGCCATTTTGCCACAACTTTGGAAGTATGCTTGGGGTCATTGTCCATTTGGAAGACCCATTTGCGACCAAGCTTTAACTTCCTGACTGATATCTTGAGATGTTGCTTTAATATATCCACATCATTTTCCTGCCTCATGATGCCATGTATTTTGTGAAGTGCACCAGTCAAATGACTCAAATGATGTCAATTAGCCTATCATAAGCTTCTAAAGCCATGACATAATTTTCTGGAATTTTCCAAGCTGTTTATAGGCACAGTCAACTTAGTGTATGTAAACTGGGTTGTAGACTCCGTCTCATGCTACCACTAGAGTGAAAGCACCGCCAGCATTCAAAAGTGACCAAAACATCGGCCAGGAAGCATAGGAACTGAGAAGAAATTTATTGTCAATCAGTGTTGCTTCCTAAGTGGACAGTTTGAATTCACAGAAGTGTGATTGACTTGGAGTTACATTGTGTTGTTTAAGTGTTCCCTTTATTTTTTTGAGCAGTGTATATATACAGTACCAGTAAAAAGTTTTGGACACACCTACTCATTCAAGGGTTTTTATTTATTTCAACTATTTTCTACATTCTAGAATAATAGTGAAGACATCAAAACTATGAAGTAACACATATGGAATCAGGTAGAAACCAAAAAAAGTGTTAAACAAGTCAAAATATATGTTATATTTCAGTTTCTTCAAAGTCGCCACCCTTTGCCTTGATGACAGCTTTGCACATCCTTGGCATTCTCTCAACCAGCTTCATGAGGTAGTCACCTGGAATGTATTTCAATTAACAGGTGAACCTTGTTAAAAGTTAATTTGTGGAATTTCTTTCCTTCTTAATGCGTTTGAGCCAATCAGTTGCGTTGTGACAAGGTAGGGGTGGTATACAGAAGATAGCCCTATTTGGTAAAAAACCAAGTCCATATTATGGCAAGCACAGCTCAAATAAGCAAAGAGAAACGACAGTCCATCATTACTTTAAGACAAGAAGGTCAGTAAATTCGGAAAATTTCAAGAACTTTGAAAGTTTCTTCAAAAACCATCAAGCGCTATGATGAAACTGGCTCTCATGAGGACCGCCACAGGAAAGGAAGACCCAGAGTTACCTCTGCTGCAGAGGATTAGTTCATTAGAGTTACCAGCCTCAGAAATTGCAGCCCAAATAAATGCTAAGTAACAGACCCATCTCAACATCAATTGTTCAGAGGAGACTGGGTGAATCAGGCCTTCATGGTCCAATTCATGCAAAGAAACCACTACTAAAGGACACCAATAATAAGAAGAGTCTTGATTGGGCCAAGAAACACCAGCAGTGGACATTAGACTGGTGGAAGTCTGTCCTTTGGTCTGATGAGTTCAAATTTGAGATTTTTGGTTCCAACTGACGTTTCTTTGTGAGACGCAGAGTAGGTGAACGGATGATCTCCGCATGTGTGTGATTGATTGTGTGGGGGTGCTATGCTGGTGACACTGTCTGTGATTTATTTAGAATTTAAGGCACACTTAACCAGCATGGCTACCACAGCATTCTGCAGCGATACGCCACCCCATCTGGTTTGTGCTTAGTGGGACTATCATTTGTTTTTCAACAGGACAATGACCCAACACACCTCCAGGCTGTAGCGCTGTCTTAGGCATCTCACAGTATGGACACTGCAATTTATTTATAGGCACGTTCACGCAGATGAGCAGGGACCCTGGGCATCTTTTGGTGTTTTTCAGAGTCAGTAGAAAGGCCACTTTAGTTTTCATAACTGTGACCTTAATTTGCTACCGTCTGTAAGCTGTTAGTGTCTTAATAAGGATACGCCCCTTTTTTCAATTTTCACCTAAAATTACATATCCAAATCTAACTGCCCGTAGCTCAGCCTCTGAAGCGAGGATATGCATATTCTTGGTACCATTTGAAAGGAAACACTTTTAACTTTGTGGAAATGTGAAAGGGATGTCAGAGAATATAACATAATAGATCTGGTAAAAGATAATACAAAGAAAAAACCAACTGTTCTTTTGTAATTTTTTGTACCATCATCTTTGAAATGCATGAGAAAGGCCATAATGTATTATTCCAGCCCAGGTGCAATTTAGATGTTGTCCACTAGATGACAGCAGTGTATATGCAAAGTTTTAGACTGATCCCATGAACCATTGTATTTTTGTATCAAGACTGCCCAAATGTGCATACTATGTTTATTAATAACTTTTCATGTTCAAAATTATGCACTCTCCTCAAACAATAGCATGGTATGCTTTCACTGTAATAGCTACTGTAAAATGGACAGTGCAGTTAGATTAACAAGAATTTAAGCTTTCTGCCAATATCAGATCAAATCAAATCAAAGTTTATTTGTCACGTGCGCCGAATACAACAGGTGTAGACCTTACAGTGAAATGCTTACTTACAGGCTCTAACCAATAGTGCAACAAAGGTATTAGGTGAACAATAGGTAGGTAAAGAAATAAAACAACAGTAAAAATACAGGTTATATACAGTAGCGAGACTATAAAAGTAGCGAGGCTACATACAGACACCGGTTAGTCAGGCTGATTGAGGTAGTATGTACATGTAGATATGGTTAAAGTGACTATGTATATATGATGAACAGAGAGTAGCAGTAGCGTAAAAGAGGGGGTTGGCGGGTGGTGGGTGGGACACAATGCAGATAGCCCGGTTAGCCAATGTGCGGGAGCACTGGTTGGTCGGCCCAATTGAGGTAGTATGTACATGAATGTATAGTTAAAGTGACTATGCATATATGATAAACAGAGAGTAGCAGCAGCGTAAAAGAGGGGTTGGGGGGGCACACAATGCAATTAGTCCGGGTAGACATTTGATTACCTGTTCAGGAGTCTTATGGCTTGGGGGTAAAAACTGTTGGGAAGCCTTTTGGTCCTAGACTTGGCACTCCGGTACCGCTTGCCATGCGGATGTAGAGAGAACAGTCTATGACTTTTTAGGGCCTTCCTCTGACACCGCCTGGTGTAGAGGTCCTGGATGGCAGGCAGCTTAGCCCATACGCACTACTCTCTGTAGTGCCTTGCGGTCAGAGGCCGAGCAATTGCCGTACCAGGCTGTGATGCAACCAGTCAGGATGCTCTCGATGTTGCAGTTGTAGAACCTTTTGAGGATCTTTTGCCAAATCTTTTCAGTTTCCTGAGGGGGAATAGGCTTTGTCGTGCCCTGTCTATGTATATGTCCTGGGAAATGTTCTTGTTACTTACAACCTCATGCTGATCGCAATGGCCTACGTTAGCTCAACCGATCCGTGGAAGGGACACCGATCCCGAAGAAGTTTTAACGACCTTTCCACAGGTGCATGTTCATTAATTGTTTATGGCTCATTGAACAAGCATGGGAAACAGTGTTTAAACCCTTTACAATGAAGATCTGTGAAGTTATTTGGATTTTTACGAATTATCTTTGAAAGACAGGGTCCTGAAAAAGGGACTTTCATTTTTTTGCTGAGTTTATATATATATATATGGAAGAAGTAAGAAATATTAGGACTGCTCCGGACTCCGCCATTTCCCGTCCTAATATTTCAATATTTCTTATTTCTTCCATTCATTCACTTTTTAGATGTGTGTGTTTCGTTGTGTATTGTTAGCTATTACTACTGTTGAAGTTGGGAACACAATCATTTTGCTACAAGAAAATCTGCTGAAAATATGTATGCAACCAATAAAATGCCATTTGATTTCACATGTTGAGGGGATGAGTCAGTCTATAAGGGGATCACTGCTATGATTGTTTATCACCAGAAGCAGTAAAGGATTGTCTCAGGCATTGATTTGTGTTGCAACGGGAGGGTGTAGTATTGCTGGAAACTTCTGAATTTAGGTAACTTTTTAGGTTTATTTGGAATTTTGCAAGATGTTATCTAGTGGCCTTTTTGGGTACTTCAGATTATCACAGTTGTCTCTGGCCCTCTGTGTGGCCTTATCACATGTAAAATACACTACATGATCAAACATATGTGGTCACCTGCTCGTCTCATTCCAAATTCATGGGCATTATTATGGAGTTGGTCCCTCCTTTGCTGCTATAACAGCCTCCACTCTCCTGGGAGGGTTTTCCACTAGATGTTGGAACATTGCTGCGGGGGCTTGCTTCCATTCAGCCACAAGAGCAATAGTGAGGTCGGGCACTGATGTTGGGCGATTAGGCCTGGCTCGCAGTCGGCGTTCCAGTTCATCCCAAAGGTGTTCGATGGAGTTGAGGTCAGGGCTCTGTGCAGACCAGTCAAGTTCTTCCACACCGATCTCAACAAACCATTTCTGTATGGACCTCGCTTTGTGCATAGGGGAATTGTCATGCTGAAACAGGAAAAGGGCCTTCCCCAAACTGTTGCCACAAAGTTGGAAGCACAAAATCGTCTTGAATGTTATTGTATGCTGTAGCGTTAAGATTTTCCTTCACTGGAACTAAGAGGCCTAGCCCAAATGATAAACAGCAGCCCCAGACCATTATCTCCCCTCCACCAAACTTTACAGTTGGCACTATGCTTTAGGGCAGGTAGCGTTCTCCTGGCATTCTCCAAACCCAGATTTGTCCATCGGACTGCCAAATGGTGAAGTGTGATTCATCACTCCAGAGAACGCATTTCCACTGCTCCAGAGTCCAATGGTGGCAAGCTTTACACCACTCCAGCGAACGCTTGGCATTGCGTATAGTGATCTTAGGCTTGTATATGAATAGGCTTGGCTTGTATATGAAATATGAATATTATGTATGAATAAAAAAAATGGAACGTATTTCAAGTATAAATTACCAAATGTGCCATAGATTGTCATAGATTTACTGTTAATTACAAAAATCACCGAAGATTATGGTAACTTTGGTAAATTACCCACAACTTTGCCACCCTAGCGGTGATGCAGGTGACAACTGGTTGTGGAGGCGTGTGTTTGTGCGTGTTTGTAATGTGAAGGACGGATAAGGAGCTTATCTGACAACTTGGCTAATGTTGTCCAAGGTTGCCACACAGTCCAGAAAATCCCACACAGAGCTGTGTCCTTTCACTTTACATACTGAATAGAAAGACAATATTGTATTGGTAACCTGACCATGATGATTTATTTTTCAAATCACTGTACTATTCAATGTGCCAAGAAATGCAGAATACATGCATCTGGATGAGTAAATGTGGGACGTTTTCCCAGTCATTTCCACATTGATATTGATAATCAATTGTTTTCATATTTATATGGCTCAATGCACAGGACATGTTCCGTATTAAAATACTCCATATGAATATTTTCTCTATGGTATTTGGTTCAATATGGAAGGCAAGGGAGGAACGGAGTCACTATGAAGAGGGAGGAAGGGAGGAAGTTCCTGTGGTGATAACATGTGACACTAGACATGCATCTATCAAACAGCTTCATGTTGAGCTAGTAAATGAAAAAGACTGCATGTAGAGTCAAAATGAGAATTTATACGCTGTTAGTGGGCTCATTATTAAATTAAAAAGAACCCTTGTTTTTCTATACAAAGCGTAGACAAAGCTTAACTGCTAATTTGTAACCATTTAACTAATAACTCACATTTATCCACCCTTTAAGAATGTAATATACCTCTCCCCACCATATTGTTTCTCTCCTTCATTGTGAGGTTTACCTGAAAAAAACTCACTGCAGTCGGGTACAGGACCATATGTCTGATTACAAGTACAGACCAAGGCAGAACTCAATTGATTAGAATGGGAGAAAAACAAGGTGCTTCACAGCTGACTGGATCCTGATGTATTCCACTCTGACATGTCGATCCCTGGTCGGCTCCCTCTTCGCCACTGTTCATCATTACCAAGTATCGCCGACCCGTTTTTTACAGCTGTCGGTTGAAGCGTTTCGGATTATTTTTATAGAGTGAACTGCACGGTCGCCCAGCGCTAATTATCCCAAATGTCACCGTGCTTTGCTGAAATCAATGTCCGTAGGGGACCGGCACTCTCTCTGAATTGAAGTATGGTGGCCCTCCTAACAGCCTGGAAGGGCACTATAGGAGCCACTGTGGCCAGACAGGAGACAGCAGGGGTCATTGGCACGATGCAAACATAAACTACCCATCATACTGTGTGGTAGATGTTTGAGTTAACATATATTAACATATATTCTGGAACAGAGTCATATTCAGGAACTGAGTCATTAGCGCTACAGAGCCATGTGATTTACATCTGTAAATAAAAAGTGCTTTTTGGGCCCCTGAGTGGCGCAGCGGTCTAAGGCATTGCATCTCAGTGCAAGATGCATCACTAGTCCCTGGTTCTAGCCGTGATTGGGCGGCGCGCAATTGGCCCAGCGTCGTCCGGGTTTGGCCGTCATTGTAAATAAGAATTAGTTCTTAACTGACTTGCCTAGTTAAAGAAAGGTAAATACAAATGCAATGTATTATCATATTGTATTCCGAACTAGAGGGTTTTGAATATAGGTTATGCCAGTAGTATGGTACAGTAATGCATTGTAGTAAATGGTTTCCAACCAGGCCTACATCCCTGAATATCAGAATGGGTAAGGATAACTCATATTTCGTTTTAGTCCTGTTACAATCAGCGGGACTACCCACTGGGCACAAACTGGTTGAATCAATGTTGTTCCAGCATAATTTATCAATGTATATAGGGTTGAAGGTGACACACGACGCCTCCTGGAGGCCATGATGAAAGACCACCACATCAGTTCTACAGACAGCTGATTGGCTACCCCAAGCTGCACGATAACAATGGCTAAAACTACTTGATTCATCACCATGGTTAATTTCTGTGCCGTATTTAGCTGATCTAACAAAGCAGGTTACCCGCAATCACGACACACCAAGGAGATAGGACTGTCAGAAAAGCATAGAAACCTGTCAGTACAGGGTCTGCTCCGATCATTTCATCACTAGTAAGTCTAATCGAGTTTAGTTTAGCTGTTAGCGGTTATGCTAACAAGGTGTTAACAACAAGACTAAGTTAGACTACAAACTATCTAGCTAATGTCGGCTATCTAGCATGTGTCTCTCTCATAGTGAGTTTCAAGTTTTAGGGAAGCTATTTTTCACCCTAAAAATCCACCATAATAAAGCATTGCATGCATCTATCATCGCATTTGCAGACTAATGTAAGCCTACTATTCCTAATGTGATGAGTAGATTGGGGAGCCATAATCTAGGTTTTTAGTTATAACTCACTTGAATCACAGCCAGCAGCATACCACCCTGCATACCACTGCTGGCTTGCTTCTGAAGCTAAGCAGGGTTGGTCCTGGTTAGTCCCTGGATGGGAGACCAGATGCTGCTGGAAGTGGTGTTGGCGGGCCAGTAGGTGGCACTCTTTCCTCTGGTCTAAAAAATATCCCAATGCCCCAGGGCAGTGATTGGGGATACTGCCCTGTGTAGGGTGCTGTCTTTTGGATGGGACGTTAAACGGGTGTCCTAACTCTCTGAGGTCATTAAAGATCCCATGGTATTTATTCTAAGAGTAGGGGTGTTAACCCTAATGTCCTGGCTAAATTCCCAATCTGGCCCTCAAACCATCATGGTCACCTAATAATCCCCAGTTTACAATTGGATCATTCATCCTCCTCTCCCCTGTAACCTGGTAAAATAATGGATAAATAAAAATATAAAAATTGCTGAGCCTGTATTGCCATAGGCCTATAGACTATTTATTGAACTGCATTGATGGAGACATTAGCAGAATATTTTTACAATTTAACGGTATAGAGTACAGTATATACATATGAGATGAGTAATGTAGGGTATGTAAACATATTAAAGTGGCATTGTTTAAAGTGGCTAGTGATACATTACATCAAGATGGCAAGATGCAGTAGATGGTATAGAGTACAGTATATACATATGAGATGAGTAATGTAGGGTATGTAAACATTATATGAAGTGGCATTGTTTAAAGTGCCTCTTTGGGATATGGAGGCGCTGTTTTCACTTTGTAAAAAATCGTTCCCAAATTAAACTGCCTCGTACTCAATTCTTGCTCGTACAATATGCATATTATTATTACTATTGGATAGAAAACACTCTCAAGTTTCTAAAACCGTTTGAATTATATCTGTGAGTAAAACAGAACTCATTTTGCAGCAAACTTCCTGTCAGAAAGTGAAATATCTGAAATCGAGGCTCTGTTCCAGGGCCTCCCTATTCATTTGCTTGAAATCTATGGATATACGTGCACTTCATACGCCTTCCACTAGATGTCAATAGGCAGTGAGAGGTGGAATGGGGTGTCTAGCTTTATCTGAGGTCAAAAGAGAGCTCTTGGAATGACATGACCCCAATTTCCTTTGTTCAGCAAGGCGCAGGAAGGAACTCTGGATTGCCTTCTGAAAAGCTTTCGTTATAGACGGCTAATATCTCCGGCTTTGATTTTATTTGATAAATGTGATAATATCATCGTAAAGTATGTTTTTTCAATATAGTTTTATCAGATTATTGAAAGTTTATCGGGAGTTTTGGCGTGTTCCGTTCTCTGCGTTTGGTGACGATGGACAGCTTCGCGCCACTTGGCTAGCTTTGGTTGCTAATTCGACAGACGAAGAGGACATTCTAAATCCAAACAACGATTATTCTGGACAAAGGACCCCTTGTACAAGATTCTGATGGAAGCTCAGCAAAAGTAGGACCCATTTATGATGTTATTTCGTATTTCTGTCGAAAATGTTTAGTATTATTTTCCGCCCTGATTTTGGGCGCTGTCTCGCTATAACGTAAGCTGTATGTCGTACTAAAGTTATTTTTAGAATTCTAACACGGCGATTGCATTAAGAACTAGTGTATCTATCATTTGCTGTACAACATGTATTTTTTAGTCAAGTTTATGATGAGTTATTTGGTCAGAATAGGTGAGTGTCAGAAATATATCCGGAGATTCTGGAAAAAAGTTGCTACGTTTTCACAATGTATAACCACGGATTTCAGCTCTAAATATGCACATTTTCGAACAAAACATAAGTGTATTGTATAACCTGATGTTATAGGACTGTCATCTGATGAAGCTTGTCAAGGTTAGTGAAATATTATATATCTTTTGCTGTTTTTTTGCGATCGCTAACTTTTGCCGCTGATAAATGGGTTGTGTTTTTGGCTATTGTGGTAAGCTAATATAATGCTATATTGTGTTTTCGCTGTAAAACACTTAAAAAATCTGAAATATTGGCTGGATTCACAAGATGTTTGTCTTTCATTTGCTGTACACCATGTATTTTTCATAAATGTTTTATGATGAGTATTTAGGTATTTCACGTTGGTCCCTGTAATTACTCTGGGCGCTTCGGTGCTATTTGTGATGGTAGCTGCAATGTAAAACTATGATTTATACCTCAAATATGCACATTTTTCGAACAAAACATAGATTTATTGTATAACATGTTATAAGACTGTCATCTGATGAAGTTGTTTCTTGGTTAGTTTGGTTGGTTCTTGGTTAGTTTGGTTGGTTTTGTGCAAGCTACCTGTGCTGTGAAAGAAATGTCTGTGCTTTTTTGTATTTGGTGGTGAGCTAACATAAATATACGTGGTGTTTTCGCTGTAAAACATTTAAAAAATCGGACATGTTGGCTGGATTCACAAGATGTTTATCTTTCATTTGCTGTATTGGACTTGTTAATGTGTGAAAGTTAAATATTTCTACAAAATATCTTTTGAATTTCGCGCGCTGCCTTTTCAGTGGAATGTGGGCGGAACCCCTGTCCTAGACAGGTTAAAGTGGCTAGTGATACATTTATTACATACATTTTTCAAGTGGCTGGAGTTGAGTCAGTATGTTGGCAGCAGCCACTCAATGTTAGTGATGGCTGTTTAACAGTCTGATGGCCTTGAGATAGAAGCTGTTTTTCAGTCTCTTGTTTCCCTGCTTTGATGCACCTGTACTGACCTCGCCTTCTGGATGATAGCGGGGTGAACAGGCAGTGACTCAGGTGGTTGTTGTCCTTGATGATCTTTTTGGCCTTCCTGTGACATCGGGTGGTGTAGGTGTCCTGGAGGGCAGGTAGTTTGCCCCCGGTGATGCGTTGTGCAGACCTCACTACCCTCTGGAGAGCCTTACGGTTGTGGGCGGAGCAGTTGCCATACCAGGCGGTGATACAGCCCGATTGTGCATCTGTAAAAGTTTGAGTGTTTTTGGTGACTAGCCGAATTTCTTCAGCCTCCTGAATGGGTGGACCATTTCAGTTTGTCCGTGATGTGTACGACGAGGTACTTAAAACTTTCCACCTTCTCCACTACTGTCTCGTCTGTGGATAGGGGGCTGCTCCCTTTGCTGTTTCCTGAAGTCCACGATCATCTCCTTTGTTTTGTTGACATTGAGTGTGAGGTTATTTTCCTGACACCACACTCCGAGGGCCCTCACCTCCTCCCTGTAGGCCGTCTCGTCGTTGTTGGTAATCAAGCCTACCACTGTAGTGCCGTCTGCAAACTTGATGATTGAGTTGGAGGCGTGCATGGCCACGCAGTCGTGGGTGAACAGGGAGTATAGGAGAGGGCTGAGAACGCACCCTTGTGGGGCCCCAGTGTTGAGGATCAGCGGGGTGAAGATGTTGTTACCCACCGTCAGGAAGTCCAGGATCCAGTTGCACAGGGCGGGGTTGAGACCCAGCGTCTCGAGCTTAATGACGAGTTTGGAGGGTACTATGGTGTTAAATGCTGAGCTGTAGTCGATGAACAGCATTCTTACATAGGTATTCTTCTTGTCCAGATGGGTTAGGGCAGTGTGCAGTGTGATTGCGATTGCGTCGTCTGTGGACCTATTGTGGCGGTAAGCAAATTGGAGTGGGTCTAGGGTGTCAGGTAGGGTGGAGGTGATATGGTCCTCTACTAGTCTCTCAAAGCACTTCATGATGACGGAAGTGAGTGCTACGGAGCGATAGTCATTTAGCTCAGTTACCTTCACTTTCTTGGGAACAGGAACAATGGTGGCCCTCTTGAAGCATGTGGGAACAGCAGACTGGGATAAGGATTGATTGAATATGTCCGTAAACACACCAGCCAGCTGGTCTGCGCATGCTCTGAGGACACAGCTGGGGATGCGTAACACATTTAAATGTTTTACTCACGTTGGCTGCAGTGAAGGAGAGCCCACAGGTTTTGGTAGCGGGAGGTGACAGTGGCACTGTATTGTCCTCAAAGCGAGCAAAGAAGTTGTTTAGTTTGTCTAGGAGCAAGACATCGTGGTCCGCAACGGGGCTGGTTTTCCATTTGTAGTCTGACTGTAGACCCTGTAGACCCTGCCACATACCTCTCATGTCTGAGCCGTTGAATTGCGACTCTACTTTGTCTTTATATTGATGCTTAGCTTGTTTGATTGCCTTGCAGAGGGAATAGCTACACTGTTTGTATTCAGTCATGTTTCCGATCACCTTGTCCACCTTCAAAGCAGTGGTTTGCGCTTTCAGTTTTGCGCGAATGCTGCCATCAATCCACGGTTTCTGATTGGGGAATGTTTTAATAGACGCTGTGGGTACAACATCCCCGATGCACTTGCTAATAAACTCGCTCACCGAATCAGCGTATTCATCAAAGTTATTGTCCGACGCTATGCGGAACATATCCCAGTCCACGTGATCGAAGCAATCTTGAAGCGTGGAATCCGATTGGTCGGACCAGCGTTGAACAGACCTGAGCACGGGCGCTTCCTGTTTTAGTTTCTGTCTATAGGCTGGGAGCAACAAAATGGAATTGTGGTCAGATTTTCCGAAAGGAGGGCGTGTGAGGGCTTTGTATTTTTTATTTTATTTTTATTTCACCTTTATTTAACCAGGTAGACTAGTTGAGAACAAGTTCTCATTTGCAACAGCGACCTGGCCAAGATAAAGCAAAGCAGTTCGACACATACAACAACACAGAGTTACACATGGAATAAACAAACATACAATCAATAATACAGTAGAAAAATCTATATACAGCATGTGCAAATGAGGTAGGATAAGAGAGGTAAGGCAATAAATTGGCCATGGTGGCAAAGTAATTACAATATAGCAATTAAACACTGGAATGGTAGGATGTGCAGAAGATGAATGTGCAAGTTGAGATACTGGGGTGCAAAGGAGCAAGATAAATAAATAAATAAATACAGTATAGGGATGAGGAAGATTGGATGGGCTATTTACAGATGAGCTATGTACAGGTGCAGTGATCTGTGAGCTGCTCTGACAGCTGGTGCTTAAAGTTAGTGAGGGAGGTAAGAGTCTCCAGCTTCAGAGATTTTTGCAGTTCGTTCCAGTCACTGGCAGCAGAGAACTGGAAGGAGAGGCGGCCAAAGGAAGAATTGGCTTTGGGGGTGACCAGTGAGATATACCTGCTGGAGCGTGTGCTACGGGTGGGTGCTGCTATGGTGACCAGTGAGCTGAGATAAAGCGGGGCTTTACCTAGCAGAGACTTGTAGATGACCTGGAGCCAGTGGGTTTGGCGACGAGTATGAAGCGAGGGCCAGCCAACGAGATCATACAGGTCGCAGTGGTGAGAGGTATATAGGGCTTTGGTGACAAAACGGATGGCACTGTGATAGACTGCATCCAATTTGTTGAGTAGAGTGTTGGAGGCTATTTTGTAAATGACATCGCCTAAGTCGAGGATCGGTAGGATGGTCAGTTTTACGAGGGTAGGTTTGGCAGCATGAGTGAAGGATGCTTTGTTGCAAAATAGGAAGCCGATTCTAGATTACATTTTGGATTGGAGATGTTTAATGTGAGTCTGGAAGGAGAGTTTACAGTCTAACCAGACACCTAGGTATTTGTAGTTCTCCACATATTCTAAGTCAGAACCGTCCAAAGTAGTGATGCTGGATGGGCGGGCAGGTGCGGGCAGCGATCGGTTGAAGAGCATGCATTTAGTTTTACTTGCATTTAAGAGCAGTTAGAGGCCACGGATGTAGTGTTGTATGGCATTGAAGCTCGTCTGGAGGTTTGTTAACACAGTGTCCAACGAAGGGCCAGAGGTATACAGAATGGTGTCATCTGCGTAGAGGTGGATCAAAGAATCACCAGCAGCGAGAGCGACATCATTGATGTATACAGAGAAGAGAGTCGGCCCGAGAATGGAACCCTGTGGCACCCCCATAGAGACTGCCAGAGGTCCGGACAACAGGCCCTCCGATTTGACATACTGAACTCTATCAGGGGAAGTAGTTGGTGAACCAAGCGAGGCAATCATTTGAGAAACCAAGGCTGTTGAGTCTGCCAATAAGAATGTTGTGATTGACAGAGTCGAAAGCCTTAGCCAGGTTGATGAATACGGCTGCACAGTAATGTCTCTTATCGATGGCGGTTATGATATCGTCTAGGACCTTGAGCGTGGCTGAGGTGCACCCATGACCAGCTCTGAAACCAGATTGCATAGCGGAGAAGGTACAGTGAGATTCGAAATGGTCGGTAATCTGTTTGTTAACTTGGCTTTCAAAGACCTTAGAAAGGCAGGGTAGAATAGATATAGGTCTGTAGCAGTTTGGGTCTAGAGTGTCTCCCCCTTTGAAGAGGGGTATGACCGCGGCAGCTTTCCAATCTATGGGAATCTCAGACGATACGAAAAAGAGGTTGAACAGGCTAGTAATAGGGTTTGCAACAATTTCGGCAGATAATTTTAGAAAGAGAGGTTCGCGGTAGTTAGAATTACAATGATCCAGGGTTTTGCCAGCCCGGGTGGCGCATTCGATATGCTGATAAAATTTAGGGAGCCTTGTTTTCAGATTGTCCTTGTTAAAATCTCCAGCTACAATAAATGCAGCCTCAGGATATGTGGTTTCCAGTTTACATAACTTCATATTAAGTTCTTTCAGGGCCGTTGATGTGTCTGCTTGGGGGGATATACACGACTGTGATTATGATCGAAGAGAATTCTCTTGGTAGATAATGCGGTCGGCATTTGATTGGAATTCTAGGTCAGGTGAACAAAAGGACTTGAGTTCCTGTATGTTGTTATGATCACACCACATCTCGTTAATCATAATGCATACAATTAGATCTGGTAAAAGATAATACAAAGGGGGGGAAAAGAATGTATTCTTTTTTTTGTACCATCTTTGACATGCAAGAGACCATAAGGCCATAATGTATTATTCCAGCCCAGGCGCAATTTAGATTTTGGCCACTACATAGCAGCAGTGTATGTGCAAAGTTTTAGACTGATCCAATGAACCATTGAATTTAGGTTCAAAGACTGCCCAAATGTGCCCACATTAGGAAGGTGTTCCTAATGTTTTGTACACTGTATGTGTAGCTATGTTAGCAAATGTTGTAAATAGAAACAGTTTAAAAGTCAAACACAGTGTATAAACCGTTTACAACTGCAACAGACCAAACCTGCTGGGTGTGCAGGCTTCTGTTCCAACCCAGCACTAACACAACTGATTAAATTTGTCACACCTAATTAGTTGATCACATGTGCTATTGCTGGGCTGGAATAGAAGTCTCCTCCCTAAATAGACCAGAGATCAGTGGAGCGAGGTTGGACACCTGGTATTGACTATGTTTTGTTCACTTGAAATAATTATTATAAAATATGTTAACTTTATTTTTCCAGGGAAGACATTAAACCTGTTATGGCTAGACGTGCCGCTAGCGGGACACCTGGACAACATCCGGTGAAATTGCAGAGCGCGAAATTCAAATTACAGAAATATAAATATTTAACATTCATGAAAATACAAGTGTAATACATCAAAATAAAGCTTAACTTCTTGTTAATCCAGCTGCTGTGTCAGATTTCAAAAAGGCTTTACGGCGAAAGCACGCCATGCGATTATCTGAGGACAGCGCCCCGCATACAAATGCATGAAAAACATTTTCAAACCAGGCAGGTGCGACACGAAAGTCAGAAATAGCGATATAATAAATGCCTTACCTTTGAAGATCTTCTTCTGTTGGCACTCCAAAATGTCCAAGTTACATCACAAATGGTCCTTTTGTTCGATAAAGTCCTTCTTTATATCCATAAAAACTCAGTTTAGCTGGCGCGCTTCATTCAATAATCCACCGGCTTCCCTCCTTCAAAATGCATACAAAATGAACCCCAAGCGTTACCAATAAACTTATCCAAACAAGTCAAACAACGTTTATAATCAAACCTCAGGTACCCTAATACGTAAATAAACGATCAAATTTAAGACGGAGAATAGTATGTTCATTACCGGAGATAAATAACAAAGACCGCGCTTTCATCCACGTGCATGGAAACACTACAGCCAAAATGGGAGCCACTTAGAAGAACTACAACTTCTAGCTCATTTTTCCAAAAACCAGCCTGAAACTCTTTCTAAAGACTGTTGACCCTAGGAACTGCAATCTGTGAGCCATTGGAAACAGCGGTAGGCTGAACATTTTGTTTTTGTGGATGATTTGTCCTCTGGGTTTCGCCTGCCATATCAGTTCTGTTATACTCACAGGCATTATTGTAACAGTTCTAGAAACTGTAGAGGGTTTTCCATCCAAATCTACCAATTATATGCATATCCTAGCTTCTGGGCCTGAGTAACAGGCAGTTTACTTTGGGCACACTTTTCATCCGGACGTGAAAATACTGCCCCCTAGCCCAAAGAGGGACCTAGGTCTCTTTGTCCTGCCCAATACAACCCAAATATACATATGTGTATATACACATTAAAATACAAAAACACAGTCATGGGAAGCACAAGTAAAACATCACAAATCACCCAGAAAGGGGTACATTCCTTCACAAATAAGTCCCTCATCAATATTCTAAACTGCCTGAACGGCATCAGAACATTAAGATTAACTGTATTTAGATTTTGTTCAAGCAAAGTTCTGCTTTAGTAATACTAGCCTACTTGTTACTAAGATGTCTAACCTTAACTAATATGTAAACTTACTTGTACACTTTGAAATGGTATGAAATAGTGTTGATTCTTTGAAGTTAAGTTTTAATTGTTAATTTAAAACTATTATTCAAGATGAACTAGTGTCAATGTTGATTAATCACAGATCACAATCCTGTAACAAAGAGGGGAAGGGAATCTGTCTCTGATTTGTCTGTGTTTCTGAGTTGTTTTCTCAAATGAACATTACCTTTTTGTCAGTTGTAATCCCTCCAATTTGTTGCACTTGATTGTCACTCTTTCTCAGGATATCAGTCTTGTGAAGCCATTTTGCAGCTGAGCCCAGCAGCGATTGATGCTGCCGAGCTCCAACTAGCTCCGTGTGTAGAGCCTACCCACCCCTCCACAAGCACTGCCAGGATAATGGCTCCACAGTAGATCCAGCCCAGGTTAGCCTAGAATCCTACCGTAGCCTCAGGTTTTCTGTCCAAAAATGTTAATTTAATAGCAACTGGTTCATAGGAAGAGAGTGGCTGGAATACTAGGTTACTGCAGATGCTATTATGGTGTTCTTGGTAGCCTATTGGTTATCGTAGCTGTAAATAGAACTGTACATATTGGAAACGTGTTTATGGTATGCTGGCATTACTTAATTGATTACATAGGTCAAATTTGATTCACAGAAGTCTATTGTGACATATTACAATGTGTTGCTTAACTCATGAGCGAGCGGCATGATTTTCCATGTTGGAAGCGGGCCTGTATAGGCCTATTTGTTTGGCAAGACAGCTGTGCATGGCTGCATCTCACTGTAGTAGGCTGTAGGCTATGTTTTGGTTATTTGAATCTCCTTTCTCCTTTTGTTTACTGTTAATGTAACCAACCTAAATATAGATTGTGTCATTTCTTTATCAATCTGATATTTTGTTGGTACAACTGTTCTGTTCACATTCATTCGCATTCGCACTTGTGTTGGTATTCCAAGCCAAACTGCTATTCTGTATTTTTGTTAGCATAAATGAATAACTAGGCTACTACTTTCAGCATTTAGTTTGCATTATTTTGGTAAGACAGCTGTGTGTACGACTGCTTTCACATACAGTTGAAGTCGGAAGTTTACATACACTTAGGTTGTAGTCATTTAAACTTGTTTTTCAACCACTCCACAAACTTCTTGTTAACAAACTATAGTTTTGGCAAGTTGGTTAGGACATCTACTTTGTGCATAACACAAGTAATTTTTCCAACAATTGTTTACAGACAGATTATTTCACTTATAATTCACTGTATCACAATTCCAGTGGGTCAAAAGTTTACATACACTAAGTTGACTGTGCCTTTAAACAGCTTGCAAATTCCAGAAAATTATGTCATGGCTTTAGAAGCTTCTGATAGGCTAATTGACATCATTTGAGTCAATTGGAGTTGTACCTGTGGATGTATTTCAAGGCCTACCTTCAAAATCAGTGCTTCTTTGCTTGACATCATGGGAAAATCAAAATAAATCAGCCAAAATTGTAGACGTCCACAAGTATGGTTCATCCTTGGGAGCAATTTCCAAACGCCTGAAGATACCACGTTCATCTGTACAAAAAATGGTGCGCAAGTATAAACACCATGGGACCACGCAGTCGTCATACCACTCAGGAGGAGATGCGTTTCTGTCTCCTAGAGATGAACGTACTTTGGTGCGAAAAGTGGAAATCAATCCCAGAACAACAGCAAAGGACCTTGTGAAGATGCTGGAGGAAACAGGTACAGAAGTATCTATAACCACAGTAAAACGAGCCCTTATCGACATAACCTGAAAGGCCGCTCAGCAAGGAAGAAGCCACTGCTCCAACACCGCCATAAAATAGCCAGACTACGGTTTGCAACTGCACATGGGGACAAAGATTGTACTTTTTGGAGAAATGTCCTGTGGTCAATGAAACAAAAATAGAACTGTTTGGCCATAATGACCATCGTTATGTTTGGAGGAAAAAGGGGGAGGCTTGCAAGCCGAAGAACACCATCCCAACTGTGAAGCACGGGGGTGGCAGCATCATGTTGTGGGGGTGCTTTGCTGCAGGAGGGACTGGTGCACTTCACAAAATAGATGGCATAATAAGGCAGGAAAATTATGTGGATATATTGAAGCAACATCTCAAGATATCAGTCAGGAAGTTAAAGCTTGGTCGCAAATAGGTCTCCCAAATCGACAATGACTCCAAGCATACTTCCAAAGTTGTAGCAAAATGTCTTAAGGACAACAAAGTTAAGGTATTGGAGTGGCCATCACAACGCCCTGACCTCAATCCCATAGAAGATTTGTGGGCAGAACTGAAAAAGCGTGTGCGAGCAAGGAGGCCTACAAATCTGACTCAGTTACACCCGCTCTGTCAGGAGGAATGGGCCAAAATTCACCCAAATTACTGTGGGAAGCTTGTGGAAAGCTTCCCGAAACGTTTGACCCAAGTTAAACAATTTAAAGGCAATGCTACCAAATACTAATTGAGCGTATGTAAACTTCTGACCCACTGGGAATGTGATGTAAGAAATAAACGCTGAAATAAATCATTCTCTCTACTATTATTCTGACATTTCACATTCTTAAAAAAAAGTGGTGATCCTAACTGACCTAAGGCAGGGAATTTTTACTAGGATTAAATGTCAGGAATTGTGAAAAACTGAGTTTAAATGTATTTGGCTAAGGTGTATGTAAACTTATGACTTCAACTGTAGGCTGTTTGTAATAGGTGAATTGCTCTATCTTTCTTGTAGTCTATATTCATTACACAAAAAACATCCTAGCTGTATGGCGCTGATCATTGTGCTGATACAGCGCAGCAGAGATGGGCTCCAGAGTCTCGGCATTTGAACTTTATTTGCTGACATGACATGAAATTGTTAAGTGCAAATCCATCCCTTGTAATCTAGATAGTTAAATGTCTTAAAGCAGGAGATTATGGGATCCTTAACTCAAAAAACATACACACAACTACTACTACCAAGTTCAATTCCAGATAATTGTCTTGCAGAAGTGATAATGAAGTGATAACGTGATAATAAAGACAATTACATTGTCTGTGCTAAATGTGTTTAAATTGTAAAAGAAAGAAAGACTAGTTAGGCTATAAGAAATACATTTTATTCAATGAGGCAAGGAAAAGCAGAGAATAGTTTTCATTTCACCCATACAACAATATGGTCTCTTGCTTAAATTTATAAAAACCTGTTTTTGCTTTGTCGTTATGGGGTATTGTGTGTAGATTGATGGGGGGGGAAAAAACTATTTAGTACATTTTGGAATAAGGCTGTAACGTAACAAAATTTGGAAAAAGTCAAGGGGTCTGAATACTTTCCGATTGCACTTTATCGTGTAGAGAATCATTGTACCATTTAAACCGCTGTGAAATATATTTTCAATAATCAACAACGGGAAGCATAGAAATAGCGCACATAGAACAGATCTATAACTTACATTCCTATGTGAATTTGCTTTAAGGTACAGTATGTTTACAATATCATAAACAATAGTTTTTTACATGATCCAAATGGCATTTTATATATTCATACATGTAAATAATTTATTTATCAGCAGTTATCGCTAAACCTCTCATTTGGTTTAAGGGGGCACTTTTGTCATGACAACAAGGTGAAGGTGCTCTCTACTCGAATGGCACAACAGAAGGGGTAGAAGTAGAAACTGAATCCAGTCAATATGGGTGTCTTGATAGAGGTCAGCTGGTGAACCTACAGTACATAAACACATGAAAAGGACACCTGATGTTAGAATACCACTTCTTCAAGTCACCTATACCATGAGCTGTCTTGTTTGTTTGTATTTAATTCATTCATTTGTTTTCGTGTAGAAATATTAAATCTATTGTTGGGCTGGAACAACCAATAGTCAACACAGCAGGTTGTCCTATCCCATTGAGGCCTTTGTCCTATGCTGTAATGTCCATACATTTCCCATCCTCTTATGAATAAAGTTCTCAACAAATTGTCATTGGGTCAGTGCAACAGGAGTTGTTTTTCTTTACAATAGTGTCCTTCTGTAGGCTAGACGGACATCATATTGTGGAATGTGTGTCTCTGCTTTTCTTAGGCCTAGATTAGATGGTTGCATTCAATACATTTTTATTGATCTGTTTGTCAGTGTCAGCAGAGTAGACCTATGCTACCCCTTGATTTGTCATATTAAAAATATTCTGCTAATGTCTCCAGTCATATAAAGTGTAGTAGAATTGCCTTAAATGTTTTTATCAAAGGTCACATTTTTCCTGTGCAAAGGAAAAAAAGAAATGTCTCTGATATAGCCTATAGGCCTCTGCCACTATCCGCTCAGCCGTACACAGTGATTAGATTGAGTTATATTATTAGCCTAATAAATTATGACTATCCAATCTACTCATCACATTAGTAATAATAGGCTTTATTAGTCTGCAAATGCAATGATAGATGGATGCAATAATTTACTATAAGGTGCATTATTATGGTTAAAAAATTGCTTCCCCAAAACTTCAAACTCTGCTGTTGTTGTCTGTAGAACTGATGTGGTGGTCTTCCATCATGGACTCCAGGAGGCGTCGTGTCACCTGGCAACCCTCTGTAGTTGACCTTAAGAAGTGATATTCTAACATCAGGTGTTCTTTTCATTTGTTTATGTTGTAGGTTCACCAGCTGAGCTCAAGACACCCATCTTGACTGGATTCCCACTGTGAAGATGAGCAATGCTGCAGCAGCAAAAATTGCCCAATTAGGAAGGGGCATGGGGGCAAGTTCAGAAAGGCTGTCAGTCAACCCATACAGCGCTGTGAAGCGTAGAGCCTGAGCTCTGATGTTATACTGTACAGCCACTGTGTTCCAATTTAGGTGCTTATCAGTGCCCAAATATACATATACGGGTACGAGTGTAAAGGGCTACATTAAAGATAAACCTTGTGTTTCTATGCAAAGTGTAGACAAAGCTTAAATGCTCCTTTGTAACCATTTAACTCATAACAACTCTGCCTTCACATATGTATCCACCTTTTACGAATGTAATCTACCATATGGTTTCTCGCCTGGTACGGTACACTATGTCTGATTACAAGTACAAATGAGGATCTTAATTTGATCACTCTTTTATTACTGATAATTTTCTACACAGCAGGAGATGCAAACTTGTTGTGCATTCTATGTTTAAAAAGGCTTCTAAAGTTTGCTATTTCCATTTAAAATGTCAGACTTAAATTGCCCTAACGAAAAATGTATCAACCCCTCCAAAAAAATGCCATTATTTATAATACACAAATAATTTACATTTCCTGTTGCTGCAGTATTATTTTCCTAGTAGCAAACTGGCTCAAATTAAGATTCTACATCTGTACAGACCAAGGCAGAACTCAATTGATTAGAATGGGAGAAAAACAAGGTGCTTCACAGCTGACTGGATCCTGATATATTCCACTCTGACACGTCGACCCCTGGTCGGCTCCCTCTTCGCCACTGTTCATCATTACCAAGTATCGCCGACCCGTTTTTTACAGCTGTCGGTTGAAGCGTTTCGGATTATTTTTATAGAGTGAACTGCACGGTCGCCCAGCGCTAATTAGCCCAAATGTCACCGTGCTTTGCTGAAATCAATGTCCGTAGGGGACCGGCACTCTCTCTGAATTGCAGTCTGGTGGCCCTCCTAACAGCCTGGAAGGCCAATATAGGGGCCACTGTGGACAGACAGGAGACAGCAGGGGTCATTGGCACGATGCAAACATCAACTACCCATCATATTGTGTGGTAGATGTTTGAGTTTAAATATATTCTGGAACTGAGTCATATTCCGGAATGGAGTCATTAGCACTTTAGAGCTTTGTGATTTACAAATGTAAATGAAAAGAGCTCTACAAATGCTATTTATTATAATTGTTTTTATTATGATAATGTGCTCTGTACCAGAGAGGTTTGAGTGCTGTCAATGCTATAGGGTATGCAAGTGGTATGGTACAGTAATGCAAGGGAGATGGTAGCGCCATGGTTTTCTATTATATCCCTGAACATCAGAATGTGTAATATCACGCCCTGACCTTAGAGAGCTGTTTTATTTCTCTATTTGGTTAGGTCAGGGTGTGATGTGGGGTGGGCATTCTATGTTTTGTGTTTCTATGTTTTGGCCGGGTATGGTTCTCTATCAGGGACAGCTGTCTATCGTTGTCTCTGATTGGGAATCATACTTAGGCAGCCTGTTTTGCCACCTTAGGTTGTGGGATGTTGTTTTTTGTTAGCTCTGTGTAGCCTTACAGAACGTGACGTTCGTTATTCTTTTGTTGTTTTGTTTGGTGTTCTGAGGAAATAAAGAATCATGAACACGTCCCACGCTGCTCCTTGGTCCACTTCTTGCGACGGGCGTTACATGTAAAGGCGTCAGCATGCTTCCTTTCCTTTCTATCCAAAGTCGACAAGGCGAACCGAACAAGTGTGCTCGCATACTCCCTTAAAAGACCTTCACTTGAAAAACGAGAAAGAAACAGCAATAGTACTGTTTGTCCATTTTGAGACGCAATTGTCAGTATACACTTCCTCAAAATAGTCAGAATGACTCGAAGATAACTCTAACTCAAGAAATCTGTCATTCATTTTGACGTTTTTGCCAAAGATATCTTATTTGCGCAACTTTATACAACTAAGATGTTTGGTGCAGTATTTCTCAATGAAAAAATGTGTCACGTTCCTGACCTGTTTTCTTTTGTCTTGTATTTATTTAGTTGGTCAGGGCGTGAGTTGGGTGGGTTTGTCTATGTGTGATTTTCTATGTTGGGATGTTTGTGTTCGGCCGGGTATGATTCTCAATCAGAGGCAGATGTCAATCGTTGTCCCTGATTGAGAATCATACTTAGGCAGCCTGGGTTTCACGTGTGTTTTGTGGGTGTTTGTATCTCGTGTCAGTGTTCGTGCCACACGGGACTGTTTTCGGTTTTGTCACGTTTGTTGTTTTTTTGTATTTGTAAGTGTTCAGTTTACGTTCGTTAAATAATGACCACTTTCCACTCTGCGTCTTGGTCCGATCCATGCTCCTTCTCGTCTGTAGCGCCTTACGGTATAGCAACTGCCGAAGCAGTTGCTATACCAGGCGGTGATGCAACTGGTCAGGATGCTCTTGATGGTGCAGCTGTAGAACTTTTTGAGGATCTGGGGACCCATGCCAAATCTTTTCAGTCTCCTGAGGGGGAAAAGATTTTGTCGTGCCCTCTTCACGACTGTCTTGGTGTGTTTGGACCATGATAGATCGTTGCTGATGTGGACACCAAGGAACTTGAACCTCTTAACCCGCTCCACTACAGCCACATTGATCTTAATAGGGGCCTGTTCGGCCTACCTTTTCCTGTAGTCCATGATCAGCTCCTTTGGTGGTGCCAGGTTGTTGTCCTGCATAGATAGGTGTTTAGTCCCAGGGTCCTTAGCTTAGTGATGAGCTTCGTGGGAACTATGGTGTTGAACGCTGAGCTGTAGTCAATGAACAGCATTCTCACATAGGTGTTCCTTTTATCCAGGGGGGAAAGGGCAGTGTGGAGTGCGATTGAGATTGCGTCGTCTGTGGATCTGTTGGGGCGGTATGCGAATTGGAGTGGGTCTAGGGTATCCGGGAGGATGCTGTTGCTGTGAGCCATGACCAGCCTTTCAAAGCACTTCATCGCTACCGACGTGAGTGCTAATGGGCGGTAATCATTTAGGCAGGTTACCTTCGCTTCCTTGGGCATAGGGACTATGGTCATCTGCTTGAAACATGTAGGTATTACAGACTCAGTCAGGGAGAGGTTGAAAATGTCAATGAAGACACTTGCCAGTTGGTCCGCGTATGCTTTGAACACACGTTCTGGTAATTCGTCTGGCCCCGCGGCTTTGTGAATGTTGACCTGTTTAAAGGTCTTGCTCACAACGGCTACTGAGAGCGTTATCACACAGTCATCCAGAATAGCTGGTGCTCTCGTGCATGCTTCAGTGTTGCTTGCCTCGAAGCGAGCATAAAATGCATTTGGCTCGTGTCACTGGGCAGCTCGCGTCTGGGTTTCCCTTTATTGTCCGTAATAGTTTTCAAAACCTGCCACATCCGACGAGCGTTAAAGCCGGTGCAGTAGGATTCAATCTTAATCCTGTATTGACGCTTTGCTTGTTTGCTCGATCGTCTGAGAGCATAGCGGAATTTCTTATAGGCGTCTGGATTAGTGTCCCGCTCCTTGAAAGCGGCAGCTCTAGCCTTTAGATCGATGCGGATGTTTCCTATGATCCATGGCTTCTGGTTGGGATATGTACGTCCGGTCACCGTGAGGATGACGTCGTCAATGCACTTATTGATGAAGTCTGACTGAGGTGGTATACTCCTCAATGCCTTTGGATGAATCCCGGAACATATTCCAGTCTGTGCTAGCAAAACAGTCCTGTAGCGTAGCATCCACGCCATCTGGCCACTTCCGTATTGAGCGAGTCACCGGTACTTCCTGCTTTAGTTTTTGTTTGTAAGCAGGAATCAGGAGGATAGAATTATGGTCAGATTTGCCAAATGGAGGGCGAGGGAGAACTTTGTATGCATTTCTGTGTGTGGAGTAAAGGTGGTCTAGAGGTTTTTTCTCCCTCTGGTTGCACATGTGACATGCTGTTAAAAATTTGGTAAAACAGATTTAAGTTTGCCTGCATTAAATTCCCTTGCTACTAGGAGCGCCGCTTCTGGATGAGCATTTTCTTGTTTGCTTATGGCCTTGTAGAGTTGGTTGAGTGTGGTCTTGGAGCCAGCATCGGTCTGTGATGGTAAATAGATGGCTACGAATAATATAGATGAAAACTCTCTTGGTAGATTGTGTGGTCTACAGCTTATCATAAGGTACTCTACTTCAGGTGAGCAATACCTCGAGACTTCTTTAATATTAGACATTGCGCACCAGCTGTTATTGACAAAAAGACACACACCCCCACACCTCGTCTTACCAGACGTAGCTTCTCTGTTCTGCCGGTGCATTGAAAATCCCTTCAGCTCTATGTTATCCGTTTCGTTGTTCAGCCACGACTCTGTGAAACATAAGATATTACAGTTCTTAATGTCCCGTTGGTAGGATAATCGTAATCGTAGGTAATCAATTTTATTTTCCAATGATTGCATGTTAGCAAATAGAATTGATCGCAGTGGGAGTTTACTCGCTCACCTACGGATTCTCAAAAGTCAGCCCAATCTGCGTCCTCTTTTCCTTCGTCTTCACGTAAATAACAGGGATCTGGGCCTGTTCCCGGGAGAGCAGTATATCTTTCTCATCATAAAGGAAAAAACTCAACTCTTCCGAGCTGTTTCAGCTGGGAAGCATGCGGACACCTTAAGGATGCCTCATATCTCAATATCTTTTTTCAAAGACTCAGTCATGGACACTTTTACTGACAGTTGTGGCTGCTTCGCGGGATGTATTGTTGTCTCTACCTTCTTGCCCTTTGTGCTGTTATCTGTGCCCAATAATGTTTGTCCCGTGTTTTGTGCTGCTGCAGTACTGTACCATGTTGTGTTGCTACCATGTTGTTGTGTTGCTGCCTTGCTATGTTGTCTTTATGTAGTGTTGTGTTGTCTCTCTTGTCGTGATTTGTGGATTGTCCTATATTTATATTTTATTTAAATTTTTAATCCCAGCCCCCTTCCCTGCAGGAGGCCTTTTGCCTTTTGGTAGGCCATCAATGTAAATAAGAATTTGTTCTTAACTGACTTGCCTAGTTAAATAAAAGAAGCTATAATAAATAATAATAACAATAAAAAAAATGTCATAAATAAAAATGTCATCTTAGTCCTGTTCCAATAAACTGGACTACCCACTGGGCACAAATTGCTTCACGGCTGACTGGATCCTGATGTATTCCACTCTGATACTTCGACCCCTTGTCAGCTCCTTCTTCGCCACTGTTCATCATTACATGGGTGAATCAATGTAATTTGTCAGCATATTGTGACATGGAAAATACATTTGTATAAAAACATTTTTTTTATAATGTTTTGAGGGTGAAATTTCAACCACAGGATTATGTTATTATGGTACCCAAATTTCAACATTGGCAAACCTTGTTTGGCCCCTGGCCCTGGGACACAGAAGCACAAACTGAACAGACAAACTTTGTAGCCTTTTTACTGCTGAGGTAGGCTACCATCCCCTGACCCCATTGATTAGTGGCATACTGCACCTCACACCTATGTTAGGGACCAGGTTGCAAGGGAATGGAGTCAGCTGATCTGGGCCCTGTTTCAGAAAGCGGGTTTAGTGAAAACTCAGTTGACTCAGAGTTGAAGGAAACTCTGGGTTTTTGGTTTATTACAAAGCCAGTTCAGCTTAACTCTGAGTCAGTTACTATGGCAACATACTCCGTGAAGCTAACCTGCTCGCTGGCAGGTTTTCTTCAACTAACCCTGAGTTTCTCCCCCTCTTTAGCTGAAGCCTGCAGACTGAAGGAAGTGTCAGAAATGGAGTGACCTTTTCTTGAAGAGCCAGTTGATATTGAAGCACAAATACTCTGCATAAATCTCCGTCGGGAGAAGGTGATCAGACCCTGCTTGGATGTTTTATCATTCCCTGATGATTATCTGTTGGAGCTTTTCGTTTTTTCTGCACAATCGATCATTCATCTGAACAATATTCTCAGTCCTCATATCGTTCATATGACACGTGGACATGCGTGGACATGCTCTCAGTGAGGAACAAAATCTTTGTGTTGCACTTCGTTTTCTATATAACAGGAGTTTTCTATATAACATTGGTGACGCTGAGCAAATTTAAACCTTCTGCCAGGCTGTCAGAAATGTGACTCTTGCACTTAAAGGTTTACTGTACACTTTTGTGGTGTTCCGAAGTCACAGACCCACAAGACTCATCAAAGAAGAATTCCACAGAATCAGTCTAAGCAATAATTCATTTATTTAGTATGAAGCTTTTAGACTTGAAGCACTAATCAGTAAATGTTATATATTTTAAGGTTTCCAGGTGTGATTGGCTGCAGAGATGGCACTCATATTCCTATCACAGCTCCTTCAGTAAATTAAGGAGATTATGTGAATAGGAAGTCTTTCCACAGCATTAATGTGCAGGTAGGCCTAAATAGTAGCCTTTAGCATTCCAAATTAAAGAAACTTCACAATACAGCTACTGCACCTAGTTACTGTTCTGCACTGTGAAGATCATAACATATTATGTGATGCAGCCCACACCATCAGCAACGTAGAAGCAAAGTGGACTGGGTCTGTACATGACTCGCACATTTTTCTTGAGCGTACACTGAGCACTAGATTTGACCGTGGTGAGTTTCTATATACAGTGGGGAGAACAAGTATTTGATACACTGCCGATTTTGCAGGTTTTCCTACTTACAAAGCATGTAGAGGTCTGCAATTTTTATCATAGGTACACTTCAACTGTGAGAGACGCAATCTAAAACAAAAATCCAGAAAATCACATTGTTTGATTTTTAAGTAATTAATTTGCATTTTATTGCATGACATAAGTATTTGATCACCTACCAACCAGTAAGAATTCCGGCTCTCACAGACCTGTTCGTTTTTCTTTAAGAAACCCTCCTGTTCTCCACTCAATACCTGTATTAACTGCACCTGTTTGAACTCATTAGCTGTATAAAAGACACCTGTCCACACACTCAATCAAACAGACTCCAACCTCTCCACAATGGCCAAGATCAGAGAGCTGTGTAAGGACATCAGGGATAAAATTGCAGACCTGCACAAGGCTGGGATGGGCTACAGGACAATAGGCAAGCAGCTTGGTGAGAAGGCAACAACTGTTGGCGCAATTATTAGAAAATGGAAGAAGTTCAAGATGACGGTCAATCACCCTTGGTCTGGGGCTCCATGCAAGATCTCACCTCGTGGGGCATCAATGATCATGAGGAAGGTGAGGGATCAGCCCAGAACTACACGGCAGGACCTGGTCAATGACCTGAAGAGAGCTGGGACCACAGTCTCAAAGAAAACCATTAGTAACACACTACGCCATCATGGATTAAAATCCTGCAGCGCACGCAAGGTCCCCCTGCTCAAGCCAGCGCATGTCCAGGCCCATCTGAAGTTTGCCAATGACCATCTGGATGATCCAGAGGAGGAATGGGAGAAGGTCATGTGGTCTGATGAGACAAAAATAGAGCTTTTTGGTCTAAACTCCACTCGCCGTGTTTGGAGGAAGAAGAAGGATGAGTACAACCCCAAGAACACCATCCCAACCGTGAAGCATGGAGGTGGAAACATCATTCTTTGGGGATGCTTTTCTGCAAAGGGGACAGGACAACTGCACCGTATTGAGGGGAGGATGGATGGGGCCATGTATCGCGAGATCTTGGCCAACAACCTCCTTCCCTCAGTAAGAGCATTGAAGATGGGTCGTGGCTGGGTCTTCCAGCATGACAACGACCCGAAACACACAGCCAGGGCAACTAAGGAGTGGCTCCGTAAGAAGCATCTCAAGGTCCTGGAGTGGCCTAGCCAGTCTCCAGACCTGAACCCAATAGAAAATCTTTGGAGGGAGCTGAAAGTCCGTATTGCCCAGCGACAGCCCCGAAACTTGAAGGATCTGGAGAAGGTCTGTATGGAGGAGTGGGCCAAAATCCCTGCTGCAGTGTGTGCAAACCTGGTCAAGAACTACAGGAAACGTATGATGTCTGTAATTGCAAACAAAGGTTTCTGTACCAAATATTAAGTTGTGCTTTCCTGATGTATCAAATACTTATGTCATGCAATAAAATGCAAATTAATTACTTAAAAATCATACAATATGATTTTCTGGATTTTTGTTTTAGATTCCGTCTCTCACAGTTGAAGTGTACCTATGATAAAAATTACAGACCTCTACATGCTTTGTAAGTAGGAAAACCTGCAAAATCGGCAGTGTATCAAATACTTGTTCTCCCCACTGTATATATTTATATATACAGTTGAAGTCAGAAGTTTACATACACTGATGTTGGAGTCATTAAAACTAGTTTTTCAACCACTCCACAAATTTCTTGTTGACAAACTATAGTTTTGGCAAGTCGGTTAGGTGATCTACTTTGTGCATGACACAAGTGATTTTTCCAACAATTGTTTACAGACAGATTATTTCACTTATAATTCACTGTATCACTATTCCAGTGGGTCAGAAGTTTACATACACTAAGTTGACTGCCTTTAAACAGCTTGGAAAATTCCCAAAAATTATGTCATGGCTTTAGAAGCTTCTGATAGGCTAATTGACATCATTTGAGTCAATTGGAGGTGTACCTGTGGATGTATTTCAAGGCCTACCTTCAAACTCAGTGTCTCTTTGCTTGACATCATGGGAAAATCAAAATAAATCAGCCAAGACGGGCTACAGGGAGGAGGTGAGGGCCCTCGGAGGAAAATAACCTCACACTCGATGTCAAAAAAACAAAGGAGATGATCGTGGACTTCAGGAAACAGCAGAGGGAGCAGCCCCCTATCCACATTGACGGGACAGTAGTGGAGAGGGTGGAAAGTTTTAAGTTCCTCGGCGTACACATCACGGACAAACTGAAATGGTCCACCCACACAGACAGCGTGGTGAAGAAGGCGCTGCAGCGCCTCTTCAACCTCAGGAGGCTGAAGAAATTCAGCTTGTCACCAAAAACGCTCACAAACTTTTACAGATGCACAATCGAGAGCATCCTGTCGGGCTGTATCACCGCCTGGTACGGCAACTGCTCCGCCCATAACCGTAAGGCTCTCCAGAAGGTAGTGAGGTCTGCACAACGCATCACCGGGGGCAAACTACCTGCCCTCCAGGACACCTATACCAACCGATGTCACAGGAAGGCCAAAAAGATCATCAAGGACAACAACCACCCGAGCCACTGCCTGTTCACCCCGCTATCATCCAGAAGGTGAGGTCAGTACAGGTGCATCAAAGCGGGGACCGAGAGACTGAAAAACAGCTTCTATCTCAAGGCCATCAGACTGTTAAACGCCATCACTAACATTGAGTGGCTGCTGCCAACATACTGACTCAACTCTAGCCACTTTAATAATGGAAAAATGTATGTAATAAATGTATTACTATCCACTAAAAACAATGCCACTAATGTTTACATACCTTACATTACTCATCTCATATGTATATACTGTACTCTATACCATCTACTGCATCTTGCCATCTTGATGTAATACATGTATCACTACCTACTTTAAACAATGGCACTTTATATAATGTTTACATACCCTACATTACTCATCTCATATGTATATACTGTACTCTATACCATCTACTGCATCTTGCCTATGCCGTTCGGCCATCGCTCATTCATATATTTTTATGTACATATTCTTATTCATTACTTTACACTTGTGTGTATACGGTAGTTGTTGGGAAATTGTTAGGTTAGATTACGTGTTAGATATTACTGCATGGTCGGAACTAGAAGCACAAGCATTTCGCTACACTCGCATTAACATCTGCTAACCATGTGTATGTGACAAATAAAATTAGATTTGATTTGAAGACCTCAGAAAAAGAAACCTCAACAAGTATGGTTCATCCTTGGGAGCAATTTCCAAACCCCTGAAGGTACCATGTGCATCTGTTCAAACAGTAGTACGCAAGTATAAACACCATGGGACCATGCAGCCGTCATACCGCTCAGGAAGGAGAGGCATTCTGTCTCCTAGAGATGAACGTACTTTGGTGCGAAAAGTGCAAATCAATCCCAGAACAGCAAAGGACCTTGTGAAGATGCTGGAGGAAACAGGTACAAAAGTATCTATATCCACAGTTAAACAAGTCCTATATCGACATAACCTGAAAGGCCGCTCAGCAAGGAAGAAGCCACTGCTCCAAACCGGCATAAAAAAGCCAGACTACGGTTTGCAACTGCACATGGGGACAAAGATCGTTCTTTTTGGAGAAATGTCCTCTGGTCTGATGAAACAAAAATAGAACTGTTTGGCCATAATGACCATCGTTATGTTTGGAGGGAAAAGATGGAGGCTTGCAAGCCGGAGAACACCATCCCAACCGTGAAGCACGGGGGTGGCAGCATCATGTTGTGGGGGTGCTTTGCTGCAGAAGGGACTGGTGCACTTCACAAAATAGATGGCACCATGAGGAAGGAAAATTATGTGGATATATTGAAGCAACATCTCAAGACATCAGTCAGGAGGTTAAAGCTTGGTCGCAAATAGGTATTCCAAATGGACAATGACCCCAAGCACACTTCCAAAGTTGTGGCAATATGTCTTAAGGACAACAAAGTCAAGGTATTGGAGTGGCCATCACAACGCTCTGACCTCAATCCCATAGAAAATTTGTGGGCAGAACTGAGAAAGCGTGTGCGAGCAAGGAGGCCTACAAATCTGACTCAGTTACACCAGCTCTGTCAGGAGGAATGGGCCAAAATTCACCCAACTTATTGTGGGAAGCTTGTTGAGGGCTACCCGAAACGTTTGACCCAAGTTAAACAATTTAAAGGCAATGCTACCAAATACTAATTGAGTGTATGTAAACTTCTGACCCACTGGGAATGTGATGAAAGAAATAAAAGCTGAAATAAATCATTCTCTCTACTATTATTCTGACATTTCACATTCTTAAAATAAAGTGGTGATCCTAACTGACCTAAGACAGGGAATTTTTACCAGGATTAAATGTCAGGAATTGTGAAAAACTGAGTTTAAATGTATTTGGCTAAGGTGTATGTAAACGTATGACTTCAACTGTGTGTGTGTGTGTGTGTGTGTGTGTGTGTGTGTGTGTGTGTGTGTGTGTGTGTATATATATCCTAATATAATCAATATTTGGTTTCCTCCTATTGCAACTGAACATTTTAACTTTATCATTTTTCATATTAGAGTTTGATGGTTACCTGCTCGGTGACAGAGGGTACCCCTGCCAGCTCTATTTGCTGACCCCTTACCCTGATCCTGAGCTCGGCCCTGTCCGCAGCAACGTTATAACTTGGCTCACTGCAGGACACGAGCCAGGGTAGAGTTAACCATTGGGATGCTCAAGGCCTGGTTCCAATGCCTTTGTAGGCTCAGAGTCACCCCAGAAAGGGCATGTGACATTATTGTGGCATGTTTGATTCTCCACAACATTGCCACAATTAGAGGAGAACAATGTCCTACTCAACCAGTGAACGTTCCTGATAACGATCCTGACGCACGAGATGGAAGAGCAGGCAGAGACACAATATGCTACCATCATTTCTGATTGACCCATCACCTCCCCAGTGTCAAATAAATACATTATGCCTTTCTTTTAATGAAGTCTTCTTTATTTCCTGCCAGTACAAATGCAGTACAGTAGTAAACATTTTTATGTTGTTCAAACAAGTAAAGTCATCCACCTTTTGACTGATGTTCCAGCAGTTGTATTTCTATTTTTATCTTTTGCATCTGCAGCCTTATGTGGTCAATTTCTAAATTAAATGTTTCAATTTGTTTCTCTAAGTACACCTTGTACAGCTGTTTCACAGGGAGCTACAGTGTAGGAACACAAAATGACATTGAATTTCACAGTGCCAGGTCTACTTAGTTTCATTTTAAGTCATGGGCCAATGCTGAACAACATCTTACTGAGGTAAGTTGTGCTGTGGAGCTGGATGGACCCTCTTCCTCATTGTAATGTCCAGCATTGCTCTGTTAGAGAAAAAGAAGGAGAAAGTTTTATTATCTTACAACACTATCATCAACTGTTAGATGTTATTTTTAAGGTGTAAACCTCAATAGGCCTCTCTGTATCTTCCCTGTCTGTGGCAGCTGACAAGGTGTCTTCATCATCCTGTCATGAAAATCAACAATTTTGGTGTTCTACTCCAACCCAATTATGAAAAATCTGTGGAGTATTAAGAGCACTTACAACTGCATGGAGGTCTGTTATGGCAGAAGGCTCCAGACAGAATACACCATCAGTAACGGGTAGAAGATGAAGAAAATTAGACAGTTAAATTATAACTATCCAGAAAAGTGCCCCACCTAATTTGAATTTTGTTTTTACAACCGTGTGCATGCCACATAATTTTTTTCAAATATATAACTCTGAGTCACTTTAAAATAGATCATGATGTCTGAAGGACAACTAAGAATCTGAAAAAGTAACAGCAGTCAATTACAAAGAATTGTACTGCTACAAGAAAATCAGTGTGCCAAGTTGTGTGTACACTAGCATTCAATGATTTGGGTTCACTTAGAAATGTCCTTGTTTTTTAAAGAAAAGCACATTTTTGGTCTGTTAAAATAACATCAAACTGATCAGAAATACAGTGTAGACATTGTTAATGTTGTAAAGGATGATTGTAGCTGGAAACGGATTTTTAATGGAATATCTACATAGGCGTACAGAGGCCCATTATCAGCAACCATCACTCCTGTGTTCCAATGGCACGTTGTGTTAGCTAATCCAAGTTTATAATTTTAAAAGGCTAATTGATCATTAGAAAACCCTTTTGCAAGTATGTTAGCACAGCTGAAAACTGTTGTCCTGATTAAATAAGCAATAAAACTGGCCTTCTTTAGACTAGTTGAGCATCTGGAGCATCAGGATTTGTGTGTTCGATTACAGGCTCAAAATGGCCAGAAACAAAGACTTTCTTCTGAAACACATCAGTCTATTCTTGCTCTAAGAAATGAAGACTATTCCATGCGAGAAATTGCCAAGAAACTGAAGATCTCGTACAACACTGTGTACTACTCCCTTCAAAGAACAGCGCAAACTGTCTCTAACCAGAATAGAAAGAGGAGTGGGAGACCCCAGTGCAAACCTGAGCAAGAGGACAAGTACATTAGTGTCTAGTTTGAGAAACAGACACCTCACAAGTCCTCAACTGGCAGCTTTATTAAATAGTACCCGCAAAACACCAGTCTCAACGTCAACAATGAAGAGGCGACTATGGAATGCTGGCCTTCTAGGCAGAGTTGCAAAGAAAAAGCCATATCTCAGACTAGCCAATAAAAATAAAAGATTAAGATGGGCAAAAGAACACAGACACTGGACAGAGGAACTCTCAAACTAGACAATCTAATGTACTTGTCTTCTTGCTCAGTTTTGCACTGGGGCTATATACAGGGTCAGTTCTAGTACCATATTTCTAGGACCATATTTAGTACCATATTTACAATGTGTTGGGATACTGGAGTGATAGAGGTAAATATGTATAGGGGTAAGGTGACTATGCATCAGGATATATGATTAACAGAGTAGCAGCAAAGTAAATTATGATTGTATGTGAGTGGGTGTGCGTGTGTGTGTGTAGAGTCAGTATAAAAGTATTTGCATATTATGTGTGTGTGAGCAAATTATGAAGTAAGTGTTAGTGTGTCTGTGTGTGTAACGGATGTGAAATGGCTAGCTAGTTAGCGGGTACGCGCTAGTAGCGTTTCAATCAGTTACGTCACTTGCTCTGAAACCTATTAGTAGTGTTGCCCCTTGCTCTGCAAGGGCCGCGGCTTTTGTGGAGCGATGGGTAACGACGCTTCGTGGGTGACTGTTGTCGATGTGTGCAGAGGGTCCCTGGTTCGCGCCCGAGGTCGGGGCGAGGGGACGGTTTAAAGTTATACTGTTAAATTGATGCTGTTGACCCGGATCACTGGTTGCTGCGGAAAAGGAGGAGGTTGAAAGGGGGGTGAGTGTAACGGATGTGAAATGGCTAGCTAGTTAGCGGGTACGCGCTAGTAGCGTTTCAATCAGTTACGTCACTTGCTCTGAAACCTATTAGTAGTGTTGCCCCTTGCTCTGCAAGGGCCGCGGCTTTTGTGGAGCGATGGGTAACGACGCTTCGTGGGCAACACGAACACGTGTGCAGAGGGTCCCTGGTTCGCGCCCGTGTCGGGGCGAGGGGACGTACTAAAGTTATACTGTTACATGTGTATTGGAGTTTCAGTGTGCGTGAGTGTGTAGGGCCCTGTGAGTGTGGATAGAGACACAAATCAAATACAAGGGTCAATTCAGCTAGTCCGTTTAGTCATTTTGTTAGCTATTTAGTTAGCTATGTAACAGTCTTATGGCTTGGGGATAGAAGTCATATCAGTCATCTTACCGGGACTCGGGACAGTTGCACCTATAATAGAAACTGGCACCTCTATCGGAGACAGCCACGTACATGGTGGCGCTCTTTTTCAGTACCTTTAAAACAACGTCAGATCTTCAAAGTTATATACACTATCAGAAAAAACTAAAAGGAGGTCAGCACCTCCTACTGGAGAGTTGATCTCTCTACAGCTATTCTTTTGGTCTCCCACCCAAGGTTTTAACCAAGCCCAGACCTGATTAGCTATGATAATTGGCAGAAACTATTACCTATGTACTATGATTGTTGAGACATCTCCACTTAAAAACGAAATAGATTCACTGTTGATATCAAAGACAGTCCATAGGGTATGTTTAACAGACTTCAAAGAACAAATGAAATGTAACCATACTTTATCACTCATATAGCATCAATGATGCTACTTATGCCTACATAGCATTTACAAAGTCATCAAGCTCTGGTTGATTTCAAATGTAATGATATTTAGTGGTGTTGAATTGTGTTTGGTTGTCAAGGCAACCAAATATCAACATTTGAAGGAGATGGTTCTTCTGCTGGCATAGTTCCATCTGTGCCACTTACTTAATTAAGCATTAAGGCCCGAGGGGGTGTGGTATATAGCCAATATACCACGGCTAAGGGCTGTTCTTATGCACGACACAACACACTGGAATTAAAGCCAGACTAAGTCAGAGGCACATATGGAACTATCCAAGCAGAAGATTATTCTCCTTCAAATGTTGATATTTGGTTGCGTTGTCAACCAAACACAATTCAATACTACTTTTGTAATAGCCTTAATTTTAGGTCATTTAGTGTATCTTACAAACGAAAGTACTGTAACATTCAACCTTAAAATGAGTAAAGGATCCATGGCCACATTTTGATGTTACTGTAACTTCTTATGTAATCTTATAACGCATGCATAGGTTGTCATAGGTCTGTAGAGATGTTCACAATTGCTGTGGTAATCTCCAACAGCATTGATCACTTGCACCATTAACTTTTAATGTAATCTAAACTGCAATCCAGGTAATTTGGTTGTCCTATTAGATGAAGCACAGTGATAACACGTTAAGTTGTTTTATTAATCCAAGATATCTGACATTGTGTTCCCATTTCAACTTCGCTGTGCTTTTAAGTGGTTGAAAGCGCAGTGATAGACATCTGGGTGACAACTAAACCAAAAATCAGACATTGTTTTCCCATTGGAATTTGGTTGTGTTTTTAAATGGTTAAAAGCATAGTGATAACACATTAGGAATTCAACAAACTTCTATCTGTCTTTTTGAGTGGGTGAATAAAGGTAGAAATCTCAATGATCAAAGTCTCAACCACATACTATCCACATTTCCACGTTAAAATGACTTGGTGGGCCCCGTGGGTAGCTAATTTAAGTGTCCAGATACTGTAGGTTCTGATTCTAATCATAGTGCAGAGATACAGTGCAGGGCTGTAGGGACAATGAAGCAGATATAGGACAGAATGTTGAAACATATTGCATGTCCATCTGAGAACACAAGCTCGATAGGAGAGGATGGATCCATAATCCACAAGGCTGGCAAGGCACAGTGGTCACGGTCAAAACAACCACATCAAAACATAACTGAGAGATGTCAACCGTATTGATAGCGCATGTGCAGATGTAGGATCTTAATTTGATCACCCTGTTGCATAAGAACGTTCCTTCAATGCAGGACATGTACAACTTGTAGTGTATTTGAGATTTAAAAAGGCTTCTGGAGTTTGTAGTTTCCACTTAGAAATTTCAGACTTGATTTTTCCTTACGGAACATGTATCAACCACTCCAGAAATGTCCATTGATTTTAATCTACATAATAATTCACATTTCCTGTTGCTGCAGGATTATTTTCCTGCTGTAGCAAACTGGATCAAATTAAGATCCTACATCTGTAATTACGGCTGCTTCCTCCTTCCTGGTGCACTACTTACGATGTCAAAAGCCACATTCTTGGAAGGGTAGTCCACGTCATGGAGAGAGAGGGGTTGGCGTTTGGAACACTGGAGGAAGGTGATAACGCACACATTTAAACACTAGAGAGAACAACCAACAACGTAATAACTATGCCTGCAGCAAGGAAAGACTATATTTCTCCCGAAAGTGCTGCTAGTCGGAAAGGGCAGGTAATATAGTGTATTATCACTCAATTCTCTGTCTTCTGCCTCTGATCGCCTCTTCCAGTTTTGGAGCGAAGGGAACAAAATGACCTTGTTGAGAAATAATACATTAAAGTACAGACATATTTGTATAGCAATTAGCATTTTGATGACAATACATGCCTTCTCACCCTCTGTCTCTATGCACTTACTCTAAATATTTATTCAGTCCAATGTTACCTCTAGAGTGGGGGTGGGCTATAGCCTAGGGCCAGGAGCAGGATGGGGGTGGAGGGAGAGGGTACTCCAATGAGCAGGGTCAAAACTTAACCCTGTGCATCGTTAAATCAAAGCTCCTAATGAAACTACCCCTGTCGATTCAGTTGCATCTACAAATCCACGGGCTGGAGGAATCGACCATTGAGGTGGTAATGTTGTGGAATGGCTTTAGTGACAGAGTTAGCATTTTTGGAGAAAGAGCCTGTGCCTGGAAGCACTGGATGTAATCATACTCAATCTACTTTGACTGGGCTTTTTGATTGATTGATTTTATTTGCCAGTAAAATAAAAACACATATACTACACACAGTCAATACATTTAAAAAATGTGACAGGGATAACACAATAAAGTAAGAGACTTATTTCCATTGTGGTCCCTAGAGTGCATGGAGCAAAACAAACAAACAGCACATATAAATTAACATGATGGAGATTGAAAGTCTAGTTGACTTCAGATGATGAAAAGGCTGGGAGTTGAGGCAGTTTGGATTGGATTTGATTTATTAGGATCCCCAATAGCCGACGCCAATGGCGACAGCTAGTCTTGCTAGGGTCCGACATACAGTACCAGTCAAAAGTTTGGACACGCCTACTCATTCAAGGGTTTTTCTTTATTTTCACTATTTTCTACATTGTAGAATAATAGTTAGAACATACAACTATGAAAGAGCACACATGGAATCATGTAGTAACCAAAGTGTTAAGCAAATCAAAATATATTTTATATTTCAGGTTCTTCAAAGTAGCCACCCTTTGCCTTGATGACAGCTTTGCACACTCTTGGCATTCTCTCAACCAGCTTCATGAGGTAGTCACCTGGAATGCATTTAATTTAACAGGTGTGCCTTGTTGAAAGTTAATTTTTGTTGCCAATCAGTTGTGTTGTGACAAGGTAGGGGTGGTATACAGAAGATACCCCTATTTGGTAAAAGACCAAGTTCGTATTATGGCAAGAACAGCTCAAATAAGCAAAGAGAAATGACAGCCCATCATTACTTTAAGACATGAAGGCCAGTCAATCTGGACAATTTCTTTGAAGTTTATTCTAACGCACACTTCAAGCAGTATGATGAAACTGGCTCTCACGAGGACCGCCACAGGAAAGAAAGACCCAGAGTTACCTCTGCTGCAGAGGATAAGTTCATTAGAGTTACCAGCCTCAGAAATTGCAGCCCAAATAAATGCTTCACAGAGCTCAAGTAACAGAAACATCTCAACATCAACTGTTGAGAGGAGACTGTGAATTAGGCCTTCATGGTCGAATGGCTGCAAAGAAATCACTACTAAAGGACACCAATTATAAGAAGAGACTTGCTTGGGCCAAGAAACACGAGCAATGGACATTAGACCAATGAAAATCTGTCCTTTGGTCTGATGTGTCCAAATTTGAGATTTTTGGTACCAACCGGCGTGTCTTTGTGAGCCGCAGAGTAGGGGAATGGATGATCTCCACATGTGTACTTCCCATCGTGAAGGACAGAGGAGGAGGTGTGATGGTGTGGGGTACTTTCCTGGTGACACTGTCAGTGATTTATTTAGAATTCAAGGCACACTTAACCAGCATGGCTATCACAGCATTCTGCAGCGATACGCCATCCCATCTGGTTTGCGCTTGGTGAGACTATAATTTGTTTTCAACAGGACAATGACCCAAAACACCTCCAGGCTGTGTAAGGGCTATTTGACCAAGAAGAAGAGTGATGGAGTGCTGCATCAGGTGACCTGGCCTCCACAATCACCCGACCTCAACCCAATTGAGATGGTTTGGGATGAGTTGGACCAAGAGTGAAGGAAAAGCAGTCAACAAGTGCTCAGCATATATGGGAACTCCTTCAAGACTGTTGGAAAAGCATTCCAGGTGAAGCTGGTTGAGAGCATGTCAAGAGTGTGCAAAGCTGTCATCAAAGCAAAGGGTGGCTACTTTGAAGAATCTCAAATCTAAAATATATTTTAATTTGTTTAACACTTTTGTGGTTACTGAATTATTCCATATGTGTTATTTCATAGTTTTGATGTCTTCACTATTATTCTACAATGTAGAAAATAGTAAAAATAAAGAAAAACCCTTGAATGAGTAGGTGTCAACTTTTGACTAGTACTGTATAATGAAAAATACATTACAGCCAAAATACTTTTTACATACATTTAAAAACATGAACATGTAGTGTTAGTACATACACACAATAAGTAAGTCACATTGGGAGAGGCATTGTGCCATGAGGTGTTGCTTTATTTGTTTTTTGAAACCAGGTTTGCTGTTCACTTGTGCTATATTAGATGGACGTCAGTTCCATGAACTCATGGCTCTGTATAATACTGTACTTTTCCTTTAATTTATTCAGGACCTGGAGACTGTGAAAAGAACCCTGGTGGCATGCCTGGTGGGGTAGGTGTGTTTGTCAGTGCTGTGTGTAAGTTGACAATGCAAGCAATTTGGAATTTCTTATAAAAACAAGAAGTGACGCAGTCAGTCTTTCCTTAACTTTTAGCCAAGAGAGACTGGCATGCATAGTTTAATATTAGCCCTCTGATTACAAGAAAGAGCAAGACATACCACTCTCTTCTGGGCCAGCTGCAGCTTAACTAGGTATTTTTTTACAGCACTTGACCATATGACTGGACAATAATCAAAATAAGAATAAACTAGAGCATGCAAGACTTGCTTTGTGGAGTGTGGTGTCAAAGAATCAGAGCATCTCTTTATTACGGGCAGACCTCTCCCCATCTTTACAACCACAACCATTTACAACCATTGAAACCAATGAATGTGTTTTGACCATGACAGTTTACAATCTAAGGTAACATCATGTAATTTAATCTCCTCAACTTGTTCAACAGCCACACCATTCATTATCAGATTCAGCTTAGGTCTAGAACTTAGGGAATGATTTGTACCAAATACAATGCTCTTAGTTTTAGAGATGTTCAGGACCAGTTTGTTACTGGCCACCTATTCCAAGACTGACTGCAACTCTTTGTTAAGGGTTTCAGTGACTTCATTAGCTGTGGTTGCTGATGCCTATATTGTTGAATCATCAGCATACATGGACACACATGCTTTGTTTAATTCCAGTGGCAAGTCATTGGTAAAAATAGAAAAGAGTAGAGGGTCTAGAGAGCTGCCCTGCAGCTATTCCTGCCCTGCACTTGACATGTTTGACTTTAGAGAAGATTCCATTAAAGAAAATCTTCTGACTTATTATATAGATAGCTCTGAATCCACAATATGGCAGAGGTTGAAAAGCCATAACACATACGTTTTCTCAACAACAGGTTATGGTCAATAATATCGAAGTCTGCACTGAAATCTTCTTATTATCAATTTCTTTCAACCTATCATCAGTCATTTGTGTCAGTGCAGTACATGTTGAGTGCCCTTCTCTGTAAGCATGCTGAAAATATGTTGTTATTTTGTTAATTTGGAAATCTAGTGTAGCTTTGAAGAGCTCCTCTTTATCTCTATCTTGCTTTCTCTCTGAGAGTTGAATACAGGCCATTGGGGAAATGTTGGAGTGAATTTACTGAATCTTGAGCTGGATTTGTCTTACTCTTCTCTAAATCTAAATCAGCATTAGAGAAGGTTAATGGGTCATTCCACCAATTTGGTGCCTTTTAATAAGTGTACAGTAGCTTGGTCAATTTTTTTTTCTTCAGATTTCACCTAAATGTGACATTCTGTCACAAAGAGAACATGTTCAACTTCGTAAAATGAAACAAGTTTTCCCATCTCAAGAGGTTAAATAAAAAATGACTATAGTAAGTACTTATTAATTGCCTAATAAAGTAACATGGTTGATTGTAACAGGGTTGATGATTTTATCTTAAATTAGCCATGAATCCCTTTGTGACAGAGGGAATGGAAGCTTGTTGTGTGCAACAGGCAGTGGCAATTGAATGCAAGCTTTTTTCTAGCCTGTCTATCTATGAGTAACAGGGTTGACATGTTGTGCTCGACCCGCTCAGTTTTCCACCACAAAACACCAGAAAATGGCCAAAAAGAGTAGAACCGGCTCACCTGCTTTTACAATATGATTTGACTATTAGATGTTCTATGTTTCTTTTGAAAAAAATATTTTAAAATGAATAGTTTCCCCCATATTAAAACAAGAGTTCAGTTCACGTAACTGGGTTGACCTTAAAAATGAGGGACAAATGTAAATGAATCACTAATCACATTAAATAAATAATCATCTTCAGAAATGACTTTGTCAAAGCAACAAAATTACTGTAATCTACAACTGGGCACCTAAAAACACAACACACATTAATGGTTTGATTTGGAGGTAGAGCTGTGGTTCCTGTAAGAAAGCATATTTACGTCTTTCCAATATAGCCTGTGTACATCTCTGTTCTTCTGTACCTGCATGCACCGTTGTGTGTGAGTGTGGATAGAGTCCTCATTAATTATTCTATAAGTATAGGTTTCGGGTTTGACCATGTATGGCATGCTATAGTGCCTATGTTAAATACACTAGCCCAAATCTCTCTGAGAACAGAAAGCTGCTACAAGCTTTAATCTGCCAAGCAGTGATCTCATTGCTCTACACTGTATAGCTAGAGCCAGAGAGAGATGAGGTGGGCAGAGTGAGTGATGGAGTAGTGAGAGTGAATGATAACAGGACTGCAGATGGCGAGACATGGACAGTACGTACAATAGGCCTTTAAAAAATGGGTTTCCCTCAAATCCTCAGAGGAGCCTCATAGACTCATACATAACTTGCACCTTTTTCAAAACGAAGCAGATGAGACACTTTCCATTGTCAGCAGAAATACAGTAGTGGGTGTTGTCAGACATTTTAACATGGTACATTTTTGAGTCCTCTGCTGCCTTGGTAGAATTACCATTCTCTTCTCGATATGCCCGGTAGAAAAAGTTGGAGCAGTCTGTCAAATCTCCAACAAGGGAATGAGGCCACTCAAGTGCGTGCATCAGAGTGCATGTGTGTGTGTGTGTACTGTATGCAGTGGTGGAAAAAGTACCCAATTGTCATACTTGAGTAAAAGTAAAGATACCTTCATAGAAAATTACTGAAGTAAAAGTGAAAGTCACCCAGTAAAATACTACTTGAGTAAAAGTCTATTATCCGTATTTACGCATAACCAGGGGCACACTCCAACACTCAGACATAATTTACAAAAGAAGCAGTGTTTAGTGAGTGTGCCAGATCAGAGCCAATAGGGATGACCAGGGATGTTCTCTTGATAACTGCATGAATTGGACAATTTTTTTTGTCCTGCTAGCCATTCAAAATGTAACGAGCACTTTAGGCTGTCAGGGAAAATATATATTATTTTCTTTAGGATTGTAGTGAAGTAAAAGTAAAAGTAGTCAAAAATATAAACAGTGAAGTAAAGTACAGATACCCCCAAAAAAAACGACTTAAGTAGTACTTTAAAGTATTTCTACTTAAGTACTTTACACCACTGACTGTATGTGGCCTCACCTCATCTCTTCCCGCTTGCCTGTCTGCCAGCTTTCCTATATGTGTGTGTGCGCTTGGTGTGTGACGCTGCTGCCATAATAATAAATGGTTGTTATCCAGACTGCAGGCTGGTGCTCTAATTGAGACACAAAACCCCCTCCCCTCATCCTGCACATTCCTTTGGCTCTGGCCCTATAATGTATTGGTAATGTGCTAGTGGCAGGGACCAGGAGACGTGAATAAGTGTCACTCATGTCTGTGAACACTGGCTGTCAGGCTGTAATTAGTGACGTGAACCCAGCAGCTCCAGGATCAGGCACATCCTACTTTGGCTGTGTTTATTAGACACATCTCAACAGGGCATGCAATGGTGAGATAACCACATACTGACTGAACCTCTTCAACACACACACAGGCACACGCGCACACACTCACACACACGCACGGACACACAGACACACAAACTGCAGTATCTGAATGCAGATTCTGATTCATACTCTAAGCAGGCGGTAATGAGACATCTGTCTGAAAAGTTTTCTGAAAGTTTTCTTTGATAACTTTACTCGATGCCAATTTAATGTAATCTATCCCCAGACTCCGTTTATTAAAGTGCTTTCTGAAGTAAACATTTAAGATATATCCCCTAAACCTTACTTACTGTATATGAACAGATGGATAGGTACACGCTCAGACATGCAGACAAACAAAAATGAAGAAACACACACACACACAAACCCAGTCCCGTCAACAGTGGGAGAGGATTACAGTGATGGATCCATCAGCATTAGACTGTATCTCTCAACACACTGAGTCATTGTGTATGCTCCCACCAACACACTCCACTGTCCCGTTTATTGAGCCAATGGTCTCTGGTAGGAGAGGAGAAATGCTCATTAATTCCTCCATGATTTATTCCATTATTGATCTTCTCTAAAGCATAGAAGGAAAGTGGAAGTAATGTTTTTTAAACTCCACATCTGACAGCCAGCCATGAACCAGATGGTATAGAGCTATATGGGTCTCCGGGTGAGACTGCAGCGTATCAATAGCCTACATCTGGCTCTGTCCACTGTCCAGACATATTAACTAAAGGTAGGAGTTGTATCTATTTTAGAGACATCTTATAATGACAGTTACTCATGATGACAAATTACCACATCACCTTTGACTTCACTCAGTGATTGAAGCAAAAATAAGACGAGCCACAGGCAAACTGAATAAAACAGAGTCTTGATGAATACGAGCCCATCTCTCATCATCGGGACAAAACCAATTTGAAATTGCGGGATCCTGCCATGATTTATCAGGTTAATTTGACGTAACCGATTTAAAGTGTCAGAGCGCAGATATGATTTATACGTCCATCTTGACAATCCTGGAAAATTGTGAAATACAAACATCGTCCATCTCTAGAGGACTGACAGCTAGCTCTACTTCCCGCCCGTTGCCTCATCTGACCAACCCCATCACAGGAGCAGAGTGTACGTGTTAGGCTGGAAAATGAGAGAGAAGGTGACAACAGATAACAGGGCATATTGTATCTCAGAGCTGAACTTCTTTTTATACAACAGTTTTCCAGTGTAGTGAGTCTAGTTCAACCATCCCACCAGGTGCAGACTGAAGGATTCGGTGCTAGGACAGAGCACTACAACATACTGTAAGAGGCAAACTGTCAGAGATCTTATCATCCAAGTTTCTCAATACAGATTGTTAGGGTAGTAGCTACAGTAGGTCTTCTTTACATCAACTACTGTAACGAGTGCACTGAGAGTCGGGAAGCAAGTTCAGGGAATGAGCGTTTTAATAAATAAACGTAACACAATACAAAACAAGAACACACAAACAACACACAGACATGAAACAGAAACAATAACGCCTGGGAAGGAACCAAAGGGAGTGACATATATAGGGAAGGTAATCAGGGAAGTGATGGAGTCCAGGTGAGTCTGATGGTGTGCGCCATAATGAGCAGCCTGGTGACCTAGAGGCCGGAGAGGGAGCACCCGTGACAACTACTACATACACAGCTAATTGTCCAACAACGGAAGTAAACATCAAAGGTATCACTCAATGCCATTACAATTTGCCCAACTCTTCTAAAAAGCAGCGGACAGGACTTGTGTTCAGTTTATTGCTGTATTCAAATGGCTTTACATCTGCAGTGAAGCCCGTCAATTTGGCAAGCTTGGGTGCTGGTACCTAATTGATTTCAAATTATTATCTGTGTAACAAATGTGGTCACTAGCTGGCACAGACACAAAGTCATAAAATCTGATTTTAAACCTAACCCTAACCTTTTTTTCATTGTTTTTTACAATATAGCCAATTTTGACTTTGAAGCTGGCCCGTCTAGCGGAAATCGCTCAGTTCTGCCTACAGGACAAGACTCATCCCAATGAACGTCAACCTGACAGTGAATAACGGTAGAAAAACACCAAATGAGACAAGCCTGTCCAGCTTTTCCAACAGAGAGACACCTGTAGAGAAGTGTCCAGTCTGCCAGTCGATCTATCCAGCACACTTTTATTATATCCTCCGTTCAACAGACTCATTCGTTTCATTCTCTACTGTAATATGGAATAATGATAATTCCCCTCCACTTGACACATACAGTAGGCTAAGTAGGGTGTGATTGTAGCTGTATGTCCACACTCCAGTTAGGCTGAGATGGCTATCCCCAGGAGGCTGGGGGATCATGGGACGGTGCCAGATGGAGACCACATAGCCATGGCAGATAGGCAGAGAGAACTCTGGGTATGTGAGAGTGCATGTCAAACTGATCCTCCTCTAGCTGCTATGTGGGAATAGTTTTGGGGGAAGGCATCACCGAGGACACCCAAAAAATAGCTTGTAGTGTAAGAGGCTCCGAAATGGCAGGTATGCATTTTTAATGACATCCAGTTGCTTGTCTGTAGGGTTACACTGCATGGCCTTCAGTGCAACTGAGTTCCTGACAGTAACACCCCTGCTGAGAGACAGTGGGGCCTAATAGCTGTAGCCTGATCCAGGTAGTCATCAAGGTGATGATTTTTACTCTCTGTCCTTGAGGGCTGCAGACCTGCCAACAATCGCACTGGGAAAATGTATCTTCATGGGCTTAAGACAGGCAAAACAGTTACCTACGGCAATTAACGCAATAACTGATTAAATTAGGTGGGTTATGAGTTGAACTGAGTGGGCTACAAGGGGCCCCCGGGGCCAACGCCACCACAGAATCAGAAGAGGCGCTGCTGAGGGCCAGTTAATTAAACAACCATGCTGCACCTTTTCTCCCATTCTGACAGAGGTAAACATTTATTAACACTCATCTGTTACCTTGTCCTGCAGCTGCTTTTGTGATTTTTCCATCAACAGTCAGATTTATTCCACCCATTGAAGGCTGTCTCTCTCTCCCTCTTTGTCTCTCTCTCTCCCTCTTCCTCTCTCTGGTCTTCTGAACATTCTCCTGTGCCATCAAGTTATTGATTGTGTGTATGTGTGCGTGCGTGCATTTGTGTGTGACAGTGCGGGGGAGCAGGCAGGAAGGTGTTGTGGTTAGGAGGTAGGAGATGGGGACAAGGGTTGCAGGCGGCGGGTGAGACAGCCAAATCTGTCCGCCTTATGATGGATGGAGAGTTTAACGTCTTAAAATACCCTCCAATTCCGTGACTGCAGGGGCAGTTGGCAGAGTTATTAGCGCTGTCTTTGACTCAACTGAGAAATAGAGGAATTATAATACCATTGCAGCAGCTGGCAAGCTCCCCTTGCCAGAGTTTTTAAATATGGCTCCCCAGAGTGGCGGGCACACTGCAGACTTTCGAGGTTTTGTCCCTCTCTCCCTTTCTCTCCCTCTCTGTAACCGATTCTGCTGCCTTCTACACAGAACACTTCCCAGACAGCCGTGACAGCACATGCTAAATAGGGTGAGGAATGGACTCGTTACAGAGAAATGCGGAGGGAAAAATAACACCAATTAAAGGTGAAGGAGGACTCTCCTCAAATTAACTAGGAGAACTGGGGTCTGAGACAAAGCGGCAGACAAGAGGCAAATTAAATATCGGCGGATATTATAAGCTTTGGGGCACTTTAGTTTTTAAGGGTCAACCTTCTAGATCGATCTATATTGTTGTATGCATCCTGAAAACATATGCACCAAATTATTCCCTGTTATGTGTCCTCAATTAATCGTGCCTTGTCAATATGTCAAACTTGAAGCCAACATAGTTTAGCCAATACTATGCTGTATTGCGTGATAGGAGTGTTGCGTGATAGAAGTGTTGCATGCCCCAGTAGGGTTTGCCTGTGGGCCCCACTGTGGGCTGCCTCAGGTGTTCCAGCTCTCCCAGGGAACCCACATCTCCTACCTGCCCGGCTGTTGCTGCTACCCCTGGGGACACACATCCCACCTGGGGTCTGGCAGTGTGGAGGTGTGCACGAGGATGCTGATCGACAGAGGCTAGCGGGGGATGCCCCACATCCCTTTCATCCCTTAGAGAGAGACATGAGAGGAACAGGACCAGCTGTCCTGGCCACTCTGTGATCTCCTCCTCAATTGGCCATGTCCAGCTGGCGCCACACCCCTTTCCAGTTACCTCCCCAGACAGGCTACACATTAAAGGTACCACAGGAAAGCCTGTGGAGACTATCTGATCCTGATGCCCTCCTGGACAGGCCCGGGCTCAATAGACGAAGAACTGTTGGAGACAGTGGTTTAGCCAATTTGATGCTAGAGCTAAACAGAATATCATGCCGCTATTTCAGAGACAGAGTTCTAATGAGAATATCGCAAGAGGGAGGACTTTTACAAACCTATTACCTGCAAATATAAGAGACAAATGGTCTCATACACATAGTATTAATTTCTAGAGAGTCAGGTGAAGTCATAATGATTATCCAGTAATAACGCATGAGTCATGATGCATTCAGGAATTGCCTTCTCAAATCCCTTGCTATATTTAACAATCAGAGTGTCATTGAAAGTAGCATAAAAAATGTGATAGACTATTCAGCTTTGATGGCCCTGATGATAGATCTGACCTGGATGATGCAGCTTAATGAAAAGTAAATATCTATTATCTTTAATTGTGCTTCCGAGTGGCACAGCGGTCTAAGGCACTGCATCTCAGTGCTAGAGGCATCACTACAGACCCTGGTTCGTTCCAGGCTGTATCACAACCAGCCATGATTGGGCGGCACACAATTGGCCCAGTGTCGTCCGGGTTATGGTTTGGCCTGGGTAGGCCGTCATTGTAAATAAGAATTTGTTCTTAACTGACTTGCCTAGTTAAATAAATGTTTCATTTTAAAAAAATCTTTTTTTTTTATCCAATCAAGTGGAGTTGTTTTCATCTATAACCTTGCTGAATATTGAGAGAAAATTGGCACCAACAGTTGCGAAACATTTTCTACTTAATAGTGAATTTCACAGTGTGCCTTTTTATATCACAACAGCACAACTGTCTTCAATCATTGACTAAATAATGTTGGTGCCTCAGTTCAAATTAACAACATTTTAGCACAACCTCTTAGTCTCCAAGGCCAACTGATTTTCTCTTCAAAACCATGGGAAATGCTCAGTGGGTTCATGCAGTTCTACACCAGAGCTACAGCATATGCGACATAGACATTACATCTTCTTGGAAACATCATAGTTTGTACCAGCAGGGATGGAGACGACCTTGAGTAAGCTCCCTCTTGCTCTCCTTTTTATCTCTCTTCCCTCTCTCTCTCTCTCTCTCTCTCTCTCTCTCTCTCTCTCTCTCTCTCTCTCTCTCTCTCTCTCTCTCTCTCTCTCTCTCTCTCTCTCTCTCTCTCTCTCTCTCTCTCTCACACTCTCTCATCTTGTTGAGGGAGCTATTTTGGGAAACGCTCAGAGGGAGGCTGAAGAATTGTTGGATGGTACAGATGTGTCTAGCATGCGTCTGTTTGGCTGGGTGTGTGTGCTGGGTGTGTGTGCCGTGTGTGTGTGTGTGTGTGTGTGTGTGTGTGTGTGTGTGTGTGTGTGTGTGTGTGTGTGTGTGTGTGTGTGTGTGTGTGTGTGTGTGTGTGTGTGTGTGTGTGTGTGTGTGTGTGTGTGTGTGTGTGAGTGTGTGCGTGTGCGTGCGTGCGTGCGTGCGTGCGTGCGTGCGTGCGTGCGTGTGTGTGTGAAGGGTTGTGCCATAGTGTCAATATGTTCCAAACTGCAACCAAATAGCAGTTCATAATGTTGATGTAAAATATAATAATGTATGCCATTTAGCAGACGCTTTATCCAAAGCGACTGACAGTCATGCTTTCATAAATGTTTGCTTGGGTGGCCCCAGTGTGGGAAAAATGCTGAAGTCTGAAGGTAATTTTAATGCCTGAAATTGATTGTCCACGATTTTGAACTGCGTGTACTATTGGAAAAAACGGTGCTATCTAAAATTTCAAAGCGTTCTTCAGCTGTCCCCATAGGAGAACCCTTTGAAGAACTCTTTCTGGTTCCAAGTGGAATCCTTTTGCTTCCAGGTAGAAGCTTTTGGGGTTCCATGTAGAACCCTTTCCACAGAGGATTCTACATGGAACCCAAAATGGTTTTACATGGAACCAGATAGGTTCTACCTGGAATCAAAAGGGTTCTCTATGGGGACAGCCAAAGAATCCATTCGGAACCCTTTTTTCCAAGTGTGCTGCCAAATAAGTCTGAGGAGGTTGCTGGTGTGGTAATGTTCTCGAAATCAAGTAAAATCACACAAAAAGAGTCTGAACACTTCTTTAGCATGCAATTTACATAATGTTTTTAGATTTGGTTAAAAAAAATAAGTGTCCTTTAACAAGTACATGGCTACAGCTTTAACATTTCTGACCATTACTTCCTCACTCAGATTTAAATTGAAAGGATTTAATGCATGCCTTCTGAGAACAAAGTATTGGTTGCCATATGTATAATGTAGAATCACAGCTGTGAAGCTTATATAACATCGAATAGAAAAGGTGGACAGCGGTGAAGTGGCTGAATTGTAAAAAATAATCACTGGAATTACAGATGCTTTAATCCTAATTCACTATTTCCCTCACACTCCTGTTCTGTTCTGCAGCAGGCGACAGACAGCAAGGTGATGTTTCCATCCAGTCATTTCCTTTCATAACTTCATTCCATCGTTGGATTTCTAAGACAGCGAGAAAATGTTGAAAGGCAGTGGTGCTGAAAACTGAAAACAAACCTTAGCCGTTACTGCTTGGAAAATGCATAATCACAGTCTGTCGTTCATTTGTGAAGTGTGAGGAATTATCTACAGTTGAAGTGGGAAGTTTACATACACCTTAGCCAAATACATTTAAACTCAGTTTTTCACAATTCCTGACATTTAATCCTCGTAAAAATTATTCCCTGTTTTAGGTCAGTTAGGATCACCACTTTATTTTAAGAATGTGAAATGTCAGAATAATAGTAGAGAGAATGATTTATTTCAACCTGTTCCTTCACTTTCATCACATTCCCAGTGGGTCAGAAGTTACATACACTCAATTAGTATTTGGTAGCATTGCCTTTAAATTGTTTAACTTGGGTCAAAAGTTTTGGGTAGCCTTCAACAAGCTTCCCACAATAAGTTGGGTGAATTTTGGCCCATTCCTCCTGACAGAGCTGGTGTAACTGAGTCAGGTTTGTAGGCCTCCTTGTTCGCACACACTTTTTCAGTTCTGCCCACAAATTTTCTATCGGATTGTGGTCAGGGCTTTGTGATGGCCCTCCAATACCTTGACTTTGTTGTCCTTAAGCTATTTTGCCACAACTTTGGAAGTATGCTTGGGGTCATTGTCCATTTGGAAGACCCATTTGCTACCAAGCTTTAACTTCCTGACTGATGTCTTGAGCTGTTGCTTCAATATATCCACATCATTTTCCTTCCTCATGGTGCCATCTATTTTGTGAAGTGCACCAGTACCTCCTGCAGCAAAGCAGCCCCACAACATGATGCTGCCACCCCTGTGCTTCACGGTTGGGATGGTGTTCTTCGGCTTGCAAGCCTCCCCCTTTTTCCTCCAAACATAACCATGGTCGTTATGGCCAAACACTTCTATTTTTGTTTCATCAGACCAAAGAAAATTTCTCCAAAAAGTACAATCTTTGTCCCCATGTGCAGTTGCGAACCGTAGTCTGGCTTTTTATGGAGGTTTTGGAGCAGTGGCTTCTTCCTTGCTGAGCGGCCTTTCAGGTTATGTCGATATAGGACTCGTTTAACCGTGGATATAGATACTTTTGTACCTGTTTCCTCCAGCATCTTCACAAGGTCCTTTGCTGTTGTTCTGGGATTGATTTGCACTTTTCGCACCAAAGTACGTTCATCTATAGGAGACAGAATGTGTCTCCTTCCTTAGCGGTATGATGGCTGCGTGGTCCCATGGTGTTTATACTTGCGTACTATTGTTTGTACAGATGAACATGGTACCTTCAGGTGTTTGGAAATTGCTCCCAAGGATGAACCAGACTTGTGGAGGTCCACAATTATTTTTCTGAGGTCTTGGCTGATTTCTTTTGATTTTACCATGATGTCAAGCAAAAGCACTGAGTTTGAAGGTAGGCCTTGAAATACATCCACAGATACACCTCATATTGACTCAAATGATGTCAATTAGCCTATCAAAAGTTTCTAAAGCCATGACATCATTTTCTGGAATTTTCCAAGTTGTTTAAAGGAACAGTCAAGTTATTGTATGTAAACTTCTGACCCACTGGAATTGTGATACAGTGAATTATAAGTGAAATAATCTGTCTGTAAACAATTGTTGAAGAAATTATCTGTGTCATGCACAAAGTAGATGTCCTAACCGACTTGCCAAAACTATAGTTTGTTAACAAGACATTTATGGAGTGGTTGAAAAACGAGTTTTAATGACTCCAACCTAAGTGTATGTAAACTTCCGACTTCAACTGTATATTTATATTTATATGGATTTGAAACTGTGTGTGTGCGTGCGTGTGTTTGTCTATTCAAAAAAAGTACTTCAAATGTGTTGTTAGGTTTGGATCAGGACAGAGCAATTAGAGGAGAAAAACAGAATGTGTTGTTTGACCTTAACATGCCAGTGTCCACTCCGATTGATATCAAGGATGCTAAAATTCTCGAACAACAACATCGTCACTCTTTTCTCTGCTTTCTCTACCTCTACCCTCTTGCTCCAACTGATACACTGCATAGGTAAATTGGAATGTTTCAGTGATGACAGGGATTTTGTATTGATTTGGATCATCCATCACAGTGCCCACCTGGGAACACCAAACAAATTCCTGATGGAGCACAGATCTGCCCAGACCCAACCATTCTATAGTAACGATGATGGACCACTGCATTACAGAGGGCCATTGTGTATGTCTAAAGAAACCTTTGTGAAACATCTCGGAAATACACACCTTGAGTAGTGCCAAGGTCTGTTTTCAGTGCCAAGGTCTGTAAGACAAGATAGATTCAAATGATTTCAGAGCGATATGAGTGGCACCCACCACAAAATGAATGGTATAGCTTATACCAGTTCCTACAACGTGACCATTACGATTCAGCTCATTTGGTTGAGAAACTGGCACAATTACGTTCTTTTGAACTGCAATTCAAAAGGATGTCGTTAAAAAGATTCTGAAACGTCTGCAATTACTCTGTAAGTGTTGAATCGTTTTACCTAAAAGCCCCGGCCTACCAAATGGAGGTGAAGTTCAAAACGTACTTAAAAACTCTGAAAATGCTGATGGGTGTCAAATTCTGAACCACTCAATCATATTGAGGAATTAATTACGTTGCACATGTTTTCAGGTCACATCCTGGGTCTTATTAGAGTGGACACTCGAAACCCAAACCAAATTGGGGGTAAAACAGCCAATCAGAATGACTGCCTCTGTTGCTACCTCAGTGACCTGCAGTTGTCCAATTGGACCAAGTTTACCCAGAGTTACCCAGTCAGGGGTGGGCTGGAATAATAACTACTCACACTCAACCTGGGACAGCTGGATGAGAAACAAAACTGTGCAACTATAACCCCCCCCCCCCCATTTTCCTTCTAAATGCAGCCTGACATCACATATTCTAATAGTTGAATCTGGTTGCCAGCACGCCTTGCTATAATGGTACCAATAATTCTTATAGTGGTTAAGAGTTACTATTAAACAGAAATACAGTACTTTCAGTGTCTGTGATTAAGCCAAGGACAAATTACTATTTGATAACCAAATGTTGAAAATAAATAATTAAATGTATTTAATTTGTGAAAACTGATTGAATTTGCCATGTGGCCATCTGTTTTCTGTATCCACCAGGCAATGTTAGAAGACATTTCTGTGACTGATTTTCATCACACCAGACACTGTAGCTTTTTTTATTGAACCCCTTGGAGCCTGGAGCCATCTGATGCAGCTAGTAGCTTTTCCTTGTAAAGGACCCCTGCACCATGCCTTGCCTACCCCCCCCCCCCCCCCCCAAATCCTGTGTAGTGCTAGGACAAAAACCAAGACGTGGACCCAGGCTGGGCCTCAGGACCGAGTTTGGGAAACTCTGGCCTATACTGACCAGACACGCTGTAGAGCCACTCGAGCGGAAAGATCCCGGTTTTCTGTTGCTGCTGGGAACATTTATGTAGTTCTCTGTTTGAGTGCTAAGTCGGAGTGACATGGACCACCGTAGGCTGGGAATCTCAGGTATTGGATGGGGAATATCTGGATCTGGGAGGAAAGTACTCATCACACCCAGCAGGAATACAACTCTCTCACACAAAAAGTACACACAGCATGGCTCTTTCCATGGAATAAAAAGGATATACGTACAGTTTCAGGCAAATGCACACACTCTTATACTTTAGTGTACGAACGCAGCTGTCTCCTTGTTCCCTCCTCACATATTATGCACAAACCCTCTTCTTATCTTGCATACCACACAAACAAAAAAGTACACACACACACACGTACACATTGTCCTGTATTGATGCTTTGCCTGTTTGATGGTTCGTCGGAGGGCATAGTGGGATTTCTTATAAGCTCCCGGGTTAGAGTCCCGCTCCTTGAAAGCGGCAGCTCTAGCATCCGGCGCCAACCAATGCCACAACAGTGGAAGGCCTGATCACCGACAACGACAAGACAACCGACAGGGAGGAGGTCAGAGACCTGGTCGTGTGGTGCCAGGACAACAACCTCTCCCTCAACGTGATCAAGACAAAGGAGATGATTGTGGACTACAGGAAAAAGAGGACCGAGCACACCCCCATTCTCATCAACAGGGCTGCAGTGGAGCAGGTTGAAAGCTTCAAGTTCTTGGTGTCCACATCACCAACAAACTAACATGGTCCAAGCACACCAAGATAGTCGTGCCCTCTCCCTCAGGAGACTGAAAAGATTTGGCATAGGTCCTCAGATCCTCAAAAGGTTCTACAGCTGCACCATCGAGAGCATCCTGACTGGTTGCATCACTGCCTGGTATGGCAACCGCTCGTCCTCCGACCGCAAGGCACTACAGAGGGTAGTGCGAACGGCCCAGTACATCACTAGGGCCAAGCTCCCTGCCATCCAGGACCTCTATTGTCACACCCTTGCCTTAGTTATCTTTGTTTTCATTAGTATTTTAGTTAGGTCAGGGTGTGACATGGGTTAGTATGTGTTTTTGTATTGTCTAGTGTGGTTTGTATGGTTGAGGGGATTTCATAGAGTAGATGGGGTTGTGTTCAGTGTAGGTGTTTAGAATTGTCTATGGTTGAGTGTAGTTGTTTAGGAAAGTCTATGGTTGCCTGATTTGGTTCTCAATCAGAGACAGCTGGTTATTGTTGTCTCTGATTGGGAGCCATATTTAAGGTAGCCATAGGCTTTAGGTGTTTGTGGGTAATTGTCTATGTCAATGTTCTATGTTGCATGTATGCACTAGTTCATGTTTAGCTTCACGTTCGTCAGTTTGTTATTTTGTTAGTTTGTAAAGTGGTTTCGTTTTGTGGTTTTTCTCTTCTAAATAAAAGAAGATGTTCTTTTCACGCGCTGCGCCTTGGTCCTCACTCTCTACCTTTGACGATCGTGATAGAATTACCCACCACAGGATCAAGCAGCGTGACAAGCGGCAACAGGAGCAAGGCATCAAGGATTCTTGGACATGGGAGGAGATATTGGATGGAAAGGGACCTTGGGCTCAACCTGGAGAATATCGCCGTCCCAAAGCTGAGCTGGAGGCAGCGAAAGCAGAGAGGCGGCGATATGAGGAGGCAGCACGGAGGCAAGGCTGGAAGCCCGTGAGTACTACCCAAAAATTTATTGGGGGGAGGCTAGGAGGTAGTGGGCCGAGGGCAGGTAGGAGACCTGCGCCCACTTCCCAGGCTAACCGTGGAGAGCGGGAGTACGGGCAGACACCGTGTTACGCAGTAGAGCGCACGGTGTCTCCTGTACGTGTGCATAGCCCAGTGCGGGTTATTCCACCTCCCCGCACTGGTAGGGCTAGATTGAGCATTGAGCCAAGTGCCATGAAGCCGGCTCTACCTATCTGGCCACCAGTGCGTCTCCTCGGGCCGGCTTACATGGCACCAGCCTTACGCATGGTGTCCCCGGTTCGCCTACATAGCCCGGTGCGGGTTATTCCACCTCCCCGCACTGGTCGGGCGACGGGGAGCATTCAACCAGGTAAGGTTGGGCAGGCTCAATGCTCAAGGGAGCCAGTACGCCTGCACGGTCCGGTATTTCCGGCGCCACCTCCCCGCCCCAGTCCAGTTCCACCAGTGCCTACACCACGCACCAGGCTTCCAGTGTGTCTCCAGAGCCCTGTTCCTCCTCCACGCACTCGTCCAATGGTGCGTGTCTCCAGCCCATTACCACCAGTGCCTACGCCACGCACCAAGCCTCCTGTGCGTCTCCAGAGTCCTGTGCATCCTGTTGCTGCTCCCCGCACTAGCCTTGAAGTGCGTGTTCCCAGCCCGGTACCACCAGTGCCGGCACCACGCACTAGGCCTAATGTGCGTCTCCAGGGTCCAGTATGCCCTGTTCCTTCTCCCCGCACTAGCCTTGAGATGCGTGTCCCCAGCCCGGTACCACCAGTTCCGGCACCACGCACCAGGCCTACAGTGCGCCTCATACGGCCAGAGCCATCCGTCTCCCCAGCGCCATCTGAGCCATCCGTCTCCCCAGCGCCATCTGAGCCATCCGTCTCCCCAGCGCCATCTGAGCCATCCGTCTCCCCAGCGCCATCTGAGCCATCCGTCTCCCCAGCGCCATCTGAGCCATCCGTCTCCCCAGCGCCATCTGAGCCATCCGTCTGTCCCGAGCCATTAGAGCCGCCCGTCTGTCCCGAGCCGTCAGAGCCGTTCGTCAGTCAGGAGCCGCTAGAGCCGCCAACCAGACAGGATCTGCCAGAGCCGCCAACCAGACAGGATCTGCCAGAGCCGCCAACCAGACAGGATCTGCCAGAGCCGCCAACCAGACAGGATCTGCCAGAGCCGCCAACCAGACAGGATCTGCCAGAGCCGCCAACCAGACAGGATCTGCCAGATCCGTCAGCCAGCCATGAGCAGCCAGATCCGTCAGCCAGCCATGAGCAGCCAGATCCGTCAGCCAGCCATGAGCAGCCAGATCCGTCAGCCAGCCATGAGCAGCCAGATCCGTCAGCCAGCCATGAGCAGCCAGATCCGTCAGCCAGCCAGGATCCGCCAAAGCCGTCCAGCCAGGATCCGCCAGAGCCGTCCAGCCAGGATCCGCCAGAGCTGTCCAGCCAGGATCCGCCATTTAGTCCGGTGCTGCCCCTTAGTCCGGGGCTGCCCCTTAGTCCGGGGCTGCCCCTTAGTCCGGGGCTGCCCCTTAGTCCGGTGCTGCCCCTTAGTCCGGTGCTGCCCCTTAGTCCGGTGCTGCCCCTTAGTCCGGTGCTGCCCCTTAGTCCGGTGCTGCCCCTTAGTCCGGTGCTGCCCCTTATCCTGGTGCTGCCCCTTATCCCGGTGCTGCCCCTTAGTCCGGTGCTGCCCCTTAGTCCGGTGCTGCCCCTTAGTCCGGTGCTGCCCCTTAGTCCGGTGCTGCCTCTTAGTCCGGTGCTGCCACTTAGTCCGGTGCTGCCCCTGAATCCAGTGGGGTTAAGTTGGAGGGTGGACATTTGGAGGAGGCTACGAAAGCGGGTAGTGACTATGGTGGGGTGGGGACCACGACCAGTACCAGAGCCGCCACCATGGACAGACGCCTACCCAAACCCTCCCATAGACTTTATGCTGGTGCGTCCGGAGTTCGCACCTTAAGGGGGGGGTTATGTCACACCCTGGCCTTAGTTATCTTTGTTTTCATTAGTATTTTAGTTAGGTCAGGGTGTGACATGGGTTAGTATGTGTTTTTGTATTGTCTAGTGTGGTTTGTATGGTTGAGGGGGTTTCATAGAGTAGATGGGGTTGTGTTCAGTGTAGGTGTTTAGAATTGTCTATGGTTGAGTGTAGTTTAGGAAAGTCTATGGTTGCCTGATTTGGTTCTCAATCAGAGACAGCTGGTTATTGTTGTCTCTGATTGGGAGCCATATTTAAGGTAGCCATAGGCTTTAGGTGTTTGTGGGTAATTGTCTATGTCAATGTTCTATGTTGCATGTATGCACTAGTTCATGTTTAGCTTCACGTTCGTCAGTTTGTTATTTTGTTAGTTTGTAAAGTGGTTTCGTTTTGTGGTTTTTCTCTTCTAAATAAAAGAAGATGTTCTTTTCACGCGCTGCGCCTTGGTCCTCACTCTCTACCTTTGACGATCGTGACATCTATACCAGGCGGTGTCAGAGGAAGGCCCTAAAACCTGTCAAAGACTCCAGCCACCCCAGTCATAAACTGTTCTCTCTGCTACCGCATGGCAAGTGGTACCAGAGAGCCAAGTCTAGGTCCAAGAGGTTTCTAAACAGCTTCTACCCCCAAGCCATAAGACTCCTGAACACCTAATCAAATGGCTACCCAGACTATTTGCATTGCTCCCCATTTTACACCGCTGCTACTCTCTGTTGTTATCATCTATGCATAGTCACTTTAAGAACTCTACCCACATGTACATATTACCTCAACTAACCGGTGCCCCTGCACATTGACTCTGTACCAGTACCCCCCTGTATATAGTCTCGCTATTGTTATTTTACTGCTGCTCTTTAATTGATTGTTACTTTTATTTCTTATTCTTATTTTTTTTAAACTGCATTGTTGTTTAGGGGCTCGTAAGTAAGCATTTCACTGTTAGAATGTGATAGTTTTTCTTGTGTGAATAAAGTGCAGCTACTTTGTTTGAACCACCGACGCTGCTGCCTCCCCTCCTCGACTAACGAACCAGCCAGTCATGCCTCTCTTAGTCACTGCACCAGCCTCATTTACCTGGTGTATTTGGCGCATGTGAATAATACAGTTTGATTTGATCTGAACTACAAAAAAAACAGACAATCAGCCACTCTGCTGGAGGTTCCGAGGATATTCTAGGGTCCACAAATGTCCAGCTGTCTGGGCTGGGCTGAGATGTAAAGTCGGAGCACATTGATTGCTGTGTGATAAGGACAATGGCTCTCTGCCGGTTGAGGAAGAGCTAGCATTGGGAACAGAGCGGAAGAACCAGATGTGATAGGATGAAGTAGGAAGATGCTGCATGGGGATGCCAATTGATAATTGCAGATTCCTTCCAAGCCTGCATTTATCAAGGATATTGTCCCTATGCAAAATTATGACTGGGATTTAGAATGACCTTTAGCTTCAAAACACTTAAAACACTATTTCAATAGGACAGGTTTAAGATGATCTAAAATGCATTGAATTGCTGTCTTAGTGGGTGCTTGCTCTTCCTGAGTTTGTGTCTGTCTGTGTCTGTCTCTGCTTGTCACTGGGACTCAGCCAGTTTGAACAGTGATGGGTTAGGAATAGCACGCGTGTTAGAATGTGATAGTTTTTCTTGTGTGAATAAAGTGCAGCTACTTTGTTTGAACCACCGACGCTGCTGCCTCCCCTCCTCGACTAACGAACCAGCCAGTCATGCCTCTCTTAGTCACTGCACCAGCCTCATTTACTGGGACATGACCACAATGAGGAAAATGTTAACGGAAACATTTGTGATGTACCAGTTCACTGCCTTGTTCGTGCAGGAGTTCTTTATTTATTGCCCATTATTCAAGTGTGTTTTTGTCCCGTGGAACTAAGAATGTTGCCATTATTGAAAAAAACATGTAATTTCCATTATGTGTAGGATTACAATATGATATACATTGAGTGAACGAAACAATAAGAATACCTTCCTAATATTCAGTCCATGTCTCAATTGTCTCATGCTTAAAATTCATTCTTTAACTTCTCTGCGCTACGGATCCCTTTAGGGGGATAATGTTCCTATACAACCGCTGAATTGCAGGGCGCAAAATATTACTACAAATATTTATAATCATGCAATCACAAGTGAAATATACCAAAACACAGCTTAGCTTGTTGTTAATCCACCTATCGTGTCAGATTTTGAAAATATGCTTTGCAGCGAAAGCAATCCAAGCTTTTGTGAGTGTATCAATCAATGCTACAACAGCTAGCCCCAAATTAGCATGGTCACGAAAGTCAGAAAAGCAATAAAATGAATCGCTTACCTTTGATAATCTTCGGATGTTTGCACTCACGAGACTCCCAGTTACACAACAAATGTTCTTTTTGTTCGATAAATATTACTTTTATAACAAAAAAACGACATTGGGGTTGCGCATTATGTTCAGAAAACCACAGCCTCGTTCCGTTCGATGAAAATTCCAAAAAGTATCCGTAATGGTCGTAGAAACATGTCAAATGTTTTTTATAATCAATCCTCATGTTGTTTTGAACAAACACAATCGATAATATTTCAACCGGACCGTAACCTGTTCAATAAAAGAGAGAAAGAAAATGGAGGGCTACCCCTCTCGCGCGCAGGAACTAATCAGAGGACACCTGACTAGATTGGAAAAATCTCGCTCATTTTTCAAAATAAAAGCCTGAAACTATGTCTAAAGCCTGGTCACAGCCTGAGGAAGCCATTGGAAAAGGAATCTGGTTGATACCCCTTTAAATGGAAGAAAGACGGGCCAGGAAACACAGATTTCTTAAAATAAAAATCACTTCCGGGTTATTTTTCCTCAGGTTTTCGCCTGCAGAATCAGTTTTGTTATACTCACAGACAAAATTTTGACAGTTTTGGAAACTTTGAAGTGGTTTCTATCCTAATCTGTAAATTATATGCATATTCTACGATCTGGACCTGAGAAATAGTCCGTTTACCTTGGGAACGTTATTTAAAAAATATATTATAATAATCTGACCCCTAGCATCAAGAGGTTTTAACCTGTCACCTCCCCTTCATCTACACTGACTGAAGTGGTTTTAACAGGTGACATCAATAAGGGATCATAGTGTTCACTTGGATTCACCTGGTCAGTCTAGGTAATGTTCCTAATGTTTTATACACTCAGTGTATATTGACACTGAAAAATAATTAATAGAAATGTTGAGGTAGACCTTGAGGTACACATTGAGGTACACCTTGAGGTACACCTTGAGGTACACCTTGAGGTACACATTGAGGTACACCTTGAGGTACACCTTGAGAATGAGCTATGCCTGTAGGAAAATATGACGTTTGTGTCTCACACTGTCATCGTTCAACATGTAGAAAAAGCTGATATTAAGTTAATCCACTTTTTTTTACTGGGTTCAGATTAATCATGTGTCAGTGCAGTCCCAGTTTAATTGATGGTGTTTACGGATCTCCAATAGAACACTTTGTTGTGTCATCTGACAGGTCATCTTTAATGGCTGACAATATGGTTGTCCACAGTCCATTGTAGATTATCAGGTGTACCCAGAGAGATAAGAGAAATAATTACTATCCTTAATGCTCTAATACACAAACACAAATACCTGCCCCCATCTTTTAACAGTCTAAAATAAGACAAAACCGTCGGGGCACAATAACAAACCTAAGCCAAGAGATATCAACAGCATTGTAAGTGGGACTAGAATAGATTTCCTTTGGCAAGTAAGTAGCCATTTGCCCTTCAATGTCGCATTTTAAGTATGTAATCAAGTCAGGAGTAATTGAATACGTGGTGGGCATACCGAGGGGAGGAAAGAGGGAAGTAGGGGAGGACGGAGAGAAAATCGAGACAGAAGTGATAATGCTCGTCTGGAGCTAAACTCTGGCCATTGTTATAATGAAGAGAAGCAGGTGGTGGAATAGATTCTGTCCATTGTCTTCAAAACTTGAGGACTGTGTCATTGCCATGTGTGTATTACACAACATTATGAGCCCCACACAGTTCAAACTCTCACCTACACTCACACACAGTAACACGGTAAAGGTGCTTGCGCCAGCTTGCTGACACATCTATCATAATTAGGGATATCGATAATGATGAGTGCAGAGGTGTCCTTGCGGTGTGAGGCTCACAATATTCTTAAAGACGGAGGAAGAAAAAGAGGTCATTATCTTGCAATTTGCAGTACAAACAGCTTGCCTTTCCTCACGTACACTGGAGTATACTATAGGAGAGAGGGAGCTGCTCTATCAGAAAAGTGAAACACTATCCATGTCAGCCTAGTGGAACACTACCGATTCTCTGTCAGCCTAGTAGAACACTATCCATGCTCTAGAAGACTGGTAGAACACTATCCATGCTCTAGAAGACTGGTAGAACAATATCCATGCTCTAGAAGACTGGAAGAACACTATCCATGCCATAGAAGACTGGTAGAACACTAGCCATGCTCTAGAATACTGGTAGAACACTAGCCATGCTCTAGAAGACTGGTAGAACACTATCCATGCTCTAGAAGACTGGAAGAACACTATCCATGCCATAGAAGACTGGTAGAACACTATCCATGCTCTAGAAGACTGGAAGAACACTATCCATGCCATAGAAGACTGGTAGAACACTATCCATGCTCTTGAAGACTGGTAGAACACTAGCCATGCTCTAGAAGACTGGTAGAACACTATCCATGCTCTAGAAGACTGGAAGAACACTATCCATGCCATAGAAGACTGGTAGAACACTATCCATGCTCTAGAATACTGGTAGAACACTAGCCATGCTCTAGAAGACTGGTAGAACAATATCCAGGTTCTAGAAGACTGGTAGAACACTATCCATGTTCTAGAAGTCTGGTAGAACACTATCCATGCCATAGAAGACTGGAAGAACACCATCCATGCTCTTGAAGACTGGTAGAACACTAGCCATGCTCTAGAAGACTGGTAGAACACTATCCATGCTCTAGAAGACTGGTAGAACAATATCCATGCCATAGAAGACTGGTAGAACACTATCCATGCTCTAGAATACTGGTAGAACACTAGCCATGCTCTAGAAGACTGGTAGAACAATATCCAGGTTCTAGAAGACTGGTAGAACACTATCCATGTTCTAGAAGTCTGGTAGAACACTATCCATGCTCTAAAAGTCTGGTAGAACACTATCCATGCTCTAGAAGACTGGTAGAACACTATCCATGACATAGAAGACTGATAGAACACTATCCATGCTCTAGAAGACTGGTAGAACATTATCCATGCTCTAGAAGTCTGGTAGAACACTATCCATGACATAGAAGACTGGTAGAACACTATCCATGCTCTAGAAGTCTGGTAGAACACTATCCATGCCATAGAAGACTGGTAGAACACTATCCATGCTCTAGAAGACTGGTAGAACACTATCCATGCTCTAGAAGACTGGTAGAACACTATACATGCTCTAGAAGACTGGTAGAACACTATCCATGCCATAGAAGACTGGTAGAACACTATCCATGCTCTAGAAGACTGGTAGAACACTTTCCATGCTCTAGAAGACTGGTAGAACACTAGCCATGCTCTAGAAGACTGGTAGAACACTATCCATGACATAGAAGACTGATAGAACACTATCCATGCTCTAGAAGACTGGTAGAACATTATCCATGCTCTAGAAGACTGGTAGAACATTATCCATGCTCTAGAAGTCGTCTGGTAGAACACTATTCATGCTATAGAAGACTGGTAGAACACTATCCATGACATAGAAGACTGGTAGAACACTATCCATGCTCTAGAAGTCTGGTAGAACACTATCCATGCCATAGAAGACTGGTAGAACACTATCCATGCTCTAGAAGACTGGTAGAACACTTTCCATGCCATAGAAGACTGGTAGAACACTATCCATGCTCTAGAAGACTGGTAGAACACTATCCATGCTCTAGAAGACTGGTAGAACATTATCCATGCCATAGAAGACTGATAGAACACTATCCATGCTCTAGAAGACTGGTAGAACACTATCCATGCTCTAGAAGACTGATAGAACACTAGCCATGCTCTAGAAGACTGGTAGAACACTATCCATGACATAGAAGACTGGTAGAACACTATCCATGCTCTAGAAGTCTGGTAGAACACTATCCATGCTCTAGAAGACTGGTAGAACACTATCCATGCTCTAGAAGACTGGTAGAACACTATCCATGCTCTAGAAGACTGGTAGAACACTACCCATGCTCTAGAAGACTGGTAGAACACTATCCACTCCATAGAAGACTGGTAGAACACTATCCACTCCATAGAAGACTGGTAGAACACTATCCATGCTCTAGAAGACTGGTAGAACACTATCCATGCTCTAGAAGACTGGTAGAACACTATCCATGCCATAGAAGACTGGTAGAACACTATCCATGCTCTAGAAGACTGGTAGAACACTATCCATGCTCTAGAAGACTGGTAGAACACTATCCATGCTCTAGAAGACTGATAGAACACTATCCATGCTCTAGAAGACTGGTAGAACACTATCCATGCCATTGAAGACTGATAGAACACTATCCATGCTCTAGACGACTGGTAGAACACTATCCATGCTCTAGAAGACTGGTAGAACACTATCCATGCCATAGAAGACTGATAGAACACTATCCATGCTCTAGAAGACTGGTAGAACACTATCCATGGCATAGAAGACTGATAGAACACTATCCATGCTCTAGAAGACTGGTAGAACACTATCCATGCTCTAGAAGACTGGTAGAACACTATCCATGCCATAGAAGACTGATAGAACACTATCCATGCTCTAGAAGACTGGTAGAACACTGCAGATTGTCTTTCAGCAAAGACAAGACACTTCCCATGCTCTTCTAGAAAGGGGAAGTACACAGCAAATTGGCCAGTGTTACCTAGTGTTGATTTTTCATTGTAACATTTATAGTGTTGCTTAACTCTGTAAGTTCAATTAACACCCATTGGTGTAAAATAAGCCCAGTGTTGTTGCTAATAACCAGAGTTTAGTGTGAGAGTGTGATTGTGTCAGTATTACTCTCTGGAGAGTAAAACATTCCCATTAAAACCACGGCCATCATTATCATATTTCCCAGCATGCTCTACTGCAGGTAGATATTTTAGAATAGTTTTTATCATCTCTGTTTTTGCATGTACATTGATTGATTAATCGTATGCTACTCAAAGATAAACTAATCCAATCAGTTGATATATTTATTTCACCCGTTACTAAAATGGTTGTTCCAGAATATATGGTTTAGGTAGTCCCTAGTGATATGGAAACAAAACTTCCTTAAGCATTGAGGCTTTCCAGCCATAAATAGCTATGTGTGATTATCAGATCTCAGCAGTAAATTGTTAGCTTAAATAGCTTAGTTGGACTACCAGGTTTACGTCTTACATCGTGCTTCCTTTTTTAAACTATTTTTCAAGAACGGATTCTATGGTATTATTTAGGATGCTTAAGACAGAAGCTTATACTATACTAAATAAAACAAATAATTTGAACAACAGCGCAGAAAGTGTGGTTTCACATAAAACATTTTTCAAAATAAAGTACTTTCAGTGGGATTTGACCTCACACCCTCATGTTCCTGAATGTTCCTTAGCTCCCTATTCTACCTGCTAAGCCACCAGTCAGGTGAAATTACTTGCACTAAATCCTAACTATATTTATAAGTATGGTGTTCAGTAGAAGTTGGTGTTTGAAAGCAGCTTAATCGAAGAAAGCAGCGAAACCATGAAGAAATCAGTGGGATCTCTCAATTTGTATCGCATGGTTTGAAAAAGCACATGATCAAACGACGCTTCGGACGTCATTGATGGTGTACTTCTGATAAAGTGATACACGCATCAGCACACTGCTTCGATGTTAGCTGCTTGGTGACTTCGACGCATGGCTCGGAACTCCAGTATCAGACGTAACATCACTAGTGGCCTGTAAACAACAAGTTTCAGGCCACTGTATTAGGGTAGAACTAGGCATGAAAATAAGGCCTAATGAGATATGCAATAAAGAGTAAATGCTTCATTTATGTCATTTTAGCAGACACTCTTATTCAGAGCAACTTACAGTAGTGATTTCATACATTTATGGGTCCCCCGTGGGAATCACACCCACAACCATGGTTTTGCAAGCACTATGCTCAACCAACTGAGCCGCACAGGACCATGATAACATTTGCCTAGGAACTCACCTGGTGAAGGCCACAAGATCAAAAAGGAAAGAATTCAACAACCAGGTCTTGTACCCTCTTCATGGCTGTCTTGGTGTGTTTGGACCATGATAGTTCGTTGGTGATGTGGACACCGAGGAATTTGAAACTCTCGACCCGCTCCACTACAGCCTCGTCGATGTGTGTACCCATATGACCAGTGATAAAAGTAACACTGTGAGTGTTGATTCAACACTGAAGAATTTGCTGTGTACAAATACTTTTCAAGGCAAGGTGATACCTGACAAAAATAAGCTCATTAACTCTTATCACTACTGTGTGAGCCCTACTGTTTATCAGTTTATTCTGTAGTTTGGCCTCTCCATCTTCAGCTTGTTCAGTTAGGATTCATTGGTCTGGCTGTAAACACTAAACGGGATGAACTAGAACAAGCTTCACTCAATGACACACACCCAAAAAACAAAGCAAAACCACAAGAGCCATTATGGTCACCGACAGGTTTTACAGCGCTTTTCAGTGATCAATTTCTCAATGATTTTGTGAAGAGTGAAGGTAAACAGCAAGGTCTGGTTGAAGAGCACAGAGGGGGCTGGGATTCTGAAGAGGCTGGCTCAGTGCCATACATACTGTAGGCTACTCTCACTGGCCGGAGGAGCTGGCTGTACCACCACCACCATCTACTGGACAAACACTGCAAAGTGTTCTTTGGCCAAAGCCTTGCTTGTTTAAGTGAACCAGTGGCGTTGCAAATAAACGGTGAGAGAAATTCTTGTACGCATGCTGAAATGATGCATCCTTACAGCCAGAGTCTGCCCCAGTGGGATAGCAGAGTTTGTACATCCAGTGGTGTGATTTACATGTGACCCACATTGATGCACTAGTTCTCTGCCGTAGAGAGCAAATTTTTTAGGCTGACATCCTCCTGTCGTCCCCCGCCGTCCCGAGCCCCCACCTTCTCACCCATTAAAGGGGGATAAATTGAAGAGAATCTGGCAGAGACAATATTTATTCCATCCTATGATTTATTTGCCTGAACTGTTGCTTTCTTTCTCCCCCCCCTCCCCCCTCTATCTCTCTCTCCCTCTCTCTTTCTACCTCCCTCCCAGCTTCCTGTGAGCACAGGGCAGGTTTTTCAGCATGGCTCATGATGGCTTGGTCGATACACACTAATGAAAGCTGCTTTTATGAATGTGTCAGCTGTTTCCCAGGGATAGCGGGTGGCTTAATTCAAAGTAATCGCTATTGGCTGACGGATTGATTTATTGGCGGGGTGATTAGTGCATTGTATCAGCACTGTAATGGAAGGAAGGAGACCTGTGACAGGGCCGGGTGTTAAAACAACCACCCCTATCCTACACGTTTAATGTCTGCTCTTACAAAAGCATTGGAGTTCACTATAAACCACTAAAGCACTGTCTATCTGAATCTAACTGCTTTATGATTGTGATAAAATCTAACGGTGGGTTGTTACAGAGGGGTAGATTAAGTAAGCATGATGCAAAAGGAGGCTCTGCACTACAGCCCTGGTAAGGAAGGGACGGTTGTGAGCTGAGCTCCTGACTTGGTGTATTTCTACCAAAGAAGCGAGGAGTTATGCCCACTATGCCAGGTCCTGAGGCTCCATCAAGTACATATCTATCTAATCCTAGGGACTGTGCCAAATGTGCTCAGTCTGGCTCCTGCTGCAGACAGTGAGGGGACACTGGATCAAAGTCTGTGGTGGTGGCGGCTCCAGTTCGAGCCTACCTCTCATCAACGCCATGTCCCCGGCCGTTTCCCGCTAATCAAATCAAATTCAAACTGACAAGGGTCATTTACACATAGTGGCCGGCACAAGGGAAGAGATAGTTAGAGTGTGTTTTACAGATTGCCTATGAGCGAGTCCATGAAACTGAAGATAATAACACAGTCCACAGGAGATTCTGTACATGTTCATGTTAGTCCACAGTAGATACTGTACATTATCATATTAGTCCACATGAGATACTGTAAATTATCATGTTAGTCCACAGGATATACTGTACATTATCATTTTAGTCCACAGGGGATATTGTACATGATCATTTTAGTCCACAGAAGATGCCATACATTATTATTTTAGTCCACAGGAGATATTGTACATTATCATTTTAGTCCACAGAAGATACTGTACATTATCATGTATAGTCCACAGGAGATACTGTACATTGCCATGTTAGTCCACAGGAGATACTGTACATAATAATTTTAGCCCACAGGAGATACTGTACATGATCATTTTAGTCCACAGGAGATACTGTACATTATCATGTTAGCCCACAGGAGATACTGCACATGATCATTTTAGTCCACAGGAGATACTGTACATAATCATTTTAGTCCACAGGAGATACTGTACATTATTATGTTAGCCCACAGGAGATACTGCATATGATCATTTTAGTCAACAGGAGATACTGTACATAATCATTTTAGTCCACAGGAGATACTGCACATTATCATTTTAGTCCACAGGAGATACTGTACACTATAAAAAGAAATACAATTCCACAAAAAGCTATAGCTGCATGGGTAACGAGGGAGTTGAGGTGACAAGACTATTATTACAATGCATATGAATCTCCTTTGGCATTGGCAGCGTGGTATATCTTTTGTTTCTGTCCACAGAGACTGGCACGGTTCAGGAGTTGTGCTGAATATATCTCCTCTCTAAAGTTTCTGCCAAGTTTACCACCAGCTACCGAGTTGCTGGAGGGAAATGAAACTCGGTTTTGGCTCATCAACTCGCTGAATCCAATCCAGCCCACTCTATGCGTTTTACTCTAGCTACAGTAATAACAAGGAATGGTATTATACCAGTGATACAGCTGAAGGAATCTATGATTGGGAAAGTGAAAGTGTATAAAGCTTTGTGATGGTAAAATAATAGCTCGACCAATATGCCGAAAGATATGCATTTCAAAGTAGTGAGCAGCTTTTCATACATATCCATATTAATCAATTATAGGCCTATTCCCTACAAGGTTTCATAGCAAAGGGCTCTCCCAACTACAATAAAATCTACCCTGTCATTCTAGCTATAAACAAGATTAGCAAACAGCCTAAAAGATCATTAAGAATATATTCTAAAACAGTACTTATTTGTTCCAGTCCATTACTACATTATCATAGTTGTTTACGCTCTTCAGCTTGTGAATGCCAATAGTATACAAAATAGTATAGAAAATAGTATTTCAAATAATATTTCAAATAGTATTTCAAATAGTATATTAAATATAGATGTGTAAAATCATTATAAATAATGTTCAGTTCTTTGAATACAACAAAGCTCTGAAAGCGGCACAGTTATTGTCTGAGTTTGTTCCATCCCAACTACTGAGAAATGTAATAGCCTAGATAAGACCGAATGAAAGAAGGAAGTAGGAGGGGCACTCTCAGTCCTGGGCTGTCCCACCTGGGCTGTCCCACCTGGGCTGTCCCACCTGGGCTGTCCCACCTGGGCTGTCCCACTGGCTTCATAAATTGACTTGCTGAGACAGTAGATATCTGGCTGATGGGGGTCACTATTTCATTATTAAAAGGTCTAATCACAAGCAGAGAAAAAGAGGGATTGTGAGGGAGAGTTGGGGACATCCATGAGTTGATAATGAAGACATGAATGGTGAAATTGATTGGAAGATTCTGAAACAGGGCAAAAAAAAGACATGAAATTAAACTGATATAGGCTAGACCAGGAAGGTTTTTTTGGCCCCACAAAGTTGTTAGTAAAAAAAATATGATTAATATTATATTTATTTTATTTAATATTTTTGGGGGTAAAAAAAGACTGTAGAATCACCGGGAATTCAGCAAAAAAATTGTTTAATTTATACTATAATTTATACTATACTACTAAGTATTCCCACTAATAAAAAAAGAGACATAGCTGATTGTGTCTCAATATAATAAAGGTATGAAAATATTGTTATTTTCAAATACAATATTTTTGGGGGCTTAGTTTTGGTCAATTTTCAGTGTAAAGTGTATAATAATTCCGTCCCCCCGAGAATTCGCTTCGATGTAAAACAGCCCGCAGCTGAATCTAGTTGCTTCCCCTTGGGCTAGACATTCAACTGGGTTCAAACACTGTACATTCAATACCTGTACCTCAGATTTCAGAGGCACCTCCTATTCTTCTGAGAACAGACAGAATACACTTCACATGGGTTACATAATGCAGTCCCTTCTACTCAATTCTCTGGGGACTGACACAACATCCCATCCTCAAAGCCTATCTCCAGTCTATCTGATACAGATGTAGGATCTTAATTTAAGCCAGTTTGCTACAGCAGGAAAATAATCCTGCAGCAGCAGAAAATTTGAATTATTATGTGGATTATAATTAATGGACACTTTCGTAGGGGTTTATACATTTGTTTTTAGGGCAAACCAAGTCAGACATTTCTAAATGGAAATTACAAACTTTGGAAGCCTTTTTAAAACTTGAAAACACTACAAGTTTGCATTTTCTGCTGTGCAGCAAAATTCTCAGCAACAACAAAGTGATTCAATTAAGATCCTACTTCTTTATGACCACAACACAGGGAGACTGCAGTTCCATATTTTCCTGGAGAACACCAGCTAATCCAAGACAATCTGTTCTGTTCTCTCACTGGCAAAGCCTGCTCCCTGACGACAGCACAGCAGCACAGCAACACCCTCCCCCACCTCTGTCTCACACTGCAGCTGCACAGACATTTTTAGCCTCTCATTCCAACTGTGAAATGACTTACTTCAGGACTTCACAAGTCCTTTCTCTCACTCTCTCCCTTTCTCTTTCTCCCTCCCTGCTATAGTGAATCAGACATGGCTGGACAGACAGAAGGACCTCACACAGCATCAGGATGTCAGGTTCCCTTGTGAGTTCAGGAGGTACAGTTCCACAGCGCAGATGTTACAGGGGAATTCTCCTATCCCCTAGGCAGCTAAAGGAGTCTGACTAGGCAACTAGGCAACTAAAGAAGTCTGACTATCTGCCAACGTTTGGTGAGATGTTCCCCAGAGGGCTTATCTTTAACATGTGCCTGGGCTATCAAACAGAGCAAAGGGTCAGAATCACTGTGCTCCTCTATTTAATGATTTACACTCACACAAATACATCAGATACTGTAGATCTGTATTGGTGTGAATGGTCAGTCGCACACACACACACACACACACACACACACACACACACACACACACACACACACACACACACACACACACACACACACACACACACACACACACACACACACACACACACACACACACACACACACACACACACAAACACAAAGAGCACACACAAACGCACACTAACACACTCAATAGTACATTAAAGTAAAGACAATACCTATTATTCCTGATAGCCCACAGACAAATTCAATCATAAGGTTCTCTATTCAAATTACTTTAGAGATATTTTGATAAAGACATACAGTGCCTTCAGAAAATAGTCCAACCTCTGACATTTTTCACATTTTATTGTGTTACAGTTTGAATTGAAAATGGATTAAATTGAGATGTGTTTGTCACTGGCCCTCTACACACAATACCCCATAATGTCAAAGTGGAATTATTATTATATATATTTTTTTTAACATTAAACAAACAAACAAAAAAGCTGAAATGTCTTCAGTCAATAAGTATTCAACCCATTTGTTATGGCAAGCCTAAATAAGTTCAGGAGTAAACATTTGCTTAACAAGTCACATAATAAGTTGCATGGACTCACTCTGTGTGCAATAATAGTGTTTTACATGATTTTTTAATGACTACCTGCAAGATCGAATACCCGGGCTGACAAGGTAAAAATCTGTTGTTCTGCCCCTGAACAAGGCAGTTAACCCACTTTTCCTAAACTGTCATTGTAAATAAGAACTTGTTCTTAACTGACTTGCTGAGTTAAATTTAAAAAAGATGGGTGAAGGACAAAATCCATTTTGAATTCAGGCTGTAACACAACAACATGTGGAATAAGTCAAGGGGTATGAATATTTTCTGAAGGCACTGTACTTAGAAGAACATTAATAACAGTTAAGATAATAAAATATTAAGTACAATGTAATTGCCCCCACAAAGAAATCACACATTACCATTAACAATAATTAATTTCTCTCTAAAACTGCCCACTGTAATTTGTTCTATTACTTTTTAAAGAAGCCCTACTGAGCACTTAATTGAGCCACAAACATAATTTATAAAGGCACACTGCTCATCTGCATCCCTGGGTATTTGGCAGTGGATACCCACTACTAGTACAATCAAATTAGAGTTGAGTGCACCAGACATCCAAACTGTTGTCATCCTCTTTTAAGTGTGTTGGAGGGGCCTAAATATAACGCATGGGAATGTTAGATTAGCACGCGCTGTGCTCTCAACAAGATGTTGGCTCTAGTCCTTCTACTTTACGTGTCTGGAGAAGCTCCAACGGTCATGACACCTCAGGCTGTGTTTAAACAGGCAGCCAAATTCTGATCTTTTTTCACTAGTTGGTCTTTTGGCCAATCAGATCAGCACGGAAAAATATCTGATGTGATTGGTCAAAAGACCATTTAGTGGAAAGAATATCAGAATTGGGCTGCCTATGTGTAAACGCAGCCTGAGATGTCATGACCGTTGGAGCTTCTCCAGACACGTAAAGTAGAAGGACTAGACCCAACATCTTGAGTCCCATTCTCAACTGCTTATATGGGTAGTCACATAGAGACTATTGAGTAACATACCGTTTCTTTTTTTACAGTATAGGCTAAATGCCTCCATGCAACTGCCGTCCACACTCTTTCACAAGTGAATAGCTTCAGTACCGAGTCAGATTGTCCATCCACACATACTGTTATTAGCTGAGACAGATTGGGGCAGGTGGTCTTGAGTTCTTATAAAAAATACCTAAATATTTCTTGTTAAAGACCTGCCCGGTACTTTGGTGACTAGCAAGTAAATATTTTTTAAACCTCCTGCTTTAAACTGGATGTGTCAATGTGTAGTTCATACATGCATAATCGATGAGCAGAATTACTCTTTTACTTCAATTAGACATGAAATCCCTAGATTGAAAGTGACTGTTGTCTGGAAGAGGTGCTGCGCAATTTTACCTGCATTCCCCCCCCCACCCCCCCCCACCCCACTGAGTTTTTCAACCCCTCGCCTTTTGAGTGACAGCTAGCAAGAATCACATGCAGCAGAACGAGAGAGAGCAGTGGCATCGTGCACATACAGTAGCGAGAAAAATATGTGAATCCTTTGGAATTACCTGGATTTCTGCATAAATTGGTCATAAAATTTGAAATTTGAAGTCACAACAATAGACAAAACAGTCTGCTTAAACTAATAACACACAAACAATTATACGTTTTTATATCTTTATTGAACACAGAGTGTAAAATTTCACAGTGTAGGGTGGAAAAAATATGTGAATCCTTGGATTTAATAACTGGTTGACCCTCCATTGGCAATAACCTCAACCAAACGTCTTCTGTAGTTGTGGATCAGACCTGCACAACAGTCAGGAGGAATTTTGGACCATTCATCTTTACAAAACTGTTTCAGTTCAGCAATATTCTTAGGATGTCTGGTGTGAACCGCTCTCGAGGTCATGCCACAGCATTTTAAATCAAGTTGAGGTCAGGACTCTGACCGAGCCTCTCCAGAAGGCGTATTTTCTTCTGTTGAAGCTATTCTGTTGTTGACTTACTTCTGTGTTTTGGTTCGTTGTCCTGTTGCATCACCCAACTTCTGTTGAGCTTCAATTGGCGGACAGATAGCCTTACATTCTCCTGCAAAATGTCTTGATAAACTTGGGAATTCGTTTTTCCGTTGATGATAGCAAGCTGTCCAGGCCCTGGGGCAGCAAAGCAGCCCCAAACCATGATGCTCCCTCCACCATACTTTACAGTCGGGGTGAGGTTTTGATGTTGGTGTGCTGTGCCTTTTTTTCTCCACACATAGTGTTGTGTGTTCCTTCCAAACAACTCAACTTTAGTTTAATCTATCCACAAATATTTTGTCAGAAGCGCTGTGGAACATCCAGATGCTCTTTTGCGAACTTCAGACGGGCAGCAATGGGTTTTTTTGACAGCAGTGGCTTCTTCCATGGTGTCCTCCCATGAACACCATTCTTGTTTAGTGTTTTACGTTTTGTGGACTCGTCAACAGAGATGTTAGCATGTTCCAGAGATTTCTGTAAGTCTTTAGCTGACACTCTAGGATTCTTCTGAACCTCATTGAGCATTCTGCACGGTGCTCTTGCAGTCATCTTTGCAGTATGGCCACTCCTAGGGAGAGTAGCAACAGAACTGAACTTTCTCCATTTATAGCCAATTTGTCTTACCGTGGACTGATCAACATCAAGGCTTTTAGAGATACTTTTGTAACCCTTTCCAGCTTTATGCAAGTCAACAATTCTTAATCTTAGGTCTTCTGAGACCTCTTTTGTTCGAGGCACTGTTCACATCAGGCAATGCCTCTTGTGAACAGCAAACTCAAATTTTGTGAGTTTTTTATGAGTTTTTATAGTGCAGGGCAGCTCTAACCAACATCTCCAATCTTGTCTCATTGATTGGACTCCAGGTTAGCTGACTCCTGACTCCAATTAGCTTTTGGAAAAGTCATTAGCCTAGGGGTTCACATACTTTTTCCAACCTATACTGTGAATGTTTAAATTATGTATTCAATATAGACAAAAAAAATACAATAATTTGTGTGTTTTTAGTTTAAGCACACTGTGTTTGTCTATTGTTGTGACTAAGATGAAGATCAGATCAAATGTTATGACTAATTTATGCAGAAATCCAGGTAATTCCAAAGGGTTCACATACTTTTTCTTGCCAGTGTACTGTATCTGCACATACAGTATGTGATGTAGTACAGAATTTTCGGTGACCACTTTTGGCTCGTGGGTGCTACTTTCAGAACTACCGGCTAAAATGTATTAAAAAGTACCAGAGAATCCAAGCGTGGAAGTGGCAGTGTGCTGCTCATAAGGCTCTGTATGTTCCATACAAAGTTCTGCAGAAATTCCCCAGATAGTATTGGAGAAGTTGAGAGAGAGACTAAAAGCCATTTCTGTTTGTGTCCTGAGGCGGTGACAGGGTGTAAATACAACAGGGGACAACAGTGACATTTAAAAATAATGAATGCAACTTGGTGACGAGCTTAACGAAGGTTCTGGTGAGGTGCACTGGTGTTAAAGTGCCAGCAGGTATTTTCTCTCCCATGCTCCTTCACGTATGAGCCAAATCATGTCTGACACGCAGTTCACTGGTCTTTTGCCACCTTGCACATTTTCACAGGGAGTAAAATGCTAAACCTCACGGTTGACTGCTGGTGTTTTGAGTCATATGCTAATGTTAGTTGTATGTGACTCAAAGTTTGGGGGCAAGAGAGCAAAAATAACCACCAAGTCACTTCATGAAATCATCATTAAGGGCTTGTAAGTAAGCATTTTACGGTAAGGTTGTATTCTGCGCACGTGACAAATACATTTTGATCTGATTTGATTATTAAGATCAAGACAATGGTGAAATTTAATTAGTGCAGAGTCCAGTTGATTTAACTGCTTGATGAGACTCCAAATCAAATAACATTTTATTTGCCACATGCGCCGAATACAACAGGTGTAGACTTTACCGTGAAATGCTTACTTACATAAGACATTCAAGAGCACTGTGTAGTGTAGCTGACTTTCAAACCGTTCAACATACAACTTGAACAAGCTCCAGTGGTGACTAAAAGCTGGCAAAGACAGTCATTCTAAAATGTGTTGGGACCTGGCCCTGCCCTGTCAGTATGTAACCTTCTCAGTTCTGCAGCATGTAATCCAAAATATTCACAATAACAACAGGGGTAAAGAATGACTCACACATAGTAAATACTAAGAAAAAGCACTTAGACACACAAATATAGCTATGCTACAGCCAGTTCACATCAGTTGTAAGCAGACCGTTCAAAAAGCTTTTTAAAACTTAAAATACTTTGTAACCATTGTTGTAACAGTGTAACTAGGGCTATGTTGGACCCTCAGAGGAATTCTGCACATGTTCTCCCTCTGTTAAGAGCTCTGGCTATAAATAACGACAGAGGAGAGTGAGGATTGCGGCAGACGATGTCCTCAAGCACATCCATCTAAGAAGGAGACATCTGAGGATGCTCCAGCTGTGGCCAATGTTTGGCAGATTAATGCCCGGGACCCCTTTTACAGATGCCTGGCCACGCCTCAGCACTGTCTCGCAGGCAAACAAACCACAAAGAATCACCACCATAAGCCCTATAGGTGCTCCCCTTCCGACAAGACATCCTCTCTCACAAGCTTTCTCCTTTCTTTTATGCCCTCTGTACAGACATCTAATTCAATAGTAGATTGGTGTTTGCGTTTTCCTTCCTCACTGATGTGCCATGAGTCTTTAGTTTTGATCCCCATCCATCGCTCTCTCTCTCTGTCTGCCCCTATGTCTCCCTCCCTCAGTCCATCTCTCTCTCTCTCTCTGTCTGCCCCAACGTATGTCTCTGTCCATCCATCTCTATCTCTCTCTGTCTGCCCCAAATATGTCTCTGTCCATCCATCTCTCTCTATCTGTCTGCCCTAATGTATGTCTCTGTCCATCCATCACTCTCTCTCTGTGTCTGCCAATACATATGTCTCTGTCCATCTCTAACCCTATATGCCCCTACATCTCCCTCCCTCAGTCCATCCCTCTCTGTCTGGTCCTATGTACGTCTCAGTCCGTCCATCTCTCTCTCTCTGCCCCTATGTCTCCCTCCCTCCGTCTCTCTCTCCCCGACGTTTTCTCTCCAGCCTTCAAGGCAAATTCATGTTGAATCAACTCTCCCCTATTCATTAGCAGGCCATGCTAGCCCCTATTAGAGTAAGTTATGTAACCAGTGTGCCCCATCCTCTTCACTCACTTTTCTAATGTTCTTACTGCCACTCCTAATCTCCTTATCTTTCTTTCCCTTTACCTTTTTTCTTTCCATTCCTATCCCACTTCTTCCCTCTAGCAATCCATCTCTCAAGTGAGTTCCTCTGTCTACATGGCATGCCCACTCAACATATCTGGTTGGTAGAACACCAGAGTTAATGTGTCAGTCCATTTGCTACTTCCATTGTGCTAAGGTTCATTACAATTCATCAGAAATAATGCAGGTCATTAACTCCCTGATTAGGAACATATCTTCCATGCATATTGTGAATCTCGTACTTAATGTGGGTGTTAGTCACCTCTGATTTCATCAGGGGACTGGGTTTTTAATGTCTGACATACAGTGTGGTTCCTCCAAGACATTATAATCCTCCTCCATTACCTCACAGCATGTTAACCCACTGATCATTACAACCCACCAGATCCCCAAATACCTCCAGATAAGGATCTATTCCTTCTGAAGCATTAGGAACACCTGCCCTTTCCATGACATAGACTGACCAGGTGAATACAGGTGAAAGATATGATCCCTTATTGATGTCACTTGTTAAATCCACTTCAATCAGTGTATATGAAGGGGAGGAGAAAGGTAAAGAAGGATTTTTAAGCCTTGAGACAATTGAGACATGGATTGTATATGTATGCCACTCAGAGGGTGAATGGGCAAGACAAAATATTTAAGTGCCTTTGAACTGGGTATGGTACTGTTTTTTTCCACAGTTAGCAGTTTCCCATGTGTATCAAGAATAGTTCACCACCCAAAGGACATCCAACCAACTTGACACAACTGTGGGAAGCATTGGAGTCAACATGGGCCAGCATCCCTGTGGAACGCTTTCGACACCTTGTAGAGTCCATGCCCTGATGAATTGAGGCTGTTCTGAGGGCAAAAGAGGGTGCAACTCAATATTAGCAAAGTTAATGTAATGTACACTCAGTGTATAAATCCACTTGCATCTGCAGATGTAGGATCTTAATTTGCGCTAGTTTGCTACAGCAGGAAAATAATCTTGCAGCAACAGGAAATGTGAATAATTATGCTATAATTAATGGACAATTTTGTAGGGTTGATACATTTTTCGTAAGGGAAAATCAAGTCTGAAATTTCAAAATGGAAATTCTAAACTTCAGAAGCCTTTTTGACCTCAAAGGTTTTACATTTCCTGAATTGCAGGAAAGTTCTCCTGCAACAGGGTGATCAAATTAACATGCTACATCTGTAGGTACAGCAGGCATATCCCACATGAAAAAATAATCCAGCTTACTATAGAATACCACAGTATTTACTATATAATTCTGTAATAAACTGTAGAATGTTATTCTTCACACAGTAGTATCCCTCGATCATGAGTAGTACTTACTATTAAATGTTGTAGCATATTGTAGAATACTATAGTAAATACTACAGTAATGTCCGCAAAACACTACAGTCCACAAAAACACTACACTGTTTTTACTATAGTAAATACTTTATTTTGCATATACCCTGCCCATTCCCCTCCCCCATATCGCAATAAGTGAGAAACCTACACTACCATTCAAAAGTCACTTAGAAATGTCCTTGTTTTTAAAAGAAATACAGTGTAGACATTGTTAATGTTGTGATTGACTAGTGTAGCTGGAAATGTAATATCTATATAGGCATACAGAGGCCCATTTTCAGCAACCATCACTCCTGTGTTCCAATGGCACGTTGTGTTAGATAATCCAAAGTTAATCATTTTAAAAGGTTAATTAATCATTAACCCTTTTGCAATTATGTTAGCACAGCTGACAACTCTTGTCTTGATTAAAGACACAATAAAACTGTCCTTCTTTAGACTAGTTGAGTATCTGGAGCATCAGCATTTGTGGGTTCGATTACAGGCTCAAAATGGCCAGAAACAAAGAACTTTCTTCTGAAACTCGTCAGTCTATTCTTGTTCTGAGAAATGAAGGCTATTCCATGCGAGATATTGCCAAGAAACTGAAGATCTCGTACAATGCTGTGTACTACTCCCTTCACAGAACAGAGCAAAGAATAGAAAGAATAGAAAGAGTGGGACTCCCCAGTGCACAATTGAGCAAGAGGACAAGTACATTAGTGTCTAGTTTGAAAAACAGACGCCTCACAAGTCCTCAATTGGCAGCTTCATTAAATAGTACACGCAAAACACCAGTCTCAATGTCAACAGTGAAGTGGCGACTCCGGGATGCTGGCCTTCGAGGCAGAGTTCCTCTGTACAGTGTCTGTGTTCTTTTGCCCATCTTAATCTTTCTATTGGCCAATCTGAGATATGGCTTTTTCTTTGCAACTCTGCCTAGAAGGCCAGCATCCCATAGTCGCCTCTTCACTGTTGACGTTGAGACTGTTGTTTTGAAAACGACATTAATGTCACGACTTCCACCGAAGTCGGTTCCTCTCCTTGTTCGGGCGGGGTTCGGCGGTCGGTGTCATCGGTCTTCTAGCCATCGTCGATCCACTTTTCATTTTCCATTTGTTTTGTCTTGTTTTCCTACACACCTGGTTTTCATTTCCCTCATTAATTGTTGTGTATTTAACCCTCTGTTCCTCCCATGTCTTTGTGTGGAATTGTTTGTTGTACGTGCTTGTGCACATGTTTACTGGTGCGCGTCGGGTTGTTGTACCCATGTTGGTTATTTCTTTATGCCGTTGGTTTTGAAATTAAACTGCTCCGGCTATTACCTAGTTCTGCTCTCCTGCGTCTGACTTCCCTGCCACCAGTTACGCACCCTTTACAATGAATTACTATAGTACTACAGTTTTATTTTACTACAGTATATATAATATAGTTAACTGTAAATACTATAGTTAACTGTAAATAGTATAGTATACTACAGTAAATACTACAGTAAAGTCTGCAAAAACACTAAAGTGAATACTACACTTTTAGAAAAAAATATGCTATTTAGAACCTAAAACTGTTCTTCGGCTGTCTCCATAGGAGAACCCTTTAAATAACCCTTTTTGGTTCCATGTAGAACCATTTTGGTTCCAGGTATAAACCTTTTGGGTTCCAAGTATAACTCTTTTCATAGAGAGATGGGTTCTACGTGTAACCCAAAAGGGTTCTACCTAGAACCAAAATGGGTTCTACCTGGAACCAAAAAGGGTTCTGCTATGAACAGCTGAAGTTCCCTTTCGGAACCCTTTTTTCTAAGAGTGTATTTATACCATATTATACTATAGTATTTATTTATGTGGGATGAGGAAATGAGCATAAGAGTATGGAATCCTATGAGGTCAGCTCCATCCTGATAGGTGTTGATTTTGTCAAAATGTATTATGGGTATGTAGTGCAGAGCTTATTTATTTATTGTGCAATCATACATGTTTAATACCAATGTATGATGTAAACATGAATTGACCTAATTTCTAAATAAATAAAATGCAATCTTGGATGTGATGGGTTTTTCCTTCATATAATTGTACATTAACACAGTAAGAAATAGCATGGTGCTTGTCATGACCAAACCCTAAGTAACGAAAAACAAATACAGTGGGGAGAACAAGTATTTGATACACTGCCGATTTTGAAGGTTTTCCTACTTACAAAGCATGTAGAGGTCTGTAATTTTTATCATAGGTACACTTCAACTGTGAGAGACGGAATCTAAAACAAAAATCCAGAAAATCACATTGTATGATTTTTAAGTAATTAATTTGCATTTTATTGCGTGACATAAGTATTTGATACATCAGAAAAGCAGAACTTAATATTTGGTACAGAAACCTTTGTTTGCAATTACAAAGATCATACGTTTCCTGTAGTTATTGACCAGGTTTGCACACACTGCAGCAGGGATTTTGGCTCACTCCTCCATACATACCTTCTCCAGATCCTTCAGGTTTCGGGGCTGTCACTGGGCAATACGGACGTTCAGCTCCCTCCAAAGATTTTCTATTGGGTTCAGGTCTGGAGACTGGCTAGGCCACTCCAGGACCTTGAGATGCTTCTTACGGAGCCACTCCTTAGTTTCCCTGGCTGTGTGTTTCGGGTCGTTGTCATGCTGGAAGATCCAGCCACGACCCATCTTCAATGCTCTTACTGAGGGAAGGAGGTTTTTGGCCAAGATCTCGCGATACATGGCCCCATCCATCCTCCCCTCAATACGGTGCAGTCGTCCTGTCCCCTTTGCAGAAAAGCATCCCCAAAGAATTATGTTTCCACCTCCATGCTTCACGGTTGGGAGGGTGTTCTTGGGGTTGTACTCAACCTTCTTCTTCCTCCAAACACGGCGAGTGGAGTTTAGACCAAAAAGCTCTATTTTTGTCTCATCAGACCACATGACCTTCTCCCATTCCTCCTCTGGATCATCCAGATGGTCATTGGCAAACTTCAGACGGGCCTGGACATGCGCTGGCTTGAGCAGGGGGACCTTGCGTGCGCTGCAGGATTTCAATCCATGACAGCGTAGTGTGTTACTAATGGTTTTCTTTGAGACTGTGGTCCCAGCTCTCTTCATGTCATTGACCAGGTCCTGCCGTGTAGTTCTGGGCTGATCCCTCACCTTCCTTATGATCATTGATGCCCCACGAGGTGAGATCTTGCATGGAGCCCCAGACCGAGGGTGATTGACCGTCATCTTGAACATCTTCCATTTTCTAATAATTGCGCCAACAGTTGTTGCCTTCTCACCAAGCTGCTTGCCTATTGTCCTGTAGCCCATCCCAGCCTTGTGCAGGTCTACAATTTTATCCCTGATGTCCTTACACAGCTCTCTGGTCTTGGCCATTGTGGAGAGATTGGAGTCTGTTTGATTGAGTGTGTGTACAGGTGTCTTTTATACAGGTAACAAGTTCAAACAGGTGCAGTTAATACAGGTAATGAGTGGAGAACAGGAGGGCTTCTAAAAGAAAAACTAACAGGTCTGTGAGAGCCGGAATTCTTACTGGTTGGTAGGTGATCAAATACTTATGTCACGCAATAAAATGCAAATTAATTACTTAAAAATCATACAATGTGATTTTCTGGATCTTTGTTTTAGATTCCGTCTCTCACAGTTGAAGTGTACCTATGATAAAAATTACAGACCTCTACATGCTTTGTAAGTAGGAAAACCTTCAAAATCGGCAGTGTATCAAATACTTGTTCTCCCCACTGTATGTGTCTTTGAAAGAAGATACACTCCAGTGTCTATTTAATGCTCTTCTTCTTGTCACACTGCATCACTCAAGCTCCTTCATCTTCTCTCATAAAGCAGAGTTGGAATCTAATAAGGAAGAGACCTTAACAAGATTCTCTATCTCTTTCCTGGCATTTTAATGAGGCGTTGTGGTTTATTCAAATGAGTTCATGTATAGTACTATAAAGATAGGAATTAAACCAATAACTCACACACATCCTTGGAGGTAAATGTCACGACTTCCACCGAAGGTGGCTCCCCTGCCTGTTCGGGCGGCGCTCGGCGGTCGTCGTCGCCGGTCTACTAGTGGCGGACTATGCGGTTGATTTCCGCACGTTGGCTGCTGAAAGTGCCTGGAACCCAGAATCTCTGTTGGACACATTCCTTCATGGATTATCGGAGGAGGTTAACTTGTTTGGGATAGGGGGCAGCATTTTCACGTTTGGATGAAAAGCATGCCCAGAGTAAACTGCCTGCTACTCAGTCCCAGTTGCTAATATATGCATATTATTAGTAGATTTGGATAGAAAACACTCCGAAGTTTCTAAAACTGTTTGAATGATGCCTGTGAGTATAACAGAACTCATATGGCAGGCGAAAACCTGAGAAAAATCCAACCAGGAAGTGGGAAATCTGAGGTTGGTCGTTTTTCAACTCATTCCTTATTGAAGATACAGTGGGATATTGGTCATGTTGCTCTTCCTAAGGCTTCCACTAGATGTCAACAGTCTTCTTTTGATGCTTCTACTGTGAAGTGGGGGCGAATGAGAGGGGATTGAGTAAGGTCTCTCCCAGAGTGCCACGAGCTGACCATGCACGTTCATGTGAGAGTTAGCTTGAGTTCCATTGCATTTCTGAAGACAAAGGAATTCTCCGGTTGGAACATTATTGAAGATTTATGTTAAAAACATCCTAAAGATTGTTTCTATACTTCGTTTGACATGTTTCTACGGACTGTAACGGAACTTTTTGACTTTTCGTCTGCTCCTAGTGATCGTGCGTCATGAATGTGGAATACTGGGCTAAACACGCTAACAAAAAGGAGGTGTTTGGACATAAATGATTAACTTTATCGAACAAATCAAACATTTATTGTGGAACTGGGATTCCTGGGAGTGCATTCTGATGAAGATCATCAAAGGTAAGTGAATATTTATAATGCTATTCTGACCTCTGTTGACTCCAAAACATGGCGGATATCTTTATAGCTTATTTGGGCTCTGAGCGCTGTACTCAGATTATAGCATGGTATGCTTTTTCCGTAAAGTTTTTTTGAAATCTGACACAGCAGTTGCATTAAGGAGAAGTATATCTTTAATTCTGTGAATAACACTTGTATCTTTTATCAATGTTTATTATGAGTATTTCTGTAAATTGATGTGGCTCTGTGCAAATTCACGGGATGTTTTGGAGGCAAAGCCAAATGTAAACTGAGGTTTTTGGATATAAATATGAACTCGATCGAACAAACATACATGTATTGTGTAACATGTTGTCCCGGGAGTGTCATCTGATGAAGAATATCAAAGGTTAGTGATTAATTTTATCTCTATTTCTGCTTTTTGTGACTCCTCTCTTTGGTTGGAAAATCGCTGTATGCTTTCTGTGACTAGTTGCTGACCTAACATAATGATATGTTCTGCTTTCGCCGAAAAGCCTTTTTGAAATCGGACACTGTGGTTGGATTAACGAGAATTTTATCTTTAAAATGGTGTCTAATACTTGTATGTTTGAGAAATTTGAATTATGAGATTTCTGTTGATTGAATTTGGCGCCCTGCAATTTCATTGGCTGTTGGCGAGGGGTTCCGCTAGCGGAACGGGTTTTCTTCTCCCCTTACTCGCACCCCTCTCCGTGCCATCCTGCTGTGGGGGCGCCCAGTCTAAATCTCTCCGGGTTCTCATTGACTCTGGGGCCTATGAGAGTTTAATGGGTGCCACCCTGGTGTCTGAGCTGGGCATCCCCACTCAGCCCCTCTCAGGTTCCCTGGATGTTAGAGCACTGGATGGGTGCTCTATAGGCAGGGTTACCCACAATACTACTTCTATCCACCTGCATGTGTCCGGGAACCACAGTGAGTCTATACAGTTTATGCTCATCAAGTCTCCTCAGGTTCCCGTGGTATTGGGGTTTCTTTGGCTCCAGCACAGCAATCCCTTTATCAAGTGGACTGCTGGTACTATCGTGGGCTGGAGCCCTTTCTGCCATGCCCATTGCCTGAAGTCGGCTCAGCCTGCCCCGGGACGTCTTCCTGTGGGCTCAGAAGAAGCCTCAAACCTCTCCGCAGTTCCCGAGGAGTACCAGGATCTCCGGGAGGTTTTCAGTAAGGCCCGGGCCACTTCGCTTCCTCTACATCGACCCTATGACTGCGGGATCGACCTTCTCCCGGGCACTATACCATCCCGGGGATGTCTGTAGTCACTGTCGGGTCCGGAGACAAAGGATATGGAGATGTACATTTGGTTTGACCAATGCTCCTGCTGTGTTCCATGACGTACTCATGACGTTAATGACGTTCTCCGGGATATGTTGAACCGGTTCGTGTTCGTCTACCTCAACGACATGCTCGTCTTTTCCCGCTCGGCTCAAGAACACATCAAGAACACGTCTCCTGGAGAACCAGCTGTTTGTCAAAGCTGAAACATGTGAGTTCCATCGCTCAACCATCTCCTTCCTTGGATACATCATCACTGCTGGGAATGTGCAGGTGGATCCGGGAAAGGTGAGAGCGGTGGTGGATTGGCCCCAACCCACGTCCAGAGTGCAGCTGCAACGTTTCTTCGGATTCGCCAATTTCTATTGCCGTTTCATCCGGGGGTTAACAGCACCCTGGCTTCCCCCCTGTCAGCACTCACCTCTCCCAAGTTCCCATTCATGTGGTCCCCAGCTGCTGATCGGGCGTTCCTGGTCCTTAACCTCCCTGGGATATGTCCAAAAGCCAGGGAAAATGCAGAGCGCCAAATTCAAATAAAATTATATAAAAATCTAACTTTCATTAAATCACACATGTAAGATACCAAATTAAAGCTACACTCATTGTGAATCCAGCCAACATGTCAGATTTCAAAAAGGCTTTTCGGCGAAAGCATAAGATGCTATTATCTGATGATAGCACAACAGTAAACAAAGAGAGTGTAGCATATTTCAACCCTGCAGGCGCAACACAAAACGCAGAAATAAAATATAAATCATGCCTTACCTTTTGACGAGCTTCTTTTGTTGGCACTCCAATATGTCCCATAAACATCACAAATGGTCCTTTTGTTCAATTAATTCCGTCCATATATATCCAAAATGTCCATTTATTTGGCGCGTTTGATCCAGAAAAAAAACTGCTTCCAATTTGCGCAACGTCACTACAAAATATCTCAAAAGTTACGTGTAAACTTTGATAAAACATTTCAAACTACTTTTGTAATACAACTTTAGGTATTTTTAAACGTTAATAATCGATCAAATTGAAGACGGGTCTATCTGTTTTCAATACAGGAGGACAACAAACTAACGCTACTTTTCTAGTCTTGCGCAACTCTCAAACAGTACACATATTGTTACACTGATTCAAGATGGCCGTACTTCTTCATTGCACAAAGGAATAACCTCAACCAATTTCCAAAGACTGGTGACATCCAGTGGAAGCGGTAGGAACTGCAAACAAGTCCCTTAGAAATCTAGTATCCCAATGAAAACAAATTGAACAGACAGTGACCTCAAAAAAAAATAATCTGAATGGTTAGTCCTCGGGATTTTGCCTGCTACATAAGTTCTGTTATACTCACAGACATGATTCAAACAGTTTTAGAAACGTCAGAGTGTTTTCTATCCAAATATACTAATAATATGCATATCTTATATTCTGGGGATGAGTAGAAGGAAGTTGAAATTGGGCACGCTATTTATCCAAAAGTGAAAATGCTGCCCCCTATCCTAGAGAAGTTAAGCACCGTTTCACCACAGCTCTCATATTGATCCATCCGGATCCGTCCCGTCAGTTTGTGGTGGAGGTATACATTTCGGATGCCGGAGTGGGGGCCGTCCTGTCCCAGCGTTTTGACCTGGACCTTAAGCTGCATCCCTGCACCTTCTTCTCCCGTTGCCTTAACGCCACAGAGAGGCATTATGATGTGGGGAATCGAGAAATACTCGCGGTGAAGATGGCCTTGGAGGAGTGGAGACAGTGGTTAGAGGGGGCAGAACTTCCATTCATAGTGTGGACGGATCACAAGAACCTGGAATATCTCGGCACCTCCAAACTCCAGGCAAGCTCGGTGGGCCCTGTTGTTCACCCAGTTCAACTTCACCATCTCCTACCGCCCCGGGGTCTAAGAATGTTAAGCCGGACGCACTTTCACGCTGCTATTCACGCTTCTACACCCTCTGACACCGAGACCATTCTTCCGACCTTGTGCCTGATGGCTACCCTCGTCTGGGGAATGGAGAACCATGTTCGTGAGGTGCAGCGTTCCCAGCCAGGGGGGGCCCGGCTAACCGGATGTTTGTTCCCGACGCTGCCGGGTCCCCGGTCCTGGAATGGGCTCATTCCTCCAGGCTTGCCTGCCACCATGGCTCCCGTCGGACCCTGGACTTTGTGCAACAACACTTTTGGTGGCCCACCATGGTTCCGGACATCTCTGCGTTCGTCACCACCTGTATTGTCTGTGCTCAGAATAAGACTCCTCAGCAAGCTCCGGCTGGCCTCCTTCAACCTCTTCCTGTCCCTCACTGTCCCTCGTCACATATATCCCTGGGCTTCGTCACTGGTCTCCCACTGTCTGATGGCAACACCACTATCCTCACGGTGGTGGACAGGTTTTCCAAGCTGCCCATTTCATTCCCCTCCCCAAGCTACCTTCAGCCATGGTGCAGCACGTCTTCCAGATCCATGGACTTCCGGTGGACATGGTTTCCGACCGTTGTCCTCAGTTCTCGTCCCAGTTCTGGAAGGCGTTCTGCACACTCATTTGGTCGTCGGCCAGTCTGTCCTACGTGTTTCATCCCCAATCCAACGGCCAGTCAAAGCGTGCCAATCAGGACCTGGAGACGACTCTTCGGTGCCTCGTCTCGGCCATCCCCACCACCTGGAGCCAGCAACTCGTGTGGGTGGAGTCCTGAGGTCTGATAGCAGTCATTTATTGGGTAAATCACCAACTTTTTGGCATCACTGTGCCTTCTTCAGGGTCATTCATCATTCAACATAAACTTTAACTGCAAAGCTAACATTGGCATTAACTTTGTAGGTTTCCCATTCAGCTAAAATAAATATTTCTAAAGCCAACTTTAGGACTAGTGCTACCCTCCAGCCACACTGCAGGGAGTGTAGGGTGTAGGCTATATAAGATACTTTTCCACATTAATCTGAAAAGCCTTTTAGTCCTCCATTAGCATAAACATTCTCATGGCTATTAGCCAATGAAACGCTCTTATTGCACTGAGATGATAGAAGATCCATTATCATGAGCCGGTAGATGCTTGGCAATCCCCAACACCAGGTAAACAAGGATAGACAACACTTTGGATCAATCCACAAACTACTGATCTGGACACATATTCCATGAACGAGACAGGGTTCTGCCACAGTTGACGTCACTAACATTATCTCATGCACAAACAAACATGAAGACATACTGTGCAATGAAATGTCTGTACAAACCTTGAATTATGGCAGAAGTAGTAGCTATACGATTGTGGAAAACAATGAACTCCTCTAACATTTCCGCCATTGGCAATGACATATGATGCGTAAAGTCAACTCTCTACAGTAAGTACTTGACATGAAGACAATGGATGTGCGTTCAATGTGAACAGCTATGGCAGAAGGCCCCTGTCAGTCTGGACTCGATGGATAGCTGTGCCTACCAGTGCCTGCCAGTGTTCACACTGACAAATTGAGATATTTCCTTTTATCTTGTCTTTCTTTCTTTGCTTCCAGAACTGTAATATGTAGGATTTGGAGTGCCTGTACGTTTGTAAAGTGCATGTTTCTGAAGTGATTACTAATCTTCTGCATACTGGTGACTAACTGTATGTGCTGAGTGTTTGCTGAGAAAAAAGCTGAAGTCAAGTCTCTTCTTTTTCAATGTGTTATTTCCCCTTCACCTTAAGTGGATTCTGTGATGAGTCAATTTGTGGAAACAAAACAGAAAAACAGATGAGTACAGCCTACTTACAAGTTGCCTTTAAAAAGCTCTGAGAAAACTGCCTCAAATCATGGTCAGGCAATTTTCCCCTCTTCCTTAATTCCAGTCATGAACAGAGAGGCTTTTATTAAAGGGTAATCAATTTTGTAGACATGATAGACTATAGATATTTATGTACTGTATATTTTGGGGATGAAAAAGTGCACTGTGACTTTTGACTGTGTGGAAGAAATCAATCTTAAAATAAAACGGAAGAACGATTAAAAGGAATATTCATTATTATCGAATAATGTGTTACCACTTGCCGCGTTTGAACTTTCCCTCGAGGCACTAGTCCAGACACATAATCTCAACCATAGGTGTCAGCAGCTTGAATGTCAATTAGCTCAGTCTCGGAAACAGGAATTCATCCTTGTGAATGATTTGACAACTGAGCTGCATTTTCTCACACTTCGGTAATTTAATACAATAAATATGAAGGAGGCGTAGAATCCAGGTATAATGTCATTGGTATTTGGAAAAGGTTCAACCCTGTTATCGCCAACCATTCATCACAGCACTGACACCGGTCATAGGGGCATAGCAATGTGTGCAATGGATGATCAGATTTTTATGACAATAACCCTTTTTTTATGTCTATCCAGCCTGCCTCTATTCATAGAAAGGGCCGACCATATAATTTGAATTCTAATTATATGTGTGCTACAGTTTTTATTGATTTACAGTTTATTTTTTCATTTGTTATCATAAATGTGGTACACACTATACTGATTGCAATTTACAAGACAACAAAAGTATGCCATGAAACAAAGATTAATGCATTGCATTGCCACTAAATGCAGTAAATATGTTGTCAAATAGTAAACTATGTCAAAAGATGATAGTTTGTGTGACAAAGACGACAGCTTGTATGTTGCATTTGAATAATTTCATTTTTTTCTCAAATCAAATAAAAACAATTTTCTGTCTTAATGAGCTCAATTTATTTTCCAAAACTCTAAATAATTCATGTTTCTCTGATCATCTCCATACATAATGAATGCCATCCATAATGAATAATTTAGCCAGTCATGCTTTTGGACTCAACCGATCCCTTTGGCCATGTGCAGGCAGGAACACAAATGGGTCTTTGATATCTTACAGTAACATGCCGAGGTCTATGCATCATTGCCGGAAAAAGCAAGGCAACATTTACTCAACTGAAACAAAATAACTAATTGACTAGAGGGTGAACCTGCACAATTGTTGTCCCAAGTTCTAAATAGAATTACTGTGTCTTGTTTTTCATAGATGTGTATGTACACCTTTGTCACAAGATTATTATGCTGTCTCTTTGTCAACTCCCTTTTCATTGGGGTCAACATGTTCATGGGACAAGACACAAGCACTCAATACATGTTACAAGTACTTTATGCTACGCATTATAATCCACCCACTGTCAGTATTACACCAATAAACCACTAAATAATTTTAGTGCTTGTATTGAGCAATGTGAACAATGTGAACTGCAACTCCCTCAATTCCAGTAAATATGAAAAAAGTCCACCTGATATTGCAAACAACATGAATATACCCTAACAACAATTCACTCATCCCTGAGGAACAGTATTAGCAGCATAATTAATCTGTAATTAAGCAAAGATCTAAGTTGCTTGTTCTTATTGGTAATTACAGTGAAACAGTTTAATCATGTTTACTTGATATATTGTAACACAGAAATGAACAGCTTAATAGTATTTTCAAGTAAAATGTACACGTGGTCTCTTATAAAAAATAATGAAGCATTATCATACATTTAAACGTTTCAATGGCAACTTCCAGCATTGACAAATATAAAGTGATCAGTTGACAATGTTTTAAAATACATGCAGTAACAGTGCCCCCATGAGCTCAGTTAAGGAATTCACTCTAACATACAGTGTAAAGTGAATATAATTAATGTACAGTCAATATAATTCTGCCAAAAACATAATCCAAAACCAACATAATGTCATCTCTGTGAGAAATTGTTCCAAAAATGAATAAATTCTGACTCAAAGAAAATAGCTTACTGGTTGTTACAAAATTTCAGAACAAGGCAATGGCCTGGCCCATGACTGGGAAATTGGTCAGCTGCTACATCAACTCTGTACCCTCCCCAAAGTCCAGTCAGTCATTTAATACACCAACAGTGGTTACAACTCAGGCTGAAGAAAGAAACACAACATTGACAACATGGCAAAAACTACAACAAGATGAGTACTACTTTGCTTTTGCTCACTGACAGGTAAGAAGGCAAGCCATGATGGGAGTAGAAACTGAATTAAGCCTTCATATTCATTATACGTGTTTGAGTTTATGGTAACAACGTACTGAAACACAGTAGGCTTACATGCCGAGTATCAACCTGTCACATCATGGTACTCATTCTCCCATCAGCAGAACAACTATGGCAGAGACTAGCTTGACACGGTTGTGTAATACTGAATGGTCTGCCAGCCGCCTTCTCATATGCTGTTTCTCATGAGGAAGATGTTGGGAGCAACAGCTGCTCCTCATCCAAACAGCTCTATACTCAGCTTCAGGTATGGAAACCTTCATCATTCATTGAATTGTGTGTAAAATTCTATTAAAAATATACAATCAAGGAAACTTGAGCACCATGGTCCACTTTTACCAATGTTGCAATGTTGATCAATTGCTCCGGGTAAATCTAGCTTGACGATGACATGTTTTGATACTTGGATTTCAAACAGATGAATGACATCTCTTTCCATCTGACACCTCTCTCCACATGACATATCTTTCCACCATATCTAAAAAGCACAATGTGCTGAAAACGTTACTAGCCAGTGGAGCGATAACTAGACTGCTGTTGTGCTGAACTCGCTGCGAGCACTGACAGACATTCTACAGAAACATAAAAAAAAACAGTTAAGAGTCCCGAGCAAAACACAGATCTGTGTGCAATAATAATTATGCTGCTGATAAAGACTTTATTGGCTACGAATAAGCTATGGCAGAGCGAATGGCCTCATTTTGCGCAACCCATAATTACATTGGCTTTACTTTGTGCCTTTCTAAAGGTATTGCCTAAGTAGTTATTGTGTTACTGTGTATGTTTTCCTCATATAGTTTGCAAGGAGGTTGAGCCCAAACAGTGTCCAGCTGCAGTAGCCCAGAGTAAAGGAGGAAGTGTTAATGTAAACCCATGAGCAATGAGGTACTCTTTCCTGTAACATCACATGCCTATGAGCTAAAAACCTCTCATACTCACTCTGTTTGGTGGCACAAATATTCAGTATGCTACAATAGGCTATGCCTTTACATAAAACACAAACTGTTTCAACAAAAAAATAGTTTCTACGGAAAAAACTTTAAGGAATAACAAATTAAAATATAAATGTTTGGTTCTTAAATCATTATTTGCCATATTTGCCTAATTCATTACACAGGGCTATGATTTTGTGTTCTTCAGGAGAAGTCGTCTGTATGAGGAGTGCAATGCAGATACCAGACACAAATGGACAACCCATTACATTGGAGGGAACAAGCTGGCCATTTGCAACAGTAAGTCCCCTCTGTAAATCTTCTGTAAAGGTTCTCTTTATCTCCACAGAAAGGCGATGGTGCACAGCTTGTACAGGTGGAATATTTAACACTAAAACATCCTCTAATTCTGTTGTAAGGTCTTAAGGGCAGTCAAAAACGTGATTTCCCTGTGTTTTATATACATTTCCACACTATGGGGTTGGAATATTATTATAAAAAATATATATGATATTTTACTGTAAGAGCTTTTTGAAAAGATTTTTGGCATGTCTGGTGATATCACCATGCAGTAAATTAGTTAATAGCCCAATAAGAAAATTCAAAACCACTCTGCCAATAACAGCTAATTTTCAGTTTCCCCCTCCCAACTCAGACCACTCCCAGACAATCCTAACAAAATTCTTGCTTGAGAAATTGCCCTTTGCTAAGAAGCTATTTTTGTTTGAAAACAATCAAAGTAAGGTACTTAACTGTCACCCAGAAATTATTTGATATCGAGATAAAAATGGCTGCATTGGACCTTTAAGTCATAATGAAATAAGGATGATGTTTCAAAGTCGATGCTTTTGAAAACTCCTAAGAATGCGTGTCCCTTTGTCTATGCAGAATCCTTAAGAATCCCTACTTTCCAACGGACCAGGAATGCTTGACGACCAAGAGTTGCAATGAATTTGAGGCTAAGCTCATTAAGCAGTTCATCAATGACCTGAAGAGCAAAAAGGCATTGACGGAGAGCCAGAATACGCCTGTCTCGTCTGTGGATAACCATAACAGAGAAGAGTGAGACTAGAGGGGAAAGCTTCAGAGTTAGTCGTTCAATTTGCCAGAGATAAGATTCATTTTCCTCTGCTACGATAATCTTTGCACTATCACTAGCTGCTAACACTCAACATTAATGAGGAGAATAACGAAGAAGCTTGATATAATTGTGCTCAGCAGAACTGAAGTATGGAAGAAATGTTAATGAAATGAGGAGATTAATTGTTTGATGTCAAATGCACTTATTTTCATCACCACTTTATTTTTCTGACTTGTTTTTCTAATACATGTTTCTGTAGCAACATTACTTTGTGTGTCAATATTTCTCTAACAACCAGCACCTCGGGTTTAAGTGTCAGAGTGGGTGGATTCGTTGCATACATATTCACTTCTACTTTAGACACCAAACATTTTTCATGCAGGTTGCATATTTCTTATCTGATTTGCTTCAAATTCAAATAAAAAATGCAGTTGTTAAATGGTCAGACTACTGCAATCTCAAAGGATATAAAATAAGCATTTTCAAATCCCAGGTGATGTGAGGATTATGTTAGCAGAATACTGCCAGTACAGAAGCTGCAAACCACTTAGTCAAATGGCCTGATTTGAATTAATCCGGGACATGCTCTGAGGTCAACAGAACAAAGACTCAAACGAGATTTGAACTCATTAACTATTACATCATAAGTCAATCAACTGACGGTCAATCAAATCCAGGGATAACATGAAAATGATCTGGAGAAGATACATGCCGGATCCCATAATCGTCAATTATTTTAATGAGTCATTGTGCTGGTACTAGAGTACTACATGAACAAGAACATCCTGGTCTGGTTGGCCACCATGTGTGGTGTAAAATGGCCTCTAGAGGGCAGCAAAGAATACAACCAGCAATCTCTGCAAACATTTACAGTTTTAATTGTCTTCTCTCTCTATGGACATTAATGACCATTTAATAAAATGTATAGCCAGGCATCACATTGGAATTTTGTAGGTGGTGTAAAAGTAACTCATACTATATTTTCTATACATTCAAAATATGTGTATATATATATATATATAAATATCACTGACATTAGTAATTAATTCCTCTGAACTTGCGGCTTTGAGGTTGAACACTGCTTCTGTACCTGGAAACAGAGACCATTGACCAGCATCACATCAAAAACGTATACATGTTCACCACACCTTAGGCTGACACCATCATCTGATTAATTTGTTTTCTCATGGAAAAACAACCAGAAACGTCCACTTTACAGTGGAGTTCTGGATATGTTTTGATTATTTCTGTTCTCTGATTCTAACTGCTATGTTATTTCTTTCCTATTCTTTTCATAGTCCATATATACATATTTCATTGTCAACCTGGTCAGTCAGATTTTGCTGTACAATGTGATACTGCAACTTCAATAATTTCCACTAGAGGACAGTTTTCAGGGGTAAAGAATTACAGTTTTTGACAATTGCTTACACATGATTTCTGAAACTATGGCTCCTTTTCTCTTGACTCTAAACACAAAACCCCAAAACACACACACAACATGCAAAACGTCACACATCTCTTGCAAAACCAAACACTTCAATAAAAATTATTTTAACTCTTCTCAAAATTGTGTTTTTGCAATAAAACTCTACACACAAACCAGCAAATGATTAGCTCTTGTACACGCCAACTATACACGGATGTGACAAATGTAAAACACTACTATCTTGTGTCTTTTGCATGTTCAGTGTGCAGTGGAGTCCACGGCAGTTTGTCATAGCACTCACACGTACATACAGTGGGGAGAACAAGTATTTGATACACTGCCGATTTTGCAGGTTTTCCTACTTACAAAGCATGTCGAGGTCTGTAATTTTTACCATAGGTACACTTCAACTGTGAGAGACGGAATCTAAAACAAAAATCCAGAAAATCACATTGTATGATTTTTAAGTAATTAATTTGCATTTTATTGCATGACATAAGTATTTGATACATCAGAAAAGCAGAACTTAATATTTGGTACAGAAACCTTTGTTTGCAATTACAGAGATCATACGTTTCCTGTAGTTCTTGACCAGGTTTGCACACACTGCAGCAGGGATTTTGGCCCACTCCTCCATACAGACTTTCTCCAGGTCCTTCAGGTTTCGGGGCTGTCGCTGGGCAATACGGACTTTCAGCTCCCTCCAAAGATTTTCTATTGGGTTCAGGTCTGGAGACTGGCTAGGCCACTCCAGGACCTTGAGATGCTTCTTACGGAGCCACTCCTTAGTTGCCCTGGCTGTGTGTTTCGGGTCGTTGTCATGCTGGAAGACCCAGCCACGACCCATCTTCAATGCTCTTACTGAGGGAAGGAGGTTGTTGGCCAAGATCTCGCGATACATGGCCCCATCCATCCTCCCCTCAATACGGTGCAGTCGTCCTGTCCCCTTTGCAGAAAAGCATCCCCAAAGAATGATGTTTCCACCGCCATGCTTCACGGTTGGGATGGTGTTCTTAGGGTTGTACTCATCCTTCTTCTTCCTCCAAACACGGCGAGTGGAGTTTAGACCAAAAAGCTCTATTTTTGTCTCATCAGACCACGTGACCTTCTCCCATTCCTCCTCTGGATCATCCAGATGGTCATTGGCAAACTTCAGACGGGCCTGGACATGCGCTGGCTTGATCAGGGGGACATTGCGTGCGCTGCAGGATTTTAATCCATGACGGCGTAGTGTGTTACTAATGGTTTTCTTTGAGACTGTGGTCCCAGCTCTCTTCAGGTCATTGACCAGGTCCTGCCGTGTAGTTCTGGGCTGATCCCTCACCTTCCTCATGATCATTGATGTGCCACGAGGTGAGATCTTGCATGGAGCCCCAGACCGAGGGTGATTGACCGTCATCTTGAACTTCTTCCATTTTCTAATAATTGCGCCAACAGTTGTTGCCTTCTCACCAAGCTGATTGCCTATTGTCCTGTAGCCCATCCCAGCCTTGTGCAGGTCTACAATTTTATCCCTGATGTCCTTACACAGCTCTCTGGTCTTGGCCATTGTGGAGAGGTTGGAGTCTGTTTGATTGAGTGTGTGGACAGGTGTCTTTTTATACAGGTAACGAGTTCAAACAGGTACAGTTAATACAGGTAATGAGTGGAGAACAGGAGGGCTTCTTAAAGAAAAACGAACAGGTCTGTGAGAGCCGGAATTCTTACTGGTTGGTAGGTGATCAAATACTTATGTCATGCAATAAAATGCAAATTAATTACTTAAAAATCATACAATGTGATTTTCTGAATTTTTGTTTTAGATTCCGTCTCTCACAGTTGAAGTGTACCTATGATAAAAATTACAGACCTCTACATGCTTTATAAGTAGGAAAACCTGCAAAATCGGCAGTGTATCAAATACTTGTTCTCCCCACTCTATATGTGCACAAATATATACAGTATGTCTGCATATTCAGTATATATTTACACTATAAACAGAAATGCAAGGGGGGAAAAATAAAATGTATTTCTTTCTCAAAACATTGTATTTTCATCCAGATTTCGGGATGAACAGTAACAGACAAAACAAATACAGTAGAAGATAAACAAAAGGCTTGTCCTTTTCCTCCTCCTCCTCCTTGTCGTCGTCCTCGTCCCCCTCTTACTCTCACTCCTCTTCCTCTAACTCTCTCTGCAAAATTGGCCTCCATTGTTGTCCAAACGAAGAAAACCAACCTGAAGCCTATTTATAGTGCTCAAGCTCTGATTTCTAAGTGAAGAAATTAGCTATGTGTTTTCACACGTGAGCACTGTGTGTAGGTCATCGGTAAATGAGTGTGGCATTTGGAATGGCAGTGTTTTCCAAACGAAACACAAGACCTGTTAGTTTTGAATGATGTGTCTAATGTAGAGAACTGTGTTTAGTGTTTTGCAAAAATTGTGTTTTACAATTGCAAACTGAGTGTAAAGCAGATAATATGCTTGCAGTTTTGCAGACTTGGTCTGAAGATTAGGTACATGAGGTAATGGTTTCACTGAGTGTGCCTCAAGTACTACTTTTAGTGTGTAAGCGATTGTAAAAAACTGTAATATACGTTTTAAACAAATGCATGGGATTTGCTCTTGTTCTCTTGATCACACTAACAATATCATCCCGTCTCAACACCCTGGTTCTATGGCTAAAATCTAATCATGTTTTGGTAACGATATGTTCGGTGGGTAAAGCGAAGATCTTCAATGAGCTGACAGTAAAGTAACACAAAATAAATACTTTGTAAAATACACAATGTTTTTAAGACTGCTGGTATAATCAATCTCTCTCCTAACCTCTAACATACCTCTGGAATTTCCTCTGCCAGAAACACGTTTGGACACTATGTGAATTTCCTTAAGTATTGGGGAGTCTTCGGAGACAGTTTCTGCAATAAAAAATGTCCTGTTACAAAAAGAGCTATTGACTTAATTTGAGGCTCATAGATTTGAATAGCTCAGAGTGATTACCGATTGCAGCAACAGGATTTCAGAGCTAAGGGCTTCTCTCAGCAGCTCCAGCTCTCCTTCTTTGTGCATCTCCAGCTCCTTTTTAAGTCTATGACACATTTGAAATGTTAAGTGTCTGAAAAGCTAGTCTCTCATTACACACACATCAAATGTAACATAAAACAATTATCTAACATGAATTTAAGAGTTGGACCAATAGTACAACCAAAGGTTTACAGTACCAGCATATTGGATCTAGAGATATTATACAATGGGTGGTTCTAATCCTGAATGCTGATTGGTTAAAACCGCATTCCAGCCAGTGTCTATTCCACACGTTACCACTGGCTAAGTCTATGACATTAAAATTGTATGGTTTGCACACTTACACTTTTAAAAAGACAGCACTCATTAAATTGACATGCATTCAATTAAAAAAAATCAATAGCTGAGTAAAAAGCGTGATTAATGAACACACTCAAGAGGAATTATCATAACAGTGAGTGGGCCTCAGCTTCCCCAAAAGCCCCACCCTCAGCACATCCTGTGGACTAATCAGGCCGTCAGTAATGAAGGAGATTTGTGGGAACAGAGGGACAGAACATGTTTCCCCCACGTGTGATTTAAGAGCAGGAGGAGGCAAACACTTCCTCCCTGGGCCAGATTCTGTATCGATCCATCCTTTTCATTAAGTTCCTAACATGAGAATCGTAGGATGTTCTTTTTTGACCAGATAATAAAGGCAACAGATCAAAGCCTTAACTAAAGAAATTGGGGTAATGTTGCTTTATTTAAGCATCCTGATCTGAAGAGTACAAGAAAGGCAGGATGGGTGCAGGTCCTTTCAGCGCATTTCAAGCAGGATCATTAGCAGGATGAGACAGGAAGACAATAAATGTGCAATGATTTGTGACCCACACACCAAATACCCAGAGTCTTGCTGTTCTGTCAGAATTGACGATATGATCCTTGTTATGTCTGTAAAACTCAGTCCTCACGTATTTATTGTATATGCTTTTGAGCACATTTTTGCTCTAACTTCTGACTCTATACACACCCCAGGATAAGCCTTGATCTAGCCATAACGGACCACTCTCCTCACACAAACGCTATCCACGAAATTTAAATAGTAAGTGAGGCTCCAAGCAAGGCACTGGCATCCACAGTGATTAAGGAGTACATTGCTTGTCTCCCAAGGTACAGCTGGACAGTTTGGATGCGCAGTTGATTACCTTAAGCAAGTGCTGTCTGTGAGGGGCTTCTGGGTGACCATCAGACTCTCTGCACTTAAGGACTCGGTCATTGATTTAGCCTCATTCAGCTGGCTCTCCAGGTCTGAAATGAACAATGCTTAATGTAAACATTACCTCCACATACCAGTCGGTGTTTCCCTAAAGAAAATGACGCTAGGGGATGGATTCAGTTTAGTCTGCACGTTTTACTGTACGCTGTCTTTAGGATTGTTTGTTTTATCTGGTGGCGAGCATTCAAACGTCTGCCTGACAACAGAGCTGGATCAAATCTGTACCTCTCATAATATGTTCCAGTCCTTGTAGCTCCAAATGGAGACCTCTCTTTTCTTCTTGCATAGAGTTCATCCGAGTATTCTTCCGGCCCATGGACTCCATCTCTAAGACAGGATGGAAAAAACAGTACATGGGGTTACCATAAAGCCTCAGGGTTGGTCAGAACAGGGCATGGTTAGTGTAGCATCAGGTTATATAATGTAAATATATTAACCATGAATAAACTAGCAATACCCAATGAATATAAAATGACCCTACTTCACATGTTAATATAAACAGTGGCTTCTCTACCTTTGTTTAAAGAGCTAACCTCCTCCTCCAAGTTACGTATCTCAGATTGGGTTTGGCTCTCAAACACAGTCTCCCTGTTATTCAAAAGGCTAAAGTCGCTGTTGAAAGTCATGATTTCTTTCATGAATTTCTCCTGTTCCTCCTTCGATGACTTCTTTATTGTCTCCTTCAAACATATGAGCACAGCAACAAAAAAAAAGGTAAATAGGTTAATGTAGCCTAGATCTATTGAATAACAATGTACTGTCATGTTGTATTTGTTTAACGTTTGAGTGTGCTTGAATGCCCTTGACAGGAATCACTCACCAAGTGTTTCCTGAGATCCTTCTGCTGTCTCAGAAGCTCCCCTGCCTGCTTTTCAACTTGTACTTGACGCTTTTTCATTAGGTCATAGTGCAGCTTTGTCTCTGATAGATGCTGAGCCTGGAAGGACACACTTTTAGCAGTTCCATAAAACAAAACAAAAACTATACTTTCATTAGTCTGTCCCATTCCATGAAGTTTGATACTTGATTGAACAGTTAGTATATTGAAATAAAGGGAAAAGATATGTTATCTCATTTTAGTAGCTATACTATAGGCACACTGTATTGCCTAGCCTCAACATTCCCCTCACAATATTTATATATTTTTTTTATAAGCCATTCAGACCAAAAGAAGGCAAATGGTACCATTAAGGTAATTACATACTACCTGGCTTCAAATGATATAAGCAATTGTGAAGGTTAATTGTGCCAGTGGAAAGCATTGAAAATTACCGTCTAAAATGCATGGCATTCATGGGCCTCCTGGGTGGTGCAGTGGTCTAAGGCACTGCATCGCCACTAGCTGTGCCACCAGAGACGCTGGGTTCGAGCCCAGGCTCTGTCGCAGCCGGCCGTGACCGGGAGGTCCATGGGGCGATGCACAATTGGCCTAGCGTCGTCCGGGTTAAGGAGGGTTTGGCCGGTAGGGATATCCTTGTCTCATCTAGCGACTCCTGCACTAGCGACTCCTGTGGCGGGCAGTGCACGCTGACCAGGTCGCTAGGTGTACCCTGTTTCCTCCGACACATTGGTGCGGCTGGCTTGCCGGGTTGGATGCGCACTGTATTAAGAAGCAGTGTGGCTTGGTTGGGTTGTGTTTCAGAGGACGCATGGCTCTATTATGAGTTTAGCTCTTTTATGAGACAAGACAGTAACTACAAACAATTGGATACCACGAAAGATTGGGGAGAAAAAGGATGTATTTTTTTTTTAAATGCATGGCATTCAGGACATTTGGTTACTATGAGTGTTAAAGTTACAAAGTTAAAAATAAATAAATATAAAATATAAATATAAATAAATCAATAAATATAACGAAGGGAACAGTTAAAGAGAGCTTGAAAGTAAACTGTCTGGCTGAAGACAAATTAATGATTGAGCAAGCCAAGTGTCATAGACTATGGAACAACAAACACAAAGTTTGAGCTGTTTCATAAAGATAGTGTGCTTAAAACACTTTATCATACCTAAAAAAAAAAGTTCTGCAAATAGTTCTATCTCCACAATAGAACATGATTTCGAGTGGAAGTGTGTCTCACAGAAACAAACTTGCAGTGAAAGATCACACTATGCAGTCTGAAATGTACTGCATGAGTTGAAATGAATAAGCAGAATGATATCTAGTCAAACATGTATATATATGTATGCTATTAACCTACAGCGGCTCAATTTAACATAATCTTAAATATCAGTAAAATATATGGAACATATTGGCTGAATGTATATGTGATATTCAGCAGCAGCCTATAGTTCAGAGGTTATTGCATCTCATCTCAATGAATGACTCTTTTGATTTGACCCCTGTAATTGGCAATCTTGTTATGTTCCTTTTTGACATGTACAGGAAGTGCTCAACAATATTATGAAAAGTTAATGAATCTATCTTCCACACATAATTTATTTCAAGCATGTTAAAACGTTGCTTGCTATAATGCTAATGTAATCCTGCGGAAACTAGGAATTGATTTTGTAGCGCCACTTGCAATTGATCCAGAGTCTCTGATGAGGCCTCTAATAGATTAAGGGTTTTAATCATACAATTAATCACCTCTTTAATGTGTCTCAATATGTATCAATATACTGCACTTAATCTGTCAACACACTCTCTCGGGACTAATTAATGTAGCTATTTGACTGTACATTCACTGTACAACTCTGTAGCCTGCATTCACTGTTCAATGAAGTGTCTGTTCTTATCTCTGTCACTTCAACAATATTGTGTCAGGTTTTCTCTCTCACACATAGGTAATGATAACAGCAGATTCACCTTTTCATCAAGTTCCTTGGAGAGACATTCTGATTTTGCTGTCAATGACTTGACCCTGTCTTGACATCTTGCAATAGCAGCCTTGACTGAAAGAACATTGAAAAAGGAAACACAACAGTGACCTTCATGACAAACATAACCAGTCACATTCTTTCCCCCAATTCCGGCAAAAGTCAATTAAAAACGAAAAGTAGTATAATTTAGCTAACATTGTGTCAATAACAGCTAGCTTGATATTAGAAAGGAAATTATGGTTGGCAGCTCACCCTCTTGAGATTGTCGCGTTTTCTCCGATATTTGCTGTTCAGTTAGTAGAATTTGTTGGAACAGAGTATCCAAACTCATATCTTTATCGGATAAATATGCTATCTAGCTGTATTAACTTTTAAATTGTTTATTAAATATGACGCCAGGACAGCAGTAAAACATACAAGTGTGTTGAGATTCCAGTCGAATTCCCGCCAACAAATGTGCAATGTTCTACAGCGCGCACGTAGGCCTATTCTAGAGTGCGCAAGCCTATTTATAGGCATGATAGGTCAGTTTACTTTTACCAGAAAACCTACTAATATCGTGTAACATTTAAAATGGTCTTCACCCAAATGTGTTTGTTAAACCCACAGAAATATGTTGAACCTGGGGGAGGCCTAGGGGGCTTTTCATTGTAGCCTACCACAATGAATACATTCTGTAGGCCTAAACATACTGAGAAATGTTCCAGTGCAGCCATTCTCTCAAGATCGCTTTCATTCATCACAGTTCTGCTTCAATTAACTATTAGTTCTGCCATCCACAGTATTGTTTGACGTTTGTAAGCACAGTCAGCAATCAATAGCTTTAATTCAGTGCCATTTGCTCCTTCAAGATTTGTCACATAGGCCTATAGAGGCTAATTCTTTACTTTACCCAATTTTCTCCTGAGCACTGCTAGAAAGAATGGTTTGAGCCAGTGCCATGAAGAACATTAAAGTGTGAATGCCTGCCTCCTTATATGACCAGGACCTATATCATTCTGACATTCATTTGCTAAATTAATAGTAAATATTGATTGAGGCTTTTCATAAATTCCAGATTGATGTTGCTCACCATCATGAGGTTGGCAACCTTCCCTTTGAGATTAAAATAGCAAAGTTATCAAATTATATAGGTTTTCCAGACAATTAACTAACACTATATTTTTCCCTCTCAACATGCTTGTAATTTGGTCAAGGAGGAATCATATTTTATTTTATCTAAACAAAACTATAATTTGAAAGCTCCCTTTGAAAAAGCCAATTAATTGTACATTTCATTTACTTTTGGGCCGAGCCTATGTGGTTTTGCAATTTAGGACTAGGCCTATTTATGTTCCCCTTATACATTCACTGAATTTATGTTGTTATTGTCCAGTATAATTACCCTACACTGTAAAAAAGACCAGAAAAATATGTTTTAAAAATCCTGTTGTTTTTACGGTAACTTACGGACAGTGACCTGTAAGTCACTGTAAAAATGTACATTTACAGTAATGTACTTTTAAACCAAGTTTATTTGGAATATTTACGTTTTAATTTTTTTTACTCTATTTACTATAAAAACAACAGTATTTTTTTTACATCATTTTCTGCGCTACCTAATAAACTCAGCAAAAAAATAAATGTCCCTTTTTCAGGACCCTGTCTTTCAAAGATAATTCGTAAAAATACAAATAACTTCACAGATCTTCATTGTAAACGGGTTTAAACACTGTTTCATGCCTGTTCAATGAACCAAATACAATTAATGAACATGCACTTGTGGAACGGTCGGTAAGACACTACTTACAGACGGTAGGCAATTAAGGTCACAGTTATGAAAACGTAGGACACTAAAGAGGCCTTTCTACTGACTCTGAAAAACACCAAAAGAAAGATGCCCAGGGTCCCTGCTCATCTGCGTGAGCGTGCCTTAGGCATGCTGCAAGGAGGCATGAGGACTGCAGATGTGGCCAGGGAAAAATTGCAATGTCCGTACTGTGAGACGCCTAAGACAGCGCTACAGGGAGACAGGACGGACAGCTGATCATCCTCGCAGTGGCAGACCACGTGTAACAACACCTGCACAGGATCGGTACATCCGAACATCACACCTGCGGGACAGGTACAGGATGGCAACAACAACTGCCCGAGGTACACCAGGAACGGCTGGACTGGCTGGACTGAGGGCTTGTAGGCCTGTTGTAAGGCAGGTCCTCACCAGACATCACCGGCAACAACATTGCCTATGGGCACAAACCCTGGACCCGACAGAACTGGCAAAAAGTGCTCTTCACTGACGAGTCGCGGTTTTGTCTCACCAGGGGTGATGGTCAGATTTGCGTTTATCGTCGAAGGAATGAGCGTTACGCCGAGGCCTGTACTCTAGAGCGGGATCGATTTGGAGGTGGAGGGTCTGTCATGGTCTGGGGCGGTGTGTCACAGCATCATCAGACTGAGCTTGTTGTCATTGCAGGCAATCTCAACGCTGTTTTTTACAGGGAAGACATCCCCCTCCCTCATTCCCCCCAGAAATGTCCGGGAACTTGCAGGTGCCTTGGTGGAAGAGTGGGGTAACATCTCACAGCAAGAACTGGCCAATCTGGTGCAGTCCATGAGGAGGAGATGCACTGCAGTACTTAATGCAGCTGGTGGCCACACCAGATACTGACTGTTACTTTTGATTTTGACCCCCCCTTTGTTCAGGGACACATTGTTCCATTTCTGTTAGTCACATGTCTGTGGAACTTGTTCAGTTTATGTCTCAGTTGTTGAATCTTGTTATGTTCATACAAATGTTTACACATGTTAAGTTTGCTGAAAATAAACGCAGTTGACATTACATTTACATTTACATTTAAGTCATTTAGCAGACGCTCTTATCCAGAGCGACTTACAAATTGGTGCATTCACCTTATGATATCCAGTGGAACAACCACTTTACAATAGTGCATCTAACTCTTTTAAGGGGGGGGGGGGGTTAGAAGGATTACTTTATCCTATCCTAGGTATTCCTTAAAGAGGTGGGGTTTCAGGTGTCTCCGGAAGGTGGTGATTGACTCCGCTGACCTGGCGTCGTGAGGGAGTTTGTTCCACCATTGGGGTGCCAGAGCAGCGAACAGTTTTGACTGGGCTGAGCGGGAACTGTACTTCCTCAGAGGTAGGGAGGCGAGCAGGCCAGAGGTGGATGAACGCAGTGCCCTTGTTTGGGTGTAGGGCCTGATCAGAGCCTGAAGGTACGGAGGTGCCGTTCCCCTCACAGCTCCGTAGGCAAGCACCATGGTCTTGTAACGGATGCGAGCTTCAACTGGAAGCCAGTGGAGAGAGCGGAGGAGCGGGGTGACGTGAGAGAACTTGGGAAAGTTGAACACCAGACGGGCTGCGGCGTTCTGGATGAGTTGTAGGGGTTTAATGGCACAGGCAGGGAGCCCAGCCAACAGCGAGTTGCAGTAATCCAGACGGGAGATGACAAGTGCCTGGATTAGGACCTGCGCCGCTTCCTGCGTGAGGCAGGGTCGTACTCTACATTGAGAGGACATTTATTTTTTTGCTGCGTTTACAAGAAGATAGGCCTATGCACACTTAGCTTGCTTCTGTGTTTGTTAAATCATCATCTAAGCCTACTCTCGGACAAGCATTTGGTTTATGAAATTTTATTCAGCAGATTACATGGTCCGTTAATAGTTATGCATTATGCAGTCGTTAAACGTCTTTTATTAGGCCTACTTAATTCAGAAATGTTACTCGCCAGCTCATTCATAGGCTTCATTGTTTGCCGCGCAGCCGACATGCATTTCCTGTTCCTAGGAGTAGACGACGCACCTGATTGGTGCCAATTCATGCCCAGTTTGGAGGTGCCAATTTTGCCTCATGCGTTTAGTTTCTCCCTATTTGTTATTTTGAGATTACATAAATATATAGTCTTTGTGTCATTTGAGTTTATAAGGCCATTTTGTTCTATGGTGATTCATTTATTAATGTTATTTCACAGATGTAGGCTGAGAGGTTGATGTGCCTAATGTTACCTCTCTAGAGTAGTGAGTTGGTATGACCCAATCCAGGAGGGCTGTCAACAGGTATGTAGTCTTTTCAGACTTTCAGTTGGGCGTGTTCCCCTGCTCAAACTTTGAGTGCATTAACCAATGGTTGCGTGCAACGTCATTGACTGTGTCATCGACTGACAGATTGCTATAACATATGATGTGGTTAGCTGATACGTAAAATACCTATCCAGGCATTGTAAAATCTGGCAGGCATCAACATGCCTGGGCAGAGGAATGTGCCCATTGACTGCTGATCGTCGCCTGCCTGTCTGGCAGCCATAATGTTAAAAGACATGCTTGTTGTGAGGCCTTATTAAGTGCAGATTTTTGGTTAAAAGCTGTAGTTCACAGTAAAAGTGTTTGCAAAGACAGTATATTCTACATCCTTTCCAGTTTTTTGGGATCCCATTTGTTGGCACATTAATTGGGGAGAAAGGGCTCGTGGTAACGGCTGGAGCGGAATTAGTAGAATGGTATCAAATACAGCAAACACATGGTTTGATACCATTCCATTTGCTCCATTCCAGACATTATTAAGAGCCATCCTCCCCTCAGCAGCCTCCACTGCTTTGTAGGCCTATATTTTCGAAAGATGGTGGATAAATCATGATAGTTCACTCACGCCGTTTATTGTTGGAAAAATTGTCCGTTTCGGTTTGCTTAACGGGGTAGCCCATAGACACCAATGTGATAGCAGCTGGGTCTGGTCTGCTTAGTTCATTGACTTCAATTGTACCATAAATAATTAGGGGGTGAGATGTCTCGCTTCCTTTTCCGTGTCTGACACATAGCTCGTGTTCCCCTGCTTAGACGTTGCATGCATCAACCAATGGTTGCATGCCACATCATTGACTGTGCAGCTGGGCACTAGATTGCTATAATATGTGGTATCATGTAAAATACCTATCCAGGTGTTGTAAGATCTGGCATGCGTCAGCAACGTCTGAGCAGGGGAACACAACCTTAGTCTTCTCTTTCACACTATCTGTAAAAATGTAAATAGCCCTGCTCTCTCAGCTTCCCATTTGTGTATTAAAGGATTTAGTCCAGTTGATATGGTGGAGTGGAGGGGAACATTCATTCATTGTTGATTGTTTCGGTCAACAGTCAATTGGGTCTAACCATAGAAAATTCCTTTAACATTGCTTCTGTGTTTAGCCTAGTGAAGGACTGAAAACTAATCAATAGGGCATGTATTACATCTCACTTAATAGGATGTGTATCTGTGTTATTCTATGGTCAACGTTAAAAGTGTAGGCCTAATATAGAAAAGTATGTAAAATGAACCTAATAGGCCAAATTAAATATGTTAAAATGTTCATTATCATAAACCACTCAATTTTTGTGATTTGTATAGCCACCAATTAATTCAGATAGTTTCATATTACATTAGCCACGTCTAGGCTATAGTGATTGCATTATTTAGCCTATAATCAGATGCAAGTTGAGGCTTTTTTTAAACCAACAGATGGCGATATTCACCCATGTTCACGTTTTATAGTCGATGTCAAGAGTGGATAGAAGGAGCGCACTGGTGGCTCTACACTGTCAGCTCTGGAACTGTATGGTACTGTATGGTTTGCACTGCAGTCAGCAGCACACATCAGATAGACAATTTAGGCTCCGTCTCCTTTTTCAATCCACGCTCCAAATGGCTAGCGAAAGCGCATCCTGAGCATAACAAACACTAAGTTAGCATTAATACGCGACGATCTGAATAGATTTTTCAATGTGAAAAGGGAACAGTGACAGGTTTCCGTCGAATTGGTGGGATAGCGTTGCACGTCAACACAGATATTCAATCGATAGTGTACTTGTAGTCTATAGCATATTATCTGTGCGCATGGGGTTGTCTCTCTCTAAAATTTGAGTGTGCGGTTTTGACTAAGGTATTGGGGATAGTCACATTAACACGTTTTTTAACCTCTACATGTTGTAGCCTACTCATGAACTCTCTGTGACTCCATGAATAATATAATATTGTAAATTATAATGGTGTAGCCTTGTCCTAGGGCATGAATCAAGACACTATAATATTTTGATACAATTTAATGCAGAATCAACAATCAAAACGATTGCAAATAGTGTCATACTCTATGTTTTCACAAATAAGATATTGCGTATGTATTTAGCCTCACATCGACACTGTATTCCAGAAATAAAATGTGTCTGAAAGTTTGAATTGATCTACTTGTCATCACCGAAATCCACGTTGAAACGCAGAAGTTCCACTGCCTTGCCGCTGCTGCCGGATTGGGGTTACTGCACTATTGAGCAGTGGGCTACAGCATCCTCGCGCGCTAAGACACACGCGGACATCCTACGAGCTGGAGTTCCCGAGAGCACTCGCCGGTTCGTTTTGTATCCTTGTGATCTCTTATCCAGGTCTTTTATTTAGTTTTTAAACGGAAAGGAAATCATTCTGTGGTTGATGGTATCGGTTGTCTGTCGCAAAAATTGGAGTACTTTTGGGTCGGAATGTTTTACGCATGAAGTCAGCTGGATGTGTTCTGTAGCCTATGTCGGACCTCATCCACCCGATATTTTCAATGGATTTGAATAGAGTGGAAATACCTTGGGAATAAAATCACAAAGTTTTTTTCTATATCTTCTATAAATTCCATTGTAACAAGGCATCACACGGATACCAACGCAATGATTTTCATCACACTTTATGTCGTGCTGCCTCTTTTAGGTAAGTTTTAGTTTCTCAAGGCCTATTACTTATGAATATGACTAATATATGCTATACATGCCTAGAATATGCATTTTTAAATTGACAATAATAAGAAATTAGAGGGCAGCTGAGATGAGTACATAGGAAACCTATAGTGATCGTTGTGGAGAGAGATGGTCCACCATAATGCGGGCCATGCCCACTGACTACTGAAAAATCAATTACGAGCTCATGTAGCCTAATCGAAGTGAACTGAGTTCTAATTCTGTAATAGACACAACTAAATACAGTGGCAATTCATTACCCGTCTCTCATGTATAGCCTATATACACTACTATAGCATACATTGCAAAAGCAAAAGCTTAACATGTTTTACCCGTTTCATATTTAATAACTTTACTTGTCCTCAGCTGATTTTTAAAAATATTTCACAAATGTATAGGGTATGCGATGCATTGATCACTATGTCAGTGACGAGTAGCCTATATGACATGTTTGTGTTGTTGTTATTGTCACGGAGTTGCGCGCTAAAATACGCTCAGTACAGCGTTAATACACTATGTTAATCTCTAAAGCAGCTTTCATTTGGATTAATCTCTGAATGTTTATTGTGACTAAATCCCGTATAGCCTACAATATTTAACATTTAAACGACAGAAACATTATTATTATTATCATTATTTATTCTCCCCAAACAGATGTATTGTATGCCCAGGAGAATGTCCTTTCTGGTCCCAACCGCCTCGACTGTGTCAAGGCGAGTGAGCAGTGTATGAAGGAGCAAGGATGCAGCACCAAGTATCGGACAATGAGACAGTGCGTTGCTGGGGGGAAGGAGAGAAACTTTAGCATGGTAGCCGGACTGGAGGCGCAGGACGAATGTCGGAGCGCCATGGATGCTCTCAAGCAGAGCCCCCTGTATAACTGCAGATGTAAAAGGGGTATGAAGAAAGAAAAGAACTGCCTTCGCATCTATTGGGGAATCTACCAGACTTTGCAGGGTATGCACTTTGGTATCATTGCAGTTGGCTACAACACAACAATCACACATTGTCAGAAGTCAAAAAACAAACATTACCCAGACCTGCTGTATGAGTAATGTATTAACGGACCATGTAAACTGCTAAAGCAATACCGTTTCAGGGAGAAAACACCACATTATTGGGTGCGTAACTTTCCCGCCTGTGCGTAATGGGAAAGGAGTGGGGTAATGTCCTTAAAAAAATATCTTAGAATGAATCGAGTGTAAAGCCCTTTGGCACTCGTCATCTTGCAGTAGATCGTACACAAAAATTGTACTGCCTAATGCCAATGGCCAGTGGGGCAGAAGGGGTTCTCAGTTGCTGACCAATATGCCTAATCAACCGTAGCCTAACGAGTAGTAGAGCGTCATGGAAATTGACTGACCTAGATACCCATCTCATGTGTATGCGCATGTGAAGAAATGACAAGACATGGTAGCTTACAAACATTTAGTGAAAACAAAAACCCACGTGCTTGCTCTTTAAATAAAATCTATATATATTTATGTATGTGTGTATGTATGTATGTCTGTCTAGCTGGTTGTCTGCAACATTTACATGCCTATTAACACTGCAACAGTATGTTAAAAATCACATTGTATTTCAATATTCCTTTCAGGGAACGATTTCCTTGAGGACTCTCCTTATGAGACCATGAATAGCCGGCTGTCTGACATATTCCGACTGGCCCCCATTATTTCAGGTAAGGGCATGGATTTATTAAGAGTTTACTATGGTGCAACTTATTTAAAAGTTAAAACGGACACTTGGCGTCTTTGTGAAAGTATACAGATGAAATGCTGGCTGTGCATGTTCTTAGTGAAATTGTGTTTAAAAAAATGTACAATCCTCACACTTTCCCTCTTTCGCCCCAATGAAATGCATGCCCATTGTTAGTGCATTTGCACGGGGAGCTATAGTTCTGAGTGTTCACTGAGAGCTCAACACGGAGTGTGGTGGTGTGGAGTTGTAAAAATGTAAAAATGCGTCAGGTTGTAGCATAGTTTATTGAGCTGGGTTTAAATTGTACATTGAATTGTGATGGTCATATCAAATCGATCATGAATGCGGGGAGGGGGTATCACATGGGACACCGTTACACGCATTGGTGGAGTGAGTTTATGTTCAATTATGAGCCGCCTCTAGATGGCAATATTTTCCCTTGTTCACGATCTTACAGGTGCTATCCATGGAAGCTATAGCGGCCTTTGACTTTACCTTGGTCTTTGTTGTGAGAAACTACAATCCGGTGCTGGTGAGGTGCCATGTTGTGTGGCTGGTGATGGAGAATAAGAGAGCTAATAAGCACATAGAAATGTAACACAGAGATTTGGCTCTATTTAGATTTACAATCAGATTGTGAATATGAAGGGGAGCTAATCTTTTCATTCATTTCCTGTCCTAATTTAAATGGACAAGACTGTAACACTGAGCAAAAGTATTGTTCTTGCCTGCAAAAGGAATCACCTGTTAGTATGTCACTTGTGGACATACTTTTGTAAATAATATAGTAGGCCTACATTTCTCAATTACACTACATCGCCAAAGGTATGTGGACACCTGCTCGTGATTCCAAAATCATGGATATTAATATGGAGTTGGTCTCCCCTTTGCTGCTATAACAGCCTCCACTCCTCTGGGAAGGCTTTCCACTAGATGTTGGAACTTTGCTGTGGGGACTTGCTTCACTTCAGCCACAAGAGCATTAGTGAGGTCGGCACTGATGTTGGGCGATTAGGCCTGGTTCGCAGTCGGCGTTCCAATTCATCCCAAAGGTTTTCGATGGGGTTGAGGTCCGGGCTCTTTGCAGGCCAGTCAAGTTCTTCCACATCGATTTTGACAAACCATTTCTGTATGGATCTCGCTTTGTGCACGGGGGCATTGTCATGCTGGAACAGGAAAGGGCCTTCCCCAACTGTTGCCACAAAGTTGGAAGCACAGAGTCGTCTAGAATGTCATTGTATACTGTAGCGTTAAGATTTCCCTTCACTGGAACTAAGGGGCCTAGCCCGAACCATGAAAAACAGCCACAGACCATTATTCCTCCTCCACAAAACTGTACAGTTTACGCTATGCATTTGGGCAGGTAGCGTTCTCCTGGCATCCGCCAAACCCAGAGTCGTCCGTCAGACTGCCAGATGGTGTAGTGTGATTCATCACTCCAGAGAACATGTTTCCACTGCTCCAGAGTCCAATGGCGGCGAGATTTACACCATTCCAGCCAAAGCTTGGCATTGCGCATGGTGAACTTAGGCTTGTGTTGGCTGCTCGGCCATGGAAACCCATTTCACTAAGCTCCCGACGCACAGTTCTTGCTGACGTTACTTCCAGAGGCAGTTTGGAACTCGGTAGTGAACTCGGTGGTCCCGTTCTGTGAGCTTGTGTGGCCTACCACTTCGTGGCTGAGCTGTTGTTGCTCCTAGACATTTCCACTTCACAATAACAGCACTTACAGTTGACCAAGACAGCTCAAGCAGGGCAGAAAGTTGACGAACTGACTTGTTGCAAAGGTGGCATCCTATGACAGTGCCATGTTGAAAGTCACTGAGCTCTTCAGTAAGGCCATTCTACTGCCAATGTTTGTCTTGGAGATTGTATGGCTGTGTGCTCGATTTTATACACCTGTCAGCAACGGGTGTGGCTAAAATAGACAAATCCACTATTGGCCATGTAGTGTATATATCTTGGAAGCATAGACAATTATGGTTGTTCCTTTAGTTAATTATTTTTTGTATATTGATCGCTAAACGGACAAAATCAAGGGGCAATTTTGTTAAGTCATCAATGGCGATAGAGAGACATAAACTGCAGCAACATGATGTGTCCTTGGGCAAAGACCCAAATAACGTTTCTAGGACAAATACTCTAATTACAGAAAAGTGGAAATTAAACATTAGTCATTATAGATGCCTGTCAGAATACAGCCAAACATCAAAGCTACATTTCTAGCTTCTTGGGAGCATAGTTCATATCAAGGCATATAACAGCCCAAGACATTTCCCCTCTGAGCTACCAGAACAGAAAGATTTATAGGAAAGCGCTCAGCATTTGAAGGTGCTCCTTATTCCCCTTTGAAAAGCTCTTTATGTTGATTGACGGTTGCACATTTCTCTCTTAGCTACGTGTCCCACAGATCATCCGTACTTGCTTATCATGGGGGATTTATGGGCCAGGCAGGATGAGAGGGACACCCTATGGGTGAGAGGGGTGACAGGACGGGTGTCAGGGAGGTTTAGGTCAACACAGTGCCTCCCACAGGCCCTACTTCCAGGCAGCCCTATAAAATGGCTGTCTCCGTAAGGCTGAAAGGACTCATAGATCAGCTGACTGATTCATAGTGGGGAACAAAGGGAGGCATTGTGAGATGTAATTAATCTGTAATAGGCCCCTGCTTTGGCCCTGAGCCTCATAATCTCCAGTGACACTGGTCAATCTCCTCAGAACCCTCCTGATTATAGTGGGCTTTATTCCTGATCTTTCCTACACACTGACCCCCTGTCCCCATTCCCACCTCCACTCTGGGTACTGTAGGCCTCTGATGGACTGAACCAGACATAAAGCTGGAACAATATCAGTGAAGCTTATACTGTAGGGTACACAGCTGCATTAAAGCACGCTGGCTGTCCTTTATTAAGTCACATGAGAATAGAATAGAGTAGCATTAGAACAGCAGCTCAAATGTGTGAAGAGGATGTGGAAAGCCCAGACCGTGATTGCATGGACACACACACACTTGCGCATACATACACACACACATGCTTGCGCACAGCGCGGACATGTGCGTACTGACAGCCACACACACCCTATCAACGATTTTTTTATGGAAGAGCTCCACAGATAAGCAGGCAGGAGCCATCCAGGGCAGTCAATAGCTCAGGAATAAGGCTCTATTCCATCATGTCTGGGACAGGGCCAAAGACTCGTACTGCACACAAGTACACAGACACAGACACAGACACAGACACAGACACACACACACACACAGACACAGACACAGACACACACACAGACACAGACACAGACACAGACACAGACACAGACACAGACACAGACACAGACACAGACACAGACACAGACACAGACACAGACACAGACACAGACACAGACACAGACACAGACACAGACACAGACACAGACACAGACACACAGACACAGACACAGACACAGACACAGACACAGACACAGACACACACACACACACACACACACACACACACACACACACACACACACACACACACACACACACACACACACACACACATATACACTGAGTGTACAAAACATGACATAGACTGACCAGGTGAATCGAGGTGAAAGCTATGATCCCTTATTGATTTCACTTGTTAAATCCACTTCAATCAGTGTAGATGAAGGGGAGGAGACAGGTTGTGTAGGTGTGCCATTCAGAGGGTGAATGGGCAAGACAAAAGATTTAAGAGCTTTTGAACAGAGTATGGTAGTAGGTGCCAGGTGCACCGGTTTGAGTGTGTCAAGAACTGCAACGCTACTGGGTTTTTCACACTCAACAGTTTCCCGTGTGTATCAAGAAGGGTCCACCACCTAAAGGACATCCAGCCAATTTGACACAACTGTGGGAAGCATTGGAGTCAACATGGGCCAGCATCCCTGTGGAACGCTTTCGACACCTTGTAAAGTCCATGCCCAGACAAACTGAGGCTGTTCTGAGGGCAAAAAGCGTGTGCAACTCAATATTAGGAAGGTGTTCCTCATGTTTTATACACTCAGCGTACATCCAGTTCTAAGTTAATTACATTATTTTCAAATATTTTCTCCAGGCAGGTAGAATGCTTTTAGCCTTATGTTGAGTCAGGGTGAGTCACTTCCCACTGGGCAAAAACTGGTTGAATCAACGTTGTTTTCACGTCATTTCAAGCAAAACATTCAATGTGATGACTCTGAATTAATGTGGAAAACTAATTTGATTTGCAAAAAGTCATCAACGTAAGGGAATTTCTTTTTTCACCCAACTTTTAAACTTAATCCAATAACATGGTGATATCTTTTTTAATTTAATGTTGAATTAACGTAAATTGAAAACTCAACCAAATGTAAATCAAAACCAAACATTGAAATGACGTCTGTTCCCAGTAAGTCAGTCTCTTAAAACCTCCTAAATGTAATAGCAAAATGTAGATTTCCGCCTAAATAGACATACCCTAAAGTAACTGTTACTCATGTGTAATTACATGACTCTGTATATTTGGAAAGAAGACATCTGGTAGAAGTTACATGGTTCAGAATACACAAGCACACACAAAATAACCTTTTTTTTGTTTTTTTATGTTAAAAGTCATCTTTCAATGACAAGCTATAAGTGAATGATTGATGCCCAGAGCTGGAAACAAATCAGATGGCTTCTACAATATTTGAACAATATCAGAAAAAAAATGGGATTGATAGACCTAACTAGAAATGAGCAGATGTTTTAGTAAGTAGTGTCAGATGTGGTCACGGGATGTTTCCAAGTGTCCCTGAACCTCTCCAAAGTGGCTTATGTCTGAAAATTAGATAATTCCAGTGATATTACATATTTGCAATCCCTAAATGCTATTTGTTCAATATAAAAACACAATTTCTACCATATCAACCTCACTCAAACATTTTTTCAACCTCTCCAAAGTACCTGAATGTTTAGTCTAGGCATATCCACTATATTGATCCCACATACAAATTCAATTTTTACAAAAACAGTGTAAAAGCAACAGGTATACATAAAAAATATACAAAAGTGTCTTATCAAACACAAACTTGGTTACACACGTGTCATTCACTAAAAAAGGTGCAAAAATAGAAAAAAGCTGAACTATTTACAAATGGCATTTGTGTTCCTTTTACATCCCAGGTGTAGATGATTGGATTTCACTATCACCGTAGCTTGTGCATATCGTGATAGTCTTTGAAGCAGTCCCTCTCTGCCAGGAAACAAAAAGCGAACTGGCATTTTGGACAGAAGATCTGGCATTTCCCCCTTTTTCCCCCCTGTGTTTTGTGCAATGCTTGCAGTTCTTCCTTTTGTCTTTTGGCATGTGTGTTGGATAGTGGCGCTCACCTTGAGTGGGGGTGTCTTGTGATGGTTGTGAGGTTGCTTTGGGCCCCCAATTCAGCCATTTCCAACACCAGCTGCTCTCGGAAAGCCAACTGGGAGAGGGGTTTGACCTTTTGCTTTGGCCATCTGCTTGTGGAGAATGAAAGCATTTACTGTAGCAATGTCCACAAAGTGGTAAAAAAAAGTCTTATACCACTTCCTGGTCTTGTGGAGGACCTGGTAGTAGTCTATCTGAGCATCGGATAGGTCGACACCCCCCATGCTGGCATTGTAGTCCTTCACAGAAACGGGGACATTCTTCCCTTTTCACCCTCCTTGAGACATGGTCGTTATTGAATGCCTTATGCTGTGTGGTGAGCATGGTTACTTCCCTAGTGTCCTTCCATTTCACAAAAAGCAGCTTGTTAGTCCTGATCAAACGTATGGTCCCCCTTTCCGCTGTCTTTACTCTGTCGTTTACCTTGATCTTCGGGAAACCAATTCTGTTAGGCGGAATGGTGCCACAAGCCCCAATTTTATTTTTCAAGAGGTCTATGAAAAGTGGATATCGAACCATCAGACAGGGTGATTGACATAGCAGTGGGGGGGTGAAGACCTTGACCGGCGGGTGCGCTTGCTGGGGAGGGGTGGCTCCCAAACGTCATCACACAAATCCTCTGCATCTTCCACTCTGTAGTGAATAAAATACAGAGATATATTGTTGTAAGACACACAGAATTTCAGTTGACTAAATTTACAAAACAACATTAATGTAAAGTAAACACACCAAGCCTAAACTTTATCTGTACAGTGACTCATATAGAAGGTGTCAAGCACACACACAATGCAAAAAGTAACACCTTGGAGACAAAGGCAGAGGTCAGAACCACAACTTAAGAATGGCCATAAGAGTTCAGTGGTCTCTCCAAAGTTACAAGGATGAAACCTAGAACAGCAAACAGTGAACTAATATGAAACATAGACAATAACTACTTTGGAATTACAGTATATAACATTAAAATTACTTGTTACATAGGCCTATGTAAACTAAATCAAAATCCTCGTAGTCCAAATCGCTCCCCTAATCCGAGTCTGACCAGTATTTTATTCAAAGCTTCTATGTCGGTATACTTATTCATAGCTGTCTTCTTTTTAGCTTCCTGTTCGATATTCTTAGTTTTGACCTTTATTTCCCCCATGAGAAGCCATATTTTATGCTGAAGCTATGAAATGAAAGCGATTAAATCTGTTTACAATGTAATGTAGCGTGCTTGGTGCGTCTCATGTCTGAGCCAGTTAGCTATAGTTCACATTACGCGTAAAAGGTTCTAGGCCTTGCTTTGTCCCACCCAGGTCAACTACATATCCCTGGAAAGCTTATCTCATTGGCTACAAGACTGTCAAGGTGCCATAGTAGCCAATACCCTGCGTAAGCAGGCAACATCATTGTCACGACCTGACCATAGAGAACCCTCTGTTCTCTATGGTGTTTAGGTCAGAGTGTGACTGGGGGGGTTATTAACCTCTTTACATTCAAGAGGTTAATGTGGTGGAAGTTGCCACATGAGAAACTTCATCTGAAGAACAGAACAATCAAATTTTAGATTTGATTTCGATTTTCCATTTCAGTCACATTGAAAAAAAATACTTTAATAACATCTCGAAACACAAATGAATAAAATCAGCAGATAGCAAATTGGGCCTTTTTTGATGCAACACTCATTTATCACATCAGTGACCACATCATGCTTTGAGGCTGTAGCTGAGTTCTGTGCTTCTTCTTCTTCTAATACAAGTGGTACAGCTTGTTTCTTTCCCCTCCATTTCCTTACAGAAATCCTAAGTCTCTCTCAGGGAGAACTACCTGTATTGATGTCTGTGTTTCTACTCGATTAAATGGATCATTAAATGCTTCTGGGCTTCCGGTGTCTGCAGAGCTCATTGCTTCTTATTAGCAAGAGGTGCCATGCTGTTGTCTGTGCGCCAGGTTAGGGTATCGGTAAAACATACTTAGTTTGGAGTCGTTCCTGGGTAAAGGGTCACGGAAGCCACAACTGCTGTCATAAGACAGACAAGGTAGGTCATTTCAATCAAGGGAAATGGTTTACTCACACAGAGAGGTGGAATGCTCATGGATGAAGTACCAGACCATTGAATTTGTTTTGAACACTATTTTTTGTATGTTGGCATGTTTGCATGTGTGTATGGGTGTATGTGTGTATGCATGAGCAAAAAAGCAAACACGGAATAGAGGAAGAGCATTCAATGAAATGGTTCCTTTTCCGCCCACCAGTTTGCCATCTTGTGATGCACTGATCCATAGAGAAGGCAGTAAGAACCAATTTCTCACAGATTCAAGTGGACCATTATTCCCAGGCCATTTGCCCCTGCCCAAAAGGCAAGCAGTGGAGTAAATGGATGAATACACAGCAGAGTTACACATTAACGTATTCAGGAACACTCACTGGTCTGGAGCCTTTCATACTGACCAATGTGCATACTTTTCTTTTCCACGATCTTGAGAACTAGAATAACTAAAGGTTTGTTTGCTGTATGCGTGGCGTAACATTGGAGTTTGACTCGTGAAAGTGTAAACTCATTGGAGGTTGACTCGTGGAAGTGTACTGTAGCTTTAAACTGAAGAAAACTAAAATATGTTATTAAATGGTCTGGCTTATCGCCATGGAGATATAGCTACGGTACAATCACTTTGTTTGTAGATAAAGCCCCTTTAAATGTCAGACTATTGTCATTTAATGTTCAGTGCGCCAATGAGAAAAATGAAACCGGGGGGAAAATGTGACACAAAATGGAATAGTGAGTCTGCTGTGCAGGCGAGGCTGGCTGGACTGAAATTGCCTAAATGATGAGGTAGCGGTGAAAAAAGGATAAGGACATCAACAAATCTGTGAAGTACTACTATGAATGAAGATGAGTTTCTATATCACTCCATTATTTTCTGAGCCCTTTAGATGACCTTTCCCTGTTAAGTTTTGTGGTCTGAGCTGATGTTGTATCAGGATGATGATTATGAGCTCAGCACATAAACACACAACTTGGCATTTCAATTATTTTAATTTAAGGGTGGCTGTTTTTGGGATAAAAGCCGATTCTGACATTGTCTCCTAATTTCCTTGTCCTTCTTCTCCCTACTTTTCCCTCTTTCCATGTTTTCATTTCCTTCATCATAAATCGTTAGAAACTGTGCTAAGGAAAATATTACAAGTGTCATTCGCTGCTCAGAAGCAATATTTTGTCTCATTCTGTCAAACTGGAGCCAATCCTGTGCTCTCTCTCTCTCTGAAGTCCTCAATCTTGAGCTGTGTATGTGTGAAAACATCAGTAGTAGTCCCAACCTTGCAGACAAACCACACAACACCTTAAATCCCCGTACTGACACGATGCTGAGAGCCTGTCAACACAGCTCACTACTGTTGGAATGCCACTCTAATAATGAACTCAGATCCCAGCGGTGTATGAGACCAGACTGCTGCTAGGGGTTCTTACAGAGTGAGAGGAGGGAGAGCCCACTGGGCACACACTGGTTAAATCAACTTTGTTTCCAAATCATTTCAATAAATTAATTATAACCAACTTGGAATAGACGTTTAATTGACGTCTGTGCCCAGTGGGAGGAATGGGAAAGAGAATAGCATATGTTGGTTGGACTCGGGAGTACCTCTGCTCTTAATGGGGCTCCCGAGTGGCGCAGCGGTCTAAGGCACTGTATCTCAGCGCTTGAGGCGTCACTACAGACACCCTGGTTTGAATCCAGGCTGTATCACCATCGGCTGTGATTGGGAGTCCCATAGGGCGGTGCACAATTGGCCCAGCGTCGTCCGGGTTTGGCCGGTGTAGGCCATCATTGTAAATAAGAATTTGTTGTTAACTGACTTGCCTAGTTAAATTATTATATATATATATTTTTTTTAATGGTGTGGTTGGACCCGGGAGTAGCTCTGCTCTTAATGGTGTGGTTGGACCCGGGAGTACCTCTGCTCTTAATGGTGTGGTTGGACCCGGGAGTAGCTCTGCTCTTAATGGTGTGGTTGGACCCAGGAGTACCTCTGCTCTTGATGGTGTCGTTGGACCCGGGAGTAGTTCTGCTTTTAATGGTGTGGTTGGACCCGGGAGTACCTCTGCTCTTGATGGTGTGGTTGGACCCGGGAGTACCTCTGCTCTTAATGGTATGGTTGGACCCGGGAGTACCTCTGCTCTTGATGGTGTGGTTGGACCCGGGAGTACCTCTGCTCTTGATGGTGTGGTTGGACCCGGGAGAACCTCTGCTCTTGATGGTGTGGTTGGACCCGGGAGTACCTCTGCTCTTGATGGTGTGGTTGGACCCGGGAGTACCTCTGCTCTTGATGCTGTGGTTGGACCCAGGAGTAGCTCTGCATTTAATAGTGCGTTGGTAGAAGTATTTTGACAGTTTCAACCCTGGTTTCCAACAACCAACCAAAACCCTTCTCAATGGTATTGCTTTGGTGTTTGACTCTCTGTACTTTCCCCAACTTAAAATGTTTGTGTGAGATAAAGAGAATTGAAAAGGAGACGTGTTTGAAAACCATCTGCAGCATTTCCATATCGATATTCCATGTGCCAGCTGACAAACAAATGTCATTAAAATGGCTACTTTGATAAAGCAGCTCCCTTTGCCGCTGTCTGGTTGTTTGTGTCAAGATGTGTCAATCACAGATCAAGCCCGGGCCTCTGAAGTCTGGGTACAGCGGTGCTCTGTCTGTCAGAGTTGTGGCCTCAGCCTCCTTAGTGAGCACTGACTGAGATAGTGGTTCTATGTTAACGTTCCCTTACTCCCTCCTTCCAATTTTACAAGGTTATTCTGTTACACTAAAGACTTCCAAATCCTCCTAGAGTGTTTGCTGTCGAAGGGAGACATCGCATCTGAAAGCAAATCAATAGCCAGCCATGTTAAAATAGAAACTTGAGGCTGTGCGTACAAGAAACTATCGATTTGTCTTTTCGCCCTAGCTCTTCCGTTGGACTGGATAAAATTATAATCCCTCTGTTGCAGGGTGCACAATGCACATCGTTCTGGAGAAGTGAGGAATCTCCACTGGGTTGTCTTGACTCCTCCATTCTTATCGGCCATATTAGAAAATGTAGAGCAGGGATCATCAACTTGATTCAGCCGCGGGTACATTTTTTGATGAGCGGATGGTCGGCGGGCGGAAACAAAATTACTTATAATTTGTAGACTGCAAATTGACCGCAAGAAGCCCAAACAGATATGTTTGACTGTGGAAACGTTGGTTATCAGGTTATTAAATTGTTGCATCTGAGCTCCTAGAGTGGCTGGCTATTGATTCTCCTTTTCTTTTTCAAGTGTTCTACTCCGCTAGCCAGCACCTCGCCTAAACAGGTGTTCTACTCAGCTAGCCAGCACCTCGCCTAAACAGGTGTTCTACTCCGCTAGCCAGCACCTCGCCTAAACAGGTGTTCTACTCCGCTAGCCAGCACCTCGCCTAAACAGGTGTTCTACTCCGCTAGCCAGCACCTCGCCTAAACAGGTGTTCTACTCCGCTAGCCAGCACCTCGCCTAAACAGGTGTTCTACTCCGCTAGCCAGCACCTCGCCTAAACAGGTGTTCTACTCCGCTAGCCAGCACCTCGCCTAAACAGGTGTTCTACTCCGCTAGCCAGCACCTCGCCTAAACAGGTGTGCATTTCTTCCACCTCCAGATTATAATGTTTGACTAAAACATAATCAATTCAAACCTTGCTTACATTTGTTCATGATTACGTGTCTATCTATTATGTGTGGGAATACTTGGGAACAGATTTCTTATATTAAAATCACTTGGAGCTGATTTCCTTGTGTTTTTACAGTCTTTTATGTCCAACAATGAAAAGAAAAAACATTAAAAAAAGCTTATTTTTGATTTTGTTGCTCAGAAAACTTTCCAAATGAAACCAGTTGGGGAACCCTGATGTAGAGATTGATTATATATATATATATATATATTTCATTTTTCATTTAGCAGAGGCTCTTATCCAGTGCGACTTACAGTTAGTGAATTCATCTTAAGATAGCTAGGTGAGACAACCATGTCTCAGTTATAGTAAAAAGCCAGTGCTAGTAGGAAAAAGTCAAGTGCGAGTGTTAGTTCACGAAAGGCAAGGGCGTTTCAAGATTAGATCCCGATGAAGGTTTTAAATATGTTTTTTATACCGAAGCTTTTACATAGCTTCCAGGATGTCTGTTGTTGTCTGTCCGTCTGACTTTCATCCAAAAGTCTATAGCTGTCCCTCCAAATCACACAGAGGATTTAGCCACAGGTCGTAGGGTCTTTAGCTGCTAAATGCGCATACCGTTCCAGACATTACTCTCACAGCTGCACCATAATGGCAGAATAATGCCAACAGCAGCATCGGGTTCCAGCCTTGTCCCTGCGTCTAGCTCTATGCGGCCAAAAAATAATTGAGTTAAAGGTGACCAGAATGGAGTCCTGAGAGTTTTCTGATTGGATATAAAGTGGGAGAGTGATTCATCATAGTTAATTGACGCTCCTGACAGCTCGATTCACCAGGGGCATCACATGTGCCAGCTACCTCTAATGCTTTTCTGCCCAGATGCAAGCACATTTGCATAATTACCTATACAGCAAACAGTGAGGTGTCAGTCTAAAGTCGGATAAATGTTGTGAGTAACCACGTTTGATCAAATTGTCCCTTGCGTCATACACCCCCCCCCCCCCCCATTTAAAAAATAATAATTGGTACAATATAGTTAGTGTTGCATTGGTTGGGATTCAATTGATCATTATGCAGAGCATACATACTGCCAGACTCAGAGATGTTAGCCTTGGGTGAAGCGACTGTCCTAAGCCCTCAAATGTATATAGATGTTGATCCTTTTTTAAGGCTGCAGCTGTTTTGTTTTCCAGCTGAGAAGGAGGTAATGGTCTGTTTTGTGTGTCTGTGACTCTTCTAATCATGGCTGGAAATGCTAGTAGTCCTCTGATTGTACAAGACAATGTGCTGCAGCTCTTGTCTCGAGAGAACAAACCCCCCCCCCCCCCCCCAACACTCACTTTTAATCACATTTTCACTCTGTAAACTTCCTGGAAAACAGACGACCATGAAAAGAACATATCTCCAGTATCCAGCTGTTTCTGGCTTTGCGACATTCTTGGTCTCAAGCATGTTAAATGAGGGCGTTGATACTAGATTTGCATCTGTGCTGTGTGCCACTAATATACAAACATCTTCAGATGTTCCATTTGGGTATAGTTTGTGTAAGTCCATCAATTGAATGTACAGTATACTTACCAAATATTTGTGTGTACATTTTTGTTTACATTAAAATACCTATCACATGACACATTTAGTAATGACAGGATGCATTTGAAACTTCACCCACAGTAAAACTTTTGTATGACTTATTTTATCGTGCTTGTGCATTGATAAGCACACCAAAGCACACCAGATCCGGCAATAACGCTACGTAATTAAAGTTGCACATGGCACTTCTAATAGCCTATTTCACACCATAGCAAGATAACGTTTCTTTCATGTTGATTTAGGAAAAAATGAAGACATGGCACTGACTCACCTATGGATTGATGTCTCACCATAGTCTCGATGAAGAGTTGGGCGTTCGACTAGCCACGTGCGGCATGCACACGCAGTTACAAGCCTGCTAGAGTTAGCAGCAGGCATACGAGCAATATCCACAGTCGTAATACGGATGAAGCCTGAGCTGGAATGTGAGGCTAACTGAAGCTGGCTAGCTTTAGAAAACCCTGAGTAGATCTAGCTAGTAGTATACCACTAGGGTCTTTGATTTGCCACCAGCTACCATAAATTAACAACTTATGAGTGGGATATGAGTGGGTATTGTTGTGAGTGTTCATGGGTAGTATGGGTAGAAAATGCTAAAATATTTCATATACCTGTCTAGTCGCCATTGAGCTGTATCTCATGTTGTGTAATATACACTGAGTATACAAAACATTAAGAACACATGTTTGGTATACTCAGTGTAATTAGCAGGCCAGGCACCTGGGCATGGCATCTATCCTCCATTTCCTTGTTTTTAGTGCTACCAGCTTAACCAGAAACTGGCTGTTGTCAACCAGCTGTCTCTAAGAACTATACTCCCTCAGCAAAATGCTGCCCATCGCAAGACCTCCCCTCTTCTCCTTTGTATGATACCAAACCTTCCACTAACAAGACCTCCCCTCTTCTCTTTTGTATGATACCAAACCTTCCACTAACAAGACCTCCCCTCTTCTCTTTTGTATGATACCAAACCTTCCACTAACAAGACCTCCCCTCTTCTCTTTTGTATGATACCAAACCTTCCACTAACAAGACCTCCCCTCTTCTCTTTTGTATGATACCAAACCTTTCACTAACAAGACCTCCCCTCTTCTCTTTTGTATGATACCAAACCATCCACTAACAAGACCTCCCCTCTTCTCTTTTGTATGATACCAAACCATCCACTAACAAGACCTCCCCTCTTCTCTTTTGTATGATACCAAACCTTCCACTAACAAGACCTCCCCTCTTCTCTTTTGTATGATACCAAACCTTCCACTAACAAGACCTCCCCTCTTCTCTTTTGTATGATACCAAACCTTCCACTAACAAGACCTCCCCTCTTCTCTTTTGTATGATACCAAACCTTCCACTAACAAGACCTCCCCTCTTCTCTTTTGTATGATACCAAACCTTCCACTAACAAGACCTCCCCTCTTCTCTTTTGTATGATACCAAACCTTCCACTAACAAGACCTCCCCTCTTCTCTTTTGTATGATACCAAACCTTCCACTAACAAGACCTCCCCTCTTCTCTTTTGTATGATACCAAACCTTCCACTAACAAGACCTCCCCTCTTCTCTTTTGTATGATACCAAACCTTCCACTAACAAGACCTCCCCTCTTCTCTTTTGTATGATACCAAACCTTCCACTAACAAGACCTCAGCAAGCTGTATTCCTCTTTAACACCTTTCCCTTCCCCGCCTGGTGACTCTCCTGCCTCTGACCTGTCCCCTTTACCCTCTGAGTGTGGCCTGTCCCCTGGTCCACTGTACTGTGAGCTCTGTTCACCCTGTGGTCCTGAATGAAGCACATTTCTTGCAGAGGAAGGGGTCATCGGCGACCCCAGGAGCGGCACTGTCACAGTGCCCACAGGGAGGGGGCCCCAAGTCAGGGGCCGAGCAGTGGAAGACCCCAGTAGAAACAGGAGAGCTCATCCCAATTGGGCAATTCTGGGTAATTAACCTCAAGCCTTACAGTATGCACTGCAGGAAGTGTGTGTGTAAAGGTGTGTGCACAGGTGTGTGCGTGTGTGTTTGTGTGCAGGTGTGAGAGATAGAGAAAGAGAAAGAGAGAGAGAGAGAGATGGAGAAAGAAATAAAGATGGGTGCGTGGGGGTTAATAAGGTTTTTCATGAGTTGATGAGAACCAGTATTATATTATGTGGGTTATATTGATTAGAACCAGTATTATATTACATGGGTTATATTGATGAGAACCAGTATTATATTACGTGGGTTATATTGATGAGAACCAGTATTATATTACATGGGTTATATTGATGAGAACCAGTATTATATTACGTGGGTTATATTGATGAGAACCAGTATTATATTACGTGGGTTATGTCGATGAGAACCAGTATTATATTACATGGGTTATGTCGATGAGAACCAGTATTATATTACATGGGTTATGTTGATGAGAACCAGTATTATATTACATGGGTTATGTCGATGAGAACCAGTATTATATTACATGGGTTATGTTGATGAGAACCAGTATTATATTACATGGGTTATGTTGATGAGAACCAGTATTATATTACATGGGTTATGTTGATGAGAACCAGTATTATATTACATGGGTTATGTTGATGAGAACCAGTATTATATTACATGGGTTATGTCGATGAGAACCAGTATTATATTACATGGGTTATGTTGATGAGAACCAGTATTATATTACATGAGTTATGTCGATGAGAACCAGTATTATATTACGTGAGTTATGTCGATGAGAACCAGTATTATATTACATGGGTTATGTCGATGAGAACCAGTATTATATTACGTGGGTTATGTTGATGAGAACCAGTATTATATTACATGGGTTATGTTGATGAGAACCAGTATTATATTACATGGGTTATGTTGATGAGAACCAGTATTATATTACATGGGTTATGTTGATGAGAACCAGTTGTAACGGCTCTCTTTCGGTGAGTGAGTAGACCAAGGCGCAGCGGGTGATGAATACATAATGACTTTATTGTAAGACGAAGACAGACACGAAATACACTTGACAAAATATACAAAATAACAAAACGAACTAGACAGACCTAAACTACGAACTTACATGAAACGAAGAACACATGAACAGGAACGACCGAATGAACGAGACGAGACAGTACCGTGTGGTGCAACAAACACAGACACAGCGACAATCACCCACAAACAAACAGTGAGAACAACCTACCTTAATATGACTCTCAATTAGAGGAAAACGCAAAACACCTGCCTCTAATTAAGAGCCATACCAGGCAACCCAAAACCAACATAGAAACAGCAAACATAGACTGCCCACCCAAAACTCACGCCCTGACCATCACACACATACAAAACAACAGAAAACAGGTCAGGAACGTGACAGAACCCCCCCCTCAAGGTGCGAACGCCGGGCGCACCAGCACAAAGTCCAGGGGAGGGTCTGGGTGGGCATCTGACCACGGTGGTGGCTCAGGCTCCGGACGCTGTCCCCACACCACCATAGTCACTCCCCGCTTCTGTATCCCCCTCCCAATGACCACCCTCCAACTAAAACCACCTAAATGAAGGGGCAGCACCGGGATAAGGGGCAGCACCGGGATAAGGGGCAGCACCGGGATAAGGGGCAGCACCGGGATAAGGGGCAGCACCGGGATAAGGGGCGGCAGGTCCTGGCTGAGGAACTCTGGCAGGTCCTGGCTGAGGGACTCTGGCAGGTCCTGGCTGAGGGATCAGCAATTAGGCGTGTGAATAGTTTATCTCCATTGTTCTATAATTAAACGGAGATGGAGGGTCGGGATGACAAAGGGAATAAAGAGAGTAATCTCTCGAAGCCAGATATTCAAAATTCACCCTCCAACTAAAACCACCTAAATGAAGGGGCAGCACCCCTTCAAAAATGAAAAGAAACCGCAACTTAAAATCTTAACCGTCATTTGGATTGAAGGGCTCCAGGGCCAAGAACAAGTCTTTCAAGAGGAAGGGAAGGAATCATAGTACACTTCAGTATCAACTCTTACATAAATACCAGTAAAAGATAAAACAAAAATAGACTGATGCCAAGTGATGGTAGTAGGAAAGCATCTGGAAAAACTGGAAAATATTGTTCCTTACAAAAGACTTAAAACTGAAGCAATTTTGAATTCCAGTAACTTCTCTTGGGTAGCAGCAATTGTTTGTTCACTTCAGGTTAAGGAACAACATTTTAGGTAGGGCAGGGCAGCTCATGACTGTAGGGCAGCTCATGACTGTAGGGCAGCTCATGACTGTAGGGCAGCTCACGACTGTAGGGCAGCTCACGACTGTAGGGCAGCTCACGACTGTAGGGCAGCTCATGACTGTAGGGCAGCTCATGACTGTAGGGCAGCTCCTGACTGGCTGGCGGCTCTGGCAGCTCCTGACTGGCTGGCGGCTCTGGCAGCTCCTGACTGGCTGGCGGCTCTGGCAGCTCCTGACTGGCTGGCGGCTCTGGCAGCTCCTGACTGGCTGGCGGCTCTGGCGGCTCCTGACTGACGGACGGCTCTAGCGGCTCCTGACTGACGGACGGCTCTAATGGCTCGGGACAGACGGGCGGCTCTAATGGCTCGTGGCAGACGGATGGCTCAGAAGGCGCTGGGCAGACGGATGGCTCAGAAGGCGCTGGGCAGACGGATGGCTCAGAAGGCGCTGGGCAGACGGATGGCTCAGAAGGCGCTGGACAGACGGATGGCTCAGAAGGCGCTGGACAGACGGATGGCTCAGAAGGCGCTGGGCAGACGGATGGCTCAGACGGCGCTGGGCAGACGGATGGCTCAGACGGCGCTGGGCAGACGGATGGCTCAGACGGCGCTGGGCAGACAGATGGCTCAGACGGCGCTGGGCAGACAGATGGCTCAGACGGCGCTGGGCAGACAGATGGCTCAGACGGCGCTGGGCAGACAGATGGCTCAGACGGCGCTGGGCAGACAGATGGCTCAGACGGAGCTGGGCAGACAGATGGCTCAGACGGCGCTGGGCAGACAGATGGCTCCGATGGCGCTGGGCAGACAGATGGCTCCGACGGCGCTGGGCAGACAGATGGCTCAGACGGCGCTGGGCAGACAGCCGACTCTGCCCTGCTGAGGTGCACAGTAGGCCTGGTGCGTGGTGCCGGAACTGGAGGTACCGGGATGACGGCACGCACTTCAAGGCTAGTGCGGGGAGCAGGGACAGGGCACACTGACCTCTCGAAGCGCACTATAGGCCTGGTGCGTGGTACCGGAACTGGAGGTACCGGGCTGAGGGCACGCACCTCAGGGCGAGTGCGGGGAGAAGGAACAGTGCGTACAGGGCTCTGGAGACGCACAGATGGCTTAGTGCGTGGTGCCGGAACTGGAGGCACTGGGCTGGAGACACGCACCATAGGGAGAGTGCGTGGAGGAGGAACAGGGCTCTGGAGACGCACAGGTGGCTTAGTGCGTGGTGCCGGAACTGGTGGTACTGGGCTGGGGCGAGGAGGTAGCGCCGGAAATACCGGACCGTGTAGGCGTACTGGCTCCCTTGAGCACCGAGCCTGCCCAACCTTACCTGGCTGAATGCTCCCCGTCGCCCGACCAGTGCGGGGAGGTGGAATAACCCGCACCGGGCTATGTAGGCGAACCGGGGACACCATGCGTAAGGCTGGTGCCATGTAAGCCGGCCCAAGGAGACGTACTGGTGGCCAGATATGTAGAGCCGGCCTCATGGCACTTGGCTCAATGCTCAATCTAGCCCTACCAGTGCGGGGAGGTGGAATAACCCGCACTGGGCTATGCACCCGTACAGGAGACACCGTGCGCTCTACTGCGTAACACGGCGTCTGCCCGTACTCCCGCTCTCCACGGTTAGCCTGGGAAGTGGGCGCAGGTCTCCTACCTGCCCTCGGCCCACCACCTCTTATCCCCCCCCCAAGAAATTTTAGGGTAGTACTTGCGGGCTTCCAGCCTTGCTTCCGTGCTGCCTCCTCATAACGTCGCCTCTCCGCTTTCGCTGCCTCCAGCTCCGCTTTGGGGCGGCGACACTCCACTGGCTCTGCCCAGGGTCCTTTACCGTCCAGGATCTCTTCCCATGTCCAATCCTCCTTTTCCCACTGCTGCTGTCGTGGCTGTCCGTTAACCCGCTGCTTGATCTGGGTTTGGTGGGTGATTCTGTAACGGCTCTCTTTCGGTGAGTGAGTAGACCAAGGCGCAGCGGGTGATGAATACATAATGACTTTATTGTAAGACGAAGACAGACACGAAATACACTTGACAAAATATACAAAATAACAAAACGAACTAGACAGCCCTAAACTACGAACTTACATGAAACGAAGAACACATGAACAGGAACGACCGAATGAACGAGACGAGACAGTACCGTGTGGTGCAACAAACACAGACACAGCGACAATCACCCACAAACAAACAGTGAGAACAACCTACCTTAATATGACTCTCAATTAGAGGAAAACGCAAAACACCTGCCTCTAATTAAGAGCCATACCAGGCAACCCAAAACCAACATAGAAACAGCAAACATAGACTGCCCACCCAAAACTCACGCCCTGACCATCACACACATACAAAACAACAGAAAACAGGTCAGGAACGTGACACCAGTATTATATTACATGGGTTATATTGATGAGAACCAGTATTATATTACATGGGTTATGTTGATGAGAACCAGTATTATATTACATGGGTTATGTCGATGAGAACCAGTATTATATTACGTGGGTTATGTCGATGAGAACCAGTATTATATTACATGGGTTATATTGATGAGAACCAGTATTATATTACGTGGGTTATATTGATGAGAACCAGTATTATATTACATGGATTATGTTGATGAGAACCAGTATTATATTGCATGGGTTATATTGATGAGAACCAGTATTATATTACGTGGGTTATGTTGATGAGAACCAGTATTATATTACATGGGTTATGTTGATTGGAACCAGTATTATATTGCATGGGTTATATTGATGAGAACCAGTATTATATTACGTGGGTTATGTTGATGAGAACCAGTATTATATTACGTGGGTTATGTTGATTGGAACCAGTATTATATTACGTGGGTTATATTGATGAGAACCAGTATTATATTACATGGGTTATATTGACGAGAACCAGTATTATATTACGTGGGTTATGTCGATGAGAACCAGTATTATATTACGTGGGTTATGTTGTTGAGAACCAGTATTATATTGCATGGGTTATGTTGATGAGAACCAGTATTATATTACGTGGGTTATGTTGATGAGAACCAGTATTATATTACGTGGGTTATATTGATGAGAACCAGTATTATATTACATGGGTTATGTTGATTGGAACCAGTATTATATTACATGGGTTATGTCGATGAGAACCAGTATTATATTACATGTGTTATGTTGATGAGAACCAGTATTATATTACGTGGGTTATGTTGATGAGAACCAGTATTATATTACGTGGGTTATGTTGATGAGAACCAGTATTATATTACGTGGGTTATGTTGATGAGAACCAGTATTGCATTACGTTGGTTATATTGATGAGAACCAGTATTATATTACGTGGGTTATATTGATGAGAACCAGTATTATATTACGTGGGTTATATTGATGAGAACCAGTATTATATTACATGGGTTATGTTGATGAGAACCAGTATTATATTACGTAGGTTATATTGATGAGAACCAGTATTATATTACGTGGGTTATGTCGATGAGAACCAGTATTATATTACGTGGGTTATGTTGATGAGAACCAGTATTATATTACATGGGTTATGTTGATGAGAACCAGTATTATATTACATGGGTTATGTTGATGAGAACCAGTATTATATTACGTGGGTTATGTTGATGAGAACCAGTATTATATTACGTGGGTTATGTTGATGAGAACCAGTATTATATTACATGGGTTATGTTGATGAGAACCAGTATTATATTACATGGGTTATGTTGATGAGAACCAGTATTATATTACATGGGTTATGTTGATGAGAACCAGTATTATATTACATGGGTTATGTCGATGAGAACCAGTATTATATTACATGGGTTATGTTGATGAGAACCAGTATTATATTACATGGGTTATGTTGATGAGAACCAGTATTATATTACATGGGTTATGTTGATGAGAACCAGTATTATATTACATGGGTTATGTTGATGAGAACCAGTATTATATTACATGGGTTATGTTGATGAGAACCAGTATTATATTACATGGGTTATGTTGATGAGAACCAGTATTATATTACATGGGTTATGTTGATGAGAACCAGTATTATATTACATGGGTTATGTTGATGAGAACCAGTATTATATTACGTGAGTTATGTCGATGAGAACCAGTATTATATTACATGGGTTATGTTGCGATATTGTGCTTTTGCATTTGTTTGTAGTTGATTTGAAGACTGCTGTGGGATGAAATTGTTCTATTATTTTTTATAATAGGGTTTTGTAACAAATATCAATAAGATTATGACCAAAAAGTTACAGTATGTAGACTTTAGTCGATATCATCCAACCCTAAGAGAAATAGTTGTTTAGGTGGTCGCTAAGTCAGGCGTACGAGGGTTGCAGCATCCTTGGGAAATATATTTTAGAGCAGATGTACTCTAAGCTCAAGCCCTGGGGAGCAGAGAGAAAGATTATGGGGAGAGTCGGGTTTTACCACCCTGGACCATTTTACATTCTCATAATATTAAAAAGAGTGTAAATATTTGATATGGTTGTTTTAGTGGCTGTTTGTGGGTAAGGTCAGTGGTGTAGTGGAGGGTAAATTCATGTAAAAGCCATCTACGCACCTTTTTAATTTTTGCACAATCGTTCCCCAACTATAGCAGAAAAAGCATGGCAAATATAGGGAGCGTTCGATTCTTTTTACCACACAGGACACACACAAACACACACACACAACACACACACACACACCAAACACCCATACCCACTCCCAGTGTTGTGCTTGCTCTGTGTTGCTGAAGGGGTGGTCATTGCTTCAGTGAGTGTTCAGGGGGATCTGGGGGTCTTAACTTACTGTATGAGGTGGCAAAACCCTGGTTCATTCTCACACTGAGCAATCTGGAATACATACAATTTAAAAACACTCATGAAGGCAAACCTGTAACAAATGCATCACAATGTAAGGACTGTGGGGAGGACATTGTGTGTGGATAAGAAGTTTGTGCGCGGGCCTCCCGGGTGGCGCAGTGGTCTAGAGCACTGCATCGCAGTGCTATGCTGCGCCACCAGAGTCTGGGTTCGCGCCCAGGCTCTGTCGCAGCCGGCCGCGACCGGGAGGTCCGTGGGGCGACGCACAATTGGCTTAGCGTCGTCCGGGTTAGGGAGGGTTTGGCCGGTAGGGATATCCTTGTCTCATCGCGCTCCAGCGACTCCTGTGGCGGGCCGGGCGCAGTGCGCGCTAACCGAGGGGGGCGGGTGCACGGTGTTTCCTCCGACACATTGGTGCGGCTGGCTTCCGGGTTGGAGGCGCGCTGTGTTAAGAAGCAGTGCGGCTGGTTGGGTTGTGCTTCGGAGGACGCATGACTTTCGACCTTCGTCTCTCCCGAGCCCGTACGGGAGTTGTAGCGATGAGACAAGATAGTAATTACTAGCGATTGGATACCACGAAAATTGGGGAGAAAAGGGGATAAAAATTAAAATAAAAAATAAAATAAAAAATAAAAAAAAGAAGTTTGTGCGCTTAAAATGCTTTTAGATCACAACAAAATCCCAACAGAGGAAATATACATTATCCCCCCCAAAAAACAAACAAAAATACAATAAATAACCTGAAAACAAAACAGATTAAAAAAACTAAACAGGCTAATAAACTGAAATATACTTTATTTAGTAATATGATACAAGTAATTGTTGACCCTAAAAAATATCATAATAAAACAATAATAGTAATAATATATGTATATATATTAATTATTTTACAAGGTAACCTTTGTTTTTCATTCCTGCTAACTCATTCACTCTCCCACAAACAAACCTAAATCTAAAACTAAACACCTTATTCAGTGTCATGCAATGAAGTGTTTGATTGTATCGTGGCCCACCTACTCACAATGAATGAATAATTCAGTAACCTCACCACGCTATAAATTAAGGATACAGAGGACCATTTTCCCTACATGTCCTACAAGAGTGACAAGCGCTCTCCAATAATAACAGTTACTTTCACGCCAGTGTTTGCCCTCTTATACCGAGACATTGTGGGAGTGAAAACAGAAGTGTTGTTTCCTCTGATTTATTGGGATTAAGAGGCAAAACATGTCACACAAAAATAGCCAGTGCTAATACAACCAGGGGTTCTACCAGTCTGCCAGGTTATTGAAGGTCCAGTGGCCCAGCTAAATGTGCTACAGCCTTATCATTTTGTTTTGATAGGTGTTGGATTCAGCAGGGAGTGTGTTGAGTTCTCTCCACCTCTCAGCGGTTTACAGTTAATACCACTGCCAAGTTTGTGAGAACCAGGGCCCTGAGGGAGGAACGTTCAGATGAATTAAAACTCAAATCCCCTGAATGTTGTTAGTCATTGTTAAAGTTAATAGGAATGAAGCTGTGGGCTTCCCGTAAAGACTTTTTGGAAATATTAATCACATTATTAAAGCAGATTTATTGTTTTAAGTAATTAGTAATTTAATAGCATCACATCCTGGTGGGTAAGTGTACTTTTTGTGTGGAAGTGTTGTAGCATATTCTGATGAGGTTGTTGCTGTTTTAACCATATTAATTAAATGGACATCTCTGTTTTATCAGAATGGATGATAAATCAAAGTTGCGTACTTTTATATGATTTTGTAATCCTCATACACAGATCATCTAGGGAAATGCCTGGAAAATCAGACCAGTGTCTCTTTCAACACTATTCTAAATGCCATACCTTTCCTTTGTTTTAAACAATTCTCAATAATGAATTGACTTTAAAGAAAATCTCTCACATAGATTCCAGACTGAGTGTAATTATAGTTCTTTGACGATGTTAATATTTGTATTTTTGGAGTGTACATGTTGTACTTTGTCAGGGAAATGAAATTCACCTTATTAGCATAATATAAAGCTAGCTCCAGAGAGAGACTTAGGTCCTGTGTGAATATTCCAAGCAGTTTATACCGGTGGGTTTGTTTGCTGTTAGGCCTTCTGCTCTGCTCTCCACTCTTTCATGTACTGTTTATTTCGTTTCCGGCCATTTGCGATTGGTACTTAAACACAGGATGAAGAGCTGAACAGGTCACCGAGCCTCCCAAAAATGCCTAGAGGACTTGGTGGCACAAAACCAGCCACACATGCATGATTTCCGCCTCTCGACCGGTGACTTTTTTAAAAAGAAAGAAAAAAAGAGCATTCTTGAAGACCTTGTAATAATCTTCCAGATCTGGAGCATTAAGAGAATTCTGGCTGGCATGGCAACCAACAGTCCTGAGGGGAAAGGCAAGTGAGGTGTATATAGTGGTTTTTCACATTACTATTGTAAGGACATGGTAAAGGTTGAGGGAAAACAGCAGCTTTTGACTGGGAACATGTTGATATTCATAAAAAGATATGTACTCTATGTCCAACATGAATCAGCATAACACCATATGTCATAATGCATCAGTCTGACTCCAAAAGTAGTTTGATCATGGAACACCCATGTCTACAGCCAGTGGTCTCTCTATTGAGCAATAGGATGATGGTAGGCCTACCAACAGAAAGCAGTTCGGTATGCAGACTGTGTTTTCAGTATATTTGAACGCATCAAAGTAAAGTTTAAATCCTCATCTGGCGGGGTTGTGGCTGGCCAGGATTTACAGCTTGTACTTCATACATTATTCACACACTCTGATTCACCCAGTTAGAGGGAGGAGGTCAGGAAGAGAAGAAGGGACATTGTGTGTGTGTGTGTGTGTGTGTGTGTGTGTGTGTGTGTGTGTGTGTGTGTGTGTGTGTGTGTGTGTGTGTGTGTGTGTGTGTGTGTGTGTGTGTGCGTGCGTGCGTGCGTGCGTGCGTGCGTGCGTGCGTGCGTGCGTGCGTGCGTGCGTGCGTGCGTGCGTGCGTGCGTGTGTGCTTGCATGCACTTGTGTACAGTATGAGGCTTTCCCAGACATTATGGAAGAGAGCCTTATTCCTGAGCTGTGGTCTGCCCCGGATGGCTCCTGCCTGCTTGCCTGTGGCACTCTTCCATTAAAAATCATTGATAGGGCAGGTGCGCTCACACCCTCAATAGACTACCAGCCATGGCCGCCCATCGCTGTGCCTTTCTGCTGACTGAATGATGGGCAAAGCAATAATCCCCAAATGTCTTACAGTGGGCAGTGATTGCGTGGCGAGGCTGATACATTGGCTTTTAGCCGCGTCCCCCGACTGCTGCAGTTTGGCAAGACACCACGGTGATATTTGTGTCTCAAGCGAATCTATTGGCGAATCTAAAGCACCTTATTGCGGAGTGACCTGTTGAGACAACAGATGAATGAGAAGAGAAGAGAAGATGGAGAGAAGTGGCCGTCAGCCTATTTTCGCGTTTGTTATTCCTTCTTACAGGGGAGTGACTCATTTTGAAGTGTCCTGTATAGCAGGAAATACAGCCTGGCAAGGAGGAGTGGGATTCGCTCTGGAGCTTTGGAAAATATGTATGGGCTGCATGCTTAACTTTTAGAATTACATGCAAAGTACTGCTGCTAGGTCTAACTGAGGAAGTCTGAAATATAAAATGTGCTTAGGACTTTGGTACCAAGCAATCACATTTTGTTACAAGTGGAAACGTGGGTGATATCTTTCTAAAGTCACTCACACTCACTTTGAGATTGTTAGTCTTTTTGTATGGAGAAAATCACATCAACAGCTGATGCATATCAGATTAGCTAATTTATTCAAATATCCTGTTGTGTAAGAATATCCATAATATTATGCCATGACGTAAATAGTTCCATAACTGAAATTATCTCCCTATGTATTTTTCTCCCGAGTGGCTCGGTGGTCTAAGGCACTGCATCTCAGTGCTAGAGGCGTCACTACAGACCCTGTTTCGATTCCAGTCTGTATCACAACCGGCCGTGATTGGGAGTCCCATAGGGCGGCGCATAATTGGCCCACCATCGTCCGGGTTTGGCCGGGGTACGCCGTCATTGTAAATAAGAATTTGTTCTTAACTGACTTGTCTAGTTAAATAAAAGTTAAATACATAAAAAAATATATATATACAGTATACACTACCGTTCAAAAGTTTGGGGTCACTTAGAAATGTCCTTGTTTTTGAAAGAAAAGCAATTTTTTTGTCCATTAAAATAACATCAAATTAATCAGAAATACAGTCTAGACATTGTTAATGTTGTAAATGACTATTGCAGCTGGAAACGACTGATTTTAATGGAATATCTACATAGGTGTACAGAGGCCCATTATCAGCAACCATCACTCCTGTGTTCCAATGGCATGTTGTGTTAGCTAATCCAAGTTTATCATTTTAATAGACTAGTTGAGTATCTGGAGCATCAGCATTTGTGGGTTTGATTACAGGCTCAAAATGGACAGAAACAAATAACTTTCTTCTGAAACTCATCAGTCTATTCTTGTTATGAGAAATGAAGGCTATTCCAGGCGAGAAATTGCCAAGAAACTGAAGATCTCGTACAACGCTGTGTACTACTCCCTTCACAGAACAGCGCAAACTGTCTCTAACCAGAATAGAAAGAGGAATGGGAGGCCCCGGTGCACAATTGAGCAAGAGGACAAGTACATTAGTGTCTAGTTTGAAAAACAGACGCCTCACAAGTCCTCAACTGGCAGCTTCATTAAATAGTACCCGCAAAACACCAGTCTCAACGTCAACAATGAAGAGGCGACTCCGGGATGCTGGCCTTCTAGGCAGAGTTGCAAAGAAAAAGCCATATCTCAGACTGGTCAATAAAAATAAACGATTAAGATGGGCAAAAGAACACAGACACTGGACAGAGGAGGATTGGAAAAAAGTGTTATCAACAGACGAATCTACAGTAAGTTTGAGGTTTTTGGATCACAAAGAACAACATTTGTGAGACACAGAAAAAATGAAAAGATGCTGGAGGAGTGCTTGACGCCATCTGTCAAGCACAGTGGAGGCAATGGGATGGTCTGGGGTTGCTTTGGTGGTGGTAAAGTGGGAGATGTGTACAGGGCAAAAGGGATCTTGAAGAAGGAAGGCTATCACTCCAGGAAGGCTATCACTCCAACGCCATGCCATTCCCTGTGGGCGGCGCTTAATTGGAGCCAATTTCCTCCTACAACAGGGCAATGGCACAGCTCCAAACTATGAAAGAACTATTTAGGGAAGAAGCAGTCAGCTGGTATTCTGTCTATAATGGAGTGGCCAGGACAGTCACCGGATCTCAACCCTATTGAGCTGTTGTGGGAGCAGCTTGACCGTATGGTACGTAAGAAGTGCCCATCAAGCCAATCCAACTTGTGGGAGGTGCTTCAGGAAGCATAGGGTGAAATCTCTTCAGATTACCTCAACAAATTGACCCCTAGAATGCCAAAGGTCTGCAAGTCTGTAATTGTTGCAAATGGAGGATTCTTTGACGAAGCAAAGTTTGAAGGACACAATTATTATTTCAATTAAAAATCATTATTTATAACCTTGTCAACGTCTTGACTATATTTCCTATTCATTTTGCAACTCATTTCATGTATGTTTTCATGAAAAACAAGGACATTTCTAAGTGACCCCAAACTTTTGAACGGTAGTGTATATATGAATATATGAATTTCATATCATCAGGAGTTAAAAAGTTGTCCCTGCCAGCCATGATATGCAGGATCAACACCAGTGGGAGTCGACCAGCTCCACTAGCGTGTAATGGCATCTCCCTTCCTCAGGTTTTTTTCTCCAACTCAATCTCTCAGAGTTGTGCCACAAATCAAGCCCCGGGCCTCCAATGATGAAGCACACGACACAGTCCATACCTCCACTACATGTGATCTGAATGTTTTTACCGCAGAGGAGATGGGTATTTTCACTCCTGCAGAAGCACACTATCCCAGACTACCTCGTACACGTCCAACCAACAACACGGCGAAGGCAATAGGGAGGGATTATTTTGTCACCCAGCATGTTATTTGGACTTCATTTCAATAAGTGTAAATAGGGCAAGGGCAACAACTGGGATTTGTTTGCAAATACAATTCCATTTGATTGACTTAACAGGCTTTTTCCATTTTCTCCCCTGCTTCTCTACCAAGCACTCAACTTTCAATCTGAGCAATAAATCACTCAAAAGCCACATTTCATTTAGCGGTTTGCCCTTTGACCAATTGAGTTAGCTACATAAAACCTCCAATAGCATCTCATGTGACAGCGCTTAGGGGCAAATAGGTTAATTGGAAAAGTCCGGCGTGAAGAGCAACAGCAGGGTCTGTTGTGTGAATATGTCAGCGAGAATGAGAGAGAGACATGGCGACGGGTAGAGTTTCACTGGAGGGAAACCAAAGCCTGTTCCTGCTCTCAGTTCTTAGACAATCTTGCTGGATGAGGTTGGGCATCAGTCTGAGGAACCACCTGGTGGTAGATGGCACCCAGTACAGACCTACACCAACATGACTGCTTCAATTTGCCCCATGAAATCGCCTGGTGTACAAACCCTGTGTGTTATACTAGAAACCCTGTGTGTTCAAAAGTTATACACCATAAAATCTACACATTCTATGTTTGTGTGTGCACAGACTCACGCACGCACGCACGCACCAATTGCCTTTTCATTTTACTTCAAAGTGTAACTGACTGCAGTCATTTCACAGACTTGCCTGAGATGTGAGATAATTAAATCAAATAAAATCAAATTGTCCTTGTCATGTGCCGAATACAACAAGTGTAGACCTTACTATGAAATGCTTACTTACAAGCCCCTATCCAACAATGCAGTTCAAGAAATAGAGTTAAGAAAATATTTACTAAATAAACTAAAGTAAAAAAATCAAAAAGTAACACAATATATTTACATAACAATAACACGGCTATATACAGGGGATACCGGTACCGAGTCAATGTGCGGGGGTACAGGTTAGTTGAGGTCATTTGTAAAGTGGCTATGCATAGATAATAAACAGCGAGTAGCAGCAGTGTAAAAACAGGCGGGGTGTCAATGTAAATAGTCCGGTGGCCATTTGATGAATTGTTCAGCAGTCTTATGGCTTGGGGGAAGAAGCTGTTAAGGAGCCTTTTGGTCCAAGACTTGGCGCGCCGGTACCGCTTGCCTTGCGGTAGCAGAGAAAACAGTCTACATGTATGACTTGGATGACTTGAGTCTTTGACAGTGTCAGGAAGCTTGGCCCCAGTGATGTACTGGGCCGTACGCACTACCCTCTGTAGCGCCTTATGGTCAGATGCCGAGCAGTTGCCATATTACAGTATCTATTACAGTGTACATAACAACATTTTACTGCTAAAGTACAAAGTGATACATAAAAATAATTGTAATCCCTCGCGGGACGCATTTAGTCGGCTGGCTGTAGTTTCCCTATCTCTGGTTGTAGTTTCCCTATCTCTGGTTGTAGTTTCCCTATCTCTGGTTGTATTTTCCCTATCTCTGGTTGTAGTTTCCCTATCTCTGGTTGTAGTTTCCCTATCTCTGGTTGTAGTTTCCCCATCTCTGGCTGTAGTTTCCCTATCTCTGGTTGTAGTTTCCCTATCTCTGGTTGTAGTTTCCCTATCTCTGGCTGTAGTTTCCCTATCTCTGGTTGTAGTTTCCCTATCCCTGGTTGTAGTTTCCCTATCTCTGGCTGTAGTTTCCCTATCTCTGGTTGTAGTTTCCCTATCTCTGGCTGTAGTTTCCCTATCTCTGGTTGTAGTTTCCCTATCTCTGGTTGTAGTTTCCCTATCTCTGGCTGTAGTTTCCCTATCTCTGGTTGTAGTTTCCCTATCTCTAATTATAGTTTCCCTATCTCTGGTTGTAGTTTCCCCACCCCTGGCTCTAGTTTGCCTATCTCTGGTTGTAGTTTCCCTATATCTGGTTGTAGTTTCCCTATCTCTGGTTGTAGTTTCCCCACCCCTGGCTGTAGTTTCCCTATCTCTGGTTGTAGTTTCCCCACCCCTGGCTGTAGTTTGCCCACCCCTGGCTGTAGTTTCCCTATCTCTGGTTGTAGTTTCCCCACCCCTGGCTGTAGTTTCCCTATCTCTGGTTGTAGTTTCCCCACCCCTGGCTGTAGTTTGCCCACCCCTGGCTGTAGTTTGTAGCCAACCTTTATTTGGTAGGAAAAAGAGAAGAGAAGCAGTAGGCTGTTTAAATACAGCATGAACTAGAGTGAGGAAGGAGGCAAGGTGCTGTGAACAGCCCTGAGATGTCTGCACTACAGCAAGCAGCAACAATCAAACTAAGCTTGTGACCGAACCACAGCAACGCTAGCCTGGCGGAACTGACAGGCTGAGTATATAATCCTCTAGCAGCAGTGTAGAGCGGACGCAGCACGGCGCCCAGCCAGGCCGGCTGCCGAAATGTCGACAGGCCTCACACTGCTGCAGAAGCCAAATAAAGGGAGTAAATGCATAGGTACTCCACCTGCACGAGAGAGCCTTCTCTCCATAATGACCGTTTCGATTGGTCCTGGGGAGAAAACAACCAATTAGATTCACTTTGGGGAGATTTGATGGGATGTCAAAATTGTTAGTGATATTTTGGGGGTAGACTAGGTTGATATTAGATGCAGGCATTTTAGGAAGACATTAAAATACAATGCAAGTTATGTAAAGGGTTTATTTAAAGAGTATCACACTGTGAATCAGTGGGAGTAAATGCTGACTATTTGTCCACTAATGAAGAGATTGAAATTGAGAGTCCATCCAAAATTAAGTTAACCAGGGTTTCGGGCTGTGTGTCAGTTATTTGTTTGTTGCATGTGAAGTAATCTGTTTAGACTGACGAGTTAGAGGAATAGAGATGCATCTTTTCACTGTTGTGTGAAACACTGTCCCTCTATTTCCTTCTATCTTTCCCTCTCTTTCTCTCTCTTTCCGTCTATATTTCTCTGTCTCTCTCTTTCCCCCCTCTCTCTCACACTCACTAGGGTTGTAGTTTAGAAATTAGTTTTCCCCACGGTGTATTTCCATATAATTAGATTGTTCTCTCCCACCTATTCCATAGTGTTTGGGAAAGATAGCCTAATGATACCCTTTAGGGGAAATGGATAGTGTTTTACTCCAATAATGGCTTTATAAAAAGCTTTAGATTTTGGACAGACTTAGTCTCTTACAAACAAGTCCACACATACACACATGCACTCTCTCTCTCTCTCTCACTCTCTCTCTCTCTCTCTCTCTCTCTTTTCTTCCATCTTTCCCTCTCTCTTTTTTTCTCTTTCTCTCTCTCTTTCCGTCTTTCTTTCTCTGTCTCTCTCCCCCTTCTCTTTCTCTATCTCACACACACAAACACACACACAAATCCCCAATGCCTCTTTTAAGGTTACTAACATCCGCTTGTCAGTCAGAATGGGACAAAGTTTGAGCTCCTATAGCCATTAAGACAGACACTGTTATGGCAAGCTCACGTTGGACTATTTGATGTGAGTCTATCTGTACTATTCTGTCATAAAAAAACACTTCAAAGTAGTTGAGATGAATATGACTCACTAACTCACTTTGAGGACAGGAAAACACGCACATCTGGAAAACACTTACTTGTTGCTGTAATGCAGTAAAGCTTTCTATTTAATTAGCATTTCATTTGCATGTATGAGGGAGGTGGAACGAAGTGGTGAAGCGTACAACCTCTGGGGGAAATGTCTTTTAGAAGCAAGCCATTCTATAGCAGGACTTTACTTTAACATCAGATGAGTCCAGTTTCCTCCCCCCCTACTCTCTCCAGCCCCAGGTAAAACGGCAAACAAGGTTATCTTTAAACTGTATTTATTTATGTAAATACGTAATTTAATCTGACATCACTTTTAGTTTTCATTTCAATAGTTACTGTAGACTAAATATATATTTCCTAAACAACACGATACTTTCACTTTTGTCAGTCAATTCTGTGTATTTGGTGTGACCATAGGTTTGCATTACCCACCATGGGCAGATATACAGTACCATGGGCCTCCTCTTAAATTTCTATCCTTCTCCCCTCTGTCAAGCAGATTCCACAGTCACGTAAGCATTCGTTATAATTTGGAACAAGTTGTTTCAGAAAGTGGTCAGCGTGCCTATAACCTTGTGATAGGTGGGAGAATGATTAATAGCAAATCATGACCTAAATCCAGATAGTGTATATGTATTAAAACATTATCCCTACAATACTCCCAGATTGCGGGATGGGTCATCAATCATTCATAAAGACTACTGTAAGACCGTGCCAGAATTTGCATTTACTCTTATGGTGTGTTTTTCTTCCCTTTATGTCTGAAAGACAATTGCCATGGTGATACAGGTATTGGTAGTCATAGCTGTTTTTATGCTGGTAGAGAAGAGTCTGACAGCCACACCAAGTCTTTTTTTAGGGGTTAGATCAGCTTTAATATTGAGGATAGATTGTAGCTTTCATCAATGTAATTGTCTGCATTATTTCCAATCCCCTATATATTTTTGAGGGGTAAATATACACCTAGTCTTACTTTTAGGACCTCTTGGTTTTTGGCCACAGTAATAGATGAGAAGCCAGTCAGTGAAAGTTTAGCTTAGGGGTGGGTCTGTATTTTACCAGCGTTATCAGAAGAGGTATATGTTTATTGTCTGTGCCATTTTTGGTCTGTTAATGATCTGAGTCATGAACACAAGACCTCTTGCTTTAACTCCTCTGGTTTTTCAGCACGGAAATAGTTCAGTATGTTAACTTAACAGTTTGTTTGGGGAGGGTTTCGGTTATGTACTGTATATGCCATGTGGAGCAGTTGGATTTGGCAGGGAATATCTCTCAGATTTGTCCCCCCCCACCTCTTCCTCTCTCGCTCTCTCTCCCACAGACACATTTCTCCCTCATACCCATATTTTACACACCGGGCCAGATGCAGGCATTGATTTTTCAGAGTGCTATCTAAGTTGTCAAGGCCATAGAGAAGTGCTTTTGCCAGGGGGAAGTTATGTATGTTATTAAGAAAATGCCCTGGAAAGAAAGGTTATTTTTTTTCAGTAAGGGAACCAGATGGATTTAATATCTGGTAGAAATCTGCCAGTAGGGGAACCAGATGTATTTAATATCTGGTAGAGATCAGCCAGTAGGGGAACCAGATGGATTTGATATCTGGTAGAGATCAGCCAGTAGGGGAACCAGATGTATTTAATATCTGGTAGAGATCAGCCAGTAGGGGAACCAGATGGATTTGATATCTGGTAGAGATCAGCCAGTAGGGGAACCAGATGTATTTAATATCTGGTAGAGATCAGCCAGTAGGGGAACCAGATGTATTTAATATCTGGTAGAGATCAGCCAGTAGGGGAACCAGATGGATTTAATATCTGGTAGAGATCAGTCAGTAGGGGAACCAGATGGATTTAATATCTGGTAGAGATCAGCCAGCAGGGGAACCAGATGTATTTAATATCTGGTAGAGATCAGCCAGCAGGGGAACCAGATGTATTTAATATCTGGTAGAGATCAGCCAGTAGGGGAACCTGATGGATTTAATATCTGGTAGAGATCAGCCAGTAGGGGAACCAGATGGATTTAATATCTGGTAGAGATCAGCCAGCAGGGGAACCAGATGTATTTAATATCTGGTAGAGATCAGCCAGTAGGGGAACCTGATGGATTTAATATCTGGTAGAGATCAGTCAGTAGGGGAACCAGATGGATTTAATATCTGGTAGAGATTATTCCACTGGCAATGATAACGTATAAGCATTTATGAGAGCTAAAGAAGGAGGGATTTTCGTCCTGGCTCTGGCGTGTCTGTAGCAGGAAGATGAAGGCTCCTAAGACCTGGAAGCATTCATCCCGGTGCCTCTAAGCCCCAGCATTCATCCAGCAGTGTTTACACCACAGCAGGTCAAGCCTTTACTATTCACTATGGGGGCTTAGCCCAGACAGCCCCATCCATCTAGCAAAGGGCTGAGTAGTGCTGACATACCAATGATTAAGTGACATGGCCACAGGCGTCAGCAGGCACATGTACACTTGAACATGAGAGTATGCATGGACTGTATGACTAGACAAATCCTAGATTGATGCACACTTGAACAGGCAATGACTTATCACACACACATATGCACTTCCATAAATGGAGACACATACTGTGAAATGACATGTAACCGGTGTCAGATTACCTAGGAGGTTGGCAATGACATCTGTCTTTGACCGCTAGGTTATATGATGATTTTGCTGGGCAGTGCAGTATTTTTCAACTGGTTTTCATCACTCTTAGATCATGCCTCCTGTGACCCCAGTTGAACAGACTATTCACCTCATTTGATTCCTTCGCAGTAATCTTTTATATTGGTTGAGATTGTTTTATTACTGCTAATAAGGCGAATAGAAAGCCTAGGCGCCAAGGGTGCATGACTAGGCCGCTGGCGATGGTATAACAGAACATGTAAATGTTCATAGGTTATTAAACATTGATTTTGCTTGGATTAAGAGGCACTAAGCGCTATGAATTTAAAATGTGTCCTGTAAAGCTGTTATAATCCGAGTGGAGAGAACTAATGGAAACATTATTTATGTGTACACACAGACTTATACACACCAGGGTTGGGCTCAATTCTAATCGAAGGCAGTCAATTCAAAAATAAAATAAATAATAATAAAAGGGGTATTTATTTTCAATTACTTCTCAATAAACTGCAAAGTAGAAGCTATTCATTTCAAAAGTTAAACATTTTTAAAATTCAAATCACTTCCTGAACTGCCTTCAATTCGAATTGAACCCAACACTAATACACACTCACACAAGTACGGCCAGACGAATTACCAGGACGTGTACTCCGAGCATGTGCTGACCAACTGGCAAGTGTCATCACTGACATTTTCAACCTCTCCTTGTCTGAGTCTGTAATACCAACATGTTTCAAGCAGACCACCATAGTCCCTGTGCCCAAGAAGACTAAGGTAACCTGCCTAAATGACTACCGACCCGTAGCACTCACGTCTGTAGCCATGAAATGCTTTGAAAGGGTGGTCATGGCTCACATCAACACCATTATCCCAGAAACCCTAGACCCACTCCAATTTGCATACCGCACCAACAGATCCACAGATAATGCCATCTCTATTGCACTCCACACTGCCCTTTCACACCTGGACAAAAGGAACACCTATGTGAGAATGCTATTCATTGACTACAGGTCAGCGTTCAACACCATAGTGCCCATGAAGCTCATCACTAAGATAAGGACCCTGGGACTAAACATCTCCCTCTGCAACTAGATCCTAGACTTCCTGACGGGCCGCCCCCAGGTGGTAAGGGTAGGTAGCAACACATCCGCCATGCTGATCCTCAACACGAGGACCCCTCAGGGGTGCGTGCTCAGTCCCCCTCCTGTACTCCCTGTTCACTCATGACTGCATGGCCAAACACGACTCCAACACCATCATTAAGTTTGCTGATGACACAACAGTTGTTGGCCTGATCACCGACAACGATTAGACAGCCTTATAGGGAGGAGGTCAGAGACTTGACCGTGTGGTGCCAGGACAACAACCTCTCCCTCAACGTGATCAAGACTAAGGAGATGATTGTGGACTACAGGAAAAGTGGAGCAGGCTGTGGTGGAGCAGGTTGAGAGCTTCAAGTTTCTTGGTGTCCACATCACCAACAAACTAACATGGTCCAAGCACACCAAGACAATCGTGAAAAGGGCACGACAAAACCTATTCCCCCTCAGGAGACTGAAACAATTTGGCATGGGTCCTCAGATCCTCAAAAGCTGCACCTGGCATGGCAACTGCTCGGCCTCTGACTGCAAGGCACTACAGAGGGTAGTACGTATGGCCCAGTACATCACTCAGGTCAAGCTTTCTGCCATCCAGGACCTCTATACCAGGCAGTGTCAGAGGAAGGCCCTAAACATTGTCAAAGACTCCAGCCACTCCAGCCACTGTTCTCTCTGCTACCGCACGGCAAGCGGTACCCGAACGCCAAGTCTAGGTCCAAGAGGCTTCTAAACAGCTTCCACCCCCAAGCCATAAGACTCCTGAACACCTAATCAAATGGATACCCAGACTATTTGCACCCTCCCCCCTTTTTTATTATCTATGCATAGCCACTTTCAATAACCCTAGCTGCATGTACATAATTACCTCAATTACCTCAAAAATCGGTGCCCCCGCACATTGACACATTGACTCTGTACCGGTACCCTTGTATATAGCCCCGCTACTGTTATCTCTTACGTTTTTTGGGGGGTATTTTCTTAATACTGCATTGTTGGTTAAGGGCTTGTAAGTAAGCATTTCACTGTAAGGTCTACACCTGTTGTATTCGGAAAATGTGATTTGATTTGTTCCTTGTGTTGGATACGCCCTACATCTCTGCTTCCCAGAATCACATAGGCTACACTAGTATGCTTTTTCACACTGGCATTTGTACCACATACAGGCAGGTATACACACAAATGCGGATCCATTGTCTCACACACACACACACACACACACACACACACACACACACACACACACACACACACACACACACACACACACACACACACACACACACACACACACACACACACACACACACACACACACACACACACAAATAATCAGTACATGAGCAGATTCCCCAATTAGCCACGCAGTCAGATAAAACGGCACCGAGTGAAATGAAATATCCTTAGGGCCAACATATTTAACATATCCACTCAGGAAGGCAGAAAGAGAGAGAGAGGAGTGGGAAATTAAACGGGAATATTTCCATTAGGAACAGACTGTATCCACCTGGAGCCATCACAGTAGTGTAGCAAAGAGGACTGGATTCTCAAGGTCAGAACATGCCTAACGCATTAGTCACCCAATAGCATGTGAAATGCCCTAATCACTTTCACCTGCGGAGAAACACATCCATGTTAAATACATCCAATTGCATGTGAGAGATACTACGTGAAAGCATGTATGATATAAAACACAAAGGACAGATCAATGTGAACTGAACGTTCTTTTTAAGACACTTGTTTGGTTACGCCATTGATTCCATATGTGTTATTTCATATTTTTTATATCTTCACTATTATTCTACAATGTAGAAAATAGTACAAATAAAGAAAAACCCTTGAATGAGTAGGTGAGTCCAAACTTTTGACTGGTACTGTACATACCGTCAGAGCACTGTGAACAGAGGTACACACACACGCATGTGCACACACACACAGCACGTCATAGCTGAGACAACAATTTATACTCTGGTTATTTTATAGTAAATATGTTCCGCCACTATAATGTCAACATCAGTGAATAATACATGTAATTATTTTAGAAAAGCCCCAGGTTAATAGACAGCTGATGAATAAATGAAAGAAAATTTTACATCAAGTTAGGGAAGAGATTCAGCTGTTTAATAATTTTTGAGGCCAATGAATGAATTCCATTGTGTGCTCAAATTGCAGTATGTGGTTGTTTTGAATTTAATCAATTCACAAGGGCTTTTAATATTTATGCCCATCCAGCAATAATGTGTTGGCAACACTTAAAAGTGAATGAATTCACTCACTGTTCCATCATTGTCTTTTTCAATTGAAATAAAGTAATTTTATAATAATGATGTTGAGACCAGCTAAAAGTTGAAGGGTATGATACACAATGAGCCATGATGGGAAAAAACACATGAAGTTTCACTTAATATACCATATGTCTTAATATATGTCTTAATATACTGTACAACTTAATATACGTCTTAATATATGTCTTAATATACGACTTAATACACGTCTTAATATACAGTTGAAGTCAGAGGTTTACATACTTAGGTTGGAGTCATCGTTTTTCAACCACTCCACAAATTTCTTGTTAACACATTGGCATGTCGGTTAGGACATCTACTTTGTGCATGACATAAGTAATTTTTCCAACAATTGTTTACAGAGAGATTATTTCACTTATAATTCACTGTATCACAATTCCAGTGGGTCAGAAGTTTACATACACTAAATTGACTGTACTTTAAACAGCTTGGAAAATTCCAGAAAATTATGTCATGGCTTTAGAAGCTTCTGATAGGCTAATTGACATCATTTGAGTAAATTGAAGGATTACCTGTGGATGTATTTCAAGGCCTACCTTCAAACTCAGTGCCTCTTTGCTTGACATCATGGGGAAATCAAAAGAAATCAGCCAAGACCTCGGAAAAAAAATTGTAGACCTCCAATTTTGGTTCATCCTTGGGAGCAATTTCCAAACGCATGAAGGTACCACGTTCATCTGTACAAACAATAGTAAGCAAGTATAAACACCATGGGACCACGCAGCCATCATACCGCTCAGGAAGGAGATGCGTTCTGTCTCCTAGAGATGAATGTACTTTGGTGCGAAAAGTGCGAATCAATCACAGAACAACAGCAAAGGAACTTGTGAAGATGCTGGAGGAAACAGGTACAAAAGTATCTATATCCACAGTAAAACGAGTCATATATCGACATAACCTGAAAGGCCGCTCAGCAAGGAAGAAGCCACTGCTCCAAAACCGCCATAAAAAAGCCAGACTACGGTTTGCAACTGCACATGGGGACAAAGATCGTTCTTTTTGGAGAAATGTCCTCTGGTCTGATGAAACAAAAATAGAACTGTTTGGCCATAATGACCATCTTTATGTTTGGAGGAAAAAGGGGGAGGCTTGCAAGCCAAAGAACACCATCCCAACCGTGAAGCACGGGGGTGGCAGCATCATGTTGTGGGGGTGCTTTGCTGCAAGAGGGACTGGTGCACTTCACAATATAGATGGCTTCATGAGAAAGGAAAATTATGTGGATAAATCTCAAAGCCCTGACCTCAATCCTATAGAAAATGTGTGGGCAGAACTGAAAAAGCGTGTGCGAGCAAGGAGGCCTACAAACCTGACTCTGTCACACCAGCTCTGTCAGGAGGAATGGGCCAAAATTCACCCAAATTATTGTGGGAAGCTTGTGGAAGGCTACCCGACACGTTTGACCCAAGTTAAACAATTTAAAGGCAATGCTACAAAATACCAAATGAGTGTATGGAAACTTCTGACACACTGGGAATCTGATTAAATAAATAAAAGCTGAAATAAATCATTCTCTCAACTATTATTCTTACATTTCACATTCTTAAAATAAAGTGGTGATCCTAACTGACCTAAGACAGGGAATTTTTACTTGGATTAAATGTCAGGAATTGTGAAAAACTGAGTTTAAATGTATTTGGCTAAGGTGTATGTAAACTTCCAACTTCAACTGTACGCCTTAAAACACAACTTAATATACTTCTTAATATATAACTTAATTTACATCTTAATATGCGACTTAATATACGTCTTAATATACGACTTAATATACTACTTAATATACGTCTTGATATACGTCTTAATATACGTCTTTATATACGTCTTAATATACATCTTAATATACAACTTAATATACGTCTTAATATACAACTTAATATACAACTTAATATACTTCTTAATATACGACTTAATATACGTCTTAATATGCGACTTAATATACGTCTTAATATACGTCTTAATATACGACTTAATATACTACTTAATATACGTCTTAATATACGTCTTAATATACGTCTTAATATACGACTTAATATACTACTTAATATACGTCTTGATATACGTCTTAATATACGTCTTTATATACGTCTTAATATACATCTTAATATACAACTTAATATACGTCTTAATATACAACTTAATATACAACTTAATATACTTCTTAATATACGACTTAATATACGTCTTAATATACGACTTAATATACGTCTTAATATAAGACTTAATATACGTCTTAACATACACTACCAGTCAAAAGTTTGGACACATCTAATCATTAAAGGGTTTTTCTTTATTTTTACTATTTTCTACATTGTAGAATAATAGTGAAGACATCAAAACTATGAAATAACACATATGGAATCATTTAGTACCAAACAAGTGTTAAACAAATCATAATGCATTTTAGATTTTAGATTCTTCAAAGTAACCACCCTTTGCTTTGATGATACCTTTGCACACTCTTGGCATTCTCTCAACCCTCTTCATGAGGTAGTCACCTGGAGTGCATTAATTTACATCATATTCCGCTTTTCTGAAATGTCCACTCTCCAGTGTAATTTCCACACACACATAGCAAACCGATGCAATTCTAATGTGTGTATGAGTGTACATTTATTTGCTAAAAAATGTAATGTGTGTGTGTTCGCTTCGCATGGGTGCATGGGTGTTTGTGTGTGCACACACGTGAATGCATTTTCTTTCCCCTCCTGTGTCTGTTCACTCTCTCCCCCTACCCGCTCTTGCCCACCTGCCAGTGCTGATGAATGGCCTGGTCATGTGAGTCCATTTCCCCCAGTGCTCACCTGTAAGTGTTTCTGGAAAGAGAGGGACCCATTCATCCCATCCACACAACAACTCCACACAGATGCTAACCACAGACGGCTTGTGGCACCTTAATTGTGGAAGACGGGCTCATAATAATGGCTGGAACAGAATAAATGGAATGGTATAGAACTCATCAAACATGTGGTTTCCATGTATTTGATTTCATCTCGTTCTCTCCATTCCAGCCATTATTATGAGCCATCCTCCCCTCAGCAGCCTCCTGTGCTGCTCACATACATCAATAGCCCAGCTGGCTCTTGCCTAGCATGGGAAGCCTGCAGAGCTGGACTTCCACTCTACATCACAGCTTTCTCTATGTCTGTCTGTCTCTCCAGGAAAACTCAAATCTGCAGAGCAATAAAACAAACAAAGAAGCATCTAACAGGTCAGATGAAAGACTATATATTATGTTTCACAGCCGGAGGTTGAATGAGGAAGTTAGTGTCTGGAAAACATGAAAAGGGACAGTTTTATAAATGTCCATGGGCCAATTATTATTTAAGTGCTTCTCAGTACTGGAGAAGTGAAAATATCAGTCACAAATGGAAGCATATTTCTTATCAGCCAACATTCATTTGAGATGAGATGGCCAGCAATCTCCACTAATATGGTATACTTAATAACAGTGATGAGAATGTTGGCGACTAAATTGTGTAACAAACACAGCAGTATGTGTTTCTGGACTCAGATCCTGAGTTGTCCTTGACCACATGACATGACCAGTAAGCCTTTGGGCCCTACTGTGGTTTCCATGTGCGCCCATGCATGGAGCTCTTATCCTTCGTCTTAACAGCAGGATAAGGATCCCAATCAGTAGGTTGGGATGAGAACACCTTCCTTCCTTCAGGGTGAGGAATGTGGAACATCTGGACAGTGTCTCAGTGACAGTCCCCACCGGTACTCTCTCACTTTTCCCTGTGGTCACAGGGATCACGCCAGGGTCACAGGATGGGGTAATTTCCCGAGCAGCTCCGTCATAGCCAATCCCCAGGTTCCGTCGGGAGACAGGACGGTGTTATTTAAACAGAGTGTCAGGGATGGAGCTCTGTTATGGAGTGTGACGGATGGACCTAAGCTTTTTACTGACTGGGATTTCTGTGTGTACGTTCCCATTTCAAACAGATAAGGATCTATATAAAACAAACCTGGTATACCTTCACGGTGAAGTCTGTGTAACATCAGCCACTACTTCATCAGTGTTCATAAAAATAAGCCTGCTAATGCATTATATATTAGTCACATATGAACGCAGCAACAGTACCCTACTTATCTGATCTCAAGTGGCGGATGGATTCAAGAACTGGGGATTCTGACTGAAGTAGATGTGGTTTTTGTTAGTAATGTTTCTTGTGTCTTCAGTGGTTTGGTTTTCCCAGAGGGTCGGTTGTATACAACCGTTCTTAGCCTATTTTAAAGATCAGGTGAGACTTTACGCTGCCAGGTGAGTCTCTCCGCTCATGTACCTCACCATGCCTGAACAACACACAGTGCAAAGTGGACCAAGTCAAGCGAGGCCCCTGTCTGTTTGATGTTGTGTTCAAAAGGCAAAGGGTGGTGACAGACAGGTGTCGTTTGAACATAACTGAGAGTAAGAGACCTGGGATGGTTCCGGCCTTCAGTCACAGCAGGGGGGTTCCTCCTCCAACCCAGAGGGGATCACGCCAGCTCGCCTAATGGTCACTGCAGGAACACTGATCAAAGGAACCTCTCCCTCACCATACGTCACCGTACTGTGGCTGAGTGAAGCTCAAACTCTGTGTGAAATAAACATGTTGAAGAGGGTGTTTATAGTTTGTAAGTTTACTGTTTGGCCTTTAAAAGTGGGGCTCTAAGGGAGCTTAGATAGAAGCTGTCTTAGGTTTTATAATGTGCTTTGTAATGCCACCATTTAAAATTCAGGTTGCTCTGTGCCAAGGTCTGTAATTCCCCTCTGTCTTGCTTTTGAGCTTATTCGTAGCATATACTCTGGAACGATTCCACTGTCTAATTGATCTCAAACTTGACCTGTGACATCTTGACCTTCCACCACTGCGATGGAAATGGAGTCATAGTTTAACAGCATTGGGTGAGTGTAAAACCACAGAAGCACCATAAAACAGCACAACAACTTTGTTATCGGTACAGTACTTTACTAGCCAGGGTAATTTCCTGTGTGTCAGATATGAGGTTAGTGGCTGTAGGGAAAGCTCAGGAACTCTCAATCGAGACACTGACAGAGAAATGCTGCTGTGTTGATATTACTGTTGGAAAGGCCTGGACACACTCACACACACATGTGCACACGCATGCACACATGCACACACGGACACACACACACACACACACACACACCGGCCTTTACGGCCGCTCTAGCTCCCACCTCACTCAATGACAGCTCATTCCAAATCAATAATCAATATTACTGTCCTTGTAATGGGACTACGGCCCCTAAAACGCATTGATATCCCCAGATCTCATAGCTAGGCTCTTCAGAAAGAAGACAGTTTAGACAGTTTAACCCTTATACTGCGCTGGTCATTTCAACAAACGGCTTAGAAAATAGAGTGGCTGACATGTTCAATCGTGTTTAATAATCTCCAGCACTGCTTAGAAATCAGTGATCACTCTGGGGTGTGGGAATCGACTCTTTAAAGTGTGCTACATGAATACAAATGTTCAATGTGGCCTCTGTTGTGGCCTCTGTTCTAGCTGCATGAGTGAGTGAAGATATTGACCAGGTGATAGGATTGTTTTAGGTTGCTTTGTTGCATTCACATCCTGCATGTTAAGACCAGACAGAGGCAGCATACAGGAGCTCTGACAAGACTAAGACGTGACATGATAGGCAACCACCTTCTCCCTCACTTCAAGCTGTCGGGAAGGCGAATGGTGAGTTCTGGACTGTCCACTTGTCTGAAATGTCATTACCAATTAATACTTTTTACCTTGACTTTTGCACATCTTGCACAGTTACTTTTGTTTTGTGGATGTAAGGAATGGGAATGACTTTTTGTGTCAGTGTGAAAATGGAACCAAGGAGGCATTGTGTCTGCTCTGTGCATGCAGAATAAAATAATAGACATGGGGTTCTGCTGTGAGTTCTACAACGCTGTCACTGAGAGGTTTACCAGACGAATGGACTTCATTTACAAGTAAATGTAGGCCTAAATGCATTTTCCTTTGCAATTTGCAGGCTAGGCTTCTGTTGACTCATGAGAATGGACAACATCTCTTTGAATGCATTTTAATTTTTGCAAAGATTTTTTTTGTCATTTCGATTGTTGATATGTACATTTCGTTAGAACCTTTTTTATTATATATGTGTGTGTAAGGATTTGTGTGGCCGCCGCGCATTGAAAGAATTGTAAATCCATTGTGAAAGGCTATGAAGTTTGCATAGCAAACTATTCCAATGAAATGTGTCCATATATTGGTATTTTAGTGCCACCTATTGGTTGTAACTGTGGATGCCACATGGGTTTAAGGCTGAGCTGAGCTGAGCAGTGTCATTTTTACATTTGGTGAAAGTTATTTGTCAATTTTGGTTAATAGCCTATGTCACTCTGGTTGTTGGAGTTATCTGTTGTATGGTAAACTTGGTATATTTATAAATCTGGCTTTGATAATAGCCAGTGCTTACCCAGCCACCGACCTCACCACACGTCACTGGTGTGTGTGTGTGTGTGTGTGTGTGTGTGTGTGTGTGTGTGTGTGTGTGTGTGTGTGTGTGTGTGTGTGTGTGTGTGTGTGTGTGTGTGTGTGTGTGTGTGTGTGTGTGTGTGTGTGTGTGTGTGTGTGTGTGTGCGTGCGTGCGTGCTGCTGACTGCAGTGACTGTTAATGGACAGGGTCAGCATAGGCCTCGCTGCCCTGCCTAACCAAGTTTGGGAGACCCTGGCCTAACTGACATTCGTTGCATTGAGTGGATTTCATATTTTGCGCATGTGTATTGCATGTTGTGTGGGTATTACCTGGGGTAGCTGTGCTCATTTGGGCGTCTACATAACGTGGCACTTGCATACCTGGAACTGATGTGTGTGTGTGTTGTTCCAGGTATGCAAGTGCCACGTTATGTAGACGCCCAAATGAGCACAGCTACCCCAGCTACCCCATGAGCACAGCTACTGTGTTAGTGATGGCTGTTTAACAGTCTGATGGCCTTGAGATTAAAGCTATGTTTCAGTCTCTCAGTCCCAGTTTTGATGCACCTGTACTGACCTCGCCTTCTGGATGGTAGGGGGTGAACAGGCAGTGGCTTGGGTGGTTGTTGCAGATTAAAGGAGGATAGATTCTTTACATTTTGAGACAGTTTTATTAAATAGCATATGGGTGTTTAAATATACATCACTAGACCCAGCCACTTAGCTCTAAGTACATATCAAAGCCCCTCTGCTGTGTGCAGATGCTCTGTGGACTCTCTAGGCTTCTCTCTGCCTTAAACCCAGAACTGCATTGATGAACTCGAAAAATAGACTATTCTCTTGCCTTTAATCTTGTGTTGTTTCTCTTGTTCTCTTGTCTTTTGAACACACAAGGCTAAGATGAGCTGTCAGTAGGAGCAATCAAGCAAAACAAGGTCCTTCAAATAAACCCACCCTTCACCACTTTAGTCTCACATAACCACACTTCCAAGAATCATGTTCAATTTCAGAATGACCGTGTGAACGCCAGAAATCGAGTAAAAGGGTGAATTCTCCCTGAGTTTGTTTTGTTGGATTCCTTTGTACAATAACAATAACATGTTCCCTTCAGCGAACTCGCAAACAAGATATGATACTTCCTGCAGGTCAAATCAGAGGCTTCACTTTGCCCTAAATCTTACAACTGCACAATGTTCACAGTTGTGAAAATCCAAGGATCTCCACCCCCGTAGTCTAAGGATCTCAACCCCCGTAGTCTAAGGATCTCCACCCCCGTAGTCTAAGGATCTCAACCCCCGTAGTCTAAGGATCTCAACCCCCATAGTCTAAGGATCTCAACCCCCGTAGTCTAAGGATCTCAACCCCCCTGGTCTAAGGATCTCAACCCCCGTAGTCTAAGGATCTCAACCCCCGTAGTCTAAGGATCTCAACCCCCGTAGTCTAAGGATCTCAACCCCCCTGGTCTAAGGATCTCAACCCCCGTAGTCTAAGGATCTCAACCCCCGTAGTCTAAGGATCTCAACCCCCGTAGTCTAAGGATCTCAACCCCCGTAGTCTAAGGATCTCCACCCCCGTAGTATAAGGATCTCAACCCCCGTAGTCTAAGGATCTCAACCCCCGTAGTCTAAGGATCTCAACCCCCGTAGTCTAAGGATCTCAACCCCCGTAGTCTAAGGATCTCAACCCCCGTAGTCTAAGGATCTCAACCCCCGTAGTCTAAGGATCTCTACCCCCATAGTCTAAGGATCTCCACCCCCGTAGTATAAGGATCTCCACCCCCGTAGTCTAAGGATCTCCACCCCCGTAGTCTAAGGATCTCAACCCCCGTAGTCTAAGGATCTCTACCCCCATAGTCTAAGGATCTCCACCACCGTAGTATAAGGATCTCCACCCCCGTAGTCTAAGGATCTCCACCCCCGTAGTCTAAGGATCTCCACCCCCGTAGTCTAAGGATCTCAACCCCCGTAGTCTAAGGATCTCAACCCCCGTAGTCTAAGGATCTCCACCCCCGTAGTCTAAGGATCTCCACCCCCGTAGTCTAAGGATCTCAACCCCCGTAGTCTAAGGATCTCAACCCCCGTAGTCTAAGGATCTCAACCCCCGTAGTCTAAGGATCTCAACCCCCGTAGTCTAAGGATCTCAACCCCCGTAGTCTAAGGATCTCCACCCCCGTAGTATAAGGATCTCAACCCCCGTAGTCTAAGGATCTCCACCCCCGTAGTCTAAGGATCTCAACCCCCGTAGTCTAAGGATCTCAACCCCCCTGGTCTAAGGATCTCAACCCCCGTAGTCTAAGGATCTCAACCCCCGTAGTCTAAGGATCTCAACCCCCGTAGTCTAAGGATCTCAACCCCCGTAGTCTAAGGATCTCCACCCCCGTAGTCTAAGGATCTCAACCCCCGTAGTCTAAGAATCTCAACCCCCCTGGTCTAAGGATCTCAACCCCCGTAGTCTAAGGATCTCAACCCCCGTAGTCTAAGGATCTCCACCCCCGTAGTCTAAGGATCTCAACCCCCGTAGTCTAAGGATCTCAACCCCCCTGGTCTAAGGATCTCAACCCCCGTAGTCTAAGGATCTCAACCCCCGTAGTCTAAGGATCTCAACCCCCGTAGTCTAAGGATCTCAACCCCCGTAGTCTAAGGATCTCCACCCCCGTAGTCTAAGGATCTCCACCCCCGTAGTCTAAGGATCTCAACCCCCGTAGTCTAAGGATCTCAACCCCCGTAGTCTAAGGATCTCCACCCTCGTAATCCAAGGCTGTTGTTCCGTTTCACTATTTGCTGCTCCCTCGTACATAAACCCTCCCCTTCCTCTCTTTTTCCTTCTTTCTTTCCTCACGTGACACTTTCCCATGGAGGATAGCAGGCTATTCATCTCTACTGAGCCCTAGTAGTTCACCCCTCATTCCTTCCTCCCCCTCTCCTCCTCTGAAGGATAGCGTCCTTGGAGAGCTCCAGCGTTGATGAGGTGGCCACTGCTGCAGTTATATCATGGTAACTTACATTATTGGGCTGTGGCACGGCTCATCCCAAAGGCAGTGCTTAATTTGTAAATTGGGAGGTGGCGGAACGAAAAGAGAGCCCGAGAGAGGGGTGATCTGGGGGGCTCTGAGGTACGGGAATGCATGAAAAGAAAATTACCTTTATAATAAAGCATTGCATGCATTATCCTCGCTTTATCATACTGGCATAGAGCAGTAGAGTAGAGTTGAGGCACTTGCAGAAGTTGCACACATGAGGAAAAACATTTGTAGCCTTGGGTCTGGGAAAAATTTGGCCTTTAAAAACGAATTTCATGCAATTCTACATCATTTTAGATGACTGGAGACTTGAGCAGAATCTTTTTTAATAACTCAATAATTATCATAATGAGCGGCTACTTTGACACTGACAAACTCAAAATCTGATCAATAAAAACGACCTTGTTTTGAATCCATCAATAACCTAGGTCTAGGTGTGTGGAGACACACATATTGTACAGTTTGAGGAGGGAATTATAGTCCTAAAAAAGCTTTCCAGTTTCACTGACTCACCCAATGATGCACAGCTCCCTCACCGCTCATGCCAGAAGCTTATCTCTCTCCTGTTTTAATTTGTAAAACAATGCTGTTCAGTCAATAGGCCTATTTGGAAGTTGATAACTTGGTAGCTTACAGAGAGATTATTCTTTTTTCAGCAGGATCCATTTGCTTTCCAAACTGTGTTTTCCTGTGATTTTATTTGAAATATTGCGAAAAGCCTGTTTTGGCTGCATGCTGTTCACTGACAGATTTTCCGTGCGTTCTCGACTGTAGGCATGCCTTGTGATTGGGCTACACACAATCCACAGCTAGACTATTTTTGTTAAATAAGCTATTGATCCTCTGTGGCTAAATTATAGGCCTACTCCTGGTGTAGTATTCAGAATGATTTCATTTATTTCTGAACAGACAGCAGTAATTTGGCAAATATATTTCAATTTATCAGGGGTGCTGCGGCACCTCCAGAACCCTTCGCTCAGCTATAATTCTATAAGGAAATAAATGATGAAATGCAATGCTGGAAAGATGACAGTTACAGGGTCATGTCTATCAGAGCAGAGGGAGGGAGGGAGGGAGAGAGAGGGATCATAAAAAGTGAATCTCCTTCTAGTTCTGTGAGAGATACAGGCGAGCATCTATCTCTCCACATCAATGGCCACGCGTTGATATATAGGCTACAGTGTTGGGCAAACCATAAATCCGGCCCAGGCCAACACTAATCAATTATTAGAATATCAGGCACGTTTTCACATAACGTTTTTTAGGGGGCAGCCAGGAGAATTACAGAGTCAACTAACTCTGATTACATTTATTAGAATTTTTACATTGTAATCAGTGAAAATATTTTTCATGCCACGAGAGGTATCGGATACTGGCAAATGGGTTCCGTAACGAAACAGTCCAAAACTGAGAGGTACCAGATCCTGTTCCAGCAGGATCCGGTTAAAATGAAGCACTGCCCAGAAGCCCACAAAGCTTAGTGCCAAAGTTCCACACTCTGAGACTAAACTCTGACGAACAGACAAGTCTCACAGTGCGAATTTAATCTGAAAATGAGAGAGATTGTTATTTTGCTGGACACGTGCCTGTTGTCATTATAGTAGTGGTGTTGTGGAGTGTTATGGATGTTTGAATCATTTACACATCTCATAGAGACCAAAGAGGTGAGCTTGGATCATTGGTAGGTTTTAATGGCTGCATTTATTTATTTATTTTACCCCTTTTTCATGGTATCCAATTGGTAGTTCACAGTCTTGTCCCATTGCTGCAACTCCCGTACAGACTTGGGAGAGGCAATGTGATTACCTACTAGCGAAGCTCTGTGTGGTCTGATCTCTCAAAATGACCATACAAGATGTAGGATCTTAATTTGAGCGAATTTGCTACAGCAGGAAAATAATGTTGCAGTAACAGGAAATGTTAATTATTATGTGGATTATAATTAATGGACATTTTTGTAGAGGTTGATAAAACATTTTTTAAGGGAATATCAAGTCTGAAACTTCAAAGTGGAAATGACAAACTTCGGAAGCCTTTTTAAAGCTCAAATACTGCAGTGCAGGAAAGTTCTCTTGCAACAGGGTGATCAAATGAAGATCCTACATCTGTATATGTGATTGGCCATTATATCTCTTTATGGTTCAACTCTCTTGAGACAAGCAGATATGAATAGTTGAGGTGATTGGTATTATCATCTCTCAGCTCCTACTCAACAGTAGTACTTATATTCCTTGGATGTCAGAAATATGGGATGTCTGTTCTTTATGTGTTTGCAGATAAAACGTCCCCCGTCCTTTGTAACCTCTGCTGTAATGGCCTGTATGAATCCCCATAAACCACCACTCACCTGGTCATGGCTCAACCGGAAAGCACCACCAATCCCTGAAGAGACTGCTTCTAAACTCATATATTGTTGCTGTTTCTATATATGACATCGATTTGAGTTACCTTGGAGATGGAGTCACAGAATACGTAGTTTAAAGATTATTATTTTATATACCTTTGATTTAACATGTATGGAGCTTGATGACATTTCTGTTCAGTTTTCCTCCCTTATAATTTTGAGACGGTTGAATGGATGTTACCTCCCTGGTAAAAAGTTGGAGGGAACTCATAACCTTAGGGTGAACATTACTTTGGAACGAGGTAGCAGTTCACATATGAAAATAGTGTCAGTCTAGCCATTAAGAATCAGAAGCCAATAACTACAGTACATGTATTTTCACTGTAGAGTGGTCCCTCAGAGCTGCTTTTCTCCTTCTATCAATCCGTTACTTTCCCAACTTCCTTCCCCTAATGGATAGAAAGCAACACACACCCTGAACTACTCAAACCCCAGCCTTTTAAAAGGAAGCTACACAATAAGTCCAGCTCTTCTAGTGCATGGTAACGGAAGCTTAAGGACACAAAATGCTACAGAGTTTGTTTTCTGAGTGATCACAATGACCTTAGTAAATGTATGGATTTTTTAAACCTGCTTTTTAAAGCAGTCAGACAATGTGATTGAGCTTTGCCTCAACATACGATGACTTTTCTAGTGTTTCTAAATAATGACAGGGGAAGTAATTCTGTCTCAATATGGCCCTGGGCCAGGCTGGTTGCCTGTGAAGTCATTAGGTAATCTCATTTAGTAATGACCTCATGGTTCGTTTATGTACCTTTCACATTCACAGAGAGGAGTATTGTGGGAACAACCTGATGTGTCCCTGACTCCCTGTTTCATGTCATTGTTTGTTTGTTTTTTAAGAAAAATAGTTTTGTGCAGAGATGGATTCCAAAAGTCTGCGTTGTGAAATGAAATAGCGGTGAGGTTTCAGAGGGAAGAGAACATGTTGTGCCTTTGTATTCTGATCTGATCTGTGCTCTGAGACTTGCTGCCGAGTGTACAGCGGCACATATTCACGGGGGATCAAATATCTCCTGCAATTAGCTCTCCTATCCTCATATCTGCTCTGTCGGTGGGAGCCTTACATGGTTAATATCCTCAAACAGCCTCATCCTGATGCTCTGCGCTGCCATCATGTCTGCTTAGCTTTCTGCTTCTCTCTCATACACACTCCTTTTTTCCCTCCCGCTCTCTTTCTCTCTCCCTTTCTCTCTCCCTCTCTTTGTTCTTCCTCATCCCGCTCTCTTATCCTCCTTTGTCAGCAGTCTTGATGGAGTCAGTGTAGCACTCAGTTCTCCTTATATGGATACTTCTAGAAACCTTCTATCTGCTCTCTCCATATGCCTGCCAAACCTAACAGTTTCCCCCCCCATCCACATTATTCAGCTCCACCTGCCAGGAGTCTGAGAGTAGGGACTAATCCATCTTCAGGGCAGACTTTGGCACGCTGGATGTTAAATTAAAAACGTATCACCCAAAGAACTGGGTCATATGCACAAAGTATTGAAGACACAGTTTAGAAAATAAATATCATCAATCACAGGCTCCAGTACACAATGCTTTGTGAATACAGCTCCAGCCTGATGCTGCATCACCATACCCAATTATAGTGGTGACAGTTGGGAAAGTTTGTTTGTTGTGCAGCTAAAAGTCTCCAAATGTCACTAGTTTTAGGACGCTGTCCCAGAGGAGAACCTTTGGGCTGTCTTTCATCCGATATTTGGACACTGTCAAACAAATTTGATGGATGTGGTCATTGCAAAGCAGCAAATTAATGCATGGTGAGAGAGCTGGATTGTTATTTTCCAAAGAAAAGTTACTGTATATCGAGCCCAACAATCCAACAATCTAGATCAATAAACTCAGCCAGAGACAACAAGGGTCCAAAGGTAATGTAGATTTAACATTTTATTCATTGATCATCCATCCATGTAGATTGTGTCCCCAACATGGCTACATGATTCTTTTGAATAAGTATTTATGTTGAGCTTATCTCCAATTCATATCCTATTATTATTTATACATGAAAAGTTTAAAAGGCATTTGAATATCATTTGAATAAGCTGTTCTTGCATTAGTTCAACTTTGACATATAGTCTGTGTTGACTAAAAATACAGGAACTGCCAACCCAAGAAGTACTATAACACATTATAATTGTTGTGTCACATTACAACATGCAATTTATTCAACACCATGTAAATCTCAGCTGATCTGTGTTTTAAGCGAGGCTGTCTGAACTGTTCTGTAGTGGGCGATGTGACCTCGAGTCCTCTTCCAACAGTAATGGGGGCTCAATGTGACGATTGGCCAATGCAGACGAGGCGCCTTCATGTGACTGTATCAAACTATGGCCTAAATTGAGCCATTTCACATGGCTGTCAACTCTGAGCTACAATAATCCTTATGGGCGTATGATCCAAACATGACGGGACAGGCTATCCTGTTGTCATTACATTACAGTAGCTACACACTGCCATTCCTTTATCCATTATGAAAGGTGGTACTGAGATTGATTTCAGTACTGTCAGACCATATCATAACAGAAGTGCTCCACGTCTTTCATCTCACACTGCCCGAAAAATATATTGCAACAAACTTTCCTAGGACAATGTCAAAATTACTGTATTTTCACATGATTAAAAAAATATAGGAACACATTTCAAGGAATGATTTTTATTTAATATAACTAGGCAAGCCAGTTAAGAACACATTCTTATTTACAATGACAGACTATACACCAACCAAACCCAGACAACACTGGACCAATTGTGTGCCACCCTATGGAACTCCCAATCACAGCCAGTTGTGATACAGCCTGGATTTGAACCAGGGTGTCTCTAGTGATGCCTCTAGCACTGAGATGCAGTGCCTTAGACCGCTGCGCCACACGTGTCCTAGGTTACATCTATAAAACATCCTACTGATATGACAAACTTTGGTATGTTATATTATCATGATGATTATAGCCATGCTAGAACCCTCAAGAAAATCATAAGATTCAGACAGATCTATTCTCAAAGCCCTCTTACACTTTCCTACAGATAACCACCCACAATTAATGGTCTGAAAGGGCACCAGTAGGGCTAATTATCGTCCGACATAACATCCCCTGGTCTTACTGCATTGTAACAAGTTCATTGGCACTTTGGTACCACTATTGTAAATCATTATAAAAGGCCTGGAGATATGGTGTTGAATACAGTACATTCACAGCATTTTTTTAAATGTATTTTACCTTTATTTAACTAGGCAAGTCAGTTAAGAACAAATTCTTATTTTCAATGACGGCCTAGGAACAATGACAGCCTATATGGTGGAAAGACTACTGTATTTATTTCATTTTTACTTTTGCGTTTTACTAAGAAAAGGCTATGTTTTTTTATTTAAGTAGTATGTGTTCAGGAAGTGGAAATGAGTCTAAGCTATAAGAAGTTTGTTAATGGATATTTATATTTTGTGTTCTAAGTTGTCATTTCAGTTTTACTTGGTGTTATCACTGTTTCAGTGGCAGAACGACAGGTTTTTACCTTGTCAGCTCGGGGATTCAATCTTGCAACCTTTCGGTTACTAGTCCAACGCTGTAACCACTAGGCTACCTGCCGCCTGCAGCCTACATTTTGTGTAGTAGAGGCTTGTATGCGGCGAGAAATAAGCAGGATTTTTTTGTTGATATATTCTCATCTATCTCTGTGTGGTGGCTGATGGTTTCTCATAAGGAGTGGGCTGTGGGACTGTGTGGGCTGGCGTGCTGGAAGGCTGTGGGGCTGGCGTGCTGGAAGGCTGTGGGGCTGTGTGGGCTGGCGTGCTGGAAGGCTGTGGGGCTGTGTGGGCTGGCGTGCTGGAAGGCTGTGGGACTGTGTGGGCTGGCGTGCTGGAAGGCTGTGGGACTGTGTGGGCTGGCGTGTTGGAAGGCTGTGGGACTGTGTGGGCTGGCGTGCTGGAAGGCTGTGGGACTGTGTGGGCTGGCGTGCTGGAAGGCTGTGGGACTGTGAGTGCTGGCGTGCTGGAAGGCTGTGGGACTGTGTGGGCTGGCGTGCTGGAAGGCTGTGGGACTGTGAGGGCTGGCGTGCTGGAAGGCTGTGGGGCTGTGTGGGCTGGTGTGCTGGAAGGCTGTGGGACTGTGTGGGCTGGCGTGTTGGAAGGCTGTGGGGCTGTGAGTGCTGGCGTGTTGGAAGGCTGTGGGGGTGTGTGGGCTGGCGTGTTGGAAGGCTGTGGTGCTGTGTGGGCTGGCGTGTTGGAAGGCTGTGGGGCTGTGTGGGCTGGCGTGTTGGAAGGCTGTGGGGCTGTGTGGGCTGGCGTGTTGGAAGGCTGTGGGGCTGTGTGGGCTGGCGTGCTGGAAGGCTGTGGGGCTGTGAGGGCTGGCGTGTTGGAAGGCTGTGGGGCTGTGTGGGCTGGCTTGTTGGAAGGCTGTGGGGCTGTGTGGGCTGGCGTGCTGGAAGGCTGTGGGACTGTGTGGGCTGGCGTGCTGGAAGGCTGTGGGACTGTGAGGGCTGGCGTGCTGGAAGGCTGTGGGACTGTGTGGGCTGGCGTGCTGGAAGGCTGTGGGGCTGTGTGGGCTGGCGTGTTGGAAGGCTGTGGGGCTGTGAGTGCTGGCGTGTTGGAAGGCTGTGGGGCTGTGTGGGCTGGCGTGCTGGAAGGCTGTGGGACTGTGTGGGCTGGCGTGCTGGAAGGCTGTGGGACTGTGAGGGCTGGCGTCCTGGAAGGCTGTGGGACTGTGTGGGCTGGCGTGCTGGAAGGCTGTGGGGCTGTGTGGGCTGGCGTGTTGGAAGGCTGTGGGGCTGTGAGTGCTGGCGTGCTGGAAGGCTGTGGGACTGTGTGGGCTGGCGTGCTGGAAGGCTGTGGGACTGTGTGGGCTGGCGTGCTGGAAGGCTGTGGGACTGTGAGGGCTGGCGTGCTGGAAGGCTGTGGGACTGTGTGGGCTGGCGTGTTGGAAGGCTGTGGGGCTGTGAGTGCTGGCGTGTTGGAAGGCTGTGGGGCTGTGTGGGCTGGCGTGTTGGAAGGCTGTGGGGCTGTGTGGGCTGGCGTGTTGGAAGGCTGTGGGGCTGTGTGGGCTGGCGTGTTGGAAGGCTGTGGGGCTGTGTGGGCTGGCGTGTTGGAAGGCTGTGGGGCTGTGTGGGCTGGCGTGTTGGAAGGCTGTGGGGCTGTGTGGGCTGGCGTGTTGGAAGGCTGTGGGGCTGTGAGGGCTGGCGTGTTGGAAGGCTGTGGGGCTGTGTGGGCTGGCGTGTTGGAAGGCTGTGGGGCTGTGTGGGCTGGCGTGTTGGAAGGCTGTGGGGCTGTGTGGGCTGGCGTGTTGGAAGGCTGTGGGGCTGTGTGGGCTGGCGTGTTGGAAGGCTGTGGGGCTGTGTGGGCTGGCGTGTTGGAAGGCTGTGGGGCTGTGTGGGCTGGCGTGCTGGAAGGCTGTGGGACTGTGTGGGCTGGCGTGCTGGAAGGCTGTGGGGCTGTGAGGGCTGGCGTGCTGGAAGGCTGTGGGGCTGTGAGGGCTGGCGTGCTGGAAGGCTGTGGGGCTGTGAGGGCTGGCGTGCTGGAAGGCTGTGGGGCTGTGTGGGCTGGTGTGCTGGAAGGCTGTGGGACTGTGTGGGCTGGCGTGTTGGAAGGCTGTGGGGCTGTGAGTGCTGGCGTGTTGGAAGGCTGTGGGGCTGTGTGGGCTGGCGTGTTGGAAGGCTGTGGGGCTGTGTGGGCTGGCGTGCTGGAAGGCTGTGGGACTGTGAGGGCTGGCGTGCTGGAAGGCTGTGGGGCTGTGAGGGCTGGCGTGCTGGAAGGCTGTGGGGCTGTGAGGGCTGGCGTGCTGGAAGGCTGTGGGGCTGTGAGGGCTGGCGTGCTGGAAGGCTGTGTGGGCTGGCGTGCTGGAAGGCTGTGGGACTGTGTGGGCTGGCGTGCTGGAAGGCTGTGTGGGCTGTGAGGGCTGGCGTGCTGGAAGGCTGTGTGGGCTGGCGTGCTGGAAGGCTGTGGGGAGAAAGGGGAAAGGGCGGTAGTATTTGTAGACATTATTAAAGGCCCCTCTTAGCCTGCTGTTTCCTTGTGGCTCACTCCCAGAGGAGGTTTGCCTTACCACCTGATCTCCACACAGCCTGGTTGGTCATGAAACAAGCCACAGTAGAAATTAATTACTGTGTAATGCAATATCCGAGAGGAACAGTGTCTGTCCTCGCAAAGAGGACCCCTACTCCCACAGGGGACCAGGGAACTCAGAGAGTACGAGGGAGAGGAAAGGTCCAACTTGAAAGAAGGATAGTGGAGAGAAAGAGGGAAGGAGCAAGAGAGAGGGGAAAGAGGGTGGCAAGAGAGTGAGGGAAAGGGGGAGAGAGGGAGACAAAGATATATATATAGAGAGAGAGATATAGAGAAAGAGAGAGAGAGAGAGAGAGAGAAAAAGAGAGAGCGGAAAGAGAGATATATATATATAGAGAGAGAGAGAGATAGAGAAATGGATAGAAAGAGATATAAAAAGATTGAGAGAGAGAGAAAGAGAGAAAAGAGAGAGAGAGAGTGAGAGACAGAAAGAGATAAAAATAAAGAGAGAGAGAGAAAGTGAGAGAGAGAAAAGATATATACAGTTGAAGTCGGAAGTTTACATACACCTTAGCCAACTAAACTCAGTTTTTCACAATTCCTAACATTTAATCCTAGTAAACATTTCCTGTCTTAGGTCAGTTAGGATCACCACTTTATTTTAAGAATGTGAAATGTCAGAATAATAGTAGAGAGAATGATTTATTTCAGCTTTTATTTCTTTCATCACATTCCCAGTGGGTCAGAAGTTTACATACACTCAATTAGTATTTGGTAGCATTGCCTTTAAATTGTTTAACTTGGGTCAAATGTTTCGGGTAGCCTTCCACAAGCTTCCCACAATAATTTGGGTGAATTTTGGCCCATTCCTCCTGACAGAGCTGGTGTAACTGAGACAGGTTTGTAGGCCTCCTTGCTCGCACACACTTTTTCAGTTCTGCCCACAAATTTTCTATAGGATTGAGGTCAGGGCTTTGCAGAGGTGGGACCAAGTCATTGTGTTACAAGTCACAAGTAAGTCTCAAGTCTTAGCACTCAAGTCGCAAGTCAAGTCCCAAGTCAAGACAGGCAAGTCTCAAGTCAAGTCTCAAGTCCTAAACTTTGAGTTTCGAGTCCTAAACAAGTCATAATGTGCTCTTCACCAAATGTAATACCATTTCATATTTTTAACAAGAGTAATAGTTAGTATATTACATTTACACAAATCATGAATGCTTTTAAAAATGTATATATTTATTACTTTCCAAATAAACTTTATATTTCCATGGAAATACATGGGTAGCCATAAGAAAGACTCCCCCCCATTGCGATTGACTATCGAGGATCGCTATGGGGCGCAATCGGGCGATGTAGGCTTGTACACAATTGCCCAACCTTAACACACACACACACTCTCTGTGTGTGGTTACAATAGGCTAACTATGTCATTGATTGGCTGCTGTCCGATTCAAACTGTAATCCGTTAAATGAAGAGTTGATGCGCTGCACATTTTTTTTAATAGCATAATTTTTTATTATTTGGACTTGGGGGAGGGTATCAAGTCAGTTCGAGTCAAAGGGCTCAAGTCCAAGTTAAGTCACGAGTCATTGGTGTTAAAGTCAAAGTCGAGTTGCAAGTCACCATATTTGTGACTCGAGTCTGACTCGAGTCCAAGTCATGTGACTCGAGTCCACACCTCTGGGGCTTTGTGATGGCCACTCCAATACCTTGACTTTGTTGTCCTTAAGCCAATTTGCCACAACTTTGGAAGTATGGTTGTGGTCATTGTCCATTTGGAAGACCCATTTGCGACCAAGCTTTAACTTCCTAACTGATGTCTTGAGATGTTGCGTTAATATATCCACATAATTTTCCTTCCTCATGAGGCCATCTATTTTGTGAAGTGCACCAGTCCCTCTTGCAACAAAGCACCCACACAACATGATGCTGCCACCCCTGTGCTTCACGGTTGGGATGGTGTTCTTCAACTTGCAAGCCTCCCCCTTTTTCCTCCAAACATAACGATGGTCATTATGGCCAAACAGTTCTATTTTTGTTTCATCAGACCAGAGGACATTTCTCCAAAAAGAACGATCTTTGTCCGCATGTGCAGTTGCAAACCGTAGTCTGGCTTTTTTATGGCGGCTTTGGAGCAGTGGCTTCTTCCTTGCTGAGCGGCCTTTCAGGTTATGTTGATATATGACTCGTTTTACTGTGGATATAGATACTTTTGTACCTGTTTCCTCCAGCATCTTCACAAGGTCCTTTGCTGTTGTTCTGGGATTGATTCGCACTTTTCGCACCAAAGTACGTTCATCTCTAGGAGACAGAACGCGTCTCCTTCCTGACCGGTATGACGACTGCGTGGTCCCAAGATGTTTATACTTGTGTACTATTGTTTGTACAGATGAACGTGGTACCTTCATGCGTTTAGAAATTGCTTCCAAGGATGAACCAGACTTGTGGAGGTCTACAATTTCTTTTCCGAGGTCTTGGCTGATTTCTTTGATTTTCCCATGATGTCAAGCAAAGAGGAACTGAGTTTGAAGGTAGGCCTTGAAATACATCCACAGGTACACCTACAATTTACTCAAATGATGTCAATTAGCCTATCAGAAGCTTCTAAAGCCATGACATCATTTTCTGGAATTTTCCAAGCTGTTTAAAGGCACAGTCAACTTAATGCATGTAAACTTCTGACCCACTGGAATTGTGATACAGTGAATTATAAGTGAAATAATCTGTCTGTAAACAATTGTTGGAAAAATGACTTGTGTCATGCACAAAGTAGATGTCCTAACCGATTTGCCAAAACTATAATTTGTTAACAAGAACTTTGTGGAGTAGTTGAAAAATGAGTTTTAATGATAGTTAATACTCGTTTATACAGTATATACTGTATATATAGAGAGAAAGAGATAGAGATGGAGAGGGAGAGGGAGAGAGAGAGGGAGAGAGGGAGAGAGAGAGAGAGAGAGAGAGAGAGAGAGAGAGAGAGAGAGAGAGAGAGAGAGAGAGAGAGAGAGAGAGAGAGAGAGAGAGAGAGAGAGAGAGAGAGAGAGAGAGACACTGCAGGGATCCATTACAGGGTTTGTAAGTTATCATATTTGCTGCCTTGCCATGTGGGTTTATTGCACTGGGACACAGTCAGGAGAAACAGGGAGTTTAATAAGCGTGGCAGAAGAAGGAAAGAAATAGATGAGTAAATCTGGGGGCTTCCTCTCTTCCGTCCCACTCCTCCTCTCATTCATTTCTGCTTGTCAGGCACTTTCAGTTGGAGACCATTAAAGTGGCGAGTAGACTAACTCAAAGCAATGATAATCAAGAAGAGACTGAGTAGACGCTTTATAATTACCACTGCATTGAATACTGCACCATGAACCGCAACATTGATGAAACCGATCACAAATCATCATAGCTGACGTCTCCTCACACCCATTTAGAAGTTCATCACACATCTTCACACTCATTTTAGTGACTACCAGTATGCACATGACTCACCGCAAATTATCACAGCAGTGTACAACCCATTAAAATCCATCACAGCGATGCCACAAACATCATACTGTCTTTCATACAGCAAAACCAAACAATCAATCAAATTTATTTATAAAGCCCTTCTTACATCAGCTGATGTCACAAAGTGCTGTACAGAAACCCAGCCTAAAACCCCAAACAGCAAGCAATGCAGGTGTAGAAGCACGGTGGCTAGGAAAAACTCCCTAGAAAGGCCGGAACCTAGGACGAAACCTAGAGAGGAACCAGGCTATGAGGGGTGGCCAGGCCTCTTCTGGCTGTGCCGGGTGGAGATTATAACAGAACATGGCCAAGATGTTCACCTGTTCATAGATGACCAAAACCCCTTATAATTTACCAGATCTTCAGGAAACTCCATTGAGACCCTTCATCACCGACTCAGCCCCATGACACTAGGTTACTGCGGCAATGTCAATACTCATCACAATGACTAATGAATGACCCTGACACTAATCCCTACAATCTCAGTTGACTCCTTGCTTTGGACACTCAATACATCCCATCATATGATTCCCTAGCTCAACAACCTCCTCCTTCGTCATTCACTGCCTGCCCACAATGGACTAGAACCACTCAGTTGATACTCGATCAAGCACCTGAAAAACTCTCTTTACTTCTTGCATCCAATAATACCAGATCATCAGTGTGTAGCCTGCATCTTAGAGACTGCTGCCCTACGTACATAGTCATTGAACACTGGTCACTTTAACAATGTTGACATACTATTTTACCCACTTCATATGTATATACTGTATTCTAGTCAAGGATAATCCTATATAACTACTGCTGTACACACCATTTATATTATATTCATGTACTGTGCGTACTGTCCATGTACAGTGCATTCAGAAAGTATTCAGACCCCTTCCCTTTTTCCACATTTTGTTACTTTACAGCCTTATACTGAAATGGATTAAATAGTTTTTTCCCTCATCAATCTACACACAATACCCCATAATGACGAGGCAAAAATTGTTGTTTGGAAAACAAAAACAGAAATACCTTAATTACATAAGTATTCAGACCCTTTGCTATGAGACTCGAAATTGAGCTCAGGTGCATCCTGTTTCTATTGATCATCCTTGAGATGTTTCTATCACTTGATTGGAGTCCACTTGTGGTCAATTCAATTGATTGGACATGACTTGGTAAGGCTCACACCTGTCTATATAAGTTCCTTCAGTTGACAGAGCATGTCAGAGCAAAAACCAAGCCGGGAGGTCGAAGGAATTGTCCGTAGAGCTCCGAGACAGGATTGTGGGGAAGGGTACCCAAAACAATTCTGCAGCATTGAAGGTCCCAAAGAACACAGTAGCCTCCATCATTCTTAAATGGAAGAAGTTTGGAACCACCAAGACTCTTCCTAGAGCTGGCCGTCCGGCCAACTTGAGCAATTGGGGGAGAAGGACCTTGGTCAGGGAGGTGACCAAGAACCCGATGGTCACTCTGACAGAGCTCCAGAGATCCTCTGCGGAGATGGGAGAACCCTTCAGAACCCCAACCATCTCTGCCGCACTCCACCAATCGGGCCTTTATGGTAGAGTGATCAGACGGATGTCACAACTCAATAAAAGACGCATGACAGCCCATTTGGAGTTTGCCAAAAGGTACCCAAAGGCCTCTCAGACATTGAGAAACAAGATTCTCTGGTCTGAAGAAACCAAGATTGAACTCTTTGGCCTGAATGTCAACCGTCACTTCTGGAGGAAACCTGGAAACCCTACCATGAAGCATGGTGGTGGCAGCATCATGCTGTGGGATGTTTTTCAGCAGCAGGGACTGGGAGACTAGTCAGGATCGAGGGAAAGATGAACGGAGCAAAGTACAGAAAGATCCTTGATGAAAATCTGCTCCAGAGCGCTCAGGACCCTCAGACTGGGTTTCACCTTCCAACAGGTTCACCTTCCAACAGGACAACGACCCTAAGCACACAGCTAAGATAACGCAGGAGTGGCTTCAGGACAAGTCTCTGAATGTCCTTGAGTGGCCCAGCCAGAGCCCCCTACTCAAGATGGCGCCGACAGACATGGCAGCTCTGCTTCTAGCTCCTAAGCAACTTATTATTTGTTACATTATTAGCTCAAAACGTTTTTTGTGTTATTACATACAGCCGGAAATAACTTTTGGATATCAGAGCAGCGGTAACTCACCAGCATTACGACCAGGAATACGACTTTCCCGAATTGGATCATTTGTTTGTACCCCCCAGGGCAATTAAACTTATCCCAGAGGCTGCTCCAAGATGCTGCCGGCGGAGAAGAGGTATTCGGATTGGACTTCTAGTCAGACTCAGGAGGAGGGCACCGCTTCCGAGTATATTTCTCGCTAATGGAAGGCCAAAAAGATCATCAAGGACATCAACCATCCGAGCCACGGCCTGTTCACCCCACTATCATCCAGAAGGCGAGGTCAGTACAGGTGCATCAAAGCTGGGACAGAGAGACTGAAAAACAGCTTCTATCTCAAAGCCATCAGACTGTTAAATAGCCATCACTAGCCGGCTACCACCCGGCTACTCAACCCTGCACCTCAGAGGCTGCTGCTTTATATTCATAGACATGGAATCACTGGCCACTTTAATAATGTTTACATACTGCTTTACTAATCTCATATGTATATACTGTATTCTATTCTACTGTATTTTAGTCAATGCCACTTCGACATTGCTCGTCCTAATATTTATATATTTATATATTCCATTATTTTATCTTCAAATGTGTGTATTGTTGTGAATTGTTAGATACTACTGCACTGTTGGAGCTAGGAACACAAGCATTTCGCTACACCCGCAATAACATCTGCTAAATATGTGTATGTGACCAATACAATTGGATTTGATTTGACTCGAACATCTACATCTACTGAATGGAGAGACCTGAAAATTGCTGTGCAGCAACGGTCCCCATCCAACCTGACAGAGCTTGAGAGGATCTCCAGAGATGAATGGGAGAAACTCCCCAAAAACAGGTGTGCCAAGCTTGTAGCATCATACCCAAGAAGACTCAAAGCTGTAATCGCTGCCAAATGTGCTTTAACAAAGTACTGAGTAAAGGGTCTGAATACTTATGTAAATGTAATATTGCATTTTTTATATATACATTTGCAAAAATGTCTAAAAACCTTGCTTTGTCATTATGGGGTATGGCCTGATCACCGACAACGACGAGACAGCCTATAGGGAAGAGGTCAGAGACCTGGCCCGGTGGTGCCAGGACAACAACCTCTCCCTCAACGTGATCAAGACAAAGGAGATAATTGTGGATTACAGGAAAAAGAGGACCGAGCAAGCCCCCATTCTCATCGACGGGGCTGCAGTGGAGCAGGTTGAGTGCTTCAAGTTCTTGGTGTCCACATCACTAACAAACTAACATGGTTCAACACACCAAGACAGTCGTAAAGAGGGCACGACAAAACCTATTCCCCCTCAGGAGACTGAAAAGATTTGGCATGGGTCCTCAGATCCTCAAAAGATTCTACAGCTGCACCATCGAGAGCATCCTGACTGGTTGCATCACTGCCTGGTACGGCAACTGCTCGGCCTCCGACCACAAGGCACTACAGAGGGTAGTGCGAACGGCCCAGTGCATCACTGGGGCCAAGCTTCCTGCCATCCAAGACCTCTATACCAGGCGGTGTCAGAGGAAGGCACTAAAAATTGTCAAAGACTCCAGCCACCCTAGTCATAGACTGTTCTCTCTGCTACCGCACGGCAAGCGGTACGGGAGCGCCAAGTCTAGGTCGCAAGAGGCCGCTAAACAGCTTCTACCTCCAAGCCATAAGACTCCTGAACATCTAATCAAATGGCTACCCAGACTATTTGCATTGCCCTCCCCCTATTTTACACCGCTGCTACTCTCTGTTGTTATCATCTATGCATAGTCACTTAATAACTCTACTTAAATGTACATATTACCTCAACTAACCGGTGCACCTGCACATTGACTCTGTACCGGTAGCCCCCGTATATAGTCTCACTATTGTTATTTTACTGCTGCTCTTTAATTACTTGTTACTTTTATTTCTTATACGTATTTCTTTTAACTACATTGTTTTTTTTAACTACCTGTTGTATTCGGCCCATGTGACTAATACAATTTGATTTGATTTGTATTGTGTGTAGATTGATTAGGCGAAAAAAAACTATATATTTTTGAATAAGGCTGTAACGCAACAAAATGTGGAAAAAGTAAAGTGGTCTGAATACTTTCCGAATGCACTGTACACTGAGTATACAAAACATTATGCTCTTTCTATGATGTAAACTGACCAGGTTAATCCAGGTTAAAGCTATGATCCCTTATTGATGTCACTTCAATCAGTGTAAATGAAGGGGAGGAGACAGGTTAAAGAAGGATTTTTAATCCTTGAGACAATTGAGACATGGATAGTGTATGTGTTCCATTCAAAGGGTGAATGGGCAAGACAAAAAATGTGTCTTTGAACGGGGAGTATGGTAGCAGGTGCCAGGCGCACCGGTTTGAGTGGGTCAAGAACTGCAACGCTGCTGAGTTTTTCACGCTCAGCAGTTTCCTGTGTGTTTCAAGAATGGTTGAAGAACACCCAAAGAGTCCATGCCCCGACGAATTAAGGCTGTTCTGAGGGCAACAGAGCAGGGGTGCAACTCAATATTAGGAAGGTGTTCTTAATGTTTTGTACACCCAGTGTATATACTGTATATATTCGGGACTGACTCAGACATTGCTCGTTCTGAAATTTCATAATTTCTTTCTTTTTACTTTTTGTATTATTTGTTTATTGTTTTGTATTGCTAAGTATTCCTGCACTGTCGGAGCTAGAAACACAAGCATTTTTCTGCACATGTAATAACATCTGCAAAACTGTGTACGCAACCAATAAACTTTGATTTGATTTGATAACTTTCTGCATGCCCTCTACGCTTGAGTGATTCAGCACTATCTGTGACTGATATTAATTCACCTTGAGCCCCTGTGTCTCTACAGCAAACTGTTCCCCAAAGCTAGCAGATGGGGACGCATACAGGATTTGTGTGGGAATTTGTTTTTTAATGGCTCCCTTCTGTTCAGACACATCATTATCTATCGATCAGCCGATTATTTACCCTCAGGTTATATTGCCAGTCACCCGCATCAGGGCTGGCACGCCCACTGAGATGCAGGTTATATGGAGGGAGGTCAAGGCTGTACAGGTGAAAAGGTATACTATCCATATGGAAGGTGTAATTACTGTACGTAGGTTGAAGCCTTGGTTTAATCAAGTCCCTCCATTAAGGTGTTAGAGGGATGGGACTCACAGTCTGCCAAACCTGGCAAGCTACACGTAGAAAAACAGGATCCAAAAGGGTTCTGCAGCTGTCCCCATAGGAGAACCCTTTTTGGTTCCATGTAGAACCCTCTGTGGAAAGTTATATTCAAAGGGTTCTCCTATGGGGACAGCCAAAGAATCCTTTTTTAATTTTTTTATTTTTATTTTACCGTTATTTTACCAGGTAAGTTGACTGAGAACACGTTCTCATTTGCAGCAACGACCTGGGGAATAGTTACAGGGGAGAGGAGGGGGATGAATGAGCCAATTGTAAACTGGGGATTATTAGGTGACCGTGATGGTTGAGGGCCAGATTGGGAATTTAGCCAGGACACCGGGGTTAACACCCCTACTCTTACAATAAGTGCCATGGGATCTTTAATGACCTCAGAGAGTCAGGACACCCGTTTAACGTCCCATCCGAAAGACAGCACCATACACAGAGCAGTGTCCCCAATCACTGCCCTGGGGCATTGGGATCTTTGTTTAGACCAGAGGAAAGAGTGCCTCCTACTGGCCCTCCAACACCACTTCCAGCAGCACCTGGTCTCCCATCCAGGGACTGACCAGGACCAACCCTGCTTAGCTTCAGAAGCAAGCCAGCAGTGGTATGCAGGGTGGTATGCTGCTGCCAGGTTCTTGATAGCACCTTTTCTTCTAAGAATGTAGAGTAAGGCTCCTTGTGGATTTGTGATTAACCCCACCTACTGCTTACCATTTAGTCAGTCCTCTCTCTTCAATGCAGATGTGGATATAAGGTGAGAGAAAAAAATGAGAGATGTTAATCAGAATATGATTGGAAATGTCACACTGTATTTAACTGGTTGGTGTCAGAGAGTTACACCAGTAACTCTGTGGAAATACACAGATAGGATAACGATCATAAAGAGACAATTAAAGATGACAAAGATATTTTGGCAAGTCCATTATCCATAACAATCTCTCCAGAGGGATCATCCCCCAAATATTCTGCCTTGTTTTCTTGTCCTGTGGATTGGAGGAGGAGGCAGAGGTCATTACTCTACCTAAAGTCCCGTGGTAATTGAAATTAGGGAGGGGGTTGGAGGTAACAGGTGACATGATAATCAATTTGAGGCTGTATCGGAAACAAGAGCTGCTGGGGTGCTCCAGCTCCCTATAAAGAGACCAGATGGCCCCAGCCCTGTCTGGGCCTGTGAAGGGTGGAGGGGAGGGTGGGGGGGGGGGGGGGGGGGGGAGGGGAGAGACAACGGGAGGGAGGGAAGGAGAGCATGTGCAGGAGGGCTTTTTAGGGTGTGAGGATTTTTAGGGTGTGAGGATTTTTAGGGTCTGCGTATTGAGTGTGCATGTTTGCTTGAGAGACAGTGCCATCTGCCAGCAAGACACTTGGGGTTCAGCAGATGTGTTCTCTGACATTGGAGGAGCCGCAGGGAGGGATGAGGAGAGGATCTCGACACACTGCAGTCTACCTCTGTGGGAGGGAGGAGACAGACGGCTGGGTGACTGGACAGCTGCATGGCACATGACACCCACATACGCACATACACACCGTACCACAAATGCGACACACACACGCACATGCCCACACATACTAATACAGTATACATACTCACATGCTCACACAGATAAACATTGAGCCTGTTGACACAGATACAGATCTCTTGCCCCAGAGCTCTGGTTTTTGCCATTGGGCCCTGAGGGGAAATGCCCTTTTGGGGACACAGGAGGGGGTGAAGGTCTGGTCAGGGCTGTCCTCATTTGGGTGGTGTCTGGCTGACTGGGGTGAGCTGTTATGGCCAGTGACAGACAGATGGACAGACTGACTGATAGACTGACAGACTGTGACTGACTGACAGACAGACTTCAGGGCCAACAGGAGAGGCAGCTCCCAGGCAGCTGTAGAGTACTTATTTCCAGAAAGAGTTCATGTGTCTGGTCATTGAGCAGAGTAGAAGAGAGCAGCACAGACAGACAGAGTGAAGGAGAACTTTCAGATTTCAGTGAAAGGTCACCGTAAGCCCCGGCTGGCAGACCAGCCCGGCCAGTCATCTGGGATTGGCCGCAGGGACCGGCCCGGTACCCTGACTGCACATCTACGACCTTTAGAAAAGACACTTCCTGTCTACAGCAGTGTGTTAGTGTCTTGACTGAGGAGCGGGTATTCTACTCTAGTCTTCACAGGCTTTAGTATCCAGCAGTTTTCTCTCTTTCCTGGAGCTAAGGTTATCAAATGAAATCAAAGTGTCCGAGAGTCTTACTCCCTCTTGGTTTATGGGTGTTGCTGCTGGTGGCAAGCGCATACAAGCCTGAAAACTAGCAGACACTGTGGTCCTCGATGACACGAGTGTGACACCCCTGTAGAGCAGAGTTGTGACAACCCCTAGGAGCAGAGTGTAAAGGCTGCCTCTTAGTTTGGTATAACACCACCTCTGTTACCATGGAGAAACCACTGGACCATCCACTGTCCTCATCAAGAGACGTGTTGAATCTTATTAACACTATTTTCGGAGCACGACACGCACCGCTCATCCCAAGCCGGATTCTACCAACCAACCGCTCCTATTTTTAATTGCCGCTCATTAAAGAGAAATGCTGTTATTGCTCCATTTTCCCAAAAAAGTATGTCGAAACGGTAATTAACGTGGCATCTGTAAGAAAGCTGGCAATTAGCGAGACCTGACAGATGAGCAGGCCGTGGTGCCGGATGCTTTGATGACTCTGAAGTTCGGGAGAGCTGCATATTTGTTTTGCTTTAAAGGCTGCGGAGAGGAGGGGCACTGTTTGATTTAGGGCTAGAAACAGGGTAGCAGTAAATGGGCTCCTTGCTATCAATCAGCAGCGGCCAGGAAGAGATTAATATACAGTTGGCAAGGTTCCTAAATGATTAATTATTATTATTATTATTAATACATTATTTACTGTACATCGCTTAATTTTCCATCCACTCCAGTATAAGTTTAGTCACGTGATGCTTAACTCTCTCTAGCACTCCTGTTCATATTATAAAAAGAGTTTACCAATCCAGAGATGATGGAAAATTAACTAACCCTGTTGTCCTTTTTATGACAGGCGAGCCCGCGGTGACGAGGGAGAACAACTGTCTGAACGCGGCCAAGGCCTGCAACCTGAACGACACGTGTAAGAAGTACCGCTCGGCCTACATCAGCCCCTGCACCAGCCGCGTCTCCACTGCGGAGGTCTGCAACAAGCGCAAGTGCCACAAGGCCTTGCGACAGTTCTTCGACAAGGTCCCGCCCAAGCACAGCTACGGCATGCTGTTCTGTTCCTGTCCAGCCGGCGACCAGTCGGCCTGCTCTGAGCGCCGGCGCCAAACCATTGTACCAGTCTGCTCCTATGAGGACAGGGAGAAGCCCAACTGTCTCTCCCTGCAGACCTCCTGCAAGACCAACTACATCTGCAGGTACACCAGGATAAACAGTTGTCACAGTACACAAGATTGTACACAGGCATCAAACATATAAGATGGCTAACAATCACATAGTCTCACGTGTCAGACTCACACCACATACCAACCATTGTCAATGTATGGATAAAACTACATTCCAGTCAACAACAGTTAATTTTCTCAAACCCTTCCCGATAGCATCCTCTGTAATATTAAGAGGTGCTGGAGACAGATTACACATTCTAGCTCGGCACCAAAATGGTGGGGTGTCTAAATAAATAGCATGGAGGGTGCTATCATGCCTTCAGAGGTGTTGAGAAACATACCTGGCCCTGTGAAAAACACCATAAACAAACCTATTAAGATAACTGGAGACTATCTTGGGAGATTGCAAGGGAAATAAACCATCACTATTCACTAATGCATGAAGCAAACACTAAATCTACCTACAATAACTGAGAGTATTCAAGTTAAGCAGTGAAACACTGCTTTTCTTTCTGAATGCTCGTCTTTTCTGAGTTAAGTGTTTCATTTAGCTGTCATGTAGCAGTATTCTGGCTAGAATTACTGGGCGGCGGAGTGGATGTGTTTGGGTTAAGTGGCATCTGTTTCATTGGCAGTAATAGAGGCCATATTGAAATGCAGCGGAACAGACTGGACTCAATGAGTGACGTCTGACATCGCCTCTAGAACCACAGCACTCTGTCTGGGATCAAATGGAGGCATTAGTGCAAATAAATTGGGTCCATTTGGATTCCAGCCTCAGGGCTCTGCATTCTCTCTCTCTATCAGGCTCTCGCTCTCTCGCTGTCTCGCTCTGTCTAACTCTCGCTCTCTCTCTCTCTTTGTCTCGCTCTCTCTCTCTTGCTCTCACTCTGTCTCACTCTCTCGCTCTCGTGCTCTTTTTCTCTCTCTCATTTCTCGCTTTCTCTCGCTCCCACTCTGTCTCACTCTCGTGCTCTCTCTCTCTCGATCTCTCTTGCTCTCGATCTGTCTCACTCTCTGTTGCTCGGGTGCTCTCTCTCTTGCTCTCGCTCTGTCTCACTCTCTCGCGCGCTCTCATGCTCTCTCTCACTCTCTCTTCTCTTTCTCTCCCTCTATTTCTATCTCCCTCTGTCTGTCTCCCTCTTTCTCCCATTTTATATCTCTTCATTTAGCTAAATGTTCTTGTTCCCACTCTCTTCCCCTTCTCAACAAATGTGTAACACTAGGTGGTAGTAGGTTTTCCAGCTGTATCATGAGCTTGGTATCCAGAGCTCCTCTCTATTTGTGGGAGCGATTATAAGACCAGGCATACCTGCTGGCTGCTCCATCACCCTATGAGAGTGGTATTGTTAGAGAATATCCAGTCTTCTGGTGATTTTCAGTCCCTATAATGTTCTCTTTGAAGTAGCAAGAAGAATCGATATAAGTTTAAATATTAGACATGTAAAAAACAGAACGTAAGCAGAATCCATGTGGATGAGGCAAGGTAGACCAACAAGACATGACTGGTCTGGGCCATTGCTGATCTTGTGAAGGCTACTGGGCATGCACATGCGTTAATCATACATAGACAACATCGGCCTGAACTTGTGAAGACCTTTGGACAGGAACATTAGCTAATCAGTTATAGGCACCATTAGACCTGCAGTAGGAATGTGCAAGTCCCGCCACCAATAGAATCTATGCCCCAGTGTCTGAGACAATAAGAGAATGGAAACTAAGCAAGACAACAAGATTCATAAAGTGGAGTGACGATCTTTTGTAAGGGTAAGACTGTATAAAAGCCAAGTACTAAGAATGGAGAGTCAGTTCTTCCATGGAATTGCTCGGCTTTGCTACTATTTGTAATAAAGTCTATTTGAATTCACAAGCTCCGGTATCTGAGAAATATTTGATTCAATATTTCCACGACAGTATCACGGAGTGGAATCAACAGCTCTCCCTCTCCTCCAACGAGCCCAGGAACAGATTGATGAGTACTGTGTGTGTGCGTGTGTTTATAAACCGTACCAATCAGTACCATTGCTTTTGCTTTGTCTATTTGACAGTCACAGTTAGTCTTATAGGGGAGATGAGATAGTTCAGATGTTTCACTGTTGTCTTTCAGGTCCCGTCTGGCTGATTTCTTTGCCAACTGTCAGTCTGAGCCACGCTCCCTCTCTGGCTGTCTTAAGGAGAACTACGCTGACTGCCTGCTGTCCTACTCTGGCCTCATCGGTGAGTCTCTCCCTTGTTTCTATTAGTCAACCTTTCCTCACACACATTGATGAGTCTCACTATGGTCTTTCATTTTCTCACTGAATCCTCATACTGTCCCCTGAATGGCTCTCCTTCCTGTTGTTATAGTCATGTGTCACAGAGTCCCTTCACTCCCCTCCTATCCTCTCTCCAAAGGGGTTATTCCACTGTCCCCATAGGATAAGCCTTTTTGGTTCTAGGGAGAACCCTTTTTGGTTCCACTTAGAACCCTTTTGGGTTCCATGTAGAACTCTCTTTGGAAAGGGTCCTACATGGAACCAAAAGGATTCTACCTGGAACCAAAAAGGTTCAAATTGTTTATTTTCTAAGAGTGTAGTGCAGCACAACCCAACATCACACCACTTCATCCTGCCCCTCCACATCATTTCATGAAATTAGCTCATTGTTCCAGAGGAAACCAAGGAAACCAAGACTCATAGTTTCAGACAATGCAGTAGAGCGAAAGAATGAGCGTGTGAAAGACAGGAGGTTGGTGGCACCTTAATTGGGGAGAACGACCTCGTAGTAATGAATGGAGCAGAATAAGTGGAATGGTGTCAAATACATCAAACACATGGTTTCTATGTGTTTGATGACATTCCATTTACTCTGTTCCAGACATTATTATGAGCCGTTCTCCCCTCAGCAGCCTCCTGTGGTGTGAAAGATACAAAGAGAGAGGGGGAATGTGGGAGAAGATTTGTCTCCTTTATCTTCCCCTTCTCTCTGCTTCTGTGTGCTGAGGGAACCATCCTAGCTCAATCCATCACATTTTCCTGACTAGCACAGCTGTTACAGATAGTCCACACAGCAACCAACAAAATGCCAATTCATTTTGCCGCAAAACAAAAAGGGCTTGTTTGGACGGACGCCAGTAGGGGAACAATGTGTTAAGGGAGCAAGAAATCACTGACTGTAGCTATTTAGTTTACTACAAAGCTGGAGAAACCTAATTCTGCCCACTGCCTTTGGAAATACTTCATATAGTCACTTTTGAAAATACTCCATTATGTTTTCAGTGTTACTTGTTGATGAGAGAATTGGATGAAAATAGAGCTGGAAGAAAGTTTTTGCATGAGTTTTGCATTACAAGATGGTTAGGTGCAGTGGGAGGCGGATCCTCTTTCACCATACCTCATAACCAGCCAATGACCAGCCAAGAATACCAATAGGTCGTCGCTCTACCACAGAGGATACCATGTCTATAGCAAGCCAAATGGAACAAAAAAACTTTATTTAAAGGCCCAGTGCAGTCAAAATTAAATTTTTACTGTGATTTGCATAATATTGTACAACAGCTGATTAAACTAACATTGTTTAAACTAACACAGGACTTTCTAATCAGCAGTTTTGCATGGGCGGGAGTTTCGGCACTACAAAGAGAGTTCCAAATCTCACTGCCAATAACAGCTAGTTTTCAGTTTTTCCCTCCCCACTCAGACCACTTCCAGAGAGTCCTAGCTAAATTCTTACTATTTTTGTCCAATTTAATGGAAATATATTACAGTAAGGTACTTAATTGTTACCCGGAAATGATTTGATATGGATATAAAAACAGCTGCATTGGGTAATATATTGTATTTCTTCCCCCTCCCAACAGGTACCGTGATGACGCCCAACTACCTGCGCTCTCCTAAGATCAGTGTTGTCCCCTACTGTGACTGCAGCAGCAGTGGCAATGGCAAGGAGGAATGTGACAAATTCACAGAGTTCTTCACAGACAACAGCTGCCTCCGTGAGTGACTGACCGCGCATCTCCTGTCCTCTCCTCTCATCTTCATTCTCATACCATTTTCCTGTCTCCTCCACTCTTTCATTGCGGGTCTCCTGACAATTATTCATCCCTCTCTCATTGTCCCTACCTTCATCCTCCCGCTCTCCCAAGTGATGCTCCATTTCTCCTGTGAGCTTTTTGGCGAAAATCAGAGAGAGAGGAGGAAGAAACAGAAACAATGATAAGGGTGTGTGTGTGTGTGTGTGTGTGTGTGTGTGTGTGTGTGTGTGTGTGTGTGTGTGTGTGTGTGTGTGTGTGTGTGTGTGTGTGTGTGTGTGTGTGTGTGTGTGTGTGTGTGTGTGTGTGTGTGTGTGTGTGTGTGTGTGTGTGTGTGTGCGTGCGTGCGTACGCACATTAATAATAATACTGTTCTTGTGTGAGTGACTAGTTCCCCGGAGTAGCTTTCCTGGATCAGCGATAGCCAGGGCCCAGTTTTTCAAAAGTGATTTATCCGGATTTCGCCTATCGGATATGACTAAATGCATAGAAATAGAATGAATAGAATGGTAATCCCCATTCAAGCCAATGATTTGTCTGTTCTATTCATTATTTTTCTATGCATTTAATCCTGTCTGATAGGCAAAATCCAGATATCACCTTTTTTTAAAACTGGGCCCTGGGCATTGTCTTCTAACTTGGTGGCCCTCCTCTCACATATCAGACAGCTTTAATTAACCCCCCCCCCTCCCTTTCTCTCTCCATCCACTCCTCCGCCACAGAAATTCCTTCTTTAATAAATACAGCTCCTTCACTATCACAAGGTGCCAGGCCTCTGGAGATAGCAGATCCATGGCTGTGGTGCCTGTCTTTGTGCAATCACAGCTCAACTTCCTCTGCTGTGTTATTGGTATGGCATTGTCTCTCAGCCCTTTTCAAAGCCAGTAGGATCCCACTATAGTCACGCTCTCACCAACCCTATGGGGAAGTTTGTTTTCACTGTATTATAGAGATAGTGTTATATATAACATTTTGTTCCCAATGTGACAATGTGCACGACACAGCACTATCACAACAGAGCAATTTCTTTAGGGGAATTTCAGTGTCATTGAAATCTATTTGACCTACTGCTATTGAGAAGGATTTGGGTTTTAGCTTTGAGAAAGAAAGCCATTGAGATAGAAAGACGGGTTGCCTCCCACAATGTCCCAATGGTCCAGCATACACATCTGCAATTAGACCAACATGAGTTTGGCAGAGAGGGAAGGGAGGAGTGTGGACATCCGTCCAGCATCATATCCATTCATTTCCTGACGTAAACATTTCGCAAGTGAGTAGTTTGCATTCGCCATGACGTTTATGTTACAGGCTGACAACCACTGACTGGCTGTGGCTAAAATTAGCCTAAATATCTGCGTCCGCATTGTGTCTGCCAGTAAACACAGTCCGCCTATGTCATGTTTCCGAGGGGATTATTTTGTCCCTACCCAAACTCTTGATTTTTTGGGAGAGCTGTCTGTCTGAAGAGCACCTTCCCTGAATATTTGTTCTCCTGGCAAGAAAATCTGACATGATTCCCAGACCTAGTACTGTCCTTAATAGGAGTACTTTGCTGTCACTACACGTCTCTGTGCTCCTCTAGACATCCAGGAAGAGCCTGTGAAGCTTGTCCGGGTTAAACTGTGTCCAACTCTCCCTCTATTCCATTTGACATTAATATTTTAGTAATTTAGCAGACGTTCTTATACAGAGGGACTTACAGTTAATGCATTCATCTTAAGGTAGCTAGGTAAGACAACCACGTATCACAGTCATAGTAAGTACAACTTTTCCTCAATAAAGCAGCTATCAGCAAAGTCAGTGCTAGTAAGAAAACAGATCACTTCCTGCAATTCTACACATTTGCCATGAGGGTGAAAGAAAAATTTGCTGATTTTAAGCTCATTTCCTACATTTCTACACATTTTGCCAAGTGGCAGACAGAACCATTTTCAGTTTTGTAGCTAATCTCATGCTATTCTACACATTTTGCCAGGGCTTATGACCTCCAGGGAGTTCCCAACTGACGTGTTCATATGCTATCTGGGGGTGCACCCCAAACGCCTGCGTGCCTGTTCAGTAATCCGGCCCTGAGTGCAAGTGTTGAGCATAGACTAAAAGTAGGGAGGTGCAGTTCCCCTTTCTGCTCCGTAGACAAGCACCAGGATCATGAAATGGATGTGAGCTTCAACTGGGAGCCAGTAGAGTGTGGAGGAGCGGGGTGACGTTGGAGAACTTGGAAAGGTTGAACAGCAGGCGGGAAGAGTTTTCTGGGGTTTGATGGCACAAGCGGGGAGCACAGCCTCTGATCCCCTCAGAGTACCAAGGCATGGCTAAATCCCCTCTATCTCTCTCTGAGACTAAATTTAAAAAAAAGTTGTGATTGTGTTGTGACTGTGACGTCATGTTGTAAAAAATTTCACAGCATGAAAATGATCCCAGTCAATAATTGAACGCATGTCTGTGTGGATGGCAGATGTTTCTCTCACACCACCTCACTCTTGATTTATCTAGCTACAGTAACTTGCAAGTTTAGCTGTAAACTGGTCGAGGTGGCTTGTTCTCAGAGGTATGCATTTTTTATTTGTTTGCATAGCTAGCTAACTAACTAACAAATATATGCACTCTCAATCAAAAACGTAGCGCCCAAGTCTTCGCAATCGCAAAAATCCTCTCCTCAAATCGAACCCTCGGCACTTTGACCGCGAGTCCGGGTATTTATATGCCGACCTTACGGCTCAAAAAGCTTTTGATTGGTCAGAGTCAATACTCCTGGCCACCATTAATTGGCAGATGTGTGAAGCAAATGTGTGTGCCCACAGAACAATTTTTTGAGATCGAGGGAGGGTGTGTGAGAAACATCCGCACGAGCGCAGCCATCCACATGAAGAGCTACGTGTGCAATTATTGAACTGGGAACATTTTCACGCTGGGAGATATTTTACAGCATGTCACAATCAGAATATGATCAGAACGATTGGGAACTATTTCACAATGGGAAGATTTTTACATGAAACGTGGCGGTCTCGGGGCTATCAGCGCAGCTCAGAGGGAACATTTGTCAGCACTAACACACAGTGACAGATATGCTCCCACACAACCGTCAGTGCTGGTGTGGCTCCGAAACTGTGATAGGGCCTTGCTCTGGCTCCTTAACCAGGGGGCCAGCGGGAGGGCTCTGTCCGCTTACGGAAAGCTCTTTTGGAAGGCATTAGAAGACAAAGCGTAGCTGCTGATTTGCTTCATCTAATGCTAAGCATACATTGTTCCCGGTTAAGGATCCTCTCCTGCATTTGCCTCTAGGTCAGCAGAGTAAAGTACTGTTGTTCTCTTGCACCATTCTTCAATCCAGTACAGTGATGGTGGTTCAGTATTTGTCATACAGCTTTATTCAGCCATGACAAAAGGCATTACAAGGTTGTTACGTGACCAAAAAAGTTGGAAGTGAGAAAAGAGAAGTAGAGAGTTACTTCTGCTCGATGGTACATATAGAGTGGTTGGTGGTTCATTTGCCGGTAGCAGTGGCATTGTGAGAAAGAATATCCCAACAGAGAGGTCACACTGAGTAACCGGCAGCATTATCAGCAATCCATAAGTGCCCAGGGGGCATCCACCCTCTGTGCTCCTGAGAAATCACCTAGGAGATCAGTAATGGTCCTATTCTTCTGACCAACGGCCTGAGTGGAACTCCAGCGGGCACATTTGCAAGGCTCCTTTATGCCACGTCTAAGCACTCACTCTTAGTTCAAAAGATCAGAGGTTAGTGTTAGCTCTCTCCTATAAAAACCCTCTTATCGGAGGAGACTCGCTTTTAACTATGTCCTTCAATAGTATATCCAATCCCTATACTGATCGATTGTATCTTTGTTCTGTATGACTATGCAAAACAAACACCAAAACTCTGACTATTGCAATAATGTCAATGTTAATTGTTAAATAAAGACTACAGTGCCCAATTTCGGGCAACAGATTTACTGGTAATTACTGATAGTATGTTTACATTACTTATTTTATTCATTTCCTACCGTTTTATAAGTCAGAACACAAGAAACTAGACAGCTCTAGGACACCTAAACGGCAGGTAGCCTAGTGGTTAGAGCGTTGGCCCAGTAACCGAAAGGTTGCTGGATTGATTCCCTGAGCTAAAAAATCTGTGTTCTGCCCCTGAACAAGGCAGTTAACTCACTGTTCACCTGTAGGCCGTGATTGTAAATAAGAATTTGTTCTTAACTGACTTGCCTAGTTAAATAAAGGTTCAAAAATAAAACAAATTATCTGTTGAATAAATGTGTCCAGTTGTCTGCTGCGTCATTACGATCCAATTGGTCAGCTCCTTGTCACGTTAAAGGGAGGCCCTTAGAAAATTAGCTCTCTAGGTCGACTCGCTCGTAAATTCAATCTGGAGGGCGCTCAGCGTGTGCTCTGGACGTTCATAAATTCAGAGCGTTGTCAGATTGTCCGTTCGTAAATTCAGAGCGTTGTCAGATTGTCCGTTCGTAAATTCAGAGCCTTGTCCGTTCGTAAATTCAGAGCGTTTCGCTCTCGGAGCGTTCAGAGCCTGCACTGGACGCTCTGGCTGAGGAGTAGGGTTGATCCGAGCGTTCTGACCTCACAACGGCAGTTAAGCACCCAAGCTAACGTTGGCTAGCTTGCTAGCTACTTCCAGACATAAATGAGAGAACACCTCACTTTGACTATTTTACTTGCCCTAGCAGAGCTGGTTAGGCTGTTTTCATGTTATCCAGAGCGCTGATGACTGTAACTGCAGCTGGCAACAATTTAATTACGCTTTTTAGCCGACGTTTACTGACAACGGCCATATTCAACAGGTGTTGAGCGTTCGTAAATTCATCAGTTATTATGCGCTATGGCACACGGACGAGAGTGCTCTAAAATCAGAGTAGATAACTAAAGCGATTTTACGAACGCACCTTCAAACTTTTTTTACGTTTGCGAAAAGGGTCGAGGGGGGTGGACACGACACACTTCTACATTATTCAAAATATTGCCTTCTTGCTAGATTAATGAATACAGCCATAGCAAAATGGGTCTTTTTGTTTGGTTCAACAGACGGCCATGCGCACTAATGCCTGTCTGTCAGTGTTTTGGTTGATGTAAATGTCACTACGTGATATGATATCATGTTTACCCATGTGCTGTTTGTACTTGATGAATGGAAACAGAAACGATTAAGTGGCAGATTGTGCAGATTCCAGGCTGTTTGCACACAGTGTGATGATATTCCCTGTTTAAACATGGGATTTATCTCCTCTCTCCTCTTGGTAAGACAAACACTGCATTCCTGTGCAACTGGAACAGCCTGCCTGGCCTTCCTGGGTGTCTGGATTCTAACATTGCTCAGTGTTTGCAGAGTAAAGGCCCAGTGTTAAACCCCACTCTCGTCTGTCAGCAAGAATAAGACACAGGGTCCAGTTTGTACACTCACACTCTTAGTAAAAAGGGTTCCAATAGGGTTCTTCGGTTGTCCCCATTGGATAACCCTTTTTGGTTTGAGGGAGAAACATTTTTGGTTCCAGGTAGAACCCTTTTGGGTTCCATGTAGAAACGTGGAAAGGGTTCTACATGAAACCCAAAAAGGTTATAACTACAAACAAAAGGGTTCTCCTATGGGAACAGCCGAATAACCCTTTTAGGTTCTAGATGGCACCTTTTTTCCTAAGAGTGTAGTCGATGCCTGTAGGAATACACTCATCCTATTAGGAGTGAATTACAGTATGTATTCTCAGGGGCTTGACTGGCAGGTTATACATGTTAGTATTTCTCAAGTGCTGCTGATTCCTCAAACTCCACTGAAAGCTCTGACATTGAGCTAGAGCTAAATAGGAGCTAAACTCATGTACATTATCACAGCACAAACATTGTGTCTAAATTCGAAACTAGAAAAGCACCTCATCAGCCGTGACAGACGACACCGTCTAATGCGGTGTCTCTAATTAGTCTTTGTTGAGAACAAAGCTCCATAAAAGACCTTATCAACAAATTCAATACACTCATCAGGCCGCCGCTGTGCTAGCACAAAGTATTAGTGCACTAGGATAGGCTCAGTGGCACACCCGCTTTCTTCACCGCAAGATAATGAAACCAGCTTTAATTGATTCACTCACAGCCAGCATTTAAGAGGTGTGGCCCTATACAGCCTTAGACGATTCAAGCCTAAATGAGCTGACAAGTAAAAAATAATAATAAAAAGCATGTCCGTTCTTTTCCAAAGTGTTGGCTCACAGTTTAAATGGATTCAATGACCCAGGGAAGAAATAGTTGAATTCTTCTGTGAGCGGTGCATAACACTGATCCATCTAGCTTCAGATCTGCCTGTCTGCTTCACTTCAAAGATAGACCAGGAACATTGTATGCACTCTAATGTGTTGGGTAAAAGGCCACATCATCACTTTGTTATTATTATGGCCTTAGCTAATATATTCATATCCCTCAGACAAACTTAAGCACACTCACTAGGGTTGTAGTTTAGAAATTAGTTTTTCCCCCGGTGTATTTCCATATAATTAAATTGTTGTCTCCCACCTATTCCATAGTGTTTGGGTAAGATAGCCTAAATGGAAAGTGTTTTACTCCAGTAATGGCTTTATGAAAAGCTTTAGATTTTGGACAGATGTAGTCTCTTACAAACAAGTCCACATATGGACTTTCTCTCGCTCCCTCTCTCTACAACATTGATGTCTGGTCTTTCTGTAGGCAATGCCATCCAGGCGTTTGGGAACGGGACAGATGTGGGAGTGTGGCAGCCCATGCCACCGGTGCAGACCACCACCTCCACCACCACTCCTTCCCAGAAGGCTAAGGACCGGTCCCCCAACTCACTGGATGTCGCCACAAACACCAACCACCTCAAGGCAGGGGACGAGTCCCTCTACCACTTCTGTGGAAGCTTGCAGGTGAGGGTTCCAACAGCTGATTTCATACCGCATGGACCTCCTGTCCTGGAGGCCAACGGCCAAGCATCTATTCTGAGGGAACTATTTTAGCTAGGCGCTGGCTTAATTTAAGCATTATTGATTTGATTTGAAAACTGATACTGCCTCATTTCAGCAGAGCCTGAATTAACTTTTATGGACTAACAGTTGCTCTGCAGTATAGGAGTCTGAGGCACACAGATGGAAGTGTTAGTCTATTAGTGGTGTACACACTGAGTGGAATCAGTCCTTCTCATAGACAGAACACTGTCCTTCAGTGAGTCAATCAGCACGTCCTGCTACACACTGCAATTCAAACAGCATACACACTACATATATACAGTATTGTATATTATATATATATTATATACTCCATCACACAAGCATTTCACTCCTACACCTGTTGTTTTATGAAGCATGTGATAAATAACATTCGATTTGATTCGATTTGACACAGCATACTAGTGCCCTAGAGAATCCCACATTGCCGGCATGTAGGCTTCATTCACCTCAGTAATAAAGGCTTGGTGGTGTCACCGAGTGACAAGGTGACGCGTGGTCACCCACACTGATCTGAATGTCACCGGCTGCCACCCATCTCCCATTAACACAGATGACTGCCTGCCTGACTGCCAGCCAGCCGACCCCTCGCCTGATGAGGTCCTCCGTCCCTGGCTGCGTCCCTGGATGCTCCGCCAGCGCCATTTGAAAGGGCATTCATATGCTAATAGGACAAATTAGAATAGATTACCCCAATTGATCTGGACGGGGGATAAATAGTGTTCAGGTCCAGGGGTGGAGTGGGTTATCTCTGTGATGTTGTCAGGGTGACTCCTGGCTTAGACAACCTGCTGGAGATGGATCTGTCAATGTTACAGACACTGATGTTGTATCAGAGCTCAGAATGGTTGATGGGGCTTTCAGTGATGATTTACATGAGCTGAGGTTAAGATGAACATCTAAGATTGTAACTCGATCAGTGGTCAAAATACAAAAGGCTTCCACAAAGCAAACTCAGCCACTAAAATGTTTAGAGTTGGGAAGCTCACTGTATTATTGTTGTAAACCAACAAGGCTACTATTATAGATACACACACTCTCTAATCAGAGGAAAGCTCTCACTTCGCAAGGAGTTCCAAACACACACAACACACACACAAATGCATACAGTACATACACCCAAACACACACACACTGTTAGCCCTGTTTGCTCTGGAGCATGTGTTGAGCAGGGACGGCTGTCGGAGGCAGACAAGCTCTTTCTAATCACACAGGGGACGGGCTTGTAAGAACATTCACTCCTCTCTCCTCTCATCATCGATTAGAAACCCTCTGTGCTGGTACTGCCAGACAGCTTTAGCACTCGTCCAATGACTCAGGGCCCCACTAGACTACTAGCCAAAAGACAACTTCTCCCTGTGTGAGGATCTCTATGTGAGCAGCTTGAAATATGTGCTTTTTTCTGCTTCCTTTTGTTAATTTTCTAAAATCTAATTTAGCTTCACTGTGTATTCCTCAAACTGCCAGGGTTTTTTTTATTTTACCGTAAGCTTCAAACTGAATTAGGAAGGGTTCTTTTGGTCTTGTGAGAGGGTTTTGCCTCACTTTGCCTCTGTGTGTATTGAAAGTGGCGCAGGCAGGAATGCCTTTTGTCCCACGTCGGAGATTAAAGTCAGGTGTCTCCTAGCGTGTCTAAGAACCTGAAACAAAAGGAAGGAGAGTCTGTTCTGTTGCTGCTGAGCCCAGCAGGGCCTGTAGCGCTCCCCAAACTGGGCCTGAAAGTTAAGAGCAGCAAAACAGATCATTCAATGTGGTCCCCAGAAGTGATTCAGTTTTACTTTTGAATAGTTAATGAGTAAAACATATGAATTCAGTCAGCATTTCTGCATCCACATCCCCAGTGGGTGAAATTGGATGCAATGACGTCTTTTGTAATGTCTTGGTTAGGTTGTATACTGATTATATTAGAAGGTTTTTTACTTGGTAATCTGGTTGCAGGTTATTAGTATTCAACACCTTACACATAGTTGTAAAGGATGCAGGTCTGATTCTCCTCTGTTCCACATGAAGTCCCGTAGATGATGCATGGTGGTGTATCTGAAACAATAACCGCATGCCCAGTCAAGCTGATGGATGGTTTAGGCCAACGGCGAGAAATGAATTGTGGGACAGCTCTGGGTTCCGTTCAGTGAGCAATGACAAACATCTGTCATTTCCCTCTGCTGTGTCCCATCCAGCTCCCACTACAGCCAAATCCACACACCCTCACACTGTCTTCTACACTCCCACATTACATTGATCAGGACTAGCTATCAGTCTAACTGAATGGCCCAGTCATATGGTGTTGGGCTAGGCATTATACTTGCAATTCTGTGTTGCTTTGATGTTTGGTTGGTCGTAATGTGTTTTCTTCACAAAGTACAGTCCTCCAAACAGAGTATGAATGACGGATAATATTCTTAGTGGCAAGGCAAGTTTGTAATACTTCAGACTCACACACACAAACACACACAGTTTTCTCTAGCTCTTACTAAATGTAAAACTACAAGTAGCCTATTGTAAAGCATGAGAGTGACTGGCTAACATAGGGCACTGAACACAGGCGACTCATGTAGATCCTCACTTCTGTTTTACTGTTGACAACAGCAATTTTCCTTCAATGTCTTTGTCCACTTGAGACACTACAGGAAGTCCCATCGCTTTCAAGTCATCTGTAACAAACTGGATCTAAATGCTGTACAAGGATCAACGGCGACATGTACTTCAGCAGAGAGCCTTCCAAAGCAACAAATCACTGATGTTTGAGCACAGCAACAAATTCAAACGGCACACACTCAGCACACACATGAACACACACAGTAGGGTGGTTTTGACCATATCTCTCCATCTCTCTTGGTTTTACAGGCTCAGAAACTGAAGTCCAACGTTTCAGTCGATGGTGTGCTTTGCGTGGTAAGTGTACAGCATATGTACATAGTTTGATTATCCTGATTACTCTTGTTTGAGGGGGAAAAAAAGATTATACTAAGTTTAAGCCAGAACTATCAACTAACAATTGATTATGACTAAGGCCAGGAGTTTTTCCTGAACACATGACCTAACCAGAAAAATCTGTGTCACTGATCTATGTAAAATTACATGTATGAACAGTAGTGTCGATTTTCAATTACGAGGAAAGACTATGGTAATTACTACTCAGACCCTGATCTCATGCCAAAGGTCAGAGGCCTACAGACAGAAGTCAAGGCGCCCCCTCTTGCACATGTGCTCATGGTCTTTGTAGTCCTCTACGCTGACGTGAGCATTGCTTATCTAGTGCCTTTTAAAGTTCAGTAAATGTCATTGTACATAATAAAGCAGCATTATTCCATAGAGTGACATTTAAGGAGGCAGCGGCAGGTTCAAACAGCCTGAGAAGAGATGCCCCCTTTTCAGCTCAACGTTTCATTAGTGCGTCAAATACCTTTTTTTGGATCTCATCTCCAAAGCAACACATGGATATGATAGAGCCAACTGGCATTTTGATTCTCAAAACAACCTTTTTTTCCTAATCTAATGGGCCAATTTAATCACACACTTTTGTGGTGTTATTAAGACATTCTTATTTGATTTGGATTATGTCAGCTTTCTCTAATTGTTTATTTTTCTTTATTATAGTGTTTTGCGAGTGTAGCTCCAAGAGAGCATGAATGTGGACAATTTAAATGCAGGTGTTATAGATGCAGCCGGGATTTGTCAGATTGCTTCAATTTGACAGTTGGACAAAAGTCTAAAGCAAGCAAAGTGATGGCACAAATGTCCCCCCAGAAAAAGCATTTGATCAGGCCTAAGTTAACTTGCTCTATCGCTCCTCTGACATTCTCTGTCCCTCCCTCCATAGGACCCACAGATCGACGACTCCGGTACCTCCAACTCCATCGCCAGGAATTCAGCCGGTCTGCCATCATCTAATACACACCTCTACTCACTGCTGCCCCTGCTGGTCGCGCTGCTACACTGCACCCGGGCGGCGCTCTACCCCGCGGCAGTCTTGTAGCCATGCTACCTTTCAAAAACATGGACAGACTAAATTTGTATAAAGACGAAATGATATTCTCTGTTCCCAGTATACCTGTTGTATTTTTATTTCCCTTCTCTCTGATTATTTTTAAACTCTAGTTTGAAGAGGCTTACGTTGAAGCAGTGTGCTAAAGTGATCTCAATGTAACTCAGTTTCGCTGTGTTTCTCCCATTTCTGTTTTACAAAGGGAAAAGCTTCTGTGTCGGTCACTGGGCGATCATGAGAATATAGGATGCATTGCTAAATTCCAATACACAATGGTGGGTGGCTTTTTGTCAGTTCCTGGTACAATGGGATTTACTGTATTAATAATGGTCATTAGGCAGGCGCTTTTATCGAAGGGACTTTGAAGAAGCAAAAAAATCCCCATCACTTTGATGGCAGTGGTTTAAATGAGGTAGGCAGCTTTTTAGGTGTCAATATATCACATCTGTGGTGTGCGTGTGTGTTTTGATATGGTATCATTTGGAGATGGAGATGGGGATGGAGTTACGAAGGCCCAGAGCACAGACAGTATAGATGGCTAGACCACCATGGAACCTTTCATTTAGAATGGTCTACAGAACTCATTATTCTGTTGGGACGCCACCATTTTGTCACTAACTCGGCCCTCTGCAGCAAAACACTAATTTCAAGAGCTCACTTTGACATTGTAGCGCATGCAAAAAGCACACACGCAAAGACACATGCAGTACACACTCACATCCACATGTCAAGGTTAGTTTCTTCCTAACATGTACAATGAGCTATTTGGGTGATGTGGCGAATGTACATCATGGAATCAAACATTATTTTGGTCTATCAAAGCAGTTTGACATATTTTCTCTATACTGGATGAAAGAGGGGAATGGGTGTAGGGTTTTCTCCGGTAGACAGACCATTCCTACCCGAATGAGTTTATACTCTAACTGCTCTGTAAGCATCGTAAAGCACTCTGGAGCTGTTGACAACAGCCGTACAGATGACGGCGTTAAGAGTTGTAACAGATCACGTGACAGATGGATTCTCATAATTAACGCTTTGTTGTGTACACTTCAATTACACACAACCATTCAACACACTAGCATCAATTTGCTCTCAATCTATTGTCATGTTACCTTCACAATAAAACTGTCAATCTTATTGGAACAAAGACTTGTAAATCTTATACGATTGGCATCTGAGTCAAGCTGACGCAGAACATGTGACTCTTGTACGTAAATTGTAGCATTTTGTATGTCTCCTGAGAATCGCTGAGAAAGTATCAACCTTGTATCATAACCATATGTAACTTCTCAGATGTAATGTGCAAGTTAAAAATGTCAATCCATTTTGAGATACATTTGAAGTAATAATTTCCTCATGTGGACTACCCAGCACACAGTCACTTCACACATACATGTGGCATGTGCGGCAAATTACTTTAGCCACTGGACATTTTAAAGCATTTATGACATGCTGCTTGGGTTCGTGTGGCTTTTCAAAACAATGTATATCACATGTTATTTACTAGGCATTAAAATTAGATGTGTGTACTTGATTGAAACAGTAATTGGATAAGAAATGTCTATTTCTATCCTGCTCAGGAGCATTGTGAGCAATTTAGATCAGATTCCCCATAAAATACATCACATTAGAGAATAGCATTTTTGTTTTACAGCAAGCTACATATTTTCCCCAGTACATATGATGGAACTATTGTAAATGAAAAGATATCGATCTAGCTCTCCTCTTATATTTCCTGAGCCAACAAATATTCTACCATAGTTTCATTTATGCAGTTGCCTGAATATGATATTGTTTTTTGGTATATAACATCTTATTCTTTCTATCTTTTACTATTTGGGCTATTATTTATTACATTTTGACATCCCGCACAAGTAAAGAGCATATAGGACCGTACCCAGAGGTTAAAGTACAAAATATCACATGGGTGATAGGAAATGCAATAAAGGATAAAGACGAACATTTTATCTATGAGGTCTGAGGCAGCTGGGTGGTTTAACGCATTGGTATCTGTAGTCAGATTGCTGATATTTCACAGTGACAGAGGATGAATGTGATGGAATTTGTGGGTGAGGGAGGATAACAAGCCCACTAAGAGGCAGGTGAAGAAATAAAATACCCTAGAGTATTTGTATTCATTTACATCACATTGGTTGTTTAACTAGAAGAAACTAATTGCAATGTTTATACAGATTGAAAACAAAGAATCCCTCAGCTATCCACAATACTTCTTGGCTTGTGAAAATGTACAATCTAAATAAAATGATAATTAAAATGTTGACTCATCCAACAGTGAGGTTGTTTTTTCTGTTGCTTAGGGGTTGTTTTGTGGCCTGTTATAACGCTGTTTTGCTGGCTGAGAGAGAGACACAGAGTCTGCTTAATTAGATACGTGTAGCCATTGTCTGGTACCTGTGGATGAACCGTGTGAGTGGTGGAATCTGGAGCTGTGCTGAAAAGATTGGCCATGTTGACACACAACAGTTTATCTATGACATGCTGAGAGGAGGACATCAGCCTTGGCTTTACCATGTCAGCTGAACAGCTCCAATGTTCCCAGGAAAAATGTTCAACAATGTCAAATGAAAAATTATCTTCGCGTCACGATTTAAACACAAGAAAGTTCTGAAAATGTTTGACTGTTCCCTGGGCCTAGATTATTCTCAGAACACATCTGGTCAAATTCAAGGTAATCCCACCTGAAATATTCTAGGAACAAAACATGGAATGCAAAAACAGATCAATTCAGATGCACAAACACAGAAAACGTGACAGAAAGGAGGGTAAATGTCATGCATGCACTTTTCCACAGGGAAGCAAGAAAATAGTATCCAATGGCTGTAGTTGTGGCCTTTCCCTGGACACAGGAGGGGGTTGTGTAGTTGCAATGAGTAGAAAGACAGCCAACAGGGTTGACCTTTCCAATCCCTCAGATTAGAGAAAGCCTCACAATTATTACATCAAGTTGTTCAATTTTATTTTCAGAAATCAACTCAAAAGCCCCGTTTATACCTGGTTCTAACATGCGTCGTTTGTCCTGTTCTTCTCCTCATTCCGATTGTGCCCACATTTTTAGACAGGTGTAGACGATTAAAAATCGCATTGTGAACTGATTTTGATCAGATCTTATAAGTGTACAGTGAACTGCCAAGATCAGGACAATATCAGGACGCATGTAAGCGGCAGGTATAAACAGGGCTAAAATGTCACTGCTGTGGTTGTTTCAACAGTTTTATCAGCTGTCATCTTGTACTTCATGTAAGTCTGTGTTTCTTGCAGGTATTTTCTTCATCTCAAGATGGACAGAAATAATGAATATGGGATAATATGTTACAACATGTGATACAGACATTGACAGAACGCAGCAGCAGCATCAGCAGCTGAGATAAACGTACATTGAAATGGGTCTGAGTGACGTTGAAAATGAGCACTGAAGATGTTCATGCTGCTTTTGTAGCGAGTATCAGGTCTTACCATTAAGTTATTGAACTTGGATTGATATGTATCTTTTATATTAATCCAGTCCACATTTGACATAGTCATTTATCAGACACTCTTATCCAGAGTGACCACCTAGTCAGCTAAGGGATTCGAACCAGCGCCCTTTCGGTTACTGGCCCAACGCTCTTACTTGCTAGGCTACCTGCCGCCCAGACAGTTATATCATAACAAGACATGTTACATATTGTACATACTGTAGTCAGACATGGGTAATCTCTCGTGGACAGACACACGTAACATTGATCAAGCATCTAACGCAACTAGCCAAGATTTTAGTCCTGGGTTTCCAAGACGAATATGTATCAGTTGAGGTTGAATGGAATGTGTTCCAAATAATACCAATGTTATGTAACTTGCCCCCCCCGAGCGCACACACACACAATATTTCCAATCATATAAAAGCGAAAAATAGTTAAAAATGGCTAAAGGTGGATAATGCCTTTTCAGGCAAAAAGATAAAAGGTATAAATGTCAAACAAATGCAATACACAACCTTGAAATGAAAAAGCCCTCTGGCAAAAAAGGGAACAGTAAAATAAAGATATTGAGCATTAGTTCTCGTAAATGTGGGGAATTAGATGTTTGATAATGAGAGTCAAACTGCATTTCACATTGGAGACGTGCTTACTAGTAAGTGTTACCTAATCTATTGGCCTAGACCTTGAGGAGGCGTCAATATAGTGCTGACCTAAAGGAACCTTGGCTATGGAGATTACCTTTAACTGCACTTCAAGAAAACAATGGACTATGAGCAGAAGTACTTGAAGACATCTTTCAGGCAATTAACAAGGCTAAAATGGTCTAACAAAATAGTCTTGTAAGAGACTGGTCTAATGAGGAGATTGGTGAACTAGATGAGCTGGCTTTATAAGGAAGTCCTATTGAAACTCATTTTGTATAAAGCTGGCCTTGCACAGGACGTATCTAATCTAAAAAAGTGCTGGTATCATATTTAGTCGGTGAAATAGAAGGGGTTATTAAACATTACATTTACATTTTAGTCATTTAGCAGACGCTCTTATCCAGAGCGACTTACATTGCATACAGTGCATACATTTTATTACATTTTTACATACTGAGACAAGGATATCCCTACCGGCCAAGAGCAGACACTCTTATCCAGAGCGACTTACAGTAGAGTGCATACATTTTATTACATTTTTTTTTACATACTGAGACAAGGATATCCCTACCGGCCAAACCCTCCCTAACCCGGACAACGCTATGCCAATTGTGCGTCGCCCCACGGATCTCCCGGTTGCGGCCGGCTGCGACAGAGCCTGGGCGCGAACCCAGCCCAGCCTGGGCGCGAACCCAGAGATTCTGGTGGCGCAGCTAGCACTGCGATGCAGTGCCCTAAACTACTGCGCCACCCGGGAGACGTGTGTTAAGTGTGTTAAGCATCGTGTTAAGCAACATGTGTTAAGCATCGTCTTCAGATGTATGTTCATATCCACAAATGTACAGTAACAAGCAGCTAGCAAGCTATTAAAGTAGTTGTGTCCCTGGGCAGAGTTAATATTGGAAGAATAAATTACAGTAGTTATTACAGTATTTGTGTCCCTGGGCAGAGTTAGTATTGGAAGAAGCTATTACAGTAGTTATTACAGTAGTTGTGTCCCTGGGCAGAGTTAATATTGGAAGAAGAAATTACAGTAGTTATTACAGTAGTTGTGTCCCTGGGCAGAGTTAGTATTGGAATAAGCTATTACAGTAGTTATTACAGTAGTTGTGTCCCTGGGCAGAGTTAGTATTGGAAGAAGCTATTACAGTAGTTATTACAGTTGTTGTGTATCTGGGCAGAGTTAGTATTGGAAGAAGAAATTATGGTACACTATTTTAGTTGAGATGAAGACAACAGATAATATCGAGTAGCAGAAATAACCTCAACATTCATTCTGACCACACTGTCTGTCTGCATTGTGCCTCAGGCCTGACCATTCCCAGAGCACCGCAGCAGGAGAGAGCTATCACTTACAGCAACGCTGTCCCAGTGAAGATCACCATCACACCAGTGGTAAAATACTGTTTAATGAGCTCCCAATTTATGCCAGTCCATCTGTATCCAGAGGCATACACTAGAACTATGCACTGAGTGTGTGAGTGTGTGTGTGTTAGTGTGTGTGTGTGTGTATGCATGTGTATGCATATGATATTGGTACAGCTAGTGACATTAATTTGTAAACATTTTGAAAAACATAATTCCACTTTGATATTATGGGGTATTGTCTGTAGGCCAGTGACACAACAAATCTCAATTTAGTCCATTTAAATTCAGGTTGTAACTGAACAAAATTTGGAAAAAGTCAAGGGGTGTTAATACTTTCTGAAGGCACTGTATATTATTTCAACAACATCTATTACAACCCTGAAATTTAGAGAGATTTGGTCAGATATTGCTCCCTTCGTCCAGCCTTGTTTCTCAGCCTTACCATGTCAGTCTTTGCACTAAACTGATCATAAAGATTGCCGTTATTAGTGGAGACCACACCCATACTCTGAATAAGTCTGCAAGTAAATTCTGAAACTACTTAATAGGTTTTAAAAACTGAAAAGACGTCATGGGAGCATCAAACACAAGTCCCCTTACACAGACATTAATTCACATCTATTAAAAAAATGTCACATGTGGGTTGCTCTATCTCACTGAAACCCCCACGGGCAGTTAATGGCATGTGGACAAATGGTTTATGAATACTAATAAATGTTAAGGCTGTCATTTTTCCACTGTTTTATAATCCCTAATTATGAGGCTAGTTTACAATCGTACTGTATGTCCCTTCAAATTATATTGTAAAGATATACTGACCTGGAGGAATCTTGCTCACAAATTAACTTGTATTCCACAGTTCACATAACAATGTAACAATGTAACCATTTGAAAAGAAATTGATGTAGTTCTGTTCTTGTCTATTAATGTTCTGTATTATGTCATGTTTCATGTTTTGTGTGGACCCCAGGAAGAGTAGCTGCTGTTTTAGCAACAGCTAATAGGGATCCTAATAAAGTACCAAAGACCAATGTTATTGTCATGCATGGTAGCTCTTCTGTGAAAATGTATTACTAATTGATTCAGATGAAACCCTGTCCAACGGCATGAACCAGTAACACTACTCAGTTTGGTCACACTTTATTTGGATAGTCCATCTATAGATGCTCTTCAGATGGTCAGACTATCTACAAACTACCTGTTGATAAGCAACTGCATGCTAAGGTTACGGTTAGGGTTAGAATAAGGGTTAGGGTAGGGGTTAAGTTTAGGGTTAAGGTTAGGGCTAGGGTTAGTAGATAGTTAGTTGAAATGTTACTGATAGTCTGTAGAGCATCTACAGATGGAATATCCAAATAAAGTGTTACCGAAAGTTTTGACATTGAAATCCCCCTCCCACACAGACCGAAGACCCAGACTTTCCCATCACTCTTCCCAATCTCATCAGATACTAATTTCTGTCATTATATTCAATTTTTTCCTTTTCCCTTTGTTCTTGGTCTGATGTGAGGAGAAGGCCTCCTTTTGTTGTGGTGGAGAGCATGAAGTAAAACTGGTCAGGTTTGTGTGGGATAGAACACAGAACCATTCTTCTGAGGCTACGGGGGTCCAGGGGACAACCATGTGCTTTGTAAGATGGCCGGCCCTGCTCAGTCATTTACAGAGTGGAAATTACCCACCGCAATTGGAACATAATGGCGTAATGATGTAAAGATTGAGTTCTGGGTGTGGGATCAATCATGTGAACGTGGGTCGGTTGACCCCGAGTCTTCACAATGAGGTGAGTGTGTTCGGCCGTTCACGGTCCATTTAAAGCAGGGGTGTCAAACATTCGGCCCACGAGGGGGTTAAAAAATATAATTCCAGCATTCTCAAAATGGCTTGACATTAACCAGGTTTCCATCCAACCTTTTATGTGAGTAACGCTGGATAAAAAATGTCTTGACAGACCTGATGGAAACAGAAAATTTAACAGTATACATTCCAAATGTCGACAAAACTAAACACGCTAGAAAAAGATGGATCTTTTTGTGACGGTAAAATTAATCACGTGAGAAATGGTGGTGGAAACGCCTTTACAAATATGTATTTAATAACCATCATATGGAAGTAAATTTGGAGTCACGCGATGATATGGTGTGTGGTCCTTCCACTATGACTCGGGAAAGCATGCAGTTTATTAGGGTACTTATAAAATAAGTTATGATGAACTTCACAGGGTGGTGAAAGTGCAAGGTGATGCTCCTTTCCAATAAATATCCAGGGTCTTATTCTGGTGACATGATGATCGATGCTTGGTCGTCGCCATTTGACAAATAAAAAAATGTATTGCACTTTTGTCCATAATAATCTCCTCATGTAGTTGGCTATACCTGCACTGTATCTGTGAGCTGTTGGCTAGAGCGCAGGTGCCAGTACCAGTGTGGACACATTAGCTATACCTATGCAACATTTTCTGTGACAAAACCATCAGTAGGCCTAGAGTTGAAAATGCAATGGAAACCCATTTAACTTGTATTTTTTATTCGGTACAAAGTTATTTATATCTGCACTACGTATTTACTATTTACGCACAGACTTTAATCCTCAACAAGTCAATTTGATGGAAACACAACTATGATGGGAAACTGTGCACATTGTTTTTATGCGGATTTTAGAATATTTGCATGAAAATCTATCACCAGGTGGATGGAAACCTAGCTATAGACACCCTGAAGGAAACCTAGCTATAGACACCCTGAAGGAAACCTAGCTATAGACACCCTGAAGGAAACCTAGCTATAGACACCCTGAAGGAAACCTAGCTATAGACACCCTGAAGGAAACCTAGCTATAGACACCCTGAAGGAAACCTAGCTATAGACACCCTGAAGGAAACCTAGCTATAGACACCCTGAAGGAAACCTAGCTATAGACACCCTGAAGGAAACCTAGCTATAGACACCCTGAAGGAAACCTAGCTATAGACACCCTGAAGGAAACCTAGCTATAGACACCCTGAAGGAAACCTAGCTATAGACACCCTGAAGGAAACCTAGCTATAGACACCCTGAAGGAAACCTAGCTATAGACACCCTGAAGGAAACCTAGCTATAGACACCCTGAAGGAAACCTAGCTATAGACACCCTGAAGGAAACCTAGCTATAGACACCCTGAAGGAAACCGAGCTATAGACACCCTGAAGGAAACCGAGCTATAGACACCCTGAAGGAAACCTAGCTATAGACACCCTGAAGGAAACCTAGCTATAGACACCCTGAAGGAAACCTAGCTATAGACACCCTTCAGATGCTGGCAAGTGTGCTAGTCCAGTGTCACTTTGATTATGCCTGGATGGGGTGGGGCCACAGTGTCTCCTGACCCCTCCTGTCTCAGCCTCCAGTATTTATGCTGCAGTAGTTAATGTGTCGGGGGGCTAGGGTCAGTTTGTTATATCTGGAGGACTTCTCCTGTCTTATCCGGTGTCCTGTGTGAATTTAAGTATGCTCTCTCTAATTCTCTCCTTCTCTCTTTCTTTCTCTCTCTCAGAGGACCTGAGCCCTAGGACCATGCGTCAGGACTACCTGGCATGATGACTCCTTGCTGTCCCCAGTCCACCTGGCCTTGCTGATGTTCCAAGTTTCAACTGTTCTGCCTGCGGCTATGGAACCCTGACCTGTTCACCGGACGTGATAAAAAAGCCAACTGACTTGCACTCTGAGGTGCTGACTTGCTACACCCTCGATAACTACTGTGATTATTATTATTTGACCATGCTGGTCATTTATGAACATTTGAACATCTTGGCCATGTTCTGTTATAATCTCCACCCGGCACAGCCAGAAGAGGACTGGCCACCCCTCATAGCCTGGTTCCTCTCTAGGTTTCTTCCTAGGTTTTGGCCTTTCTAGGGAGTTTTTCCTAGCCACCGTGCTTCTACACCTGCATTGCTTGCTGTTTGGGGTTTTAGGCTGGGTTTCTGTACAGCACTTTGAGATATCAGCTGATGTACGAAGGGCTATATAAATACATTTGATTTGATTATGCCTGACCATCATGGTTCACCAGCAGCCCCAAACATCTAAAGAATAAGCTACAGACCAGCCAAAACAAGCTTGTAACAATTCTACTTAAACTCCCCCCTCATACTCACTTGGAGGTCGAGCATTTTAAGCAGATGCCACTGAACTGTCATTGTTACAGTACACTTAAAACTTTTCATTTGTGCTTGCCATGCCAGTTGGCTCAGATATAGGTCAAGATGCCATTTTGTGTTTGTAACATTTTCAAAACATTATCTGTGACTAGGGTTGCACATTTTGGGGAATATTCAGGTGGAAACTTTCCGTTGGAATTAACGGGAATATGTGGGAATTAATGGGAATATATGGGAATTAATGTAAATATATGCAAATTAATATTAATACCACTTAAATGTAGATTTTTTTTGCATTGGATAAACTTACCATAACATCTGGAGACAGAAACATAAATATTTTACCTTATCATAAGTAGACATAATTGCAAATGATTAAATCCTTCCAATAGAAATTTTAAAAATAATAATATTTACGAATTGAACTTTAATTAAATGAGTTGACTCTTCACATGGGATGTTTTCACTAAACAACAAAAGAAAGGGATCATTGAATGATCCCCAATGATCCAACGCATCTCCCAAACCGTTTTCAACATACAGTACATCTGTAAAATGATAAGTCTAGAAACTAAAGTTTTGGTTGTCTTCCTCTCAGGCTTCCATGTCTTCTCCGTGGACCTCCTCAATGTCCACCTATTGAACATCAGACTCTGAGGCCTTATCTTCACTGTCACTTTCCAACCTTGTTGAGGATGGCTGGTTGTCAGGCTCAAAAAGCATTTGATGGCCACCGATTTTTCAACTCTTGTATTGGTCAGCCTGTTGGGTGCTTTGGTGTGTGTGTTCCCAAACAAGGACCAGTTGCGCTCTGAGGTTGCTGATGTTGGTGGGATTTGGAGGATGATGGAGGCAACAGGGGAAAGAGCCTCAGATCCACAAAGTCCCTTCCGCCAGGTGGCTGATGAGATATGTTGGCACGACTGCCATATTGCATCTCCATCCCAAAGCCCTTGCTTGGAAGTGTACTTCACCAGACTGCCAAGAACCTTGCCCGCATCCAGGACAAGGTGGCGAGACACGGTACTGATGACACCATAGGCCTTGTTGATCTCTGCACCAGACAGGATGCTCTAGCCAGCATACTTGGGGTCCAACATGTACGCTGCGGCGTGTACGGGCTTCATGCAGAAGTCTTCATGCTTTTTGATGTATTTCAGAACTGCAGTTTCCTCTGCTTGGACCAACAGTGAAGTGGGCAGGGCAGTATGGATTTCTTCTCTTACATCTGCAAGCAGAGTCTGAACATCAGACAGGATGGCATTGTCTCCCTCAATCCGTGTAATGGCTACTGCTATAGGTCCCGTGTAGCTCAGTTGGTAGAGCATGGCGCTTGCAACGCCAGGGTTGTGGGTTCATTCCCCACGGGGGGACCAGGATGAATATGTATGAACTTTCCAATTTGTAAGTCGCTCTGGATAAGAGCGTCTGCTAAATGACTTAAAATGTAAATGTAAAATGTTTCAGGAGTTTCAGGCTGTTTACCCCTCTCTCCAAAAATACATAATCCAGGAGGATCCTCTTGATGGGGCTGTCCATATAGGCAGACTGTGATATGGCCATTTCTTGGAGAGACTCCTTCCCATCCAGGAGATTGTCAAACATGATGACAACACCACCCCAACGGGTGTTGCTGGGCAGCTTCAATGTGGTGCTCTTATTCTTCTAACTTTGCTCGGTGAGATAGATTGCTGCTATAACTTGATGACCCTTCACATACCTAACAATTCCCTTGGCTCTCTTGTAGAGTGTATCCATTGTTTTCAGTGCCATGATGTCCTTGAGGAGCAGATTCAATGCATGAGCAGCAAAGCCAATGGGTGTGATGACAGGGTAGGACTCCTCCACAGACCAAGCAGCCTTCATGTTCGCAGCATTGTCTGTCACCAGTGCAAATACCTCCTGTGGTCAAAGGTCATTGATGACTGCCTTAAGCTCATCTGCAATGTAGAGACCGGTGTGTCTGTTGTCCCTTGTATCTGTGCTCTTGTAGAATACTGGTTAAGGGGTGGAGATGATGTAGTTAATTATTCCTTGCCCACGAACATTCGACCACCCATCAGAAATGATTGCAATACAGTCTGCTTTCTCTATGATTTGCTTGACCTTCACTTGAACTCTGTTGAACTCTGCATCCAGAAAAAGAGTAGATAAAGCATGTCTGGTTGGAGGGGTGTATGCTGGGCAAAGAACATTCAGAAATCTATTCCATTACACATTGCCTGTGAGCATCAGAGGTGAACCAGTTGCATACACAGCTGGAGAAAGACATTCATCAGCCTTTCTCTGACTATGTTCCTCCATTGAGTGATTCCAGGAGGACCATGAGCTGTTGCTATCGATAAGGTGTCTGATTCATCATGAATAGAAGTAGAGGGACTGTTGTCAGAGGTTGCTTGTTGTGAGCGCTGAGGGAACTTTATGAACTTGGCCAGATAATTCTGCATCTTTGTTGCATTCTTCACATATGATTTGCACAGTATTTGCAAATGTACACAGCTTTTCCTTCTACATTAGCTGCAGTGAAATGTCTCCACACATCAAATAGTGCCGTGGCATTTTCCTGTTAAAGATAAGAAAAAATGGAGTAAAAAAAAACAAATTCAATTCCATGTACAGTATAAATAGTTAAGCAGTTTGATTAAACAACTCCTTTGTAAGATAAATGTTTTAAAACATGTATGGAAACAGATGAATGAACACTCCACAGTAAGCTAAAACCCACATGATAGCAAAAACTAACTAGCAGAAATTGTTAACAAGTTAGAAATTATTTAAACACACTTTGCTGTAGGCTACTATATACCAGTTATCAAAAAATAATGTATGTCATATAAGATATAGTCACCCAACCAGTACTGTAATCAAAATTTACCAGAAAGCATGTAGTCCTTGGCTCAGACAGTGTAGTAGTGTGGGCTCAATAGCATCTCATTAGTGTGCAAGATCTTGAGAATCAGCTGTACATGTGATGGAAGAGTGCACTGCACATGTGATGGAAGAATGCACTGTTCATGCAGAGGGTTGAAATTACATTGAATTAGGGATAATTTAACCAAAATATGCCACAAGACCTAGAATTGCCTTATGTGTATCCCACAAAAAAGATTCACTGTTATAAGCTAATTTTGATGAATTTAAGCAAAATTACCCAAATTCCCGAGTCTAACTTCCCATGGAAAATTTTGGGAAAAATTCCAAAAATGTACCGGAAAGTTTCCGACCCTTTGCAACCCTATCTGTGACATGTTTAATCTATTGTATAAACCACAGTCTGGCTATCTGGGGAACAAAAGAGTAGTATTATTTCAACTTGGTCTGGTCCACAGAATTATCACGGACTCGGCAGCCAGGTACCTATCTTACAATTGTTCATTTGTTAGAGATGTCCATCAGCATCATACCATAGCCAGAAATTCTAATATTCACTGTTTGAAATATAAGAGTATCTGATAACACATTTTTATATACCGGCGCTGTTGAGTGGAACAAACTATGTCAAAAGCTGGCTAATGTGTGAACAGTGTAAATATTCTTAAAGCCCCCGTCACACAGTACATTTCAAACTCTCCCTAATGGAGAAGACAGCATCTCATTGGGTGGTGCACTGCTACCTTAAACACTACCTCAAATCTTTGAGATCTACACTCCCCATGCCCATCGAAATGTCTTCACTATTCGCTGACTATTCAAGCACACAAACATTAGACATTCAATGTAAGTGTTTGAGGAAATATAACTAGTCTTAAGAAACATTCAAAATCAACACACGTTCAACTGAGCGATCAAACCAAGACATCATTCAGCTGGATCTATCAAGGTGTCCGATGTCAGTTTCTTTATGTACTCTCTGCTTGTAAATCAATCATATTGACATCCTGAGCATCAAATCAATAAAGCTTGAGACAACAAAATACGAAGGAGCGATTTCGAAATTACAGTATGAAGAAGCATCAAAATGTTTATTTGTAACTTTACACAATATGCCCATATGAAGAAAATAATGAGGTGAGCAGCTCTTCATTCATACACATTTCAACAGATCGGTGTAAGATACATTACATGTAGTATTCACCTAAAGGGAAAACATCAGGTTTCTCACATTTATACATTTCTTATGTACATTTAAAAGCGTAAACCATTTATTAGGTTACGTTTACAATGATTTACAAGACAGAACAAAATGCGACAGAACATGGGATGCTTCGGATAAAAGTGTAAACACAATGAACTTCAAAGTGATACAGAGAAAACAGTCAAACTGTCCAAATGCCAAAAATAAGGAAAAGAAATATAAAAATGGAAACAAAAAAAGATTTCTTCATATGATACTGTGGGATGAAGGAACCACAGGACCCACACCCTGACGGAGGTTATCTTTCAATACTTTGAAAAAATTCATGCTTCCTTCCTCTCTTCCTTGAAGTAATCCCAGAGAGTAGGAAAGGAAATGAATGTAGCATTTTGGAACAGGGCCTGAGAATGTTATAGGCTGAATCGATTTGCATGATTGAAGCTGAGTAAGTGTGTAAAACAAATTAATGGACCTGGATTTAGGTTAAATTAATATTTCTATTTTTTAATTATTTTAATTATTAACATACTGTACAAGAAAACATTAGAACTAAGTACCTTTTATGATCGTATTGTCTTCATCATTTCATTAGAAACACAATCATTCACAATAAAAGATGGCAAAATAAAACAATATGAGTAGTAATTAAAATAGTATTTTATATTCTAAATCTATAATTAAATAAACCTTGATATGTATAAAGGATATGTGTTGACGGATAATGAGAAATATGTTGAAACATCACAGCTATGAAACATGGAAAGGACATGCATTTGAATGCCAGAATACATGTCATGCCATTGCGCTTTGACAATGACCATAACATAATAAACACAGGCAGGTTTCGTTTCTGATATACAAGTTTTCTTTCTTTTTTTGCTGTTCTTTGCATCCAACTTCTTCATTGGCCCGTGACATACTCTACTGCTGGTAGGCTAAGTCAAGGCTCTTGGTGCATACTGTGAGGAATTCAGCACAGGATATTCTAACTCAGAGTGAGGCCATCATATAGTCAAGTCAAGTTATTCTAGACCCATATGCTGCTCTGTTTATTTAGCATGGATTGAATTTGGGCAGACCATACATTAAAAGAAAACACAACAGAAAACACGAGGGAGCTTTTTTCTCTCTAATGTCTTTGTATCAAAATGAGCACATATCTCATCTGCAAGAGGCCCTTGGCATTGTTCTTTCAGACTCACGTCACATGACAGTCAAACCTCAAGTGGCGACCTGCTCCTCCTAAACTCTTAAGGAGATGTATCCACAGGGAGGAAGTGCAGACTAGAAACTTCCTGGCTGAGAGCCAATGGGATGTGCAGAACCCCCCAGCTGGGCTGGGCAGAGACCCAACCAGGGAGCAGACAAGTCACTCTGGATAAACTCCATTACAGAGTGTGGAGGTGAGGAGGCACACGAAGCGGACACTCAACGTCACAATAAAGGGCTTCCGTTATCATCAGGTTCACTTCAGCACGCCGTGCTGTTGAGAGACGGGTAAAAAGAGAGCAAGAACTTGTCAGAAAACAGAAGCGTTTGCGGTCCTTTCAGGTGTTTTCAGGCTCCCCTTTCGGTCAGGCGGTTCAAACACAGGTCCCCTGATGCGTTACTGCATGCGGTTTACGGTTCTTCAGGCCATGGTACTTGTCTCTGAAGTCTCCAGGTTTCTGCTGTGAGGTGTCGATCAGGGCACTGGCGATGGCAATGCCTACAGGGAGGAGGGAGGGAGACAGAAAAAGTAAGGTGAGCTTCAAAGTAAACAGACTCAGCAGCGTGGCAGGTAAAACACAGTGACCAGTAATGAGCTCACTGCCTCCCGCCAGCTTAAATCCATTCCCAACTCCCTAGCACCACCTCCCCAACTCTAGTCCAAGCCCTCACATATCAGAGTTCAGCAGGATGCAACGACGGCCTACAGGTCACTGAAGCATAGCTCTACACCCCTCTGGGCTGCTCTAGGCTGTTATTTCTCTCAATACAACAATCTGATTGGTCAGCTATTTTCTCCAAAAGGCAGACAAGTAGAGAACACAATGACAGTAGATGTTCCTGCGTTCTGTTGGCATGCTGTAATTCATATGGATTTTCAGCATGGCGTGCCCTCTGTACAGCAGTAGGCTTGACTAGTATACTCATTAGGACAGGGACTAAATCGTCTTGTATGCAGCCAAAAAAACGAAACAGAAAAACAAGGAAAAGCTCACCAATTTGGACACAACATGCTTAAGCATTTCACACACCAGTGATTCCTGGGTTATTGCAGATGGAAAACCAATTGTGTGTGTGTGTGTGTGTGTGTGTGTGTCTGTCTGGTCCAGCCACAGTGCGCCCTTCATCGCAAAAATCGCTTCAGTGCCCTTTTCCACCGTCTTTTGCTGCCCGCTGCCACGGACAGAAGGCAGGCCTTCAGCATTGATTATAAAACAAGATGTACGACTTAAACAGGGATGGATGGAGGGATGAAGACGGGGGTGGAGGAGAGAAAAGAGCCTGGGCCGACACTCTAGTCTACAGTCTGACGTGTCTGGTCGGTGGGACCATCCTAGACCAGATTACCTGTCAGCCCCTTCACTCCAAATCCTGATCCTTCCAACACAGTTACCTGACACTTTTCTATAGCAATCACTACATGTAACACTGCAGCTAATATGTCTGACCTTGAACAGCATGAGATTGAAAGCCACCACTACTCTTGGATAGAAACCACCACCATGTGTAACCCTTGAAAGACAAACTTTACACACTTCAAATAAAAATAAATAAAAAACGACTTTTATTTTTATCAAAAACTAAAAACATTTCATGAAAAAGTTGTCTTTCTAGATGCCAGTTGAGGTAACTCAACCGAAGATGAACGCTAATTACAAAATAGCTTTTTGGTCATGACAGAGTACTATTTAAAGCCAATGGTTTCTGGATAACATGAGATACCCATCTCAAATTCAATTAATTGGACAACATAATCAAATCAGGATACAGATGAGTGGAGGTGAAGGGCGTTCCCTGCTAATGAAACCTATAAATGGGATTGTTTTGTCAGGTGAGGTTCCTGGACCATTAATGTACAAAGTGCTTCCGAACAGGAAGGGACCCCAAATGCACAGAAAATTAAAACAAACAGGAGAGTGAGAATCCTTGTTGAAACCTTGTCCTAGGTTGATATCTTCACCTGACAATGTGTAAAATGTGGTTGACAACGTAGACCAGATGTGCCAGCTTCATCCCAAAGGCAGTTCCTATAGTAACGGAATTTATTGCATACTGTTTTTTCATATGTTAAATAAATCTACTTATTAATAGTCCTTTAAAACCCCATCACCAAACATTTCAGGGTAGATACTATCTTAGACTGGAAGTCAATGAAAGGTTTACATAGAGGATCCACTCTGGGTCAATCTGCTCTGGTTCCCACATCACTGTCAGCCAGCTCTCCACTCACACCCACACAGGGGGAATGGTCACAGACAAGATGATGCTTCTGGTACCCTCAGAACAACACTGTAGTGGACCCAGCCTGCACTGTAGGCCAGAGAGAGAAAGAGAGCCCAGAGGCTGGATGTTCATAGACACTCTGCCTGAAAACAGAACACCATACACTAGCATTCCCGTACATTCCCAATAATGGTGACATCATTCCAAAAGAAAAAGGGATTAAGGAAAAATGTTTAACTCATATCTTTATTTTGTGTGCTTAATCTTTCCTCAACACACTCAGCAGCACGTTAGTTTAATGCGCTCAGGAAAAGCCCAGGCCACCGGACCACGAGGCTGTGATGGGGAACGGGGCAACATTGGGAGCAGCACGGCGGTGAGAGAGATAGAGAGATGGAGCAGAACAGGAGAGATAACTGGGCCCTGATTGTGTTTTTTCTTCATTTTCCTCCGCTGGCTTGGGGAACGCCAAGGGATTTATCAACCAGCGGGTTACCTGGGACTGGAAAACATGTCTCTACAGACACCACAGCTAAATGCAAATCGCTAGTCTCTGGGTGATGAGGGCGCCACCACAGACTCTTACCTCAGACCGCACTTGTTCAATAGATCTCCTTCACACCTCCATCCTGCTCTCTCTCTCCCTCTCCCACTCTTCCTTTCTCTCCTACTCTCTCTGTCATGGTTGGTCCACCTCTCCTCCTGAATAGGCAGATTATCGTTGATGAGAAGGGGATTGCTGTGTTTGTATTGAGACTATGTTTAAACCCCTGAGAACATGCTGGTATCTGGCAGGCAGATGGCTCCTTCCCTGTCTTGACCTAGTTCTCATCCATTAGGGGCCCACAACAATGGAGGAGGAGGTAGACATGATGGAAGGATGAGAAGTAGCAGGGAAACTAGAGGTAGATAAACAGATGTCCATCCATTTGTCTATCTGTCAGTCTCTGTCCCTTCAGCAAATTGGAGCATGTCTGTCTGTCGGATATTTTATCCATGTGCCAATCCAGCACCAGCTGTAAGTCTGTCTGAGAAGACTGACTTTTAAAAGTACACACCCTTCCTCAGACATTTTTTTATGTTGAAACCAACTTCCCTACATTCAGGGGGAGTTCCTCACTAAGCAGCTAGTTCCAGTAGGTTGGAATCAAAGTTAGCACATTCCTACAATAACTCCCCACTCAACTATTAGTCTGAATGAATTATTAGCCCTGGTTAGAGCCACCCCTACACTGACTTAGGCAGAATAAGAAGGGTGTGTTTGTGTGCGCAAGGGAGTGTGTGTGTGTTGGTGGAGGGATGGAGCTGCTCCTGGTCTTCTCAGCAGAGCACTTTCAAGCAGTGACACACAAGGGCTTAGAGAAGTGGACTTAGAGACAGGCCTGTGGAGAGGAGGGTGTTTGTGGGTATGTTTGTGTACATGCAGGCAGATTGTCTATACCAGATAACAACCTATACAACAAAAACGTATACTACTTATAGCAGATGGGGAAACTACAGTTGAAAGGTGACATTTCCTCCCTGGTGTTATGTATGGATATTGTCGGTATGTGCCTTTTCCTATGAAGATGAACCCGTTATCCACCTGTGCTATCCTGGGAGCCTCAGCTCTGCTGTTAGCAGCATTACAGAACAATGTGTTAGAGCACTGGACTAGATAGAGCTGCTCTACCTGGCACAAAAACCCCAGCACCCCAACATCCACACACTTCCCAAAATCAGAAAAAGCGTTAAGATTCTAAGAGGCGGATTACTATGGAGTTCTGAACCACCACATAAGGAGAGAGAGGAGACTCAGTTTGAAACTGCCGCCGTTAAATATTAAAACAAGGACTGCATGCAGGGGATGCCTTTCACTGCACAAACAATTGTATACATTCCTCTTCCCCGCTTCTAGGAAGGGGGTCAGATAATGGTGACGCTACTAGGGGAAGGAACGACGAGAGAGCAGACGAAAAAACAAAGAGAGGTAAAAATAACTTGTGCTCATGAAACATTCCTCTTGAAGTGAGTCCACAGAGAATGCTGGGAACGGGCTGAGCACGCCTAAAGTGACTTCACTTCCACACACACTCAGATCAATGGTGGAACAGCTCTGATCCTAGAAGGGCCTCTCCAGAAAGAGAGAGAGAGAGAGAGAGCGAGAAAGAGCGCGCGCGAGAGAGAGCGAGAAAAAGGAGAGCGAGAGAGAGCGAGCGAGAGAGAGAAGAGAGAAGAGAGAGAGAGAAAATAAAGCAAGGGAAGGAGGGTGAAATAGTCTGTTTCATTCAGAGAGGACTTTATCTACCCATTCTCTTTCTTTCTCTCTGTTAGTGTGCGTTTGCACTCCTAGCGATCTCTCTGATCTTCTCTGAACCTTTCCTCACATACCTCCCAGAACTTCCAGCGACACACACATGAAAGCGTAGTACTCAGGGAAAAACTAATCTACACAAAACTGTATTGTCCAGCATCATCATACATACTATACATGTTTCTAAGTGGTAACACAGTGTGACAATTCTGACTATTTTCTACATCACAGAATAATCCTCTCCACATTAACCAGACTGGGGCTATGTCGTTAGTCTTTGAAGTTAGGATGTTACTGGGTTAACATCTGACTATATTTGCACTTTTAAATGTGTCTAGTATTTTGGAATATTCAGAGGAGAGTGATGGTTCCTGGGCACATGACAAGGTAGTTAATGTATCACACACTGACACATCACACTGACACATCAAACACAAACTGAAAAACACACCTATGCACAAACACACACCCACCCACCCACCCACACACACCCACACTCACATACTAACTGGTGTAGGCATCTATCCCTGACCAGTCTGCCCACATCAGATGGGACCAGCTAAATAGCCATTTCCAGTTTACACCCCGAGTGTCCCATAAAGCCCCTGAGGCATTCCAATGCCCTCCCTCTTCCTGGTTTCACAGCACTGCTCCAGGACTTACTGCAGAGTAACACTTCCATTACTATAGTTCCATGTATGATATGCATATCAAATTCTTAATCACCCCAATATTACCGCATAAAACTGTCCGACCACTGCACTACAAAAAGAGGGCTAGCAATGTTAACCAATCACCGCACTTTGACTGCATGAAATGGTTCAATCAAGCCCCACGTCAACAAACTTTTCACTCGTCCCACATTTCTTGAATTTTTTTATAAAAATCGCTAATTGACATGCAAAATGTCAGAATTACCGCAGCAAAATCAAAATCAAGCATTTTTGGCCGCAACTATCACAAAAAACTCTGAAATCCTCAAGGGACTGACTGTACAGTATGCATTTACCCAGCAGCAGTAGCCAGTATCGTAGCCTGCACTTACTGGCTGAACTTATAAGCTGCTACTATTTTCCCAGTACTGGTGGCTTTTAGGCTCCTCTAAACGTAATATAAGCAGCTTTTCCCAGCATGATAACCTGCTGCCTTGCAAAGTGCTTAACTTCTACCGTCTTTTACAGGCTTCCTGCTGCAGTCACTTTAACACCTGCTCGTATTTCAGCTAGTTTATTATACCTGCATGATGAGCTGACAGCACTCTCTCAGAAAGACCTGGGCTTCAGGGGAAACAGGAGAGAAAAAGGAGAGGAATAAAATAAGTGAGAAAGAGAGAAAGAGAGAAACAGAGAAAGCGAGAGGCAGAGAGAGAGGAAGAGTGAGTGAGAGATATAGTGAGTGATATAGTGAGTGAGTGATAGAGTGAATGATATAGAGTGAGTTATAGAGTGAGAGAGAGTGAGTTATAGAGTGAGAGAGAGTGAGTGATAGGGTGAGTGATAGGGTGAGTGATATGGTGAGTGAGTGAGTGAGTGAGTGAGTGAGTGAGTGAGTGAGTGAGTGAGTGAGTGAGAGAGAGAGAGAGAGAGAGAGAGAGAGAGAGAGAGAGAGAGAGAGAGAGAGAGAGAGAGAGAGAGAGAGAGAGAGAGAGAGAGAGAGAGAGAGAGAGAGTGAGAGAGTGAGAGAGTGAGAGAGTGAGAGAGTGAGAGAGAGAGAGAGAGAGAGAGAGTGAGAGTGAGAGTGAGAGTGAGAGTGAGAGTGAGAGTGAGAGTGAGTGAGAGTGAGAGTGAGAGTGAGAGTGAGAGAGAGAGAGAGAGAGAGAGAGAGAGAGAGAGAGAGAGAGAGATAATGTGTGCTTGTGTGTTTAAGGGGAAAGAGTGACAGAGGGAAAGACATATTTAGCTGGGTGCTGTCAGTGATACAAGTTCTAAAGCAGTCCCTAGCTCATCTCTGTGACACTGTGTGCCATTCAAATGGTCATCTCCCTATTCATCTATCCACAGCACAGCGGCATATTCAGCACCTCTGAAATATCACGTATCCTCTTAGGAGAAACAGGAGGTCATCTGGGCTCTGCTGGAAAACCTATTGGAGGGAACAATCGATCCAACAGATAATTCCTCCCGGTATAACAAGTTTCCTTCTCTCTCTCAAATCAAAGCCCCGAATAGCTGGTAGATCTGTGTCCGTCAAACACAGATGGTACACAGGTTTCCAAATGTAACTGCCTGAAGGAGATGAAGACAGTCTGGCAGAGATTGGGTTGTAGAGGAGGTGGGGCTGAGATCTAACAGAGAAAGAGGATAGGTAAGGGAGGTTGGGTGAGGAGAGGAGAGTTTTCACCTCTCTATGCTGTCATGCTTCAGTCAGCAGCTGTCTGGGCAAGGTGGAGGTGAGGAGAGAGGGTTGAAGCAAGAAGGCAGGGAGACAGAGAGAGACAGAGAGAGACAGAGATAAAGACAGATAGATAGTAGAAGGAAGTATTTTCTAAATTAAACTTTTTCTCTTTTGTTCTACACTGAGTGGACAAAACATTAGGAACACCTGCTCGTTCCATGACATAGACTGACCAGGTGAAAGCTATGATCCCTTATTGATGTCACTTGTTAAATCCACTTCAATCAGTGTAGATGAAGGGGAGGAGACAGGTTAAAGAAGGATTTTTAAGCCTTTAGATAATTGAAACATGGATAGTGTATGTGTGCCATTCAGAGAGTGAATAGGCAAGACAAAATATTTAAGTGCCTTTGTATGGTAGTAGGTGCCAGGCGCATCCGTTTGTGTCAAGAACTGCAACACTGCTGGGTTTTTCACGCTCAACAGTTTCCCGTGTGTATCAAGAATAGTCCACCACCCTAAAGACATCCAGCCAACTTGACACAACTGTGGGAGGCATTGGAGTCAACATGGGCCAGTATCCTCGTGGAACGCTTTCGGCACCTTGCCCCGACAAATTGAGGCTGTTCTGAGGGCAAAAAGGGTGCAACTCAATATTCAGAAGATGTTCCTTATGTTTGGTATACTCAGTATATATCTGGAATGGTAGAGGGAAATAGTGGTATATGAAGCATGTGGTAGATCTGGGAGAAGGGCTGGTCTAGAGGCCAGACACTAAGTGGAGAGGAGACAGGTGCTTACCAGACTGGCCAGGAGGGGGTATTCCTGAAGGGACTCTGGGCAGACACATGAGGACGGTCAGTACGCCGGCCCTGCTCCCCCAACATGGCTCCACTGCTATAGGCTTGGGCACACCCTGCACAGAGAGAGAGGAAGGAGGGAGCATGTCAGTCATGTCAATCAATAAACACTCCCAAATCCCATCACAAAGGGGTGCGTCAGATTTCCACACACCACATGGTTCCACTGTTTCTATGAGAACATTGCCCCGCCTGTGTTCGGATAAAAGTTAGCTTGTTATGTTTTGCTGTTGCCCTGTAATTAATTCAAAGTCATTTAAAAAAAAATGAAACATAGATTTTGTGACCCCTAAAATACACACACAGACAATATGCAAAATGTTAGACCTGTGCATGGATCCAGTATGGAAATGGACAGCAGGATTCACCAGCTACTAAGATAGGTCTGTAGGCAGCCCATATCCAGGCACTGGTGAGTCACTGACTGGACATCTATTTCAGTTAGGCTGGATGTCCAGTGGATGGACCCGCTCCCACCCTGCTCCCACCTCCCCCAGATGAGGGCCTCACACATGGGGGAGTTGCCTGACAGACAAGCCCTAGAGCTCAACCTGAAGCCCGAGTAACGGAGATGGATGGTTGGAGGGGACGCTAGGTGCAGGGGAGGTATTTTCCTCCTAGCCGCCACATCCATTTCACTTCGGCTTGTTGAGGGACAGACCCTGGGGGGTGTGGCTAGAGAGGACCAGTCATTTCTTTCCATTAAGCCATACTCTCCTCACAGCTCACACCTCCTGACTACCAAGTAGCTTAGGGCGTGGCCCAAGATACCAGCCTCACCTTCTCCTAGGAGAGGGTCTCAAACATGTCCCTGCCAAGGAGGCAAGCTGTGTGTAAATAAACTGTATAGCCCAAAGCTGTGTGTAAATAAACTGTATAGCCCAAAGCTGTGTGTAAATAAACTGTATAGCCCAAAGCTGTGTGTAAATAAACTGTATAGCCCAAAGCTGTGTGTAAATAAACTGTATAGCCCAAAGCTGTGTGTAAATAAACTGTATAGCCCAAAGCTGTGTGTAAATAAACTGTATAGCCCAAAGCTGTGTGTAAATAAACTGTATAGCCCAAAGCTGTGTAAATAAACTGTATAGCCCAAAGCTTGGGGGAAAATAAACTGTATAGCGCAAAGCTGTGTGTAAATAAACTGTACAGCCCAAAGCTGTGTGTAAATAAACTGTATAGCCCAAAGCTGTGTGTAAATAAACTCTTATAGCCCAAAGCTGTGTGTAAATAAACTGTATAGCCCAAAGCTGTGTGATTGCTGCTGCCAGAAGCATTCCAACACGGAGAGGCCAAAATCCCAGCTGGGATCATTGCTATACCACACTGGCATACTGCAGCACGTGTTCTTCTGTTTTCCCCACTCTCAAAGGACAACTTAATCATCACTGACCTCACATAGACACTGTCAAAGGTACAATATGATTTTCCAGTAGTATGTAATGGGATGTACAAACACAACAAAAACACACACAAGCATAACACACACACACACACACACACACACACACACACACACACACACACACACACACACACACACACACACACACACACACACACACACACACACGTTATTTCAGCTTTAAGGTGCATTGATCCCTGCTGTGAGATGATTAAACAGAGTGATGAGACGTTGATGTGGTCTCTTGATCATCCTCCACGGTGCCTTGCTGCTACGCACAGCTCTCAAACACAGAACAGAAGCACAGCACGGGGCTTACAGGAGAACAAGAGAGGAAACAATGATGATGAAGAGGAGTCGATGGGAGAGATGAAGAGGAGTCGATGGGAGAGATGAAGAGGAGTCCATAGTCTACAGTTGACCTTGAGGGCAGCAACTCTATTCAAACAAAGTCTATATGCACCTGAGATGTTTTTGTTATAGGGTCTCTGTGGTGCTGGCTGCCAGTGGCTGTCAGACGGAGCTTTACTGAACTACAATATCAAGCAGCAGGTTTGACCCCGGTACCACACCAGAGAGGGAGGTGTCAGGTGACCACAGGGGTCAGGGTTGGACTGTGTTTACTCCTGGTGTCTGCTCTGGTCTGGGGAGGACCCGAGATGAGAGGAGACAGATGTGGTTGTTTACCGGCAACAGGGAAGAAGGCTTGACCTCTGGTCATCCAGATCAATGTCCTGTTGACAGACAATAGCAGAGCAGCCTCCTCTTACATAGGCTGGGTTACAGCACCAGCACCCTTACACCCTACTCTACACTACCAATTACACCCAGACAAGTCATTGTGTTTCAGTCGGAACGCACCAAAGGTTTGTCAATAGGATGAGATTAAAGTGGATAGAGGGGTGCAGGGTTTAGTCAGGGTGCCTGTCCTCTCTATAGTACTCTGAAGTGCCGTGGGTAGAGCTCCCTGAGAGTAGCCTGTACAGGGCAGCAGTGTGGTCTCACTCCAGAGAACTCACCTCGTTCTCCCTAAAGACATGGTGGCAATGTTGAGTGCTCTACCTGAGATATACTATCCTGCAGTACAGCTCTTATTTTCTGGCATTCTCACCTCTCCCCTGCTCCCATATTTTGGTCTCATGAATGCTCCTTGATCACAGTAGACATGGAGACGCTTCTACAGGGCCTTTATATGAAATGCATAGGCTGCTTTCTTCACAAAATAGATGAACGAAATTAAAGTGAGAAAGGAGAGAGAGCGAGAGAGAAAGAGAGCAAGAGAGAGAGAGAGAGCAAGAGAGAGAGAGACCGAGAGAGAGAGAGAAAGGGAGAAAGAGAGAAAGACCGAGAGAGAGAGAGAGAGGGAGAAAGAGAGCAAGAGAGAGAGAGAGAGAGAGAGAGAGAGAGAGAGAGAGAGAGAGAGAGAGAGAGAGAGAGAGAGAGAGAGAGAGGGAGAAAGAGAGCAAGATAGAGAGAGAGAGAGAGAGAGAGAGAGAGAGAGAGAGAGAGAGAGCAAGACCGACCGAGAGAGAGAGAGAGAGAGAGAGAGAGAGAGAAAGAGAGCAAGACCGAGAGAGAGAGAGAGAGAAAGGGAGAAAGAGAGAGCAAGACTAAAAGAGAGAGAGAGATAGAAAGGGACCAGTGACCCCCTCTCATATCATTACCAAGCCCTGCAATGCCAAGAGCTGAGCAAAGAAAAGTCCCCTCATCCAGCTGGTCCTGGGGCTGAGTTCACAAACCTGTTCTACTAACTGTTCTACTACACTGTGGCTAACTATTTGACCAAGGTTACTGATCAAAACCTTAGAAAAACCTTGACAAAGTACAGGCTCAGTGAGCACAGCCTTGCCATTGAGAAGGGTAGACACAGGAAAACCTGTCTCCCTGTAGAGGAAGGGCTGTGCAACCACTGCACAACAGCAGAACCTGAGACGGAGCTGCATTTCCTGACAAAATGTCAAAAATATAAAACAATTAGAGAGTGTAATTTCCCCAAATTTGAAACCCTTATTCAAGGTTTCAAAGACCTCTCTGATGAGAGTAGGCTACCTGTCCTGTTGGGGAAGGATGCAGAGAACTGTGGGTTGGCAGCGCACTACATTGCTGCCTGCCATAAGATGAGGGACAGTGTCTGACAGACCAATCAACCTGCACATGTACTCTACTGTATGCTTATTGTTATTGTTCAATGTATGGTTATTTTGACCCTTGGTTTTTGTTACTGTTGTCCCAATTGTGATTCTCATTATTTTCATATTGTAAAGATCCAAAGTAAGCTTTGGCAATACGTACATTGTTACGTCATGCCAATAAAGCAAATTGAATTGAATTTAAAGGGAGATAGAAAGAGCAAGACAGAGAGAGAGAGAGAGAGGGAGAAAGAAAGAGAGAAAGACCGAGAGAGAGAGAGAGAAAGACCGAGAGAGAGAGAGAAAGGGAGAAAGAGAGAGAGAAAGGGAGAAAGAGAGAGAGAAAGACCGAGAGAGAGAGAGAGACCGAGAGAGAGAGAGAGAAAGGGAGAAAGAGGCACTTAAAGAGTAAAACCTGGAAGGGGGATAAAGGAATGAAAGCTTTGCTAACACCAAGCCTCTAAAGATGATGGGAGTACAATGTGTGAGATGTCCTACCACCCAAGTGGTCTTTAATTAAGGTGACCCATCAAAACAATGAACCATTATCAAAATGCCAATTACAATACACACACACACACACACACACACACACACACACACACACACACACACACACACACACACACACACACACACACACACACACACACACACACACACACACACACACACACACACACACACACACACACACCAAGCCCACCAACACCACACCCCTCCCCTTCCATCGGCCCCACTGATAATAAGTTTAGCTGCTGAAGCATAGAGCATAATTACAGGGTAGGGCCTCCCATGTTTGTTTTGTGTTTGGGGGCGTCAGGAAATGATACATTCCCCAGCTCTCTGAAAAAGGAAATGGGTTCCCCGTAAAGAGCCAACTCTAATAGAACAAAGTGCAACATCCAGGAGGTTCTTATTAGAGCGTGACGTCTGCTAGCACAATGCTATCAATTAAGAGAGCTGAGAGACAACAATTAGTGGCCATGATGATGTGTTTCCATTTGGAGCGTCAGAGAGAAACAGATGCTAGAGGAACCTGACAGAACCTCGCAATTCCAGCTGTCTTAGGGGTTTCCAACAAGCAGCTCATTTGAATGTCACTTCTACTGAAGAAAATACATCTCACAATCCATCCACATGTCAGTGTTACTAACACAGTTTTGCCAAAAGTACAGAATAGTATCTATTTTCAGCTGTGTGCACCCCCCAATCATCCTAATGTCGTTTTTACTTTGCATTCATGATAATCTTTTGAGTTAAGGAAATGGACAGATTCATGTAACATGACTTAAAGCACCTTTTCTCCATGGAGACAGCTCATGTGTGTGTGACCTGGTGTGTAACATGGACCTTTGATCCTGACTGCTGAACACACACACGTTTGCTCAGCTGAGACATTTCCTTCAGGAAACGACTGGTTAATCGACGCTCCTCATTTCCCCAAGCACTGACCGGCCAAATCCATGAGCCAGCATGCAATTACATCAAACACAAATACTCACGCCCCCTCCCCAAAAAACATGAAAAGATTGTAATCACTGCATAATTGAAGAAAGTTACTTAAAACAGTGATATGTAACTAGGCACAGATTTTTCTAGAACGTAGTTCAGAATGTACTGCCGTCTCTAACAGGACTTCCTTCCTGTGCCCAGTCTGTTGCTGGGAGCAGGAAAAGCAGGAGGACAGAGAAAACCCTACCCTGTCTGTGTCTCTGAAGGCTGAAACAATCATCTGTTTAAAAGGGATCATTAAGACTGATTTATCATCCTGGAGGATAGCTCCAGAGGGCCGTACATCTCCCCACAGCCGCACGGCCACACATATTTGTCCACTTAATTTCAATCCACATGAATAGGTATTTTATTGAAATGACACCTTCAAGACGAGTAGCATTAAAGAGTATGAGTAAGTGATAAAGTTATCCTGGAGAGTAGAGCCCCTTGGCACCGCTCCTAAATGAAACAGCTAAAGTAGAAAGCACAAGGGAGTAGAGCAGGAGAGAGATTAGAGAGGAGAAAGAACTTGAGGGAGATTGCCGAGCTATTTAGTAGAAACAGTTTTACGAGCATGAACTAACAGGAGAGGACTTTAACTCTTTTTTCTGACCCGAGGAGAATTTGAGAGACATTCAGCTCCATTCGTCGATCTGAAGTAGGGGCATTGTCCACTGGAAAAAGCCTGAGGGTGGGCTAACACTGCAGTCTTCAGCTTTGACATTATAAAGCACCTCCAAACAGAATAGTAAGAAAACCACTTAGGAGTGCTAGTGTATAAAGGCACTTGACACTGTAGAAGTGGCAAACCTCTTGGAGCCATTTCCCCAAATCTGCCCATTACGTATGTTTCTGTCTTCCCTGAGGAGGTAAGGGGTTTTTCTAGGTGAAATTCTCTATCTCATTCTCCTCCCTTTCACTCCACATGGAGACAAAGAAGAAGAGGGTGAGAGTGAGAAAGGCATTCCAGGAGGCAGCTTGTGAATGGCTGGCCCATCCACGTACAGGCTCCCATCTCTTCCTACTCCTCTTGTCTCCCGGCTCACACTAACTAGATCAAGGCTGTTCAATGTCTGTCCTGGAGGGCCGAAACACTTCTGCTTTTTGTTTCTACCTGCTGGTTAATTGCACTCACCTGGTGTCCCAGGTCTGAATCAGTCCCTGATTAGAATGAGAGGATGAAAACCAGAAGGGTTTTGGCCCTCCAGGACTGACATGGAACAGGCCGGAACTATACTGAAGAAAAGTATAAACGCAACAAGCAACAATTTCAAAGATTTTATTTAAAGAGTTACAGTTCATATAAGGAAATCAGCCAATTGAAATAAATTCATTAGGCCCTGATCTATGGATTTCACATGACTGGGAATACAGATATGCATCTGTTGGTCACAGATATTGACCACCATTTGCCTTATGCAGCTCGACACATCTCCTTCGCATAGAGTTGATCAGGCTGTTGATTGTGGCCTGTGGAATGTTGTCCCACTCCTCTTCAATGGCGGTGCAAAGTTTCTGGATATTGGAGGGAACTGGAACACACTGTTGTACAAGTCGATCCAGAGCATCCCAAACATGCTCAATGGGTGACACGTCTGATGAGTATACAGGCCATGGAAGAACTAGGACATTCTCAGCTTCCAGGAATTGTGTACAGATCCTTGCAACATGGGGCTGTGTATTATCATGCTGAAACATGAGGGGATGGCGGCGGATGAATGGCACGATAATGGGCCTTGTCACGGTATCTATGTGCATTCAAATTGCCATTGATAAAATGCATTTGTGTTCGTTGTCCGTAGCTTATGCCTGTTCATACCATAACCCAACCGCCACCATGGGGACTCTGTTCACAATGTTGGACGTACTGACAAATTCTCTAAAACGACATTGGAGGCGGCTTATGGTAAATAAATTAACATTAAATTATCTGCCAACTGATCTGGTGGACATTCTTACAGTCAGCATGCCAATTGCAGGCTCCCTCGAAACTTGAGACATCTGTGGCATTGTGTTGTGTGACAAAACTGCATATTTTAGAGTGGCTTCTTGATATGCCACACCTGTCAGGTGGATGGATTATCTTGGCAAGGAGAAATACTCACTAACAGGGCCATAAACAAATTTGTGCACAACATTTGAGAGAAATAAGCTTTTTGTGCGTATGGAAAATGTATTCGATATTTTACTTCAGCTCATGAAACACTTTACATCCTGCATTTATATTTTTGTTCAGTGTAGATAAAGCTCTGTTTGAGTAGTGCCTGTCCCTTCCAAGAGAAAAGTGGTCAATTCCCAGGGACTTAAAAATGGGAGGAATAGATGCCTAAGAAGTTTTCTGGGCAGGCTGAATGGAGGTTGACCTTTTCTGCTGTACTCCTGTTTTACTAGTCCTTTCTGCTTCGGTTGTTTTCTTCTAATGAAGCGTTGAAGAGGTCATAGATGTTGCTGTTGGATTGTTCAACTCAGACAAGAAACACGGGTTTGAGAAAACTCACAGGGACATTTCTAACTTTTTCCTTCCAAAACCCCCAGAGAATGCAGTATAAATCCCTCTCTCTCTCTCTCTCTCTCTCTCTCACACATCTATTCTGTTTGACTAATCAGTTCCAGAGGTCCTTCAACTCAGAAAGGGTGCTAAACTCTGTCTGCAAGGCCTCCGGTAAACATCAATCTGCAGGTAATGTTAGCATTCAAGGGCGACACCAGATAGACAAAGTGCCAGAGCCACTCAGAGGCTCTTACAAACTGACATACAAAGAGGATATCAGGACCCGCATCCACAAAGAGAGCTGATCTAGGATCAGTTTTGCATTTTAGATCATAATGAATACTATTACATGGACAGGTTGGGAACTGATCATAGATCAGCACTCCTACTCTGAGATGCTTTGTGGATACGGGCCCAGGTCTCTAAGTGGTCAAAGTGATGGAAGAGGGTGTCCACTGAGAGAAACACAACGCTCGTAGTTGGTAATAGACAGGAGGTGAAAACAAGGCCACGGTATAACAACGTACACAGATAGAGACAGAAACAGAAAAAGAGGGGTGGAAAATAGAGAGAGAGAGAGGTTAGTGGTCTGGGCATTAAGATGTGTGTGGTTTAGAGAGACAGAGAGAGACAGAGAGACAGAGACAGAGAGACAGAGAGACAGAGACAGAGAGAGAGAGAGAGAGAGAGAGCGAGAGAGAGAGACAGAGACAGAGAGAGACAGAGAGAGAGAGAGAGAGAGAGAGAGAGAGAGAGAGAGAGAGAGAGAGAGAGAGAGAGAGAGAGAGAGAGAGAGAGAGAGAGAGAGAGAGAGAGAGAGAGAGACAGACAGACAGACAGACAGACAGAGACAGAGAGAGACATAGAGATAGAGAGAGAGACAGAGAGATAGAGAGAGACAGAGAGTGAGAGAGAGAGAGACTCCATAGACTCTAACCAATTCTGGGAAAATTGGAAAACACTAAACAAACAACAACACGAAGAATTATCTATCCAAAATGGAGATGTATGGGTAAACCACTTATCCAATCTTTTTGGCTCTATAACAAAGAAAAAAGAGCAAAAACATATACATGATCAAATACAAATCCTAGAATCAACTATTAAAGACTACCAGAACCCACTGGATTCTCCAATTACCTTGAATGAGTTACAGCACAAAATAAAAACCCTCCAACCCAAAAAGGCCTGTGGTGTTGATGGTATCCTTAATGAAATGATCAAATATACAGACAACAAATTCCAATTGGCTATACTAAAACTCTTTAACATCGTCCTTAGCTCTGGCATCTTCCCCAATATTTGGAACCAAGGACTGATCACCCCAATCCACAAAAGTGGAGACAAATTTGACCCCAATAACTACCGTGGAATATGCGTCAACAGTAACCTTGGGAAAATCCTGTGCATTATCATTAACAGCAGACTCGTACATTTCCTCAATGAAAACAATGTACTGAGCAAATGTCAAATTGGCTTTTTACCAAATTACCGTACAACAGACCATGTATTCACCCTACACACCCTAATTGACAACCAAACAAACCAAAACAAAGGCAAAGTCTTCTCATGCTTTGTTGATTTCAAAAAAGCCTTCGACTCAATTTGGCATGAGGGTCTGCTATACAAATTGATGGAAAGTGGTGTTGGGGGTAAAACATACGACATTATAAAATCCATGTACACAAACAACAAGTGTGCGGTTAAAATTGGCAAAAAACACACACATTTCTTCACACAGGGTCGTGGGGTGAGACAGGGATGCAGCTTAAGCCACACCCTCTTCAACATATATATCAACGAATTGGCGCGGGCACTAGAACAGTCTGCAGCACCCGGTCTCACCCTACTAGAATCCGAAGTCAAATGTCTACTGTTTGCTGATGATCTGGTGCTTCTGTCACCAACCAAGGAGGGCCTACAGCAGCACCAAGATCTTCTGCACAGATTCTGTCAGACCTGGGCCCTGACAGTAAATCTCAGTAAGACCAAAATAATGGTGTTCCAAAAAAGGTCCAGTCACCAGGACCACAAATTCCATCTAGACACCGTTGCCCTAGAGCACACAAAAAACTATACATACCTCGGCCTAAACATCAGCACCACAGGTAACTTCCACAAAGCTGTGAACGATCTGAGAGACAAGGCAAGAAGGGCCTTCTATGCCATCAAAAGGAACATAAATTTCAACATACCAATTAGGATCTGGCTAAAAATACTTGAATCAGTCATAGAGCCCATTGCCCTTTATGTTTGTGAGGTCTGGGGTCCGCTCACCAACCAAGATTTCACAAAATGGGACAAACACCAAATTGAGACTCTGCATGCAGAATTCTGCAAAAATATCCTCCGTGTACAACGTAGAACACCAAATAATGCATGCAGAGCAGAATTAGGCCGATACCCACTAATTATCAAAATCCAGAAAAGAGCCGTTAAATTCTACAACCACCTAAAAGGAAGCGATTCCCAAACCTTCCATAACAAAGCCATCACCTACAGAGAGATGAACCTGGAGAAGAGTCCCCTAAGCAAGCTGGTCCTAGGGCTCTGTTCACAAACACACCCCACAGAGCCCCAGGACAACAGCACAATTAGACCCAACCAAATCATGAGAAAACAAAAAGATAATTACTTGACACATTGGAAAGAATTAACAAAAAAACAGAGCAAACTAGAATGCTATTTGGCCCTAAACAGAGAGTACACAGTGGCAGAATACCTGACCACTGTGACTGACCCAAACTTAAGGAAAGCTTTGACTATGTACAGACTCAGTGAGCATAGCCTAACCATTGGGAAAAGGCCGCTGTAGGCAGACCTGGCTCTCAAGGGAAGACAGGCTATGTGCACACTGTCCACAAAATGAGGTGGAAACTGAGCTGCACTTCCTAACCTCCTGCCCAATGTATGACCATATTAGAGAGACATATTTCCCTCAGATTACACAGATCCACAAAGAATTTGAAAACAAATCCAATTTTGATAAACTCCCATATCTACTGGGAGAAATTCCACAGTGTGCCATCACAGCAGCAAGATTTGTGACCTGTTGCCACAAGAAAAGGGCAACCAGTGAAGAACAAACACCATTGTAAATACAACCCATATTTATGCTTATTTATTTTAACTTGTGTGCTTTAACCATTTGTACATTGTTACAACACTGTATATATATAATATAACATTTGTAATGTCTTTATTGTTATGAAACTTCTGTATGTGTAATGTTTACTGTTAATTTGTATTGTTTATTTCACTTTTGTATAATATCTACCTCACTTGCTTTGGCAATGTTAACACATGTTTCCCATGCCAATAAAGCCCCTTGAATTGAATTGAATTGAATTGAGAGAGAGATAGAGAGATAGAGACAGAGAGAGAGACAGAGAGATAGAGAGAGAGATAGAGAGACAGAGAGTGAGAGAGAGGGACAGAGAGACAGAGAGTGAGAGAGACAGAGAGTGAGAGAGACAGAGAGACAGAGAGTGAGAGAGAAAGAGACAGAGAGATAGAGAGACAGAGAGATAGAGAGATAGAGAGATAGAGAGACAGAGAGACAGAGAGTGAGAGAGAGATTAGTGGTCTGGGCATTAAGATGTGTGTGCTCTCATCCTGTCCCCTACTAGAGTTAATGTAGTGTATGTGGGTCACTTGTCAGTGGACACGCACATATCCTCTCATTCAGACGCAATAAACGGCAAGGGCGAAAAGGTGTACCCCTCGAGCCAATCAGAGAAAAGAATCATGCAAATATATGTATTCTGGGTCAAAATTTGACCTCACAGGCAGGTAGTTAAAGCTTTCCTCTTTGATTCAGACATGGCTCAAACCATCCCACTTAATCAAAAGCCGATGAATACCAAATGCCTTGTTAAATCTTCTCATTCCTCCCCAAACTCCCATATAAAATGCCATCAAATGCAGATGCCTGCCATTCTTAGACAGCTGTGTGTGTGTGTGTGTGTGTGTGTGTGTGTGTGTGTGTGTGTGTGTGTGTGTGTGTGTGTGTGTGTGTGTGTGTGTGTGTGTGTGTGTGTGTGTGTGTGTGTGTGGCTTTGATCATCAGGCAGACTGAATTAATGCATTCCCAAAACAAAGGAGAATATATTACTCTCAGAGCATATTCAACTTTCGCTGGGCTATAATAATGTCACCCTTTCTATGCTTTCATTAACATGCCTTTCACATAAACTACTTTGCTGAATGCCTGCAGAAGCACTTACATATGCATCATGAACAGATACTCACACACACATAAATTCCAGTCTTACGGTGTCTGAAAAATGCACAATAGAATATGGCCTTGTGTTCCAAATCCGCACCTTGTTTCAGTCTTATAGTCTACAGAGAGGGGAGACACTGAGATCCCTGCAACATTCATACAATGTTTAATCACCTGGCTGGCTCACTCTGACTTGGCAAAAAAAAATAAACCCCCAAACCAAAGCCAGACGCCAAAAGCCATCTTGTTTCAGTCTTATCCTACACCAGGAAGGACATGATGAAAGACTCAGCCAACAGTCACGTAACATTTAATCACCTGACTCACCCTAACAAGACAAGAGCCTGAAATAAGAACAAGGCAGAAGAAAACAACATTTTAATCACCATAGATTTGTACCCACATCTCACAGCAATCTGGAATGAATTCCCTTTTAATGTCGTTTGAGTGATAATGGATCTCCAAACAGCTTGTTCTTTTCTAGCTGGAGAGGTGAAAGAAGGCGAGATGGAGGGAGGAGAGATGGAGGGAGGAGAGAGAGATAGGGGAGGAGAGACAGAGGGAGGAGAGATGGAGGGAGGGAGGGGAGAGGCAGGGGGGAGGAGGAGGAGAGATGGAGGGAGAGAGATGGAGGGAGGAGAGATGGGGAAGAGAGATGGAGGGAGGAAAGAGAGATGGAGGGAGGAAAGAGAGATGGGGTGAGAGATGGAGGGAGGAAAGAGAGATGGAGGGAGGAGAGATGTGGGGAGAGAGATGGAGGGAGGGAGATGGAGGGAGGAGAAAGGGGTGGGTTAGAAATAGGTCTAATTCAGACAGACTGGTCAATTAGAAGAGTCCTCATAAATAAAAGAGGAAGTATTGGGAAAACAAGCCCCATGGCCACAATATTAGGTATCATTCAGATACAGATCCACTGTATTATACCACCAGGGGGAAATTCATTTGGTCATGTGCTTAAAAAGACATACATTAAACATGAAAACTACACAAAACCATTCAAAGTGCTATAGCTACACATTTAAAGTGAAAGTGCAATATGCTGTATACTCGAGGGACCAACAGACTATGTATCATACAGCCTAATGGCTGTTGCAATAAAAGAGTCCCCATATCTATCTGTTTTGATTTTCTATTGAAGAAGTCTCTTTCCCCTTGTCTGGCTGCTGCTGTGACTGAGTTTGGCTTTCAAGTTTTAATAGGATGAGTTTTGTGTACAGGTTGGTGGCTGATTCTAAATCTATACCAAATGATCCTTCCCACTGAAGCTTGACTTGGTCTGGCACTTGCATGTTTCCTCAACACGCATATCAGACCAAAGGACAGCACACTCTGCAGGACAGATTTATAGAACATTTGATAGATATGGCGGTCAACATTAAAATAGTTAATTTTGCGTAATAAAAAAAAAAAAATCTGTTACAATTTCTTTATCTTTGCAAAGGCACAGTCATTGAATTTCAGTTTATTGTCTATTTGGAATCCCAGGTATTTCTATGTGGTCACTCTATCGACTGATTCCCCACTGATCTTCGTAGGGGGTAGTGGAGTTTATTTCTTCTGAAATCAAAAATGTATTTTGTTTTCTTAACGTTTATTTCAAGAAAGTAATCTGCACACCACTGGACGAATTTGGCAGTTTCTCTGTCAAAACCTTGAAGAGAGGCTTGGTCTGGGTGGAGGAAACGTTTCTCTGTCTAAACCTCTAAGAGAGGCTTGGTCTGGGTGGAGGAAACCCACAACAGCGGTGTCATCTGCATATTTTAACAACTTGTGGCTGCGTCAGAGGCTTGACAATCGTTTGTGTACAGTGTGTACAGTATCGGTGAAAGTACGCAACGTTGAGGGGCTCCTGTATTCACCGTTCTAGATGTAGAGATGGTGGAGTTAAACTTGTTGAGTACGGTTCACAAGGAAATTATTAATCCACTTGATCAGTAGAGTTGACACCAAATTCCCCAGTTTATCCACCAGTAGGTGTGGCTGGATGGTGTTAAACGCGCTACTGAAGTCAATGAATACAATTTTAAGGATCTTGTAATTCAATTATTATAATACTATCATAAGACTAATGAGATAACAAGAAATTAGCCTCATATTGTGTATGAAAATGAAATGATTCTATCATTTGTTATGGCAGGTCAGTACAGATATAGCTTTCTAAAGAATGCTCAGATGCATACCCCTGAACCCTATACCCCTCAGGAGACATACTACTGTCACATTACGATGACACAGATACTGTAACATGTTCACCAGTAGGTACATTGGCCATGCTATAGTCCCTCTGGGGTGTGGAGAGTAACCCCCCTGTGGCGCACCTTGAGCGGATCAGTCCAGCCACGCACGCCTACCCCTGCAGGGCAGAAAATTGCCATGTCCAATCCCCTGGAGAGATTGCAGAGGAGGAGGAAATGGTGCTGATCAGAAAGCCTCTGCACATTTCACAAGCCATTGACCAGTGCGCTTATCCATTTGACATCCCTCTTTAAGGAAGCAGCAGGTCCCAAAATCTCTGCTCTCCAACACGGGCTCCTTGGCTCACTTATGTATTTTTGTATTTGTATTTATTATGGACCCCCATTAGTTCCTGCAAAGGCAGCAGCTACTCTTTCTGGGGTACAGCAACATTAAGGCAGTTATACAATTTTACAAACATTACAATATATTTCACAACACATTAAGTGTGTGCCCTCAGGCTACTACTCTACTACCACTTATCTACAACACAAAATTCATGTGTATGTGTGTATATAGTGTGCATGTTATGTCTGTGTGTGTGTGTGTGTGTCTTCACAGTCTCCGCTTTTCCATAACATGTATTTGTATCTGTTTTTTCAGTCTGATTTTACTGCTTGCATCAGTTACTTGATGTGGAATAGAGTTCCATGTAGTCATGGCTCTATGTAGTACTGTGTGCCTCCCATAATCTGTTCTGGACTTGGGGACTGTGAAGAGACCTCTGGTTGCATGTCTTGTGGGGTATGCATGGGTGTCCGAGCTGTGTGCGAGTCATTTAAACAGACAGCTCGGTGCATTCAACATGTCAATACCTCTCACAAATACAAGTAGTGATGAAATCAATCTGAAAAGCGTGCCCAAATTAAACTGCCTGCTACTCAGGCCCAGAAGATAGGATATGCATATAATTAGTAGATTTGTATAGAAAACACTCTAAAGTTTACAAAGCTGTTAAAATAATGGCTGTGAGTATAACAGAACTGATATGGCAGGCAAAAACCAGAGGAAAATCCAACCAGGAAGTACTATTATTTTGAAAGTTTTGTTTTTCCATTGAAAGCCTATTCACCATACAAAGTTCACGAGCTCTGTGGCTTCTAAGATTTTTGGATATAAATATGGACTTATTGAACAAATCATACATGTATTGTGTAACATGAAGTCCTAAGAGTGCCATCTGATGAAGATCATCAAAGGTTAGTGATTAATTTGATCTCTATTTCTGCTTTTTGTGACTCCTCTCTTTGGCTGGAAAATGGCTGTATGGTTTTCTGTGACTAGGTGCTGACCTAACATAATCGCATGGTGTGCTTTCGCAGTAAAGCCTTTTTGAAATCGGACACTGTGGTTGGATTTACAAGAAGTTTATGTTTAAAATGGTGGATAATACTTGTATGTTTGAGGGATTTTAATTATGGGATTTCTGTTGTTTTGAATTTGGCGCCCTGCAATTTCACTGGCTGTTGCTTGTACCAGAGAGGATATTAGTTGCTCTATATTATATATTTCTATATTAGTTGCTATAAATTCTCTGTATTATTCTCTATATTAGGTATTTCTATGTTAGTTGCTATATTATTCTCTATATTAGATATTTCTATATTAGTTGCTCTATGTTAGAAAGGTCTTAGCCATGTGTTATGAGTCTTTGAAGTTGGCTTTGTCTGACCCATCTAAACATTCCAGGTCATTGGAAGGGAGAAATGTATTGTACATTTGTGTCTTCCAGCTATACTCCATAATTTTAACACTACTGTACTTGTATAAATAAAAACATTCCAAAACAAAACCGAAACAAACACAAAGCCCAAGCAGATGCTAGTCACATAACAACAGTCTATCATAGACAAAAGCAACTTGGTACGATGACTAGGGCTGTTGCAGTGACCGTATTTACTGCCACACCGGCGGTCACGAGTCATGAAGGCGGTCAAATTCGACGTGACCGTTTAGTCACAGTAATTAGGCTTCTCCAAGCTCTGATACTGCTGATGCTCATTAGTAGTCACCAAACTTGCTAACTGCCAGGTACTCAGCACTCTATTGTCCTTCTAATCACTCTAACATCAATACAAATGTAACCGAAAATCGAATCAAACACTTCATGACAGCCCATGAACGCCGGAGGGGCGCCGAGGGGATGGCTGCCATTTTATGGGCTCTTAACCCACCATGCTATTATTATAATTTTTCTCGCATTGTTTGTAACTTATTTTGCACATAATGTTGCTGCTACCGTCTCTTATAACAGAAAACAGATTCTGGACATCAGAAAAGTGACCTTGAACAGGATGAAGAATTTTTCTTTAATGAGTCGACGAGAGGGATTTACTCCAGACACCTGACGAGGCCCTAATCCCCGTCATTCACAGGAGAAAGACGGAGATATCGCGGAAGGAGATCGGGGTGCCTTGTAAGGATCCAGCGATGAGTGGTTAATCTGTCTTTGCCATTGGTACTATTGGCCAACGTACAATCGCTGGATAATAAAGTGGACGAACTACAAGCACGTATATTCTACCAACGAGACATTAAACACTGTAATATCTTATGTTTCACCGAGTCGTGGCTGAGCGACGACATGAATAACATACAGCTGGCGGGTTACACACTATCAGTAGGATAGAACAGCCTCTGGTAAGACGAGGTGTTTCGGTCTATGTAAATTTATAACCAACAGTTGGTGCACGATATCTAAGGAAGTCTCGAGGTTTTGCTCGGCTGAGGTAGAGTATCTCATGATAAGCTGTAGATCACACTATCTACCAAGAGAGTTTTCATCTATATTCTTTGTAGCTGTCTATTTACCACGACAAACTGATGCTGGCACTAAGACCGCACCCAGTGAGTTGTATACGACCATAAACAAACAGGAAAACGCTCATCCAGAGACGGCACTCCTAGTGGCCGGGGACTTTAATGCAGGGAAACTTAAATACGTTTAACCTCATTTCTACCAGCGTGTTAAATGTGCAACCAGAGAGAAAAAAACTCTAGATCACCTTTACTCCACACACAGAGACACATGCAAAGATCTCCCTCGCCTTCCATTTGGCAAATCTGACCATAATTCTATCCTCCTGATTCCTGCTTAAAAGCAAAAACTAAAGCAGGAAGCACCAGTGACTCGGTCAATAAAAAAGTGGTCAGATGAAGCAGATGCTAAGCTACAGGACTGTTTTGCTAGCACAGACTGGAATATGTTCCGGGATTCTTCCGATGGCATTGAGGAGTACACCAAATCAGTCACTGTCGTCCCCACAGTGACTGTACGTACATACCTCAACCAGAAGCCATGGATTACAGGAAACATCTGCACTGAGATAAAGGGTAGAGCTGCCACTTTCAAGGAGCGGGACTCTAACCCGGAAGCATATAAGAAATCCAGCTATGCCCTCTGACAAACCATCAAACAGGCAATCGGTCAATAGAGGACTAAGATCAAATCGTACTACACCAGCTCCGACGCTCGTCGGATGTGGGAGGGCTTGCAAACTATTACAGACTGCAAAGGGAAGCACAGCCATGAGCTGCCCAGTGACACAAGCCTACCAGACGAGCTAAATTACTTCTATGCTCGCTTCGAGGCAAGCAACACTGAAGCATGCATGAGTAAGACCTTTAAACAGGTCAACATTCACAAGGCCGCAGACAGATTACCAGGACGTGTACTCCGAGCATGCGCTGACCAACTGGCAAGTGTCTTGACTGACACTTTCAACCTCTCCCTGTCTGATTCTGTAATACCAACATGTTTCAAGCAGACCACCATAGGACCACCATTGTCCCTGTGCCCAAAAACACTAAGGTAACCTGCCTAAATGACTACCGACCTGTAGCACTCACGTTTGTAACCATGAAGTGCTTTGAAAGGCTGGTCATGGCTCACAACACCATTATCCCAGAAACCCTAGACCCACTCCAACTTGCATACCGCACCAACAGATCCACAGATGATGCAATCTCTATTGCACTCCACACTGCCCTTTCACACCTGGACAAAAGGAACACCTATGTGAGAATGCTATTCATTGACTACAGCTCAGCATTCAACACCATAGGCCCTCAAATCTCATCACTAAGCTAAGGACCCTGGGACTAAACACCTCCCTCTGCAACTGGATCCTGGACTTCCTGAAGGGCCGCCCCCAGGTGGTAAGGGTAGGTAACAACACATCCGCCACGCTGATCCTCAACATGGGTGACCCTCAGGAGTGCGTGCTCAGTCCCCCTCCTGTACTCCCTGTTCACTCATGACTGCATGGCCAAGTACGACTCCAACACCATAATACATTTGCCAATGACACAACAACGGCGAGACAGCCTATATGGAGGATGTCAGAGACTTGACCGTGTGGTTGCCAGGACAACAACCTCTCCCTCAACGTGATCAAGACAAAGCAGATGATTGTGGACTACAGGAAAAGGAGGACCAAGCATGCCCCCATTCTCAACGATGGGGCTGTAAAATAAAAAGCATTACATGCATAATCGCATTCGCGGTCACTTTTGATAATGGTGCTTTTGCCGCTAATGGAACATTCGCGCTTATAGCCTACTGCCGTGTGCGCATTTCTGCGCTTATAATGTGAAGAAATAGCCTAATAATTAAAATATTTTAAACTAAACGTTCTGATCTGTTGAGTCAGCCTCATTGCGTAAAAAAGTATTTTTGATGCTAGTGTTTGTTTTAATATGGGGTCTATCGGATCCCCCAACTGTCCCAGACTATGTTTGGAATATTTATTTCTCTCACAGAATAGGTCGACTTTTGTACTATGGGGGATAGTAGATTGACATAGGCTAGTGCTTTTGCTGTTCGATAGGTCTACTCATCTTGTTGGTTGACGAAACAATGTGGACAGTTCTTCCAATATCTTCAATATGCACCTTGGAATTGGATAAGGACGTGCGCAGTTGCGCCCCCGATGTGTCCGTCTTCACTTGTAGCCTGTGAGAAAGACCCGATCACGTGATGGAGAGCCATGTGAATGAGAGGTGCTTCGGCGCACACAGCACTCAGGGAAAAGGGAATACTTATTATTCTATTTAGCTCAAGGGCACAACGGTCACTGGCCGCAAAAGGGCCACAAAGGGGATGCCGCCGGGAAATTTGAGTCATTAAGTGTTGTCAAATTGTGAATGAGAGACTGATGAAGTGTGTACAGCCTGCAAAAAAAACCAAAGCAGAGCTCATGCCTTTCAAGCGACTTTTTTTCAAATCATCATTAGAGTCGCATCATGCAACCTTACAATGTATTAAAAATCTAAACATATAGCCCAACGTTTGTAGAACAACTAAAGTTACATTAATAACTATAAATTAAACACATAGGAATACCTATTTCTTTGTTAACCACTCAACACAGAATAGCCGCATGTGCGCACTCCCTCAAATCGGTTGGAGAAATGATCCTTTCTATTTTATTCAGCTTTGTTCAATTGTATTCTTCATACTATAAAATAATATAAAATAATGCCACGGAATTCTAAGCAAATCTTGTCTGCTAAATGAACTAGTGTAGCCCACAGCCATATGGCATAGCCAGATCAGGGCCAAACATAAGGACAACTCAGAGTATGCTATTCTGTTCGTCTGAAATAGACTACATTTTCTTCATATCATTTTTCTTTAGACCGGTCTAAAATAAATAATGGATTTATTGTGAAGGTGTAGGCTATATTACATGGATTTAGACTTTTTTAAATGTAGATGTTCCAAAGGTCTGCATCAGTGGCTTGTAGGCTATGTGTGAAAGCCAGGAGATGCTAAATGTGTTTATGATAATTAATGGTCAATTACCTTGAGACCGGCAGTTATTTGCTTGACAATCACCGGCTGACAAAATTTCGTGTCCGCCACAGCCCTACTTTCACCATACCTTATGGTCGTACGAATGCCTGCCTTATTTTTACAAACAGTCTGGAATTTTCTCCATCCAGTCACAGTGAAGAGTGTGAACTGCAGGGAGGCAGAGAAGCAGCCATGTAAAGGCCACAGAGGGCACCCAGAACAAGATGTTGTTTTTTTACCTAGAAGCCTGCTTCACAGATTTACTAACCACTGGTGCTGAGCGATTGGTGCTTTTTGAGGTCGTTTCGGTTGGCTTATTAAAAAATAATCACGTTTTTTTTTTTATTTACGTTTCGATTATTTGGGTTGAATGCTGTAACACATTCAACCCATGATGGTATTGACTGCCCATTACTGCTTATCACTTATTACCATCATTTATTCACATTATTTAATAACATATTTCAGTTGTCTATATTATTTGATGACTTTATTATTTCATTCCAAGTGATCATCTCATCTTTATTGGGCTGCTGCCTATGCTGTCTGACAAAATCACTATTTTAGTAGTTCTTCTAGGTAAATAAGGCATTTTTAATGACTGCTGAATACCAACTATCAATAATTACCATGTTTTATGCGCTAACCTATGTAGAATATTGGCCTGTTGAAAACTCCCTACTTCATTGCACAGTTCAGGCTGGATCTGATTTATCTCTAGAGAAATTGTGCAATGTGCGCATTGAGCTCACAAAACCCCCTGAAAGAAATGGAATTCAAACAATTGAACCGACATCAGTCAATTAGTTGTTTAAAAAAAAGTGATGTATAATCTGTGAATCTGATGTTTTTTCCCCCGTTCAAAGAAATGAAGAAACCCTAACCTTAACCCTAACCCTAACCCTGACCCTTACCCTAACCCTAACCCTAACCCTTACCCTAACCTTAACCCTAACCCTTACCCTAACCGTAGCCATTTAAATCTTCTTCTTGAATGGGATGATGTCAGAGTTGGGACATCCCAAGGGTCCCATTTAGATGTTTCTGTTAACTAAAGAAGTTCATCATGAGGTTTGAACTTCTGAGAGGAGCCAGTGTATCATCTGGCAAATTGTTACATGTCCAACATGACATTTCCAGCGATGCAAAATATGCATCTCATCAGAATATTTGCCATAGAAAAAAAGGATTTCCTCCCAGTGAGATAAGATTTGGAAAATGTAAGAAGGGTTTGCCCTTTATTACACTTATTGTAATGCAATCTAGTCTCAGCCTGGTATCTGCTCATAGCCTGAGGAGAGGGATTGTGAACAGAGAAACTAGTAGCAGACAGACAGTTCTAAGAAACATCACTCTACATCTCCGCCTTATCCTCCCAGATCTGTGATGTACAGTAGGATGAGCGGAGCCATCCCTCTCCTCCTCCGCCCGTTAAATTCCACCTCACATCTTCTAAACACCTGTTTACTGTCTGAGACGGCTCGCAAACAAGACGTAAACAAGGCCCACAACACAGCAGACGCTCGCATCGCCGTGACAACCCCCTGCCACACTGGCATCGCCTGACTGGCACCTGGCACCCGCGGACGCTGGCAGGCTCCCTCTCACACCTGTCACAACACACACTGCACAGAAACATCAGCTTCACGGAGGGGTTCTGCTGTTTGCCAGCGTACTGGAGGAGACTCTGGGTCTTATTATAGTTGATAGAGCAGAGCAGACATAACACAAACATGTCTGGGGATGGAATGAGAGGGAGATCTGAACATGTCTGGGGATGGAATGAGAGGGAGATCTGAACATGTCTGGGGATGGAATGAGAGGGAGATCTGAACATGTCTGGGGATGGGATGAGAGGGAGATCTGAACATGTCTGGGGATGGAATGAGAGGGAGATCTGAACATGTCTGGGGATTGGATGAGAGGGAGATCTGAACATGTATGGGGATTGGATGAGAGGGAGATCTGAACATGTCTGGGGATGGGATGAGAGGGAGATCTGAACACGCCTGATGATGGGATGAGAGGGAGATCTGAACGGTGTCACAATAACTTTTTTAAGCGGTCTTTCATTTTCTGCCCAGCCACAGGTGGGCATTGCGCCATTTTAAGTGCTGCTGTGGAGCGATGTGCTGGGCTGGCATTGGAGTGGTATAGCTGAGTGAGTCGCTTTGAATCAACTGGGAGTTCGATCCGACTGAGGAGCTGTTTGTAAAGTGAATCATTTGCTGTGCTTTGAAGGCTCAGGGTATGGATCAGATGGATACATTCTACAGATTCAGCCAACCAACAGGTGTTAAGCCTAACACTGGTACCTGGTTTGTAATAGGCCTACTGCTCTGAATCAACATTCAAGGAGCAGAATGAATCTGAGCTGTATCACTCATGTGAATCAGACGTCAATCACCTCTCTGATTCAGTCACATAGCAAAGCTCTGAATCAGACAAGAAGTATAAGTCTGACAGTCAGGATGTCAGTGGGTAGTGTAATTAATGTGTGGCGCGCCAGTGAATCAGTCTCAGTAAAAGAGGTTATTATAGCATCTGCCTCTCTAACCTCAGGGTTCCTATTCAGAGTTAACCAGGCTGGAGCTGCCCGCTCATACTGAATCAGTCAGCAGCAGGAGAGACTGACTCACCAGTCTAATGAGTGAGTGAGTAGTCACCACTACACTACTCAACTCTCTCATCTAAGTCTTCATGTGGGCCTGAAGCGTACATAGGACCTCTGGGGGCCTCATTCTCCCCCAGCTCCACCCAGTCCGCCTTCCCTAGCGTGGCCAACTCCATCCAGTCAGCCTCCCCTAGCGTGACCCAGCACCACCCAGTCCGCCTTCCCTAGCGTGGCCAACTCCATCCAGTCAGCCTCCCCTAGCGTGGCCCAGCTCCATCCAGTCAGCCTCCCCTAGCGTGACCCAGCACCACCCAGTCCGCCTTCCCTAGCGTGGCCAACTCCATCCAGTCAGCCTCCCCTAGCGTGGCCCAGCTCCATCCAGTCCGCCTGCCCTAGCGGGGCCTATCTCCTGGCTCAGAGAGCTGGTGTCTTCATGGAGCTAATCACGGTCAACACCCAAGTCAGAGTGCCAGAGCGTTGTCTCGGCAGACAGATTCATTAGCCACACTGCAGATGGATATAAAAAAAAATGAAGTGTCTACCCTGCTGCAAATGTCCATTTTAAATCAGTGCATCAGTGAGCGTAGCTACAATCCTATTAAGAAGGTGGGGGACGGAGAGGCTATTCTGCAGCCCCTCTCCTCTTCTCTTCGCCTCAGACGACAAATTAATCATCTCTCTAATGCTTCATGAAAGCCAAACTTTTTGCCTCCTAATTCGAGGTGGGGTATATCTTTCACTTCTTACCCCCTCACTATTAATGGGTATGATTAATGTGTTTTCTGAGGCCTCAGACGTGCTTGGGCATTAGCTGGGGAGGAGAGAGCCTCCCACACTCCAGAACGGTAGAAAGGCCATTATTTCAGAATGTTTGCTCCAAATTCATTATAGATTTCTACTTTTTTCAAAATGCTGAGATATTGATTACAAGATGAGGGGGAAACAAAGAAATAAGAGAAAGTCTTAATAGAAAAGTATAGATAGATTGATGAACAAAGAATGTCTGTCTGGTTACCTCAGGCGTAACGTACACCTGTACACCGATAGACACAACGCTACATTTGTTAATTCCTCTCACGAGTTTGCTGATTATATGTTGTACAGGCATCGCCAGCTGGAAACAAAGTGATAAAGTCACGCAGAACTGGAGCCCCGTAAACTGCATATTGTCCTTACTCCAGAGGATGCTTTCCTAAAAACGGTTAATTTATTCAGTCAACAAAATTGCCATGCGTGCCATAGCTGGCTCTACGAGGGACTTCTCATAGTCTCTTGGGCCATCCCCCAAAAATGCAATTCAGCGTAAACACAAAAGAGGCTCACCAAACTCTCTGTTGATGAGGGGGAATAAGAATAGATGGGTGGAGAGAGCCTAAACAAAGCACCTTTTCACTCACTTGACACACTCTCTCGCACGCTGAGCACACTCACAGCTAGTCCTTGGTGATCACACCAGCAGCAATAACTTCTCACTTCCTCCTTGTGTATCTGTGGAGCTGGCCACATCAAGAACAGCAGAGTAATCAATAGGGCCTTGAAAAGAGATTGCAATTCCAAGAAGGCATGAATGAAATGTCTCTGTCTATAGGATCCCTACTCCAGAGCGTTGGCCTCGGCCTTCAAATCCCCCTCACAAATGAGAGAATTGCTGTGACCAAGGGGACTCAATCAAACAGAGGACAATAAAGTCCAAGTGATAAAGGAAACATGCTCAATGCATGACAAGCAGCCCCAGTGTCAAATGGGACCTTTACTCTGAATATTCAACCAACTTGATAGCACTACCTCATCTGCATTACCAAAAGCTCACCCATTGTCTCCAAGGTTACATGAGTGACGCACTAGCACCACTTCACGTGTCTACAGCTCCTCTTGAGTGCCCAGAATAGTCGACGTCACTCGTTGTAATTTCCGATGTATCTGTCATAACCAATGTTCCCTCAAAAAAAAAATCCGGCACTGAGCAGATTTCAGGTCAGCTGAGCGTAAACTTAAACGTTGTGAAAATTCTGTGCAACTTCCAGGACGCGTTTACTGTGAACACTGAGGCTGTACCCACTTTAAGTTACAGTTATAACAGTGGCCAAGTAGGTTACTGTAGCTATTTGATCATAATGTAGACCTACCAGAGTGGCCTAACATCAAAAACAATGGAGATAATACATCCCATAACATTTTAACATGGAAATAGCTGTTCTATCATTCAGCCTACAGTAGCAGCCAATGTGTGGTGTTCAATGTAGGCCTACATCCAATGAGACTTTTGAAAAAAACTTGCAGGGCTTGACATTGACCAGTTTATCCACTTGTCCTTCAGATAAGGAGGTGACTGAAAATGTTGTTGTGCTGTTTGATTCAAGAAAACACTTTACAAAATAAAATGCATTATTAATCCTATACCATTATTATAGAGAATCAGACAAAGTTTGCTACCATCTGCCTATTGGCTACTTAGCTTATTCAAGCCTGTCTCAAAATACAAAACTGCCCCATTAACACAAAAAAAAGCTATTTACCGGACTTGCTTTTCAAAGATGCCTAGAAATGTACACATTTTGTGCTCTTGTAGGAAGCAATCACACCCCTATTGCTGACTACAAATTATCTATAACTGGGCTAATAACTCACTAACTAGCAGAGGATATGAACAAAATGTGCACACATGGCTATCACAACTCTCGCTTTAATCTCAAAACAAGCACATCTACTCACGACCGCTCATGCTGTAAACACAGTCCAGTTCAAAGTAAATGACACAGATCCATATACTGTATGGCAATGGTCTATTTGCATATAGGCCTACTGCAGCTCTGATTGTTTATGCCGCACAGGTCTGTGTACAGTACGGTCTGAGTAGTGCGTGTCAATGCAATATAATCCTACTCCGATGCGTTCTGCCTACAACAAAATCTCTTGCATAGTTCGTTTTGTTTCGGGATGTTGCATTGAAAGTGGCTAATATTGCGTTGATTTGATGACAACTGCCACAGTAATGGGAAACATTGATGGTGTTAACAGGGAAAACTCTATAACAGTGGTCACCAACCTTTTCTGAGTCAAGATCACTCTCTGAGTCAAAATGCAAGCCGAGATCTTCCGCTCAGATTTTATTTAACATAACTTAAAAAACTTAAGCCTATGCAACATTAACCAATTAAAAATAGTTCTGTAGCAATGAGGATTATGCAGCAGGCTATAGGCCTAATACATTATCACCGCATATTGGCTTTCCTTGAATTGCCCTGACAATGAATTGTTGTTCGGGTCATGGCAGACAGCGTCGTGATGGTGAGCGGTTTGCTAATGTCAATGTGGTGAACACAATTTGAGGTAAGCTATATGATCACACAGGTAATAGATCCATTGTTGTATTACTTGTGAAGCACAGCTGAGTGAGCATACATTTAACATTTATTTTACTGGGCTGACTGTCTGCATCTGATGGTCTGTCTCAGTGGAGGGAGAGAGCAGCAGACTGAGGGTCCGCCTCAACATCCCTCCGCTCTGCCTTTCCTCCACTGACACTGACCAAAAAAAGAACACCGTCTTCCAGCTGATGGCTCATACACAAATTCTCGTTGTTACTCTTATGAACAGAGAAAGTGAAATATTCCTTGATATTAAAAAAGACCCAAGCTGCTAATAATAACAATGCAAGCCTACAGTATAAATATACTTCCCTACTCATTCATTACTGCTGCAGTGCTTGTTGTAGCACTGAGTGGAAACAGGAAGAACGTGCATTTTATGGCTTATAAAAGTGTTGAATACAAAGTGTTGACAGTGCTGAGTAAAAACTTAAACATGAATTTACTCATAAAAACAGCAGCTCTTTGCTGTATTCGTTGACAGTCTCTCTCTAATCATGGTTTTAAACATTTTGAAATCTCACAGTATCAACTTTGCTGTAGCTTTCTTTTATGTCTGCTACATTACTGCAGACATAGACCTATAGTGCACTTGATTTGCTCTCTGGGTCCGATGGGAAGTTTGTACCTTCAGACACATGCAATGGTTCAAAATGGAAACAGTTCAGGGTCTCCCGAACGGCGCACCAGTCTAAGGCACTGCCCGAGATGAAAAAACAGCAACAAAACAAGGCTTCATCCTTGTTTTTTTTTTTTTTACAGAAATGTTTGGCGATCGACTAGGAATGTCTTGGAGAACAACCAGTCAGTTGGTGACCACTGTTCCACAAAGTCGAGTGAAATTCAATCTCGTGCTTTTCTCTGTGGGCTTATATTTCTGTGCGGCAGTCCAGGGGGAGATGCGCGGCAGACTCGGGGCTACTGCGAGCGAGCGCACATGCGCAGCTTAGACGGGACATTGGTCATAACCCTGCCTGCATGTCTTTATACCCTCCATATCTGTCATAACCCTGCCTGCATGTCTTTATACCCTCCATATCTGTCATAACCCTGCCTGCATGTCGTTATACCCTCCATATCTGTCATAACCCTGCCTGCATGTCTTTAAACCCTCCATATCTGTCATAACCCTGCCTGCATGTCTTTAAACCCTCCATATCTGTCATAACCCTGCCTGCACGTCTTTAAACCCTCCATATCTGTCATAACCCTGCCTGCACGTCTTTAAACCCTCCATATCTGTCATAACCCTGCCTGCAAGTCTTTATACCCTCCATATCTGTCATAACCCTGCCTGCATGTCTTTAAACCCTCCATATCTGTCATAACCCTGCCTGCATGTCTTTAAACCCTCCATATCTGTCATAACCCTGCCTGCATGTCTTTAAACCCTCCATATCTGTCATAACCCTGCCTGCATGTCTTTAAACCCTCCATATCTGTCATAACCCTGCCTACATGTCTTTATACCATCCATATCTGTCATAACCCTGCCTGCATGTCGTTATACCCTCCATATCTGTCATAACCCTGCCTGCATGTCTTTATACCCTCCATATCTGTCATAACCCTGCCTACATGTCTTTATACCCTCCATATCTGTCATAACCCTGCCTGCATGTCGTTATACCCTCCATATATGTCATAACCCTGCCTGCATGTCTTTAAACCCTCCATATCTGTCATAACCCTGCCTGCATGTCTTTATACCTTCCATATCTGTCATAACCCTGCCTGCAAGTCTTTATACCCTCCATATCTGTCATAACCCTGCCTGCATGTCTTTAAACCCTCCATATCTGTCATAACCCTGCCTGCATGTCGTTATACCCTCCATAGCTGTCATAACCCTGCCTGCATGTCTTTAAACCCTCCATATCTGTCATAACCCTGCCTGCATGTCTTTAAACCCTCCATATCTGTCATAACCCTGCCTGCATGTCTTTAAACCCTCCATATCTGTCATAACCCTGCCTGCATGTCTTTAAACCCTCCATATCTGTCATAACCCTGCCTGCATGTCTTTAAACCCTCCATATCTGTCATAACCCTGTCTGCATGTCTTTATACCCTCCATATCTGTCATAACCCTGCCTGCATGTCTTTAAACCCTCCATATCTGTCATAACCCTGCCTGCATGTCTTTAAACCCTCCATATCTGTCATAACCCTGCCTGCATGTCTTTAAACCCTCCATATCTGTCATAACCCTGCCTGCACACACAGACCTAGAAGTTCCACCTCTGTTGACACAACAGCAGCTAGCGCACGCTAATGGACTGATTAATGCAATCAAACGATAACCTCTGATCCACAGGACTATTGAGGTCCATCTGCTTGCAGCAAGTTCACTGTAGCCTGATTGCGTGTAATGACTGTAGAGGCAAAATGGTGATGAAGGTCTCTTCAAGAACAAATTCATTATGCATCAATGGTTGAACATGTCAGACCTACCCTGGATAGAATGGCACCGTGTGTCATTGACAGATACACAGACACACAGACACACACAGTTACATTTAGCAGATGCTCGTATCCAGAGCAACTTACAGGAGCAATTAGGGTACTTGCTCAAGGGCACAGACAGCTTTTTTACCAAGTCGGCTAGGGTATTCGAACCAGCGACCTTTCGGTTACTGACCCAACGCTCTTAACCGCTAGGCAACCTGCCACCCACATATAACCAGTTTGCCAATAATGTTGGCTGAATAGTATGCAGCAATAATTTTGGCATTCAGTGGGTTAGGGTTCGGTGATACTAGGCATCCTGCAATGGGACATCAGAAAACCATTATCATGTCTAGTGTCAATGTTAACTGCCCAGACTCACTACTAAACAATGACAGAGCCCATTTTCCTCCTATCACAAAGACAGTGTCAATAACAGCCAATAGCAGAATGACTTGTACTTGTCCTCGTGCTAATAGGCGGTTCTATGAGACACTGTCAAAAATGCAAGTCCACATATTCAGTTTCATCACTGTCTCTTTACATCCCATAACCACGGATCAGTACCCAGCACCCACAACTGGTACCCAGCCTCTGGTACCCAGCCCATAAATCTGGTACCCAGCCCGTACATCTGGTACTCAGCCTTTGCTACCCAGCTCGTACATCTGGTACCCAGCCCATCCAACTGATACCCAGCACATACCTCTGGAACCCAGCCCATACATCTGGTACCCAGCTTCTACTACCCAGCCCATACATCTGGTACCCAGCCCATACAACTGGTACCCAGCCCATACCTCTGGAACCCAGCCCATACCTCTGGAACCCAGCCCATACCTCTGGTACCCAGCCCATACCTCTGGTACCCAGCCCATGCCTCTGGTACCCAGCCCATGCCTCTGGAACCCAGCCCATACATCTGGTACCCAGCTTCTGCTACCCAGCCCATACATCTGGTACCCAGCCCATACAACTGGTACCCAGCCTCTGCTACCCAGCCCATACATCTGGTACCCAGCCCATACATCTGGTACACAGCCCATACATCTGGTACACAGCATCTGCTACCCAGCCCATACATCTGGTACCCAGCCCACACATCTGGTACCCAGCCCATACATCTGGTACCCAGCCCACACATCTGGTACCCAGCCCACACATCTTGTACCCAGCCCACACATCTGGTACCCAGCCCATACATCTGGTACTCAGCCCATACATCTGGTACTCAGCCCACACATCTGGTACCCAGCCCACACATCTGGTACCCAGCCCACACATCTGGTACCCAGCCCACACATCTGGTACCCAGGCCATACATCTGGTACTCAGCCCATACATCTGGTACTCAGCCCACACATCTGGTACCCAGCCCACACATCTGGTACCCAGCCCACACATCTGGTACCGAGCCCACACATCTGGTAATCAGCCCGTACATCTGGTAACCAGCCCGTACATCTGGTACCCAGCCCATACATCTGGTACTCAGCCTCTGCTACCCAGCCCGTACATCTGGTACTCAGCCTCTGCTACCCAGCCCGTACATCTGGTACCCAGCCCATCCAACTGATACCCAGCTTATACTTCTGGAAACTAGCCCATACATCTGGTACCCAGCCCACACATCTGGTACCCAGTCCATACATCTTGTACCCAGCCCATACATTTGCTACCCAGCCCATACATCTGGTACCCAGCCCATATATCTGGTACCCAGCCCATAAATCTTGTACCCAGCCCGTACATCTGGTACTCAGCCTCTGCTACCCAGCCTGTTCATCTGGTACTCAGCCCATACCTCTGGTACCCAGCCCATACATCTGGTACTCAGCCCATACCTCTGGTACCCAGCCCATAGAAGTAGTACCCAGCCCACGCATCTGGAACACAGCCCATACATCTGGTACCCAGCCCATACATCTGGTACCTAGCCCATACATCTGGAACCCAGCCCATACATCTGGAACCCAGCCCATACATCTGGAACCCAGCCCATACATCTGGAACACAGGCCTGCGCCGCACTGGTTGTAAATCAGATATGTTCTGTCCTGTTCTCGCCTCAAACACTAAGCAAAGCCCTATGAAAATGATGTATCCAATGTTTCAGTCTTAACGTGACCGTTTGCTAGGTCAGTTGAATCTGAGACAGCCGGAGAGGAGACAGGCAAACCATTACGCTCCGGAGGAGGAGTGAAGGAAGGGAGTGAAGGAAGGGGAGGGAGGGAATGGAGGGAGGGAAGGAATTGAGGGAGGGATCTGTGAGGAAAGGCAGAGGGTCGGCTCCACTGATCCTCTCAAAGCCTCTCCCTGGCTGACCTGTAGGTTACCTTTAGAGGAGCTTGTAAAGCAGGGTGAACAGGGTGCAGGTCTTCAGGGGGAGACTGAAGCTGTTATTTATGGATGTTTCATGCGAGCCCTTCATGGTGTGTGGATCTGGGAGGAATTATAGAGTTTGAATTGCAGTACCGTGACTGGGAAATAAATAGCTGGATATTCAGACCCAAAACAAAACATAACGTAACATGGCAGGCTTACCACAGTTAGATGGAAGGCCTGCGTTTGCCCTTGTGAAACGGTATGGTTGACAAGGATCCACAAGGATGAGACCAGGTATATTTAAAAAGACAAGATTGTGTCCATAACGGCCAAGAACAAGCTCCACATTTTTAGTTCTCACAGCATTTCGCCCTTCAAATGAAGAAGCTCAACAGAGGAGCATACAAAAAATAAGTTTAGCTTGGGACAAGCATCGTTTCTCAAACAAGTAAAAACGTCCCCACCTGCTGTTTCCGAATAAACAAACTGCTACGGGGAAGGAGAGACAGAGTAGTAAGACAGGTTTCTACCCTCACGGAAAGCAGAATACCATCCAGGAAGATCCATCACTGCAGAATTTTCCACATTTGCCACCGAAACACAGTGTTTGCTCAGCTGAGATTGATAGTTATGGACAAATGGGAAAGAGAGAGGCTGGGAGTCAGTTTACCCAGCTGAATCAGCAGGTGACTCCATCATAGCACTGAAATATGCTTTGGCCACCATTGTAATAGTCCAGGCTTTGTGTTCAACGCAAATAGAACATTAGGAGGAATGTGTTTGTTCTGACCGAGCTGCTATTGACAAAGGGTGAGAGTTAATAACACTGCAACATGTGCCAAGACTCAAGCTTTTGCCCGCCTTTCTAAACTTTAAACTTGGTTGAGAACAGAGGCACAGGTTACTGCAAAGTAAACCTATGTCCAATTAATAATTGACAATGATGGAAGGTGTGTGTTTGCATGTATTTCTACATGTGTGTTGCTGAAGACACAGGTTTATTTAATCTGTGTTCCCTCTCCCCTGCTCCCTCTCTGATGAAAGGCTTTGTGGGTGCTGATCTGTGTTCCCTCTCCCCTGCTCCCTCTCTGATGAAAGGCTTTGTGGGTGCTGATCTGTGTTCCCTCTCCCCTGCTCCCTCTCTGATGAAAGGCTTTGTGGGTGCTGATAAACCACACAGCCTTTTTATCCCAGGTATCATAAATATTCTTTATCTCCTCACTGCTCCCCCCACAGCGTATGAAATCCCCCAGATTGGAAAATAAATACAGCGCATTAAAACCTTAGATATGAAATTGATTAATTTCTCCCCCTTAAATAGCATTATGACACCCAGCGCCATATATCACTCTGGGACGGAAGGAGAGGTGCGTCCGGGAGTCTTACAGATGCTCGTTGCTGTAGGCTCATCGGCTTTACGACGTTACGCGGATGTTGTATAGATGTGATTGATGCTGATGAGTTACCTCTTGTTTTATACTGTGGCCCAGTTATTTTGAGCCACAGTATAAAACAAGAGAGGAGGGGGAACTGGTGTGTGATTTACCTTCTAGACGGGTAGTTCACTCTATGGTTATTATAGACTCAAGATTGGGGTCTTTTGCCCTTACATTAAAACGGGTTGTTGTCTTTTCGCTTGTGTTGTTCAACTTTTGACTCAGGTTGTGTGGTGTGCTTCTAGCAGGCCTGTTTTACAGAGAGCCCTCAGGTCACTGATGAATAATAACAGCTCCAGACATCCTTTATCAACGGCAGGGGAGGGTAGGGGACAAATGACTGGAGCCCAGGACCTATTTCACTCCCCTTTGGCCTTAGGCTCACTGGCGTAGCACACACACCTGTAAGGGGTCACGAGCTTAGGAGGCTCCCAACCCCATGAAATTAGCTTTAAAACAGCAACATTTTCTCTCAGCCTCATGGCCAAATGTGTAGAATAGCAGGAACTTAGCTCAGGGATTCTTGAGTCGGGGAATGTCTGGCAGGGAAACTATTTTGATAGTTAGAAAAAATTTATTGTTGCATTATTTGAGCTTAAAATGTACGTTTAGCATAATTTTCTGTGGCAAATATTGGTTTTGGGAAATTTTTTTATACTTTAAATATTATTCATTTCCATGTCGGCTCTATGGCTGGAAATGCCCTTGTCCGGAGCAAAGGATCCCAACTCCAAAATTTACATTTACATTTTAGTCATTTAGCAGACGCTCTTATCCAGAGCGACTTACAGTAGAGTGCATACATTTTATTACATTTTTTACATACTGAGACAAGTATATCCCTACCGGCCAAGAGCAGACGCTCTTATCCAGAGCGACTTACAGTAGAGTGCATACATTTTATTACATTTTTACATACTGAGACAAGGATATCCCTACCGGCCAAACCCTCCCTACCGGCCAAACCCTCCCTAACCCGGACGACGCTATGCCAATTGTGCGTCGCCCCACGGATCTCCCGGTTGCGGCCGGCTGCGACAGAGCCTGGGCGCGAACCCAGCCCAGCCTGGGCGCGAACCCAGAGACTCTGGTGGCGCAGCTAGCACTGCGATGCAGTGCCCTAGACCACTGCGCCACCCGGGAGACAGACCATGAGTGACCATGAATCTCCCAAAACATTTTTAAAATCCTAAAAACTTGTTGTAAAGGATATTAACTTCAGATAAATATTATTTAAAGTCAGAGGGTTATCTCAAAACTGTGATTCCTGAAAGATGTGTCCAGAGATTTAGTCAACTCTGTCAGATTAGTCTAAAATCCTAAACAGGGTCAGCTATACCATAAGGCCCCATTATTCATGTCCTCATTACATGTAGTCCAACAAGGTCACTCATGGTCTGTAAAGTTCCCTACTTTTAATTTAAACAAACAATACTGGAATCATCGTGTCATAACCATAAACTGTTAACATCTGCCTGATAGATTACTATAGACATACTGTAGGCCAAGGCAAAATACCCACACATGACGTTTGATTTGTTTTTTTAATGACATGCCATATAACCTAACCCTACTCTTTCATAGTGTGTATAGTGTGTACTTTGGATAGCTTGTCTTCCATCGACCACTCTGATGACAATAACTTATGTTTGTGCGGTTTTCATTGAAAACGCATCTGATTTTAAACTAATGATTCCAGATTATCTTACATCTGCTAGCAATATGTGCCTCCAATGACCTCTGTCTTGTTGATCTGATCCAGATGCAGGTTTTGTAATGAAATGTTATATTTCTCTGGGTAAATAACAGACTGTCACTTGTTTGCCTGACTTTTACCAGATGTCAATAATTGCAGCTGGTTTTTTGAAGATTCTCAGAAAAGAGAATGTCTTTAAAACGTTGTGTTTGAAGAGAACCTCAGAAAGACTTAAGTTCATCTCGCTTGTTCTGAACTCTCTACGAGGGGCTGGGTGTGGGATGGAATCCACAAAACACACCGTCTCTCAAGAGTTGTGTGAGACATTACTCACCTCAGAAGAGTTTTTGAGGATCCTTGAGAGTGAAATACAGTTTAGCAGCACCTAGGAGCTGTGTGAAAAACGTCATTTCCACTTAGCGGACGTTAGCTAACTGCTCCATTGAGAAAGGGCTTTAAGTCACTGCGTTATCCATCTGATCAGATGACAGGTAAGGCAAAATGTGCCAACCTCCTCATGGTATGTCCATTAAATAGAAACGTAACACTGCTTTAGATAAATTACACTAACCATCCCAATCATTCTTCATTTAGTGTGTGTGCCCTTCCTGCAGCCCAGTCTCTATTTTGGGGGAATTTAATCAAATTCCACCACTTTCCATACAATTCAAATGTAATATGCTTATCAAAATGCAGATTAAACCTTTGAAATTCCCTCCTGCACACCTTTTCCTAATGGATTTGGCCACAATACACCTGTACATAAAAACACAGGTCCAGAACTTGCTGTTACACAATAACTGTCCAAATTAGGTATGAAATCCTATGATGAATACATTCATTCATCAGCAAGTATGACAGTTGAAACTATTTTCTTATTTAATATACAATTATGCTAAATAGTCCATGTGGAGCAACACCAGATGTTACTTAATTAACCTTTATGTGAAGATACCGTTCCATTTCATTGTTTCTCACCTTCAGGAGCTCAAAATGTGAGAAACATGAAAATAACAAGAAAATCAATTCTGAGTTGGACGACGATAAATGCAGTAGCGTTAGCTGGGGGGGAAAATCACTAATCTAAGGGTTTACTGCTAACATAGGGTATGTGCCCATGCAGTATAATAGCACCATCTACTATGGCTTGGGATGAGTCTATTGGCTTGGGATGAGTCTATTCCTGGAGGCAGAACTGAGCGATTTCCGCTAGATGGGCCAGCTTCAAAGTCAAAATTGGCTATATTGTAAAATGTAATTTAAGGTTAGGGTTAGGCATTAGGGTTAGCAGGGTGGTTAAGGTTAGGCCTAAGGTTAGGTTTAAAATCAATTCTTATGACTTGGCTGTGCCAGCTAGTGACCACTCTGCAGAGCTGCCTCCAAAACAAGATTCATGTCAAAAAACGCTAACCTGCATCTACTATATTAATAACAGAAATTATGCATTCAGAGCATACGTTGTCTCCCGAAACTCACTATCAATTTCACTAAAGCCAGATGTGGACTGGCCGGCAGGCAGCAACTGTTAGAGATTTGTGGTAGAGGCAGTAAATCTTTTATGAAACAGAGACCTGGAGAACACACACAACCACTAGGGATTTTCAGAGGCTGATTATCAGATCATACCCAATACCCATAGAGGGAGATTGTAAACACAATTCAGAAAGTCATATATTGGAGGCAAACTAGTAATACCCTTTTCATACTACTGACACTAGCCGAGCCAAGATAAGCCAAGCTGTACTGCGTTGGCCTGGTTATACATCCACTGTAGCTGCTGGAACTGTGCTGGAAAGGAACCTGTGAAAAGGCCTAACCCATGGACCAATAGGGAATACAGCAGGACAAGGAATTGCTTTTCAGAATGTCCATATTTCATAACAAACCAGCCTTTACGGGTAAGGCCACGCTAAACTCTGGACATATTCTTTGTTGTGTGATTTCCAACAATGCCTTCAGTACTTGTTTGAGTAAGCCACATATGTTTTGCATTTCAAGTTGTGAAAATTACCTGCTTTTTCACACCCACGCTGCAGTGTCTACACACAACATTGAATGCTGTGGGCGATCTCGGTATCAAGCCTGGATTCCAGGGTGTCACCATCGCCATGGAAAACAATATGCTAATGAACTGCATTTAAGGTACACACCTCCATCAGCCCCTGCAGCAGCTCTTCCTGTTCCTGGTCGACACCTACATCCAGCGCCACAGCAATCGAGGCAAAGGGACGGCTGGCCATCTGCTGTCGCTCCCGCATGAGCTGCTGTAGACGGGAACAAGGAGTGAGAAGGGAGCAGAAGAGACAAACAATAGGAGGGGTGGGGGAGAAAGAGGCAGAGGGGAAGAGAGGAGGGAGGAAAACTTAATAATGAGGAAGTGGCAGATGAACAAAGCCTGTGAGTCAGACGCTGAGCGGCTCTTTATCGGCGTGTGCTCCAAACACCCCGAAGAAAACAAACACAAACGGAGACAGGGTGGGAACAATAGTGTCGACAGGCAGGACCTGGCTAGATAGGGACCACACAGACACACAGTACAGATAAGAGCTGGTACACACACCTCTCACTCTCATGTATATGACTGTACACCCACACACTCATGCACACACACAAAGATACACACAAAGACACACACACAAAGATACACACAAAGACACACACCGACAGACACGTAAAACACACAGGTACACCGACACAGAAAAACGTATTCACTTCCCAAGCTTTTTCCGCTTCAATAAAGTTAGTTAGTTATTGGGCTTTTGTTTCTAGTGTTCTTGTTTTAGCTTGGGGGTAAGCACCTGTTCTATGCAAATCAGAGCAGTTATGCATAACGTTAGGCTTACATCGTCAATGTTCATGTTCCTGTTCATTGAGCTTCAGTAGAAAGTCTTGCTTGAGACATACCGTACTGGACAGTGGTAATAGGCTATTATGGTTGGGCGGTATGCAGATGTTTTTATACCGTTCCTGTACCCCCAGGGTATACGGAATTACCGGCAGTACACACAAGGGGTGCGATTTCTTTCCAAACGTAAACAACCCCCCTCCACAAAAACGAATTTAGGCTGCAGGGATCTTGATTCAGAAGGAGAATGATTGTCTCTGTGGCAACCAAGAAGCTTGATCTTGCAAGCTAGCAAGTTATCAAACCAAATGCATAGCCGCAGCGCTGAGCTGGAGATCATTTACTCCACCCCTCCCCTCAAGCTGTAGGGCGCCCCAAACGGTATTAAAAATCATACCATCTGTATTTCAAAATACCCCAGTATACACATACTTTTTTTTTGGGGGGGGGGGTTAGCTTTTATTTATTCGCACCAAACAAAACAAGTGAAAGACAAAACAGTACAGATGAAAAAAAAACTGTGAGAGGTTGGAAACCTAAAAGGGAAAAGAAAACCACTCCACAGGAACCAATATACAAATATAGTACATAGAAAGTTTGTTCAATCAGTTAAACAGAGCATACTAATTACAAATGTACATGATATACTCAGTATACAAGAAAAAACATGTTTGATTATGTGTGTGTGAGAGAGTTAGGCTACATGGAGGAGACTACTTGGTAGTTTGGATCATCAGGCTGAACCCTAGTCTACGCTTGAACTTACTGAGGGATGACGATGTTTTGAAAATGTGAAGATAGAGGTTCCGTACTCTAGACTAGAGAATTGACTATGTGAGGTGTGGCAGTGGGGAGGGTGAAGGTTATCGCTGTGTCTTGCGTTGTATGTATGGATTTGGGAATTAACCTGAAAGAATCCATTGAAGGGTTTAGGTAGGCTGTCTGGGAGGTATGTGTATTTGTAGACAGACAACGTATTGAGTTTCTTAAACAGAGGGGCAGATGAAGCCAAGTAGTAAGACGTGGTGGCTAGTCTTGCAAATGTCTTCTGTGTAATGAGTAACTTGTGTAGGTAGGAAGCATATTATGTACTGGCCCAGACAAAATTGCAATTAGTGAGATATGGGTAAATTAAGCTGTAGTATAGTGTTAAGAAGCAAGCCTAATGAACAAAACAGACTTCACCACTTTGCTGCAGACAAAGTGAATATGATCTTTCCTGGACAACTTTTCATCAACGAGAACATCTAGTGACTGAAGCCTGCTTCATTTCAATCTCATGAATTGAGATTCTGGCTCTTATTATTTTGCCAATATTTTGAATTCTTACCAATGAATACAATGAAGTTGGATTTTTTAAACATTTAAAGATAATTTGTTAATCTGAAACTATTCAGAAAACTTGACCATGCCTGAGTTGGTTTCATTGATTAGTGAATCGAAATTCTTGTGTGATAAAATCAAGTCGGTATCATCACTGTAGAAGACACAGCAGCTAGGTCATTGATATAGATTAGGAATAACAAAGGTCCAAAGATTGAACCCTGTGGAACGCCACAGGATATCATGGCCCTGGTAGATGCACAGCCATTTGCATATACAAATTGTTCTCTATCATAAACATCATTATATAGCCATTTATATGTATAATCATGAAAACCGTAATAATTCAATTTAGCAAATAATATTTCATGATCAACTGTGTAGAACGCTTTGGATAAATCTAGAAAGATACCAAGAGCGTATTCATTGTTGTTCAGGGATGTAAAGATTTCATCCACAAGTTGTAATATCTGCCATATCTGTGGAGTAGATTTACGAAAACCATATTGGTATAGAATACAGTGTTGGTTTTAAATGTTTCAACATTCTTTTATACACCGGTTCCTCTAGGATTTTAGAAAAACATGGTAGTACAGATATTGGGAGATAATTTGTAAAAGATCTTGGATCCCCAGATTTATAGAGGGGGAACATTTTGAAATGTTTCAAATATTTTTGGAATAATACCAGTTTTCATTGATTTGGTGAAGATATACGTTAGAGGCTCAATAATCGAGGACGACACCGATTTCACCAAAGAGGCACAAATCTCATGATTTGCTACTGATATCTTTAAGTTACCAATTACCTCCATCACCTCCTAAACAGTATATCAGGTGGATCAAACGGAAGCAAAGAGGAATGTCCCTTAATGTAATCCAAGGGCTTTCCATACATTTTTCAGATTTTCTTTGAAAGAGAGGAATCCACATTCACAAAAACGTTATTAAATTCACATGAGATAACATCAGGATCCCTATCGGTCATATTTCCAACATTCAATTGAGATGCGACAGCTGCAGAAGCTTTTTTATTATTCAACAGATGATGACTTTCCAAGTTGACTTTATATTGTTTAAATGATTCATGTAGACGGGTAAATTTGTTCTTATAATTTTTGTAATTGGCAGAATTCAGGGGGGTGGAATTTTATATTTTATACAACTTTTTTTTTTTTACTGAGGATTTGTTTTAGTGCTCTCTTACTATGTAGGTCTGACTAATGGGAAGCAGTGGTCAAATACAGAATTGAAGGATGTGAGAAAAGTCTGGTAAGCAGACTCCACATCGGGATGATTATAAAATGTTTCCAATTAAATATCATCAACCAACATCTTAAAAGCACTCAGAATTACTTTAGTTAAATATTCTACATTTAATGTTACTATCCGTTCCCACCTGTTCATTTCCAGCTGCCAACGAGAAGTGGCATATTGGAAAGTGGTCAGAAATGTCAGTATAAAGTATACCTGTTTTAGCCACACTATTCAAAACAAGTGTACAAATATTATCAATAAGGGTGGCAGAGGAACTGGTCACGTTTGTGGGCTTGTAGATTAGGGGATACAGATAGAAAGTATTTAAAAAGTCAGATGTAGTGAGTGGTTTTCATTTTTTAAATCAATTCATGTTGTAATCACCCAATAGAAAACACACTTTATCTCATTATCAATCAAATCCAAGGTTGATGCAAGGACATCACAACAACTACCAATGTCCGAGAGACACATCCAATTACCACTGTTTTACCACTAAATTATTCATTAACAGGCGGGATCTTCTATGGAAAGCAATTCAACATCAGATTTAAGTGTGAGGTCCTCACTTGCAAAGAATTGAAGAGTTTTATGAACAAAAATGGACACCTCCCCCACTTTTGATGTTCTACAGTGGTGAACAACATTATAAGGAGACAAAGCATTGTTGTCAATTCAGTTAACCATGTTTCTGAAATGGCAATTCATGTTTTTAGGAAGAGTGCAAACATTCAAATGAAAGGTAGAGAATAAGCTTGTCTTGGAATAAGATAAACATTTTAACAACCTGTAAAGCAGTCTAACATTCTAATAGTCACGTGATAGACTAATCTCTGGTAAATTTCACGAAAGTTGAATCTGGATCAACATACACTCAGTGGATCGCTCCTACAGACAGTGATTCACGTGGCTGTGGATTGCTATATAACGCAGGCAGAATGTGATCGTCAGTGCCAGGTGCGCAGGTTCCAGTATCTCAGAAACGGCCGGCCTCCTGGGCTTTTCACACATGACAGTGTCTAAGGTTTACCGAGAATGGTGCGACAAACAAAAAACATCCAGTCAGCGGCAACCCCGTGGGCGAAAACACTTAATTGATGAGAGGTCGAAGGAGAATGGCAAGAATTGTGCAAGCGAACAGGCAGGCCAAAAACAGGCAAATAATGTGCAGAACGGCATCTCAGAATGCACAACTTGTCGGTCCTTGTCACAGATGGGCTATTGCAGCAGATGACCGCACCGGGTTCAACTCCTATCAGCTAAAAACAAGAAGCAGCTCCAGTGAGAATGCAATCACCAACACTGGACAACTGAGGTTTGAAAAAACATTGCCAGGTCCGACAAATACCGGTTCCTGTTGCATCATGCTAATGGCAGAGTCAGGATTTGGAGAAAGCAGCATGAGTCCATGGCCCCATCCTGTCTGGTGTCAACGGTACAGGCTGGTGTAATGGTGTGGGGAATGTTTTCCTGCACATGTTAGGTCCCTTGATACCAATTGAGCAACGTGTTCATGCCCCAAATAATTCAGGCTGTTCTGGAGGCAAAGGGGGTCAAACCTGGTGGTAAATGGGTGTTCCTAATAAACTGTGTCTATATATCGTCAGCTTTGTTAATATCAAATGGATTAAAGAGCAGGTTATCAGGGTTGACATCCTGTCCACATAAGAGAGATAGATACACAGTGGGAATCAGCTAGAGAGTGGAGGGAAACATAGAAATGCATGCCTCATGTCCGATACAACCATACATTTGTGTTAGTCTCATCAATAGGGGTGCACTTCTGAAGGAATGCACCTTGACAAAGTCTTCAGAGGTTTATGACATTTAGAGCAATGTCTGTTTTTGGTCATGTGCTTAGGTGAAACACATGACCAAAAACAAAGTTCAATAAATATGTAGGTGTGTGTTAAATCAAATGAATCCATGTGATAGACCAGCGGACTACAGCCGAGTCACCTGCCGTAGGCAGCTGGTCGTACTTCAGGTATGTGAAGTTGCCTCTCTTTCGTTCTTCAATGAGTCATGGCAGCAGTTCCTTTTGAGGCGTACCTTTTCGGAGAAGTCTGGATTGATGAAGAACTTAGTTACCCTAAGACACTTGGCTCTCTTGAGATTCTCCTCCTTGTCTTTGTACCTGGGCAGTCTCCCCAGTATAGATCTGGGCCATCCATCAGGAAAAAACATGCCATTCCTGTGCGCCCTCTCCATCTCAATAAACTTCGGGGTCCAGTTTAGGGTGATCTGCCAGGAGTATCCTTGCCTTGATTTCGGTGTAATGGCAAGTTTCAGTTTTAACGTCTTTGATTCAAATCGATAAAATGTTGTTTCGCCTGGAGTGATTTTCCAGGTCTCCTTTGGAAAAGAGTTTGTCTAGTGCTGTTTGGAATTTAGCAAAATAATCTGAGAGGAATATGAATGCAGCCAGGCTGGTGACATTCGTGTCCTTTAGCACATCCACCTCCGACTGTGTAAAATCCATACTGTGTTCAAAGTCCATTACATCCCGAACAAGATCATGAACCCTTTTGTTGGTAGAATCTATAAAAAGAGTTGCAGTGAGGATTGAAAGTTATTTTCTTGCAGATAAATTAGATCAGTGTTCACCAACCTTTTCTGAGTCAAGATCACTCTCTGAGTCAAAATGCAAGGAGAGATCTTCTGCTCAGATTATTTTTTACATTACTTAAAAAACGTAAGCCTATGCAACAATAACCTATTAAAAATAGTTCTGTAGCAATGAGGTTTGTGCAGTAAGCTATAGGCCCAATACATTATCACAACATATTGGCTTTCCTTGAATTGTACATTGACCCAGGATCATCGCAAGTCATAATGAAAGTAATCTAATTTATGTCCCTCTAAGTCCCCCGAATGCCTCTGTCGATCCGATAGCTATTGTATACAGTAATCATGTGTCTATGAACCAGAGTTATACTATTAGCACTGAGGTGGTGTGCCCTAGTAGGAAGTTTGCTGTGTGCAGCTCACACCCCACTATCAACTCAAACATAAATATCAGTCATGTCTACTTCTGATAAGCCTCCTAGTAAAACTATCAAAACTATCAAGCATTTGTGGTGGCAGGTAGCCTAGTGGTTAGAGAGTTGGACCAGTAACCGAAAGGTTGCTGGATCGAATCTCTGAGCTGACAAGGTAAAAATCTGACGTTATGACCCTGAACAAGGCAGTTGACCCACTGTTCCCCGGTAGGCCGTCATTGTAAATAAGAATTTGTTCTTAACTGACTTGCCTAGTTAAATAAAGTTGTTTTTTATCCCAGAAAAGTGCTAAAAATAGCCAACATTAAACATTTGTAGCCTAAGAAACAATGTTCATGAAATGTATAACTTGCTAGAAACAGATGACATTCATATACTGACAATCTCTGAAACTCACTTAGACAATACCTTTGATGATATAGTGGTAGCATCTACACAAAAGACAAATGCCAAAGGGGGTGGTGTTGCTGTTACCAGTAAAAGATTTGGACACACCTACTCATTCAAGGGTTTTTCCTTATTTTTACTATGTTCTACATTGTACAATAATAGTGAAGAGATCAAAACTATGAAATAACACATATGGAATCATGTAGTAAACAACATATTGTTAAACAAATCAAAATATATTTTATATTTGAGATTCTTCAAAGTAGCCACCCTTTGCCTTGATGACAGCTTTGCACAGTCTTGGCATTCTCTCAACCAGCTTCATGAGGTAGTCACCTGGAATGCATTTCAATTAACAGGTGTGTCTTGTTAAAATGTAATTTGTGGAATTTCTTTCCTTCTTAATACGTTTGAGCCAACCAGTTGTGTTGTGACAAGGTAGGGGTGGTATACAGAAGATAGCCCTATTTGGTAAAAGACCAAGACCATAGTATGGCAAGAACAGCTCAAATAAGCTAAGAGAAACGACAGTCCATCATTACTTTAAGACATGAAGGTCAGTCAATATGGAAAATGTCAAGACCTTTGAAAGTTTCTTCAAGTGTAGTCGCAAAAACCATCAAGTACTTTGATGAAATTGGCTCTCATGAGGACCGCCACAGGAAAGGAAGACCCAGAGTTACCTCTGCTGCTGCGGAGGATAATTTCGTTAGAGTTAACTGCACCTTAGATAGCAGCCCAAATAAATGCTTCACAGAGTTCAAGTAACAGACACATCTTAACATCAACTGCTCAAAGGAGACTGCGCGAATCAGGCCTTCATGGTCGAATTGCTGCAAAGAAACCACTACTAAAGAACACCAATAATAAGAAGAGTCTTGCTTGGGCCAAGAAACACAAGCAATGATCATTAGACCGCAGGAAATTTGAGATGTTTGGTTCCAACTGTTCTTGTGAGACGCAGAGTAGGTGAACAGATGATCTCCGCATGTGTGGTTCCCACCGTGAAGCACGGAGGAGGAGGTGTGATGGTGTGGGGATGCTTTGCTGGTGACACTGTCAGTGACTTATTTAAATCCAAGGCACACTTAACCAGCATGGCTACCACAGCATTCTGCAGCGATACGCCATCCCATCTGGTTTACGCTTAGTGGGAATATCATTTGTTTTTCAACAGGACAATGACCCAAAACACATCTCCAGGCTGTGTAAGGGCTATTTGACCAAGGGGAGTGCTGGAGTGCTGCATCAGATGACCTGGCCTCCACAATCCACCAACCTAAACCCAATAAGGATGATTTGGGATTTTGGTTACTACATGATTCCATATGTGCTATTTCATAGTGTTGATGTCTTCACTATTATTCTACGATGTAGAACATTGTAAAATAAAGAAAAACTTTTGACTGGTACTGTATATTCAAAGCCACATTCCAGTAAACCCACACCCCGCCTCCCAAAAATAAGCTCAACCAGTGAATTGGCAAACACACACAAGAAACACACCTGAATCACACACCAGTATGAAATCAAATCAAATGTTATTTGTCACATACACATGGTTAGCAGATGTTAATGCGAGTGTAGCGAAATGCTTGTGCTTCTAGTTCCGACAATGCAGTAATAAGCAACGAGTAATCTAACCTAACAATTCCACAACTACTACCTTATACACACAAGTGTAAAGGGATAAAGAATATGTACATAAAGATATATGAATGAGTGATGGTACAGAACGGCATAGGCAAGATGCAGTAGATGGTATCGAGTACAGTATATACATATGAGATGAGTAATGTAGGGTATGTAAACATAAAAGTGGCATAGTTTAAAGTGGCTAGTGATACATGTATTACATAAAGATGGCAAGATGCAGTAGATGATAGAGTACAGTATATACATATACATTATATTAAGTGGCATTGTTTAAAGTGGCTAGTGATAGATTTTTGATCAATTTCCATCAATTTCCATTATTAAAGTGAGCTGGAGTTGAGTCAGTATGTTGGCAGCAGCCACTCAATGTTAGTGGTGGCTGTTTAACAGTCTGATGGCCTTGAGATAGAAGCTGTTTTTCAGTCTCTCGGTCCCTGCTTTGATGCACCTGTACTGACCTCGCCTTCTGGATGATAGCGGGGTGAACAGGCAGTGGCTCGGGTGGTTGTTGTCCTTGACGATCTTTATGGCCTTCCTGTGACATCGGGTGGTGTAGGTGTCCTGGAGGGCAGGTAGTTTGCCCCCAGTGATGCGTTGTGCAGACCTCACTACCCTCTGGAGAGCCTTACGGTTGTGGGCGGAGCAGTTGCCGTACCAGGCGGTGATACAGCCCGACAGGATGCTCTCGATTGTGCATCTGTAGAAGTTTGTGAGTGCTTTTGGTGACAAGCCGAATTTCTTCAGCCTCCTGAGGTTGAAGAGGCGCTGCTGCGCCTTCTTCACAACGCTGTCTGTGTGGGTGGACCAATTCAGTTTGTCCGTGATGTGTACGCCGAGGATCTTAAAACTTACTACCCTCTCCACTACTGTTGTTACCTACCCTCACCACCGGGGGGCGGTCCGTCAGGAAGTCCAGTATCCAGTTGCACAGGGCGGGGTCGAGACCCAGGGTCTCGAGCTTGATGACGAGTTTGGAGGGTACTATGGTGTTAAATGCTGAGCTGTAGTTAATGAACAGATGGGTTAGGGCAGTGTGCAGTGTGGTTGCGATTGCGTCGTCTGTGGACCTATTGGGGCGGTAAGCAAATTGGAGTGGGTCTAGGGTGTCAGGTAGGGTGGAGGTGATATGGTCCTTGACTAGTCTCTCAAAGCACTTCATGATGACGGAAGTGAGTGCTACGGGGCGGTAGTCGTTTAGCTCAGTTACCTTAGCTTTCTTGGGAACAGGAACAATGGTTGCCCTCTTGAAGCATGTGGGAACAGCAAACTGGGATAAGGATTGATTGAATATGTCCGTAAACACACCAGCCAGCTGGTCTGTGCATGCTCTGAGAACAGAGAGAAAGCAGAGGACTTGTTCCCTGTATGGATACTGGGTGCACTTACACTATATGAGATTACCAACTCACAAGCTAGTGTTGTGGATACAGGCAGACTGCGTGGCCTTGTGAACATCTGTATATAGACCAAGCCTATAGGCTATATATAAATTATACAAATCCTGTTGCAATGATTTTCAAAAGGAATCCCACTTGTATGTGACTTAGATCTTAACAATGCTGTCTTAACCAGAGGTGCATACTTTTTCACGATGCCATAGATGGCATATCCGTGTCAGGTAGTACAATGGTACTATGTGTGTATAATGTTTTGATGTGGGCTGGAGTCTGTTTGTATAACCAGTCAATTAGACATTGCCCAAAGAGTAAGAGTTATGTTTGCATGTTAACCCTTGATCCTGACATGTGGTGGGTGGCTGTGAGCTACAGTAACTACAACAGAATCCATGTCTGACATTTACTCTGCATTCCCAGTCAATGCTACCTACCTATTAACCAGTGGACAGCATAAGTGTCACTGCAGGCATGAATGAACAGAATACTACACCTGTAACTCATTGGTTATGGCATGTTGCTATGTGTAACATGTCTTTCTGCTTGCCTGCCTGGAACGCTAACCTGTCCTGCTGTGTCAGACTGTGTCTGTTAGCATGGCTGCTAGCTCGATGTCGATCACATCACTGAGGTGTATGTGGTTAAAGGGAGCAGAGCGGTGTGTCTCTGTGTGTTATTGTTAGCTCTTATCCTATCCCTTCCGCAGGGTTGGTGTGAGGGACGGTGAGCTGGTCAAGGTGAGCTGGGTCAGCGAGGTAGAGGCTTGATTAATCGGTCTGGACACTCAGAGAGGCGATCATAAACAGGAAGGCGGAGGGGCTGGGGGGGGAGGGAGGTGAGACCAGTAGATACTGTGCCCTGTTAGAGCATGTGTATTTTATCTCCCCTGACAAGTCCTTCACAAGGCAAGAAGGACAAGCCATTCAACTGCCTGTAAACGACCCATAAAATGCCTAATTAATTTCAGAATGATGTAAACAACGACAGGCAGACATGAGAGGGAAAGGGAGGTGAGGGGCAGAGACACTTTGAACCAATGAGGTCAAACCTATTTTTCACATGTGCACAAAAAAATAACAAACATCGTTAAAGTACCTTCAAGATGACATTTTGACGGCTGTATTGCAGGCTGGCAACGGGCCTCCAAGTGGTGATCACTGATTTAAATGGATTAAAATGGCATCTGCCCAAAGCATGAGTAGCTTAGGTGTACTACATTCACACTTTGATACTCTCTAAACTTCTATGGGCTAGAACCCTCCCCTTCAGCAGGGCACTGAGCGGCAAAGCTCAATAGGACACATAAATAAATACAAACATGCATCAAAACAACATCATCCGCGCTTTGGCTCGAGGAGTTGACCCGTTTTCAGAACATGAAAAATAGAATATGAAAAAAGTAATGATTTGGGGGCATAGCAAGTCATTGACAGGAGGTTGGCTTTTTGTCCAGCAAACCACTAATCTTCAGCGTGTATGTTTTAACAAACACAACACTCTAATGTAGTGAAATGCCAAGCTCCTTGAGAAGACATTCCTTATGCTATATTTCTGCAGTGAGAGCCTGAAGTGGATGGACTTGTGGTCCTGCCCACCTGCATCCTAACTGGATTATTTAATCAATGATAGACTCCTCTGGGCTTATCCTGATTAATGTCGTAGTCAGTGATCAGAGAAGAACTGCAAACAAGACCTGTCCAACTCTTAATGAGACTCCCTGTGTTCATCAATACAGCCCTAATGAAGAGGAAAGTGACATTTGGGTTGAGAACTATAATACAAACATCTAACGTCTGATTGAATCTTATCATCTGAGTTCTGAGTGATCTGAGTGTTGAAACTGAAGTTTTACACATCCACTAACAGACATTATGGTAGCTCTGAGTAGGATCATCTGATTCTCTAATAGTGGTGTGCTAGAATCAAACAAGATGGTCCGCTTTCCTACTAGCAACCCACTGTAACTCACAAGCTAGTGTTGTGGATACAGGCAGACTGCGTGGCCTTGTGAACATCTGTATATAGACCAAGCCTATAGGCTATATATAAATTATACAAATCCTGTTGCAATGAATTTCACAAGGAATCCCACTTGTATGTGACTTAGACCTTAACAATGCTGTCTTAACCAGAGGTGCATACTTTTTCACGATGCCATAGATGGCATATCTGTGTCAGGTAGTACAATGGTACTATGTGTGTATAATGTTTTGATGTGGGCTGGAGTCTGTTTGTATAACCAGTCAATTAGACATTGCCCAAAGAGTTAGAGTTATGTTTGCATGTTAACCCTTGATCCTGACATGTGGTGGGTGGCTGTGAGCTACAGTAACTACAACAGAATCCATGTCTGACATTTACTCTGCATTCCCAGTCAATGCTACCTACCTATTAACCAGTGGACAGCATAAGTGTCACTGCAGGCATGAATGAACAGAATACTACACCTGTAACTCATTGGTTATGGCATGTTGCTATGTGTAACATGTCTTTCTGAGGTGTGATAGAATTGAACAAGACGCTCCGCTTTCCTACTACCAACCCACTGTAACAGCAGATCTAGGGAAGTCTCTGTAATGACTTTGTCCACGCCTCAGTATGTTGCCCTTGACGACCGTCAGGAGACAGCACGTTGGGCATTGTTGAAGCTCTACACTGATGCAGACGCGACTGATATCCTTTCAATTATTCATTCATTATCTTCTTATTAAACACCCGTCCTCTGGCTGACGCTCGGCTTGGGATGGAGGAGTGATAGGATAGGCAGAGGTTATTGGCATTAAATATTTAAAACAGGCTATCTATTGGAGTGAATGAGAGGGGTCCCCTGAGATGGGCTGTGATTGGACAACAATACGGCGCTATTACACTGGACCCATTGAGTTACAAACACCGCGACACCCCTCCCTGCATCCCACATCGCCTCTGTATGCCGCTGGGCATAATATCCAGAGGTGATAACAAACATAATTTCCGCCGTATTTCCAAAGTTTCGCAGCAACATTTGTCTACATGTTGAAAGACGCTGAGAAATCGCATCTGTGCAAACAAGGGTAAAGATATACCTGAGAGATGAAACACCACAGTGGACTGAATGTTCTTAGAAGAGTCACTTTGGGCAAACAAATGGGTTTAAACTTTTTAAAAGTGGCTTTTGGATAAAGGTTTTAAAATGAAAAGCTAACTGACTGAGAAGTGGAACAGTCTTTATAACCATAATAGCCAATCAACAGTGACAGTGCGTTGTACAATTGAAAAATGGTTTAATCCTAAAACAGAATTTAGATGAATAATGCACAGCAGGAAATGTAACTTGTGTATTCGATGTTTAAAAGGACTTCTAACTTTTGTGTAACTTCCACTTAAAAATTTCTAGCTTGATTTACCTTAACTAAAAATGTATTAACACCTAGAAAAATATCCATTAAATATAATCCACAGAATAATTCACATTTCCCGTTGCTGCAGGATTCATTTTCTGCAGTGAGAAACCGGTCAAATTAAGATCTGACATCTGTAAGTGTAAGAAGCAGGTTCCACAGGGTAGCTGCTACACCATAAGGAGTAGGTTCCACAGGGCAGCTGCTACACCGTAAGGAGTAGGTTCCACAGGGTAGCTGCTACACCATAAGGAGTAGGTTCCACAGGGCAGCTGCTACACCGTAAGGAGTAGGTTCCACAGGGTAGCTGCTACACCATAAGGAGTAGGTTCCACAGGGCAGCTGCTACACCATAAGGAGTAGGTTCCACAGGGCAGCTGCTACACCATAAGGAGTAGGTTCCACAGGGCAGCTGCTACACCGTAAGGAGTAGGTTCCACAGGGCAGCTGCTACACCATAAGGAGTAGGTTCCACAGGGCAGCTGCTACACCGTAAGGAGTAGGTTCCACAGGGCAGTAGCTACACCATAAGGAGTAGGTTCCACAGGGTAGCTGCTACACCGTAAGGAGTAGGTTCCACAGGGCAGCTGCTACACCGTAAGGAGTAGGTTCCACAGGGCAGCTGCTACACCGTAAGGAGTAGGTTCCACAGGGCAGTAGCTACACCATAAGGAGTAGGTTCCACAGGGTAGCTGCTACACCATAAGGAGTAGGTTCCACAGGGTAGCTGCTACACCATAAGGAGTAGGTTCCACAGGGTAGCTGCTACACCGTAAGGAGTAGGTTCCACAGGGCAGCAGCTACACCATAAGGAGTAGGTTCCACAGGGCAGCAGCTACACCTTAAGGAGTAGGTTCCACAGGGCAGCAGCTACACCATAAGGAGTAGGTTCCACAGGGCAGCAGCTACACCATAAGGAGTAGGTTCCACAGGGCAGCAGCTACACCATAAGGAGTAGGTTACACAGGGTAGCTGCTACACCATAAGGAGTAGGTTCCACAGGGTAGCTGCTACACCTTAAGGAGTAGGTTCCACAGGGCAGCAGCTACACCATAAGGAGTAGGTTCCACAGGGTAGCTGCTACACCATAAGGAGTAGGTTCCACAGGGTAGCTGCTACACCGTAAGGAGTAGGTTCCACAGGGCAGCTGCTACACCATAAGGAGTAGGTTCCACAGGGCAGCAGCTACACCATAAGGAGTAGGTTCCACAGGGTAGCTGCTACACCTTAAGGAGTAGGTTCCACAGGGTAGCTGCTACACCATAAGGAGTAGGTTCCACAGGGTAGCTGCTACACCTTAAGGAGTAGGTTCCACAGGGCAGCAGCTACACCATAAGGAGTAGGTTCCACAGGGTAGCTGCTACACCATAAGGAGTAGGTTCCACAGGGTAGCTGATACACCGTAAGGAGTAGGTTCCACAGGGCAGCAGCTACACCATAAGGAGTAGGTTCCACAGGGTAGCTGCTACACCATAAGGAGTAGGTTCCACAGGGTAGCTGCTACACCTTAAGGAGTAGGTTCCACAGGACAGCAGCTACACCATAAGGAGTAGGTTCCACAGGGCAGCTGCTACACCATAAGGAGTAGGTTCCACAGGGCAGCAGCTACACCATAAGGAGTAGGTTCCACAGGGCAGCTGCTACACCATAAGGAGTAGGTTCCACAGGGTAGCTGCTACACCATAAGGAGTAGGTTCCACAGGGCAGCTGCTACACCATAAGGAGTAGGTTCCACAGGGTAGCTGCTACACCGTACGGAGTAGGTTCCACAGGGCAGCAGCTACACCTTAAGGAGTAGGTTCCACAGGGTAGCTGCTACACCATAAGGAGTAGGTTCCACAGGGTAGCTGCTACACCATAAGGAGTAGGTTCCACAGGGTAGCTGCTACACGATAAGGAGTAGGTTCCACAGGGCAGCTGCTACACCATAAGGAGTAGGTTCCACAGGGTAGCTGCTACACCATAAGGAGTAGGTTCCACAGGGTAGCTGCTACACCATAAGGAGTAGGTTCCACAGGGTAGCTGCTACACCATAAGGAGTAGGTTCCACAGGGTAGCTGATACACCGTAAGGAGTAGGTTCCACAGGGCAGCAGCTACACCATAAGGAGTAGGTTCCACAGGGTAGCTGCTACACCATAAGGAGTAGGTTCCACAGGGTAGCTGCTACACCTTAAGGAGTAGGTTCCACAGGACAGCAGCTACACCATAAGGAGTAGGTTCCACAGGGCAGCTGCTACACCATAAGGAGTAGGTTCCACAGGGCAGCAGCTACACCATAAGGAGTAGGTTCCACAGGGCAGCTGCTACACCATAAGGAGTAGGTTCCACAGGGTAGCTGCTACACCATAAGGAGTAGGTTCCACAGGGCAGCTGCTACACCATAAGGAGTAGGTTCCACAGGGTAGCTGCTACACCATAAGGAGTAGGTTCCACAGGGTAGCTGCTACACCATAAGGAGTAGGTTCCACAGGGTACCTGCTACACGATAAGGAGTAGGTTCCACAGGGCAGCTGCTACACCATAAGGAGTAGGTTCCACAGGGTAGCTGCTACACCATAAGGAGTAGGTTCCACAGGGTAGCTGCTACACCATAAGGAGTAGGTTCCACAGGGTAGCTGCTACACCATAAGGAGTAGGTTCCACAGGGTAGCTGCTACACCATAAGGAGTAGGTTCCACAGGGCAGTAGCTACACCATAAGTGAGAAACCTCTAGTAGTCAGCTACAGCAAGTGCATATGCCTCAGTATGTTGCACTTGGACAAAGTCATTAAAGAGACAACTGAAGATGAGAGAGGTAGATAGAAGATGAGAGAGGTAGATAGAAGATGAGAGAGGTAGATAGAAGATGAGAGAGGTAGATAGAAGATGAGAGAGGTAGATAGAAGATGAGAGAGGTAGATAGAAGTTGAGAGAGATAGATAGAAGTTGAGAGAGGTAGATAGAAGATGAGAGAGGTAGATAGAAGATGAGAGAGGTAGATAGAAGATGAGAGAGGTAGAGAGAAGAGGAGAGAGGTAGAGAGAAGAGGAGAAAGATAGAGAGAAGATGAGGTAGAGAGAAGATGAGAAAGGGAGAAAGAAAAATAATGAGCGTTAAGAGCGGCAGAGAAAGAGAGAGGTTGTTAAAGAGAAGAGGTTGTTAGAGACCATGCAAATAAATTCTTCTTCATTGTGTGTAGTAATGTGTGTGAGACAGAGAGACATTATTGTGTTGTGCTTAATTCTGTTGAACTGGACAGCCTACACTGTGACCGATCCATTCCCATTCAGTAATGGTCTGCTAATTGGAGAAAATCCTTTTCCTGCCGAAGTCCTGTCACATACCTATATCAGCTATAAACAAAATACGATATGAAGAAGACAGGTTTTTGTCTAGATGTAAAAGGGATATTAAGAGGGGTAGAGAGAAGATGAGCTAGAGAGATTAGAGAGGTAGAAAGAAGATGAGAGAGAAGATGAGGTAGAGAGAAGATGAGAGGTAGAGAGAAGACAAGTTGAGAGAAGATGAGAGAGGTAGAGAGAAGATGAGAGAGGTAGAGAGAAGATGAGAGGTAGAGAGAAGATGAGAGGTAGAGAGAAGATGAGAGGTAGAGAGAAGATGAGAGGTAGAGAGAAGATGAGAGGTAGAGAGAAGATGAGAGGTAGAGAGAAGATGAGAGGTAGAGAGAAGATGAGAGGTAGAGAGAAGATGAGAGGTAGAGAGAAGATGAGAGGTAGAGAGAAGATGAGAGGTAGAGAGAAGATGAGAGGTAGAGAGAAGATGAGAGGTAGAGAGAAGATGAGAGGTAGAGAGAAGATGAGAGGTAGAGAGAAAAATAATGTGGGTTAAGAGAGCGGCAGAGAAAGAGAGGTTGTTAGAGAGAAAGAGGTTGTTAGAGAGAGAGAGAGAGAGAGAGAGAGAGGAGAGAGGTTGTTAGAGAGAAACAAGGTTTTGTATAATATCTACCTCACTTGCTTTGGCAATGTTAACACATGTTTCCCATGCCAATAAAGCCCCTTGAATTGAATTGAATTGAGAAAGAGGTTGTTAGAGAGAGAGGTTGTTAGAGAGAAAGAGGTTGTTAGAGAGAGAGAGAGAGTTGTTAGAGAGAAAGAGGTTGTTAGAGAGAGAGAGGTTGTTAGAGAGAAAGAGAGTGTTAGAGAGAGAGAGAGAAAGAGGTTGTTAGAGAGGGAAAGAGAGAGAGGTTGTTAGAGAGAAAGAGGTTGTTAGAGAGAGAGAGAGAGAGAGAGAGAGAGAGAGAGAGAGAGAGAGAGAGAGAGAGAGAGGTTGTTAGAGAGGGAAAGAGAGAGGTTGTTAGAGAGGGAGAGAGAGGTTGTTAGAGAGAAAGAGGTTGTTAGAGAGAGATTTTAATTTGTATTGTTTATTTCACTTTTGTATATTACCTACCTCACTTGCTTTGGCAATGTTAACACATGTTTCCCATGCCAATAAAGCCCCTTGAATTGAATTGAATTGAATTGAGAGAAAGAGAGAGGTTGTTAGAGAGAAAGAGGTTGTTAGAGAGAGAGAGGTTGTTAGAGAGAAAGAGAGTGTTAGAGAGAGAGAGAGAGAGAAAGAGGTTGTTAGAGAGGGAAAGAGAGAGAGGTTGTTAGAGAGAAAGAGGTTGTTAGAGAGAGAGAGAGAGAGAGAGAGAGGTTGTTAGAGAGGGAAAGAGAGAGGTTGTTAGAGGGAGAGAGAGGTTGTTCTTCTCTCCCTTCTCTCCCTTCTCCCTCTTCTCCCTCTTCTCCCTCTTCTCTCTCTCTCTCTCTTCTCCCTCTTCTCCCTCTCTCTCTCTTCTCCCTCTCTCTCTCTCTTCTCCCTCTCTCTCTCTCTTTCTCTCTCTCTCTTCTCCCTCTCTCTCTCTCTTCTCTCTCTCTTCTACCTCTCTCTCTCTTCTACCTCTCTCTCTCTTCTACCTCTCTCTCTCTTCTACCTCTCTCTCTCTTCTACCTCTCTCTCTCTTCTCCCTCTCTCTTCTCCACCTCTCTCTCTCTTCTCCCTCTCTCTTCTCCCTCTCCCTCTCGTCCCCAGATGGGCCAGTCGAGGTGTTAAACAGTGCAGTGACAGAGCACGTAAATCACACACGGTTGACATTTCACACCGTGGAGGCCAGGGGGAGGAGGTGGAGAGAGGGGAGGAAGAAAGTGGGCCGATTCAGAGTTCATCAATTATATCACATCAAATTAGCCCCCATCATTGGCCTGCCCCGACAGTACTCATCCATCCTACTCTACCCCGAGCAGACAAGGCTGCAGATATGGCATGGAGGGTGGGAGGAAGTAGACCGTGTGTGTGTTTACTTCAGTCCAGTAATGGATTCTCTATCCTTTTCCTCTTATCCTGAGGACAGGTCCTTAGCGCAGACAACATTAAATCTTCCCTCAGACAGCTGATCACACCTACTAAATTCCCACAAAGGTGTGTGTGTGCCTGCGTCCTCTAGGTAGCTATTAAAGAGGACCGACAGCATCTCTTGAGGGCAGGCCCAGAGCAGCGGTCCTAAGTGCCACCTAAAGACCAAAGAGACAGTCCTGTCTGATGCCACCAACAACAACCCCCCTGAATGGGGGTGTAACAGATTTGGAGACCTGAGCCAGTGCCAGACACTGCTTCTTTTTTTATACACAACACACACACACACACACACACACACACACACACACACACACACACACACACACACACACACACACACGCTCTCAGGGGAGACAGACAGATGGGATGCTAATGGGACACATGGCTAAATGGACTGAATGGGTAGGATAAACACTGTTCCCCTGGAAACCAGTGGAAGCCACCAGCGGCTGCCTACACAGCCCTACTCTCCAACTAACAAAATAGCAGATTAATGCTCATCTATTTCCAAATGTGCCACAGAGGCAAGCATAATTGTCAGATGTGACCTGACTGACGCATTTTTCCTTCCAGCTGGTTGGATGGCTAGGTTCATCAGCCAATTACAGCCCGCAGCTGACAGGGAGGCAGGGTGCCTCTTCCTGCCCTCGTTAAATTACATAATTTTAAATAAATTAACCGGATCAAGTAAAGTCAAGTAAAGTCACCTGACACGTAAATGAAGGGTCAGGGGTCAGGGGTCTGTAGCTTGGACTAAGTTTCCAATTCGTGCTTGATCGCAAAACAGTAATGCAGGGAAATGTTTAATTACCCCTCTTCTTCCTCTCTTATGTTGTCTCTCAGACCACATAACTCTTGACTCTGGTGATGTGGATGGCTACCATGAACCACTGTCCAAAAACTCTGTTGGCTTTGCCACATCTCATGCTGGAGGCTTGTTATTTAAATTATCTTTAAAAACAAGGTAGCACACCTTTTGTTCCTTTGCCAAAGTCGCCCCCTTCTCAACTCCAGCGCACAACCCTAGTACCACACCCTGGCATGAATGCAATGGTGAGCTAATGGATAAACCTAAACAGGCCCAGAACTGGAGGCCAGGGATTGATCCAATTACAGAAGGCCCCAACCCAACAGCACATCAATGGGCAGAAAGCCTGTGAAATATGACTCAGCAGATTTAGCACCAGCCCCAAGCTTCATCTCAACATCTCCTTAACAAAGAGACCACCCAATCAATCCCCAATCAATATCTACTGTATGTGGGGCCAATGCAGCAAGAGAATGGCCTGGCCCAACAATATCCTCCTTATACAGGGAGCTGGGAGGCTGCATAGAGTTAATAAAGATATGTTGTGTACGTGCTGGATTAGGTCATCCTGTTTCTGCCTGGTGTGCCAAGGAATTAAAAACAAGACAAAAACTAAAACAGAACATCCTTTATGGCACAATTCTAAATGCGGAGGGGTCAATAATGTACAAATAAACAAATATTCTGAAGTGAGGCCTTGGTAGGTGCACCAAATGAAACTTTGATCAGATTGCAGAGTCTAGGAAGTTAACAAGCCCATACTGCTCTATTACATTACAGACAGAAAAATAATGTAATCTTCCGATAGTTTAGTTAACAGAAGTTTACTTATTAGCACAGGATCCAGCAGAAGGTCTATACAGCTCTATCATAACCATAGATATATGCCAATGCTGTCCAACCGTCACTGTCCAGTCTGTGTGAACGGCAAAGAAAACATTCTTTACTTCAATATTCATCGGCGGCTGTACATACTCCAATCACACTACTGTTTGTGTTTTTAGAGAGGACATACAGTGGTGTTTGAAAGTATTGGCACCACTAATAAAGATGAGCAAAAATAATAAAATAATTCAAATACTGAGCTATGTTTTATGCAACAAAAAAGGGGAGAAAATACATTATTTTATACTAATACAATTGCTCAGCGAAAGAGACTTTGTTTATCAAGTAATAATTCTCCCCCCCAAAAAGGTAGGGATGAAAATGACAAACCCATTTTCCATGCTTTTCAACACCTCACCTTGCGAGGACAACGGCACTGAGCCTTTCTCTAAAACGTTTGATGAGTTGGAGAACACATTGGGAGGGTTCTTAGAACGTACCTCCATACAGAATCCTAAATCATCTGCGCATTGGAACTATTTATTTGACACAGTCATTTGTGCTCATCTTTATCAAGGTTGTGGATCATTTCTGACTGTTGCTCTTTGTACTGTGTGCACCGCGTACTTGTTGTGACTCTCTCTTCCGTGAAGCGAGACCAAGCAGGACATTTCTCTGGCTTTCTCAATCGTTATGCCATGGACAATCCATCCTTTTCTGCCCTGCACGTTCATCTTACCGTTCACATAGGGATCAGATCCGGGATGGAGGGTTCTCAAGTTAATGTACTTGAGGACTATTTCTAGGTAAGATGATTTGAAATCATAAGACTTTACGTGAGTTCCACATGTACTTCTGGAGACACAGAAACTCAGACCTATTGTTAAAGTCTTTACATTTGATTAACAGTAGAGGTAGCATTAGAAGAGACTACCGGCCTTTATAATTGATAAGGAGAACAGGCAGCATTAGAAGACAACACCCAGCGGGGGAAGCGTTGGCATCCCAGCTGATAAGTATCAGTAATGTTCTTATCCTCAGGGCATTGCTCATGAAATCGCTGATTCGCTTCACTGAGCAAAACAATGGACTGTGAAGAAAAGTATATAGAAAACACTTCCACCAGCCTGTTATTCCAAGAGGAATAACATATTGCAAGAGGAGGACTAGAAAGGCTCCCGGGAATAGATTTGTTTTTTACTCAATTTTACACAGCGGTCTTGAGAAAAATGACTTTGGACAACATGTTGGAATAATGTTATATGTTTGAAGGCTATGGCGTGGCTGGTGAAAATCCACACACTATTCTAGCCACAGTGTTCCAATAAACCAAATATCCAAACTTAACCCCAAAAGAAAATTCACAAAACAACATGTTGCTCTGGGTATACACACAAACCCAGAAATAAACAGAGAGAGAAAGCGAGAGGGATATAGAGACAGCGTGAACGATAGAGAGAGAAAGAGAGGGAGAGAGAGAGTAGGCTAATTAATCTGCAGAGAAAGCGGGTCTGCTATTCCTCCGGTGCCACAGTGAGCAGGCAGACTAACACAACATCCCAGCGACTCCAGACCCATAGAGAGAGACACGAGGGGGAGCAGGTGCTCACTTGTACAGCCGTGGCTTGTAGAGCTGTGGCACAGGAGTCATGCAGTACACATGTTCCTTTACTATTTCGACAGGGAGTCATGCTGAGACCAAGGTGTCTCTTACAGACGAGCCCAGTAATTACTGAAAATATACACATCAACACACCACGAAAAGCAAAACAGAGATACAGAACTGTATCGTACGCCATATGAGACCAGAGGTTCATCCAGACTCCCTGGGTCAGACATAGCATTGAACACAGATAGACAGACAGATAGACAGTGAGAAAAAGGCCTTAACAGTGCATGTTCAAGTTATCTGAAATGGAAAACAGATTTAGCTAAAACATCCTCTGCTACAGTGCTGTTTTCACCACGATTAGAGGCAGCTGCTAATGCACATATCACTGAATTGCCATGATTGCATAACACCTCTCCATAAGGAAAAATATAAACAAGAAATCTTCACCATATGGATGAAAATCATGATTATAAAAGGAGATGATATATCCAGTACCAGTCAAAAGTTGACACACCTACTATTTCCAGGGTTTTTCATTATTTTGACTATTTTCTACATTGTAGAATAATTGTGAAGACAGCAAAACTATGAAATAACACAAATAGGGGTTCAATGTTTTTCTAGATGTACCCAACACAAGAAAGGGTCGGGTAGAGAAAGAGAGAGCAGAGGAGAGAAAGAGGGCAATGTGAACAATGAACGTCTAACTGTGAGGAAGTTTATGTAAGTATGCTAATCTGTCTGTGTTTACATGTCTTGCCTGGGTGATAACTGGGTCTGCTCTCTGGAACACTGCGGAGCGCCGTGTATAGCAGATGAAGGACCATCTTCTACAGAGCAACAAGAAGCTGTGTGCATCACAGCTCTGTAGGCTACCACTCCGACAGATAACGCTGGATGGTGTTCAAAGTTCATCACAAGCCAGTGCAGCGGGAGTCCAACACATCTTCGTGATCAACATGTTACTATACTTGCCCTCTAAATACACCTCCGCTGTCTTCAACCAGGATCTCAGCGATCACTGCCTCATTGCCTGCGTCCGTAATGGGTTCGCGGTCAAACGACCACCCCTCATCACTGTCAAACGCTCCCTTAAACACTTCAGCGAGCAGGCCTTTCTAATCGACCTGGCCCGGGTATCCTGGAAGGATATTGACCTCATCTCGTCAGTAGAGGATGCCTGGTTATTCTTTAATAGTGATTTGCTCACCATCTTAAATAAGCATGCCCCATTCAAAAATGTAGAACTAAGAACAGATATAGCCCTTGGTTCACCCCAGGCTTGACTGTCCTTGACCAGAACAAAAACATCCTGTGGCGTACTGCACTAGCATCAAATAGCCCCAGCAATATGCAACTGTTCAGGGAAGTCAGGAACCAATATACGCAGTCTGTTAGGAAAGCTAAAGCTAGCTTTCTCAAACAGAAATGTGCATCCTGTAGCACTAATTCCCAAAACTTTTGGGACACTATAAAGTCCATGGAGAATAAGAGCACCTCCTCCCAGCTGCCCACTGCACTGAAGCTAGGAAACACTGTCACCACCGATAAAATCACGATAATGGATCATTTCAATAAGCATTTTTCTACGGCTGGCCATGCTTTCCACCTGGCTATCCCTACACCGGCCAACTGCTCGGCACCCCCCGCAGAAACTTGCCCAAGAACCCCGCTTCTCCTTCACCCAAATCCAGACAGCTGATGTTCTGAAAGAGCTGCAAAATCTGGATCCCTACAAATCAGCTGGGCTAGACAATCTGGACCCTCTCTTTCTAAAATGATCCGCCGAAATTGTTGCAACCCCTATTACTAGCCCGTTCAACCTCTCTTTCGTATCGTCTGAGATCCCCAAAGATTGGAAACCTGTCGCGGTCATCCCCCTCTTCAAAGGGGGAGACACTCTAGACCCAAACTGTTATAGACCTATATCCATCCTGCCCTGCCTTTCTAAAATCTTCGAAAGCCAAGTTAACAAACAGATCACCGACCTTTTCGAATCCCACCGTACCTTCTCCACTACGCAATCTGGTTTCCGAGCTGGTCATGGGTGCACCTCAGCCACGTTCAAGGTCCTAAACGATAGCATAACTGCCATCAATAAAAGACAATACTGTGTAGCCGTCCTCATCGACCTGGCCAAGGCTTTCGACTGTGTCAATCACTGCATTCTTATCGGCAGACTCAACAGCCTTGGTTTCTCAAAAGACTGCCTCGCCTGGTTCACCAAGTACTTCTCAGATAGAGTTCAGTGTGTCAAATCGGAGGGCCTGTTGTCCGGACCTCTGGCAGTCTCTATGGGGATGCCACAGGATTCAATTCTCGGGGCGAATCTTTCCTTTGTATATAGAGTGGGGAGAACAAGTATTTGATACACTGCCGATTTTGCAGGTTTTCCTACTTACAAAATGAATTACTTAAAAATCATACAATGTGATTTTCTGGATTTTTGTTTTAGATTCCGTCTCTCACAGTTGAAGTGTACCTATGATAAAAAATTACAGACCTCTACATGCTTTGTAAGTAGGAAAACCTGCAAAATCTGCAGTGTATCAAATACTTGTTCTCCCCACTGTATATCAATGATGTCGCTCTTGCTGCTGGTGATTCTCTGATCCAACTCTACGCACCATTCTGTACACATCTGGCCCTTCTCTGGACACTGTGTTAATTTAACAGATGTAAATTGTACTCCCCTTGCGTTGTGGTTTGTCCAAATAAATCACATCAGCCAGTGGTCCCAGTTGAGCATAATTTATTTCTGTTGCTGTTGTTAAATAGGAAATAGCACGTTAGTGGTGCAGGGCTTAACGGTATTGATGGCTGTCGATGGCAAAATCTATAGCATGAAGACAACTGTCTTAGCAGTGGGCTTATGTGACCATTACATCGGTGTATGCTAGCTAACACACTTATTTACAGCAATCATATGCCAAAGCACATCCCAGAAAGCCCCTCAATCCCTAACAGGTACCATACGTGACCTACCCCTTGCATCACATTTTCATACTGGGAAAATGTGACGTTCGGGATCTCCCCCTATCTGCAAGCGGGGCCAATCACAACACGCCTTATTGTCATCAGAGTTGAACCAACCAATAAGAAGGCTTGAACATTAAATACACCTTTCTTTAGAGGCAAGTGGAAACATAACCAACCCTGTTACATTAACAAACCTCCAAACAAGCTTCAATGCCACACAACACTCCTTCCGTGGCCTCCAACTGCTTTTAAATGCTAGTAAAACTAAATGCATGCTCTTCAACCGATTGCTGCCCGCACCTGCCCGCCCGACTAGCATCACTAATCTGGACGGTTCTGACTTAGAATATGTGGACAACTACAAATCCCTAGGTGTCTGGTTAGACTGTAAACTCTCCTTCCAGACTCACATTATCTCCAATCCAAAATGAAATCTAGAATTGGCTTCCTATTTTGCAACAAAGCCTCCTTCACTCATGCTGCCAAACATACCCTCGTAAAACCGACTATCCTACCGATCCTTGACTTTGGCGATGTCATTTACAAAATAGCCTCTAACGCTCTACTCAGCAAATTGGATGTAGTCTATCACAGTGCCATTCGTTTTGTCACCAAACCCCCATATTCTATCCACCACTGCGACCTGTATGCTCTCGTTGGCTTGCACCCGCAACATTTTCGTCGCAAAACCCACTGGCTCCAGGTCATCTATAAGTCTTTGCTAGGTAAAGCCCTGCCTTATCTCAGCTCACGGGTCACCATAGCAACACCCGTAGCACGTGCTCCAGCAGGTATATTTCACTGGTCATCCCCAAAGCCAACACCTCGTCTGGCCGCCTCTCCTTCCAGTTCTCTGCTGCCAATGACTGGAACGAATAGCAAAAATCACTGAAGCTGGAGACTTATATCTCCCTCTCTAACTTTAAGCATCAGCTGTCAGAGCAGCTTACTGATCACTGTACCTGTACACAGCCCATCTGTAAATAGCACATCCAACTACCCCATCCCCATATTGTTATTTATTTATTTATTTTTGCTCGTTTGCACCCCAGTATCTCTACTTGCACATCATCATCTTCACATCTATCACTCCAGTGTTAATGCTAAATTTTAATTTTAAATTAAATAAATAAATAAAAATATTCTGGAACCAAAAACACTATTTTTGGATAGAAATGTGACAAATTAAAATTCTCCTTAAACAGCACATTCCCAGGCCCTGTTCATCCGTCTCCATGGAATGTGCAGGGTGTTAGCACTGCTCCTTAAACAAGTACATTAAAGATGTCACATCTGAGTAAGGTGGTGCTCTCAACACAGAGGAATCCCCCTGGGAGTTAAACTGAGAGGCAAAGAGTAGGCTTGTAAAACCACCTCATTAAAAGCACAAAATCAAAGTATTACCACACAGACTTCAAAGCATAAGACAAAACATCACACGTCCTAGCAACCCGTCTGTGTTAAACCGTGACAATGGCAAACACACAGTACAGGAAGTAAATGGTCAGGATTGGCTCTCATAATGAAAATTCATGCTCTCGTGTGTATAGAAAATCCATACCTTGTGCGCCCCAAACAGACTACATGTCAAAGCTAGAACCATTTAATGAATAACGTGCAAATGTACACACACAGGGGCCTACCCTAGACATTGACAAATACTATTTTCGTGCGTCAACTCCCCTCTGAGTCTACTTGACATAGCTCAGAGCTCAGTGCCCTTCAATACACCTTGGTGTACATTTCACCAGGCTGAGATGAGGGGAGGGAGAGTGCTTGACTGCCAACCCTCCATATTGGCTGTTGACTCAGAGTTGGAGTGAGTGGGCCCTCTTCAAGAGCTCTTAATTCCACACTACAGGCTGATTAGAGCAGATGTTAGCACTTGATGGTGGGTGGGGTAGACCAAGAGGACATCAGCAGAGATATAATTGGCCTATTCCATCAGTTGATCAGAGAGAGAGAGGGAGAGAGAGAGAGAGAGATGGAGAGGTCCCGGAGGGTGGTCTGGTCTGGAGTACCAAGGAAAGCAGGTTTAGAGAGGCACCTGTCTCCCCTTTAAAGGCTCTCATCTTCCTCCCCCACTCTCAGAGGCAAAAGAACATTGAGTGCTTTGAAAAAGTTATTCTGGTATTAATGTTTAATGTGCCAGCTTATGGATTGGATTCGACAGGTCAGCAATAGTCATGAGACTCTCCTTCCCTTGGCTCTTGGACAGTCTGGCTGGCTGTATTGTCTATCTGTCTCTGTGCCAAGGGGGAGGGATTGGCCTGCCAAGCGTCCGTTACAGCTCACCACCCACCAGAGACCCAGACTGCCACGATAATGAAGCATGGGTCAGATGCCCCGCCCTGTCTCACTTCTCCTCATCCCTCTATCTCAACCACAAAGACTCATTAGCCAATACCTGCCTCAGAGGACCAGTCACCATGGTAGCACCACTATGACATCACCACACTGTGAGCAGGGTGGTCTGGGGGTGGGGTGTGAGTGAGAGAAGGGTAGTACACTTCGCTGGTCAGAAACAGTTCACTAATCTCACTCTCTCTAGACATCTGCTACTTCTGCTTAAAAAAAAATTGTGACGCTGAGTGCCGATGCACCAGACAAAATCAGATGAGGGGGAGGGAGGAACGTATCTGGTCTGTTAGTGCTGCTCCAAATGAACTTCCTGTCTGGAGGGTCCACCTGCTGGCGGCGTGCGTCCTCTGTGAGTGGGGACGGGAGCGGGAACCGAGACGGGGGGTGTCACACATCACTCTGTCCAGGCTAATCCAATAGAGAGACTGTGGAGGTCTGTTCAGAGCCAAGGCCCAGACGGAACTGGAGTGAGATCATTACGATCGCTGTTCCGGACATCTGCAGGCCTCTTGAAGCAGAGCGAGGTTTGGTTTGGGGTAATTGTGGATAAGGAAGGACTCGCCGTGACCTCCAGCTTTGTGTGGAGGAACAAGGCAGAACTATAGGGAGAGAAAACACAAGCAAGACCCCAGAGATGGGATAGGTTGGGCTGGCTTCCAATGGACAGAGATCAAACAAGCACAGGCCTATTAGACTCCAGTAATCATCTCTATCCTCTCTGGTTTGAGGCGTGGGAGCATATTGAACATACTGATGGATTGAAAATGAACTAGTATATGCCATACTTTGGTATTTGTCTGCCTTTGCTCTTAGGGTGTTGGTTTGTTTGGGGTGCAATTATGAGTATGTAGATTTCTAATTATGAATTTAGTGAGCTGAGGAAATTACAATAGATGAACTGCCAGCAGGAGTTGAAATGGGATGAAAACACACTCTGGTGTTCCACTTTCACTTTTTAAAGAGATGAGGAGGTGAGACAGTTTCACTTAGTTGGGCAGAGATGAGGTGAGGCAAGAGGTATGCTTAAGTAATGCTAAAGTTAAGGCATAGACTCAACAAGCATACTGATTTCCACTGTACTTTATGATTATGTAAAACAACAGGTAGACACGGCAACACTGTTGACCTTGAAGAGAAAACAATATACAGGATCAATATAGATTTTTGTTTATAAAGCTTGTGGATTCATGCTTAAGCAGACTGTGCATGTATGCATGTGTGTGTGAACAACACGGACTCCCCTTCCAGTCATGGATGGACTGTGTTGACAATATATCTTTCTAATAACGGAGGAGACATAACAACCTACATGAGTTTCACATCAAGCTTCATCTTACAGCAGCTCACTCCTTAGTTTGTACACCTCTCTATAGTAGAATTCTGAGACAAAAAGAGTACTGTATTCTGTACCAAATCGCTCTTCACTGGGTCTTCCTTCCTGTTTTTACATCACAGCGAGATACTTTTCCCTTCTCCCAGAAACACGACGTCTCTATGGTTGTGAGCGCCCCAGTTCTTCTCTAATTTAATTTACCATATTGTTGTTGGTACGCCTCTGAACGGTGCGGCAATGTCGCCCGCACCTCTGCCTTGGCTGCCCTCCCAGTTCTCAGAGTAACCCGCCTCTGTCCGACTCGGCTCTGCGTGATAAAGAAACAGATGGTATCGATCGGCGGCTAATTTACCCATGGTACCGTGGGAGGGGAATCTTTGACCACTATTTACAGCGCTACACACACATCTGCTGCTGCCTCTGTATCCTGTTTGGAAGTCAACTACAGACCAGCACAGCCGTAACCCTGGGATACAGGGTCACGACACTTGGTGCCATCGCTCCAGCTATTCTCTGACCCTAACTAATAAGCCAGAGTGGGCAGGAGCCTTATAAACACAAAACACGATTTAGATGTTTAAGTGAAGTGAATGTTTAAAAGCTTGGGCTATTAGTTGAGTGATGTCCCATGGGACATGAATATATACTGTATATTTGTATTTTCACAGCCCTCGTTTACATTTGCAGTTTTACTGCCTGAGCCAATAGGTAGTTTGAAAGTGTTGGGCGACAGCCAGGTATGGCATGATATGAGGAGGATGTACCGATGCATATTTATGAAGTGCTTGTACAAAAGGAAAGCTTGCACCTGTTCTTTCCCTGAGGGAATAAAAAGATACAAGCTAGAACAAAAGGTGAAATCACTTTATAACTTCAGATGAAGTATAGATAGACACTTCCATGGTTTTACATTGCTGATCTTTAATTACATTTTATAAATTACAGGTGCAAACTTGCAAAAGCCTAATAAATATTGCCTTTGTCAAATGAAATTACCAAGCAGTTACCGTTACAATGCGTTTCAGTCTTGAGACCAGGCGGGAAGTTATTAACTCTGCCTAGAAGGCCAGCATCCCGGAGTCGCCTCTTCAATGTTGACGTTGAGACCGGTGTTTTGTTGGTACTATTTAATGAAGCTGCCAGTTGAGGACTTGTGAGGCGTCTGTTTCTCAAACTAGACACTAATGTACTTGTCCTCTTGCTCAGTTGTGCACCGGGCCTCCCACTCCTTTTTCTATTCTGGTTAGGGCCAGTTTGTGCTGTTCTGTGAAGGGAGTAGTACATAGCATTGTACTAGATCTTCAGTTTCTTGGCAATTTCTCACATGGAATAGCCTTCATTTCTTAGAGCAAGAATAGACTGACGTGTTTCAGAAGAAAGTTATTTGTTTCTGGCCATTTTGAGCCTGTAATTGAACTCACAAATGCTGTTGCTCAAGATACTCAACTAGTCTAAAGACGGCCAGTTTTATTGCTTCTTTAAATCAGGACAACAGTTTTCAGCTGTGCTAACATCATTGCAAAAGGGTTTTCTAATGATCAATTAGCCTTTTAAAATGATTAACTTGGATTAGCTAACACAACACGCCATTGGAACACAGGAGTGATGGTTGCTGATAATGGGCCTCTGTACGCCTATGTAGATATTCCATTAAAGATCAGCCGTTTCCATGACAATAGTCATTTACAACATTAACAATGTCTACACTGTATTTCTGATCAATTTGATGTGATTTTAATGGACAAAAAATTGTTTTTCTTTCAAAAACAAGGACATTTCTAAGTGACCCCAAACTGTGTGTGTGTATATATATATATAAATAATATGATAATAACTATCAGATTAATTATGTGCCAAGCAGAGGATTCATTCTTGTCACAGTGTTACTGACTCTGGTGATTCCCTAGGACAGCTTCATTAAGGGCCAGCCCAAATTAATAGTGGCTGTTGGCCCTTTTCTGTTTCACAAGGTCACTTAAGTAAATGAACTGAGGATGAGAGTGGACATGCTGATCCATACTATCATGCAGGGTGGGCAGCAACAAGGCCATATCATCAAGATGTGGGAAAACAGAGACGGATCAATTTATTCATCTAATCTTATCTACCAGGTATGTCATTAACAACTAATTATATTTTACAGAAATGACTGCTTAGTCAAGAGGTGAACTGATAACGGAAAAAGACAGTATTGTACATTAAAATGTGAACTGATACAAAATCAGCACTGTTCCTTGAGTGCTCTCAGCTACCACATTAATACATTGAATGCATCATCACAGCTAATGTATGTATGCTACACTCTCAAGTGTTTGTTAATTATCATAAACTGAAATAAAATGGCACCTGGCTGCATTGACACTTCTGTAACCTTTTTCACAAAATGGCTGCTGCTGGCTCAGTGTCTCATTAATCATCGCTCGTCCTCTCCTCTCTGGACTATCTGACAGCTTCTTGGTCATGTTGGTTCGCATGCCTCTCCTATGCTCCCTGTTCTCCCCCGTCACTGTATCTCTGCTAAACTTCCTATTCCATAGCTGGCAAAAGTTGGAAAAGTTCAACTTCATAGAACAGCAGTGGGTCCTTTGTTCACTGACAAAACATTGTATTCTAATGAAGAGAGCACACCTCTCTGCATCATTAGGTCCAACGTAATTAAAAGAAGGAACAAAACATGAAATTTCCAAGCCACACTCACTATCTCGCTCCTTTCACCATACGAATCACATAGAAAATCCAGGGCTAATGTACCACAAAGCCTTTAGTTTGTAATTTGATTAAGAAATACCCCCATCCTCTATCCCCCTTCCCTCCACACCAGTGTCTGGCCCTGCAGGAGGTTAATGTGTTGTTAGTTACTGCAGCTGGAGTCTGGCCTCTAGTCCACATCACAAGAGACTTCCCTACCACTCTACACAATATTCTCACCTACTGTTCTTACTCATTTCACCCTGGCTTCTGCATTATGACGGGTCACGATGAGGTGAGTGTGTGAGTGAATGCGTGAGTGAGTGAGTGAAGATATGGCTGTTTTCCTTTAGGGGGGCACTTATTCTGATAGGCAGTGAAAATGATGAGAGCTGTGTGTGTGTGCGTGCGTGTGTGCGTGCCTGCCTGCCTCGGGGCAGTGCTTGTCAAATAATAGCCTGGGAGATAACTTCAATACGAGAGGAGAAAGACCGTGAAAGCTGGTCTAAGCAGCTGGCTTAAATCATTAAGCCAATCGAAGCAGGCAGATTTCAGTGTTCGTTATTTTGCATAATTTCAAGCGGCCTCCGTGAAGCAGAGCGAAATTGAGGATAGAGATCGCCTCGAGTCAAAGTGCTTCCGTCTTCGGAGCAACTCACCTGTTTCCATTTCATATTCCAAGAGGAATAATGACTTTGGGCTAATCAAGAGGATGGTCTGAATTGTCTGCTCTGAGACAAGTACTTCTACAAGTGCAGGTAGGAAAAAACATATACAGTTTCAATGATATGAAACTGAGAACTGTTGAAATTGAAAGTTGTCTGGGCAGGGCTATTAAAAAAGGGTTCAGTAAAGCTCTTGCAGCAGCTTCAATACAATATTGAACAGGCATATTGACGCTGCTGCACAAGCTTTGCTGTACCCCTAACGCTTAAACATACTCTCACACCAAAGACAACACATCCATCCCTGTCAGTTACCACAGACCCATTGCTAAGAGCACCATGAGCCATGTACAATAGTTGGTTCATGATAATATCCGGTTTCCTCTCTGATCTATCACACACAGTGGGCCCTTTACACCAGACTAAACTCTTCTAATAATTGACATGAAGAATCATTCATTTGCAAAGCCACATTCCATTCAGACCATCTCACCCTTTACATTATGGCCAATTATGCTGTAGCCACAGAGATCTGTGTTTGTTGCTGGCCCAATCAGTCGCGCTACATTCAGAGCCCAGAGTAGCAGAGCAATGCTCAGCCAGACTTCAAGACAACAATGGGGAAGGGTTACTTGCTGTCCTGTGCAGAGTCTACCTAGAGGTGGTACAATGGGGGATGGTTACTTGCTGTCCTGTGCAGAGTCCACCTAGAGGTGGTACAATGGGGGAGGGTTACTAGCTGTCCTGTGCAGAGTCCACCCAGAGGTGGTACAATGGGGGATGGTTACTAGCTGTCCTGTGCAGAGGTGGTACAATGGGGGATGGTTACTAGCTGTCCTGTGCAGAGGTGGTACAATGGGGGAGGGTTACTAGCTGTCCTGTGCAGAGTCCACCTAGAGGTGGTACAATGGGGGAGGGTTACTAGCTATCCTGTGCAGAGTCCACCCAGAGGTGGTACAATGGGGGAGGGTTACTAGCTTTCCTGTGCAGAGTCCACCCAGAGGTGGTACAATGGGGGAGGGTTACTAGCTGTCCTGTGCAGAGTCCACCTAGAGGTGGTACAATGGGGGATGGTTACTAGCTGTCCTGTGCAGAGTCCACCTAGAGGTGGTACAATGGGGGAGGGTTACTTGCTGTCCTGTGCAGAGTCCACCTAGAGGTGGTACAATGGGGGAGGGTTACTAGCTGTCCTGTGCAGAGTCCACCCAGAGGTGGTACAATGGGGGAGGGTTACTAGCTGTCCTGTGCAGAGTCCACCTAGAGGTGGTACAATGGGGGAGGGTTACTAGCTGTCCTGTGCAGAGTCCACCTAGAGGTGGTACAATGGGGGATGGTTACTAGCTGTCCTGTGCAGAGTCCACCTAGAGGTGGTACAATGGGGGATGGTTACTAGCTGTCCTGTGCAGAGTCCACCTAGAGGTGGTACAATGGGGGAGGGTTACTAGCTGTCCTGTGCAGAGTCCACCTAGAGGTGGTACAATGGGGGAGGGTTACTAGCTGTCCTGTGCAGAGTCCACCTAGAGGTGGTACAATGGGGGATGGTTACTAGCTGTCCTGTGCAGAGTCCACCTAGAGGTGGTACAATGGGGGATGGTTACTAGCTGTCCTGTGCAGAGTCCACCCAGAGGTGGTACAATGGGGAAGGGTTACTAGCTGTCCTGTGCAGAGTCCACCTAGAGGTGGTACAATGGGGGAGGGTTACTAGCTGTCCTGTGCAGAGTCCACCCAGAGGTGGTACAATGGGGGAGGGTTACTAGCTGTCCTGTGCAGAGTCCACCTAGAGGTGGTACAATGGGGGAGGGTTACTAGCTGTCCTGTGCAGAGTCCACCTAGAGGTGGTACAATGGGGGATGGTTACTAGCTGTCCTGTGCAGAGTCCACCTAGAGGTGGTACAATGGGGGATGGTTACTAGCTGTCCTGTGCAGAGTCCACCTAGAGGTGGTACAATGGGGGATGGTTACTAGCTGTCCTGTGCAGAGTCCACCTAGAGGTGGTACAATGGGGGATGGTTACTAGCTGTCCTGTGCAGAGTCCACCTAGAGGTGGTACAATGGGGGATGGTTACTAGCTGTCCTGTGCAGAGTCCACCCAGAGGTGGTACAATGGGGAAGGGTTACTAGCTGTCCTGTGCAGAGTCCACCCAGAGGTGGTACAATGGGGGAGGGTTACTAGCTGTCCTGTGCAGAGTCCACCCAGAGGTGGTACAATGGGGGAGGGTTACTAGCTGTCCTGTGCAGAGTCCACCCAGAGGTGGTACAATGGGGGAGGGTTACTAGCTGTCCTGTGCAGAGTCCACCCAGAGGTGGTACAATGGGGGAGGGTTACTAGCTGTCCTGTGCAGAGTCCACCTAGAGGTGGTACAATGGGGGAGGGTTACTAGCTGTCCTGTGCAGAGTCCACCCAGAGGTGGTACAATGGGGGAGGGTTACTAGCTGTCCTGTGCAGAGTCCACCTAGAGGTGGTACAATGGGGGAGGGTTACTAGCTGTCCTGTGCAGAGTCCACCCAGAGGTGGTACAATGGGGAAGGGTTACTAGCTGTCCTGTGCAGAGTCCACCTAGAGGTGGTACAATGGGGGAAGGTTACTAGCTGTCCTGTGCAGAGTCCACCTAGAGGTGGTACAATGGGGGAGGGTTACTAGCTGTCCTGTGCAGAGTCCACCTAGAGGTGGTACAATGGGGGAGGGTTACTTGCTGTCCTGTGCAGAGTCCACCCAGAGGTGGTACAATGGGGAAGGGTTACTAGCTGTCCTGTGCAGAGCCCACCCAGAGGTGGTACAATGGGGGAGGGTTACTAGCTGTCCTGTGCAGAGTCCACCTAGAGGTGGTACAATGGGGGAGGGTTACTAGCTGTCCTGTGCAGAGTCCACCTAGAGGTGGTACAATGGGGGAGGGTTACTAGCTGTCCTGTGCAGAGTCCACCTAGAGGTGGTACAATGGGGGATGGTTACTAGCTGTCCTGTGCAGAGTCCACCTAGAGGTGGTACAATGGGGGAGGGTTACTAGCTGTCCTGTGCAGAGTCCACCTAGAGGTGGTACAATGGGGAAGGGTTACTAGCTGTCCTGTGCAGAGTCCACCTAGAGGTGGTACAATGGGGGAGGGTTACTAGCTGTCCTGTGCAGAGTCCACCTAGAGGTGGTACAATGGGGGAGGGTTACTAGCTGTCCTGTGCAGAGTCCACCTAGAGGTGGTACAATGGGGGAGGGTTACTAGCTGTCCTGTGCAGAGTCCACCTAGAGGTGGTACAATGGGGGAGGGTTACTAGCTGTCCTGTGCAGAGTCCACCTAGAGGTGGTACAATGGGGGAGGGTTACTAGCTGTCCTGTGCAGAGTCCACCCAGAGGTGGTACAATGGGGGAGGGTTACTAGCTGTCCTGTGCAGAGTCCACCTAGAGGTGGTACAATGGGGGAGGGTTACTTGCTGTCCTGTGCAGAGTCCACCCAGAGGTGGTACAATGGGGGAGGGTTACTAGCTGTCCTGTGCAGAGTCCACCCAGAGGTGGTACAATGGGGGAGGGTTACTAGCTGTCCTGTGCAGAGTCCACCCAGAGGTGGTACAATGGGGGAGGGTTACTAGCTGTCCTGTGCAGAGTCCACCAAGAGGTGGTACAATGGGGGATGCTTACTAGCTGTCCTGTGCAGAGTCCACCTAGAGGTGGTTTCCTTGTGGAAGGAATATATGGTCAGTTGTTGAACTAACTGACCGGATAACTCCAATCTACACACGTGTTTATATAGCACTGTATGCACACATACGTACTTAGAGGCATACACCAACATACTGTACACACACACACATTTGAACACACTTGTGTATTTCAACTCTATAAATGCAAAATAAGCTCAAAGTATAGGAATTATAAATGATTTTTTTTTGGGTTGAATGCTGTAATACATACATATATATATACACTGCTCAAAAAAATAAAGGGAACACTTAAACAACACAATGTAACTCCAAGTCAATCACACTTCTATGAAATCAAACTGTCCACTTAGGAAGCAACACTGATTGACAATAAATTTCACATGCTGTTGTGCAAATGGAATAGACAAAAGGTGGAAATTATAGGCAATTAGCAAGACACCCCCAAAAAAGGAGTGATTCTGCAGGTGGTGACCACAGACAACTTCTCAGTTCCTATGCTTCCTGGCTGATGTTTTGGTCACTTTTGAATGCTGGCGGTGCTCTCACTCTAGTGGTAGCATGAGACGGAGTCTACAACCCACACAAGTGGCTCAGGTAGTGCAGTTCATCCAGGATGGCACATCAATGCGAGCTGTGGCAAAAAGGTTTGCTGTGTCTGTCAGCGTAGTGTCCAGAGCATGGAGAGGCTACCAGGAGACAGGCCAGTACATCAGGAGACGTGGAGGAGGCCGTAGGAGGGCAACAACCCAGCAGCAGGACCGCTACCTCCGCCTTTGTGCAAGGAGGTGCACTGCCAGAGCCCTGCAAAATGACCTCCAGCAGGCCACAAATGTGCATGTGTCAGCATATGGTCTCACAAAAGGTCTGAGGATCTCATCTCGGTACCTAATGGCAGTCAGGCTACCTCTGGCGAGCACATGGAGGCCTGTGCGGCCCCACAAAGAAATGTCACCCCACACCAGACTGACCCACCGCCAAACCGGTCATGCTGGAGGATGTTGCAGGCAGCAGAACGTTCTCCACGGCGTCTCCAGACTCTGTCACGTCTGTCACATGTGCTCATGTGCTCAGTGTGAACCTGCTTTCATCTGTGAAGAGCACAGGGCGCCAGTGGCGAATTTGCCAATCTTGGTGTTCTCTGGCAAATGCCAAACGTCCTGCACGGTGCTGGGCTGTAAGCACAACCCCCACCTGTGGACGTCGGGCCCTCATACCACCTTCATGGAGTCTGTTTCTGACCGTTTGAGCAGACACATGCACATTTGTGGCCTGCTGGAGGTCATTTTGCAGGGCTCTGGCAGTGCACCTCCTTGCACAAAGGCGGAGGTAGCGGTCCTGCTGCTGGGTTGTTGCCCTCCTACGGCCTCCTCCACGTCTCCTGATGTACTGGCCTGTCTCCTGGTAGCGCCTCCATGCTCTGGACACTACGCTGACAGACACAGCAAACCTTTTTGCCACAGCTCGCATTGATGTGCCATCCTGGATGAACTGCACTACCTGAGCCACTTGTGTGGGTTGTAGACTCCGTCTCATGCTACCACTAGAGTGAGAGCACCGCCAGCATTCAAAAGTGACCAAAACATCAGCCAGGAAGCATAGGAACTGAGAAGTTGTCTGTGGTCACCACCTGCAGAATCACTCCTTTTTTGGGGGTGTCTTGCTAATTGCCTATAATTTCCACCTTTTGTCTATTCCATTTGCACAACAGCATGTGAAATTCATTGTCAATCAGTGTTGCTTCCTAAGTGGACAGTTTGATTTCACAGAAGTGTGATTGACTTGGAGTTACATTGTGTTGTTTAAGTGTTCCCTTTATTTTTTTGAGCAGTGTATATATATATTTTACAAATTTAAGAATAAAACAATGAATAACAGTTCCATGATGGTAGTGACTGCCCATTACTGCTTATCACTTATTAACCATCATTTATTTCACTTTAATAAAATATTACATTTGTTTTATTTGATGACTTTATTATTTAATTCCTAGTCATAATCACATCTCTTTAGAGCTGCTACCTATGCGGTCTGACAAAATCCCTATTTTGTATTTCTTCAAAGCAAATAAGCCATACTTTTATGACTGCTGAATACCAACTATTAAACACTTTGATCATGTATTTCCAGGTAGAGATACTTCACGAAGCAACATTTGCTCTCTATATCCCTCAATATCCCTCACTATCAGGGAGGGTTCTACTAAGCTAACATATTAAATGATTTTAAGATGGTCACACCAAGGATAATTTAGAGTTTTGATTTAGAGTTTTAGTACCCCTAAAGGTATCAAAGAAAAAAGTATTAACCCCCTTATTTTAGTCACTAAACTATCTCCATTTATACTTCCATTTATTGTATTAACTGGTACCCAGCTACCTTCAGACAGGTTTTGTGAGGCCTGAGGGCGTCCTAGAGCAAAACAAAACATGGACGTGTTCGTGAGAGAATCGCCTTTCCACAGAGGGGTCATATTAGTATGTAGCCCAAACAGTTCAGAAGCTACAGACAGAAGCTGGCAGATTGGATGTACCGACTTCAGACGAGTCCCTTGACACTTTTGGAGAACACAGGAGTACACAATCGTGTTCTTGAGTCTCATATTTCCATGGAGGGGTCATAATAGTTTGGACGCTACAGACGTGTTGGTGAGAAGAAGGATTTTCGGGATGTCTCATGGTCTGACAAACACCGCTCTGCTACTTTTCACAGCTGATGGTGAGGGCGACATCAGAGGATGCAGTGGATTGAGACGCAGCCCATGCAAAACAAAATGGATATCTGTAGTTTAAACGGACGGATTTTGATGGGGATTATTTTATTATGCTAATTCAATCTCCACACACAGAGGACAGGTGTACTGATTATTGGGCCTTGTCTAGTTATGATTGATTAAGTGAGTCCGATAACTGCATTCATTACCCTGCATATTTACAGCATGTTGTCTGGGGTCAATACACAACACTCTACATGTTACTGAGTCTGCAGGAATCACTCTCTCCACATGTTACTGAGTCTGCAGGAATTAAAATCTCTCTCTCATATATGACGTAACAATGGTAATTTTACAATATGAAAATAATAAGAATCAAAATTGTCAACGGGACAACAGTAACAACAATAACCAAGGGTCAAAATAACCATACATTTAACAATAAGCATACAGTAGAGTACATGTGCAGGTTGATTGGTCAGTCAGACACTGTCCCTCATCTTATGGCAGGCAGCAATGTAGTGCACTGTCAACCCACAGCTCTCTGTGTCCTCCCCCAAAAGGATGGGTAGCCTACTCTCATCAGAGGTCTTTGAAACGTTGAACAAGGGTTTCAAATTTGTGGAAATCACAGTCTCTAATTGTTTTTCTAAGGTTTTGATCAGTAACCATGGTCTCTCTCTCTCATAAATGCACACGCACAAACACGGTTAACACTTGCACACTTACATATTCACATGTAAACACCAATGTAGGGGCTACACAGATACGACACACAGACGCACACCATTCTATTTTCTCTGGGGTTGATTTAATGTCCTTAAAACGCCCTGTCCACTGCTGTTGGGCCATTCCATCAACTCCATCCCCCAGCCCCTGCAGTGACCCCATTGATCACAACTTGGGTCAACCAGGCAGGAAATGGCTGACAGCCATTAGAGATGAGGGGTTGGTTGAGGGGACAGGTCAGAGCTGGCACAGACATCTAATAGATCCTCTATTAACAAGACATCCCTCACTATCAAACCAAGCACAGCCATCATTGTCGTTTTACACACAGCTAACAAGCTAACAAGTAGTACTGCTACTACTACTAACTACTATTGCTACTACTACTACTGCTACTACTAACTACTACTAACTACTATTGCTACTACCACCGCTGCTACTCCTATTGCTGCTGCTGCTATTCCTACTGCTGCTACTCCTATTGCTACTGCTACTACTCCTAACCCTACTGCTGCTACTATTGCTACTCCTACTGCTACTATTGCTGCTCCTATTGCTGCTGATCCTACTACTCCTATCGCTGCTGCTCCTACTACTCCTATCGCTGCTGCTGCTCCTATCGCTTCTGCTGCTCCTCCTCCTACCGCTGCTGCTCCTCCTATCGCTGCTGCTCCTCCTACTACTACTGCTGCTCCTACTCCCATTGCTGCTGCTCCTACTACTAGTACTACTGCTGCTACTCCTATTGCTGCTGGTATTACTACTACTACTGCTACTCCTATTGCTGCTGGTATTACTACTACTACTGCTACTCCTACTCCTATTGCTACTCCTATTGACACTGCACCTACTACTCCTGTTGCTACTGCTACTTCTATTGCTACTGCTACTCCTACTCCTGTTGCTACTTCTACTCCTATTGCTACTGCTGCTGTTACTACTCATATCGCTGCTGCTGCTCCTACTCCTTCTATTGCTGCTGCTCCTTCTACCGCTACTACTATTGCTGCTGCTCCTACTACTACTAGTACTACTGCTGCTGCTACTACTATTGCTGCTGCTCCTACGACTATTGCTGCTGGTATTACTACTACTCCTGTTGCTACTGCTGCTCCTATTGCTGCTGCTGCAACTGCTACTCCCCCTATTGCTGCTGCTGCTACTACTGCTACTCCTATTGCTGCTACTACCCCTATTGCTAATACTACTACCAACCCTATTGATGCTGCTGCTACTACTACTGCTACTACTATTGATGCTTCTACTATTGCTGCTGCTACTATTGCTGCTGCTACTACTACTATTATTGCTGCTGCTGCTATTATTGATGCTACTACTACTGCTGCTGCTGCTACTATTGCTGCTACTACTATTGCTGCTGCTGCTCCTATTGATACTGCTACTGCTACTACTACTCCTATTGCTACTACTACCACCCCTATTGCTACTACTACCAACCCTATTGCTGCTGCTGCTACTATTGCTACTCTTATTGATACTTCTACTCCTATTGCTACTGCTACTCCTACTACAACTACTCCTATTGCTACAACTACTCCTACTACTCCTATTGCTACTGCTACTCCTATTGCTGCTGCTCCTATTGCTGCTGCTGCTGCTACTGCTACTACTACTATTGCTGCTGCTGCTCCTATTGATACTGCTACTGCTATCGCTGCTGCTCCTCCTACTCCTCCTATCACTGCTGCTCCTACTACTACTGCTGCTCCTACTCCTATTGCTGCTGCTCCTACTACTAGTCCTACTGCTGCTACTACTATTGCTGCTGGTATTACTACTACTACTGCTACTTCTATTGCTACTGCTACTCCTATTGCTACTCCTGTTGCTACTTCTACTGCTACTACTACTACTCCTATTGCTACTGCTACTATTACTACTCCTATTGCTACTGCTGCTCGTATTGATACTGCTACTGCTACTACCACCCCTATTGCTACTACTACTACCCCTATTGCTGCTGCTGCTGCTACTATTGCTACTCTTATTGACACTGCTATGCCTACTCTTATTGATACTGCTATTCCTATTGCTACTCTTATCGAAACTGCTACTTCTCCTATTGCTACTACTACTTCTACTACTAATCCTACAGATATTACTCCTACTACTTCTACTCTGACTCCTATTACTCATATTGCTACTCCTCCTACTGCTACGCCTATCACTACTACTACTACTACTGCTAATATCTCTACTACTACCAATAATAATACTGCTACAACATCCAGGATGTTGAATCCACAAACCAACCTCAACCCACAAACATGACTGCAATATGCTAATGACTATGTTAATTAAGTTATTAAATACCTCATTAAGTGTGTCAATATTAGCGCTCATCTTAGGGTTTTACACGTACTGTTTACACAACCGTGAGCCTTCTCCATACAGCGTCTTGAGATGACCTATCCTCCGCACTCTTTCACATCACACACACGCGCAAACACACGCGCAACAATCCCACAAAACATTTTTGGAGTCACTTCAAAGACAAGTGCTTTAAGGTGACGACAGAGGGCAAAGACAAAGAGGAAACAGAGGAAGCACTTGAACATGAGTGAAGGGGTAGATAAAGAGTCATTGCTGTTTGAGCTATTGAAGTAGTGGGTACTGTGAGGTCATGCTAGCTGTGTATGCCCTGTGTACAGTTGACTTCACAGCTGGGCCAGAGTCGCTGTCCAGTGAATCCCTGCATGTCCAAATCCTTATAGAGGATAAGCAGAATGAATGGGTGGGTGACGGAGAGAGAAGGAGGGAGTGGTAGAGAGCAGGATAGAGGGGTTGGTGAAGGAGCGAGAGGGAGTTCGGGATGCGCTCTGATCACACAGCCTCCCTCATTAGCCACACTAATTGTCTCTTCCTGGCGGGATACTCGCTGAGTACCAGGAGGGGGGACTCAATTCCAAGGCACTCGTTTCCGCGGCAGCTGTCACCATTTAGCTGGAGAAGGGTAGAGCAGGGGCTCTTCAGCCATCACACGGCTGGAACACTCAAAGAGGGAGAGCAAGTGAGAGACGGGGGGGGGGGGGGGGGGCTTCACAATTGTAGAAGTGGAAAGGGATGGAGAGAAGGGTCTGAGGACTGACTTATGGACAATGGTGTGATCATGCATTGGGTATGACAGTGTTAACCTACAACATCACCTGAAGTGTGGAGCGGATCAAACCTGCCAACTAGCTAGCTCTGTTTGCTAAGGTGCTGATGATGTAGGTTGACCTCTGTGGCTGAAGTAGTGAACCAGTGCTAACATCGACCTTTAGCTTCTCACCATCACAGCCAATCCTGGCCTTTCAGCAGGAACAGAGACGCTGCATCAGCTTTGGCTACCCTGCAGTGAGTTAACATGACATAGCCCACACTAAGAGGATGATGGAGACCGTGATAGCCTCACAAAGACACCGATGTTACGCGTCGCTCTGACACCAGGGAACAAAATGCTGTTTCACACATGCTTGAATGAGCTGGGCTAATCTGGTAAAGGCTCAGCATTCATGTTAAATTAGTCGGAGCGTTCCCCTATCTGAGACATTGCCCCTGGCTGTGGGTGGCTTTAAGTTAATTTAACAGTCAAATCTTTACTATTCTAGTTTGGTCTACTAGTGATACTCCTTGAGGGATCGTGTGTGAGTGTGCAGAAGTGTGTGTTCGCGCGAGCGCACCCGTGCACATTACATATGTAGAATCTTCATTTGATCACTCTTTTGTTGATGAGAATGTTCCTGCAAATCAGGAAATGTAAACTTGTAGTGTATTCAAGGTTTAAAACGACTCCTAAAGCTTGCAATTTCCACTTTAAAAAAACATAATATGTATCAACCCCCAAAATTATTTAAAAAAATGTAAATCCACATTTCCTATTGCTGACAGATTATTTCCTGCTGTAGGGAACTGGCTAAAATGAAGATCCTACTTCTGTAGTGTGTGCATGCCTGCTTATATGTGTGTGTGTGTGTGTGTGTGTGTGTGTGTGTGTGTGTGTGTGTGTGTGTGTGTGTGTGTGTGTGTGTCAGCGTCACTGCATACGTCACAATGCCACATGTGTTTATGAGTGTGTTCATGGGTATGGGCTGTACCTTAATTGTACGATTGTCTAGACTGCAGGGATCATAGCAGCTCATGTTAAAACAGTTTGACAGGAAGGCAGATTGATATTAACAAGTGAACAGTCAGTTACTAGCAGAGCAGGATGAAGATCTCACTGTTAATCCTGTTTCTAAGCGTCACACTTCAGAACAGCAATTCAATAACCCACATTTACCTGATTATTTAACAATTAATCTAGGGCATCAGGCACTGCATAGCTGTGAAATGACATGTAATGCTTTTAGCAATCTGTGTATACCATCCAGGAGAGGAAATATCTACTGCAAAGATTTGAGAGTCACATTTTTTAAATATCACAAATAAAGCAAGTTCAAGTGCATGTTCTACTTCCACCAGAGCGGTGTATTTCCAGGTACGGCCATTCAGTTGAACAGAGAACATCATAAGAGAGGCTGCAATTTGGGTTCCTGTGGGGTACAGACAGGGATAATTGGCAGGTGTATTGTGGTGGAAACCTACTGGGTTCCGGAACACAAGCACAAAGAGTTCATTTAGCGGTGTGTTCTCCTTTGTGCTAATCCATCTCTTTTCGGTCTCCTCAGGTCACCAGTGGTCCTCATGCTGTGGCGTACCAACCGAGCTAGCCCACCAGCCAACCAACCAGCATGGCTTAGAGAGGTTTTACACCTCCTAGTCACAAAGAGAAGCTGAGAGAAGCTATGCAACGGGGATGGATCAGGGGTTGAGTACACATGGTTATGCATATGTCTAGATTTTCTCTGGATATTGTATTGGACAGCCTCTGTGTGAGGATTTCTGTGTGAGGGTCTCTGTGTGAGGGTCTATGTGTGAGGGTCTCTGTGTGTGTACATGCATACGGTAGAAAGGGCCTTGATTGCGTGATGGTCTGTGTAATTACATACAAAGATAATTATGTGTTGTTGTATCTTTGAGTTTCCATCTACAATAGAGGCAGGAAGCCTGCAGTCTTCCATAACGGCCTCATCAGTGTCTCTACAGAGTGTCAACAACACAAAGGCCCTTGAACTCAGAATTCAGACTGACCCAGGCTCATACCCGCTCCCATTCCATCTGGTCACACACACGCATGCAAGAATGCACGCAGGCACGCACTCACAGTAAATAAAGGTTTTTAAAAGCAGCACTCTTTCAGTCTCAACAAAGCAGTGACAGTCTCCAATGAGTGGGAGGGCCACTTTACATTTCACACCAACGAGCCACAGAAAAAGAGAGCCAGAGAGAGAACGTTGGGGGAGAAAGAGAGGGGGAAGAGAGAGAAGAGCAAGAGATATGGGAAAGAAAGAGAAGGTGGAGAGCGAGAGAGACGCGAGAGAGATAGAGAGATGGAGAGAGATAGAGAACGAGATGAGAGATGGGGGAGAGAGATAGATGAGAGAGGGATGGATGGAGAGAGGGATGGAGAGGTAGAGCTGTCATATGCTCATATGAGAGGTTATCAAAAGGCCAGTGAGTCTGATCAAATCTCCCTTTGCCTTGTTTCACAACTGGCACAGTGCCTCTCAAACAGCCCTTTACAGCCTTCAGATAGCTCCACAATGCACAGCTCAAACAGTGGCTGAGGGACAAATGCCTGCCAGAAATGGTTCTGGTTCAGAGGTAGAGGGTTTAATAAGTGGCTACTTTCAAGCTGTGCACCTGCCCATGCTCATATGTGCTGGTGTTGGAATCTGCCTCAGTTAGGGGGGGACTATTATCTCAGGGAATGATAGCACAGGACTGAAGGATATACGGAATGTACATAATACACTTTTCACATTCTACATTTTTACAGACGATTACAGATGTCATTACAAATCCATTGAAATATGGCTCAAAACACATGGCTCAAAACTGTGTTGCGACATCTCACAGCAATTTTTTTTGGTTATTGTATAAGTCTCCATTATTTGAAACGGATTTTCATGACACCAATCTGCTTGGTAAACAAACACACATCACTTTAACAGCAGCTGCCACAATTTCCATCCCCAAACACAGTTATTTGCAACTAGCTAATCAGGAAGAAATGTAGCTGCAGTCAGGGAATTGCTAGGATCTAAAGCATGGTAAATTGGATGTTTGCAATAAAACCAGGCTGTGTTAATTTTATTTTCAATAGAGCTGATTGAAGAAGGAGGTGGACTGTGGGGACATCGTTGTTGACTAAGACACAGAGGTCTTCCTTCAGTATCCGTGTGTGTGTGTGAGTGAACTCACACACACGCACAAACACAAGTGTGTGCGTGCAAACACATTCACATGCATGCACTCGCACACATAAACAGAAACACATACACACAGACTAAATTCACACACACTAAAATGCTGCCAGCAGACACTATTGGCACTTCCAGCTTTAGCATCAGTACGACAGCTACAAACTTCCTCATCAAGTTCAGCCGGACCCAGAACATGATTATCATAACTATCACGAGACACCATGTAGACGCCAAGCTGAATGAGAGGCAGGCTGTTCTAACTAATGAGAAATGAGGACAGAGGGCCCTCTACAGATGCTTTAGTCTAGTGTGGGTGAGCTATGATCTGCACTTCAAATGGAATCTCGGTTAACCCAGAACTAAAGTCTTTCCTAATTGGTCAGATGCTCAGTTAAGTTCTGGGTCCATGCATGTTAAGAGAAGAGATTTAACAAGGAGCGAAACGAGGAGCTCCACCCCCTCTTTGCAAGTGTAGGGGCCCAAGGCCCCCCCCTTGCTAAAATTCGAAAGATTTGTCCAAATAACCAGTGACGACAAACCCAGGCACTGGAACCAATGCTGCTGAACTCACGCATCCCTTTGTACAATGACAGACCTATGGCACCATTTATGTTTATGTAGTTTGTCCACGAGATATTACTGTCAACGTGTTCCCACTCTGACTATACACTTGTTGAGTGTGCAGGCTTGTGCGAGACCTCTAGAACAGTGGTTCCCAAATGTTTTTATAGTCCCGTACCCCTTCAAAACATTCAACCTCCAGCTGCGTACCCCCTCTAGCACCAGGGTGAGCGCACTCTCAAATGTTGTTTTTTGCCATCATTGTAAGCCTGCCACACACACACACTATACGATACATTTATTAAAACATAAGAATGAGGGTGAGTTTGTCACAACCCGGCTCGTGGGAAGTGACAAAGAGCTCTTATAGGACCAGGACACAAATAATAATCAATAATTTTGCTCTTTATTTAGCCATCTTACATATAAAACCTTATTTGTTCATCAAAAATTGTGAATAACTCACCACAGGTTAATGAGAAGGGTGTGCTTGAAAGGATGCACGTAACTCTGCAATGTTGGGTTGTATTGGAGAGTCTCAATCTTAAATAATTTCCCACACACAGTCTGTGCCTGTATTTAGTTGTCATGCTAGTGAGGGCCGAGAATCCACTCTCACATAGGTACGTGGTTGCAAAGGGCATCAGTGTCTTAACAGCCGATTTGCCAAGGCAAGAAACTGAGCGCAGCCCTATCCAGAAATCTGGCAGTGGCTTCTGATTAAATTCAATTTTCACAGAACCGCTTGTTGCAATTTCGATTGTGGACTGGAGGCAGGGCATGAAAGGGATAACGAATCCAGTTGTTTGTGTCCGTATAAATGTATTGTTTGAAAATGTGGAGGAAAAATTTTATAAATGTGAATCACATTTTTATTTGGCGTACCCCCGACGTTATTACGCATACCACAGTTTGGGAATAGCTGCTCTAGAAGAAGGAAATTAACATGTAATATCAGTACCTTCACTGTATTTAGAGACAAATTTGTAAAACAATAAACATAACAGCAGTTGTGGCTTAACTTTGATAGAAACCAACATCAACCATGGGAAGGCATTTCAGACGCCAGCCAATCATCACCATCAATCACCATGACAACAAGGATCAGATTGCTACCTCTGAATGTGTAAAATGATATTATTACAGAAAGTGAGCCTTGAGCACTTTGGTAGAAGAAAATAAATGAAACCGGCACAAACACACAAATAAAACTGGTGTGGGCCAGGTTATGGTTCCAGGGAGACGTCTGTGCCATGTCCCTTAGAGCGCTAGGCACCATGTCTCGGGCTTCTTTGAAGATTGACTTTGGCGTGCTGGCGGCGGGCGTTTCAGATCCTGGCGAAGCTAGGGACCTTCAGGCTAATCTACCGTCAGATGATAAAAGCGGTCACCTGTGCAGAGCTGATAGTGTGAGTCATTAACGCACAGTGTGCCTGTAAACATTACGACTGTGTTTGGGGATACACTGATTTACTGTCCCTGTCTCTTTATATGGCAGTTACTCCAACTTCTGTGTCCTCATTGGCCTATACCCCAATACACTGACCGTTTTAATAACTATCACTCATGCAGCTTGTAACAAAATCAAATTAACACTAAGTTGGCTCTGTTTATTGAAATTGTATGTATAATCTGATAATTCTAAAGAAAAAACATGATTTATGGGTAAATAAAACTGTGATCCTGATCAGCATATGGTAGACTGGCTAACATGGTGGTATGATACCGTTTCGTGTATGAAAGGGTAAACCTTGGGTTTAACTAAATGGGCTCTGATAAATCCATCCCTAAATGGAAAGAAACCTGTCCTACCAGATGGTCTTTCTGTCATGATTTTTTAAATACAACATTGAAGGAGGTTGGTCAAACTTTGACATCATCCTCCCTCCGTACGAGTGCTGTGGTGATCTGTGGTGGCATGCAGAATAGCCGTCAGCCTGTCTGACTGAGTGCTGCTGACGTTTGGGGGCTGGGCGTTGGTTTGTTTACACTGAAGCTGTCCGGGGGAGCCAATGCGTGGCCACATTAAACCCTTCTCCATTATTAATGGCTGCCAAATATGGGGCAAGGGTGATTTGGTGCTCACTGGCTCAGACAACATAATCTGTCCAACAGGAGATTGTGGTCTGTGTTGCACAGTGTGAGGGGTCTATAGTTGGTACCAACACCAAGTACTGTAGGCCTTCAGAGTCACTGACAGCTATTGAAATAACTTTCTCATGACATTTATTCTCCCTCAAAACATTAGGTGACTGTTACACTACTGCCAGAAAATATAATAACTATCAATTAGATTATCAAACATCTAAATGACTACATTTGTTTACTGGGAGCAACTTAATCTATTGTAAATGTATATAATTGCTTTCAAATCTGGCTAATTTGAGAATATCAGGGAAAGTTAAAGAAAAACAAATAACCCTAAAACATTGAATTGAATCAAATTTCTGGTCATTATGGAATGTTTTTGCAGCTCATACAGCTGACTATCTTTAAACTTTTTTTGTTTCATTTCTTTGCAGTCATTGATGCATTATGTGAACTGCTTTATGCAAAGAAATACGACCGTCTAATTTAAGATAAGGAACATAACGGGAAATTGGTGCAATTATCATACAGATGCCAAAAGGTCAGAAGTGGACAGCCTTAACAAGTCTCTCACCTAATATTACACACAATCACACACACACAGTTTAATTAATGCCCACAAAATTCATGTTGCTCTTTTGAGGACGACAGCGGTTAAACTAAATTACAGGAATAAATCTGCATTTAATCAGAGAATTGGGCAACATCTGTCTGTGGTTTGGATTAGCAGTTAGGATATTGGACTGGAGACTAGAGGGGGATGGAAGGTATTCTCAGAGGGAAGCTGGTGAGAGACATATGCACCCCTTCTATACTCTCCAATCTGACTAAGCCCAATACATATTTTAGCTGTCTGAACATTTTAGGGGTAAATATGAGCCAATGCAAATGTAAAGAAGACATTTCCTGTACAGCTGCTTAAGAGAAGGAGAAATAAAGAGTGGGTATCAGACAACCAAATATGAATAGAACATAGGAGAGCGACGCATACATTTGACAATTAAATGAGAAGACCATTATCTATTTCTTTGTTTGTTTATTTATCAATTGTGAGAAGAGGAGCAAACTTAATGAGGTTAGTTGTCAAAATACAGCTTTTTCACGGTCTACAGAGGGGCAACCCTATTAGGGGAATCAAAGACGCCTGTACAAGCCGTCTTGGGCATCTTCATTAGAATTTCAAAGTAGTTTTGATTGTTTGATCTCATATCCAAAAAGTATTGTTGGAAACGTAATTAGCATAAGACTAGCTGTAAATGTATTTTCCACTCTGCTGGTTGTGATCCATAATTAACTCTGAAGAGATCCCATTTTCACATTTTCTCTACAAGAATCCCCCCAAGAGTTTACCCTTAGGAGATGTGCTAACAAATGATATGCGCCTCTGTGAATACAATATAATTGTCAGTACAATGGAATTAAGTCAAATAATGAGACATTGGCCTTTATCGTATTACTGTATAGTTGGGACTTGATCTATGCCCCCTATCATCTCTGTAATCTATTAGAAGATCACATATATAGATAAAACTGCATCCTTTATTGTTGAAAATAAAATGACAGAAACCTAGAGCACATGTGGTTTACATGTAAGTTTGCAAACCAGTCCCCTAATCATCACAGAGGACGATTCCCCCATGGGCATGTACAGTATAATTTAGAATATCATTTTGGGGGGGGTTTCACTTATATAACCCTGGACCCCTCGTTTACAACCCATGAGAAAATATACTAAAATATACTAACAATCTTAAAGAGAAATTAAAACATTGAAAAATAATAATGGCTGTTATTAATTAGGCCCATTTGGTCCAATTGACCCCAAGCATCCGAGGCACCTAGTATCAGCAATATATATTATATTATACCTAATATCTGTAACAATATATATTGTATTATATATAATATTTATTATCTGTAATAACATATTACATTATATCTAATATTTATTATCTGTAATAACATATTATATTATATCTCATATTTATTAGCATCCAACTCCATTCATTTATATTGTGAATTTTCCCCTTGATGGTGCAGGGTAAGTGATGGAGGAAATGGTTCAGAAGACTCCTACATATCTAATCAAAGTTACGAGCTGCCAGCACTGACAACAGACAATGGCGTTTCACTGTTTCTGACTGTGTGTGTGTGTGTGTGTGTGTGTGTCTGTGTGAGAAAGACACAAACACACAAAACCAAGTCAACACTCCATTCCCCTATTGACCACAGGCACACAGGTGCTAGAATGGTTATCACACTACCTTTACATAACATCTTTTTGACAGAAATGTTTTTCTTCATTTCACTACATGCCTCTCTGTTTCCACCCTGTTCATAAAACTGGGCTCCAACCCCCTGTAATATATGGGATGTAGTAAAATAACTAATACAGCTGGCTGTGTGTGATATCAGTGCCACTGGACTCTAACCCATGGGTGACCTGCCATGTTAATGCTGAGTGTTGGCCTCCACAGAGAGGGGGGTGAGACACAGTGAATGCAGCAGTGGAGCTCTTCAGTGATTTGGGACTCTTCCTCATTAATAATGTAGACGTGTCCACAAGCAAGTGTGCTCTCACTGGGGAACAGGGCTAAACAAATACACGGAGAGCCGGGTAAGAGGAGACTTTACAGTACACTGCAGATATCACCACCATTCATACTGGCATAAAGCTCTGTGTTATGGATTCATATCTGCTGCATAAGTACAAACAGGAGTGCAATACATGTACAGGGGCTGTATTTTATACTCCCAGCGGCCATCCAAACCACACACACACACTTCTACAACAGTAGATACAACAGAAAACCTGGTTCACACAGTATAACACAACTTCCTACAGTAGGTCTAATCCAAACGTGGCAGAGAACTTTGAAGGACTTGACTAAATCAATAGCGGTCCCAATACAGTGGCAAGAAAAAGTATGTGAACCCTTTGTAAATACCTGGATTACTGCATAAAATTGGTCATAAAATTTGATCTGATCTTCATCTAGGTCAACACAATAGACAAACACAGCCCTCTAAAACTAATAACTCAAACAATTTTACGTATTCATATCTTTATTGAACACACCGTGTAAACATTCACAGTGCAGCGTGGGAAAAGTATGTCAAAACTTGGATTTAATAACTGGTTGACCCTCATTTGGCAGCAATAACCTGAATCAAACGGTTTCTGTAGTTGCGGATCAGACATGCACAATGGTCAGGAGGAATTTAGGACCATTCCTCTATACAACACTGTTTCAGTTCAGCAATATTCTTGGCATGCCTGGTGTGAATTGCTCTCCTGAGGTCATACCACAGCATCTCAATCGGGTTGAGGTCAGGACTCTGACTGGGCCACTCCAGAAGGCGTATTTTCTTCTGTTGAAGCCATTCTGTTGTTGATTTACTTCTGTGTTTTGGGTCGTTGTCCTGTTGCATCACCCAACTTGCGCTTCAATTGGCGGACAGATAGCCTTACATTCTTCTTGATAAACTTGGGAATTCATTTTTCCATCGATGATAACAAGCTGTCCAGGTCCTGAGGCAGCAAAGCGGCCCCAAACCATGATGCTCTCTCCACCATACTTTACAGTTGGGATGAGGTTTTGATGTTGGTGTGCTGTGCCTTTTTTCTCCACACAGTGTATTGTGTTCCTTCCAAACAACTCAACTGTAGTTTCATCTGTCCACAGAATACTTTGCCAGTAGCGCTGTGGAACATCCAGGTGCACTTCTGCAAACTTCAGACATGCAGCAATATTTTTGGGGGACTGCAGTGGCTTCTTCCGTGGTGTCCTTCCATGAACACCATTCTTGTTTAGTGTTTTACATATTGTAGACACGTCAACAGAGATGTTAGCATGTTCCAGAGATTTCTTTAAGTCTTTAGCTGACACTCTAGGATTCTTCTTAACCTCATTGAGCATTCTACGCTGTGCTCTTGCAGTCATCTTTGCAGGACGGCCACTCCTAGGGAGAGTAGCAACAGGGCTGAACTTTCTCCATTTATAGACAATTTGTCTTACCGTGGACTGATGAACATCAAGGCTTTTAGAGATACTTTTGTAACCCTTTCCAGCTTTATGCAAGTCAACAATTCTTAATCTTAGATATTCTGAGATCACTTTTTCAGGCAATGCGTCTTGTGAATAGAGAGTTTTTTATAGTGCAGGGCAGCTCTAACCAACATCTCCAATCTCATCTCATTGATTGGACTCCAGGTTAGCTGACTCCTGACTCCAATTAGCTTTTGGAAAAGTCATTAGCCTTGGGGTTCACATACTTTTCCCAACCTATACTGTGAATGTTTAAATGATATATTCAGTATAGACACGAAAAATACAATAATTTGTGTGTTATTAGTTTAAGCACACTATGTCTATTGTTGTGACTTAGATGAAGATCAGATCAAATTTGATGACCAATTCATGCATAAATCCAGGAAATTCCAAAGGGTTCACTTACTTTTTCTTGCCACTGTATATAAAACTCATCTGATAATCTGAAACATAAAATACTTTAAAAATGGTCTAATATGATGCAAACATTTTGATCAAAGGGCCAAGAAAGGGACAAGACAGGCGGGAATATTCTCCTCTGTGATATTAAAACCATTACATATCTGAACGCTTGGAGCACCCATCTCCAAAGCACATATTTGATGAAGAGAAAAGTGCCAACTGTGGCAGCCTTGGCAGAGGAGGAACAAAGCCACCAGTGTTAAACTATCAGAGTCCCCTGTGAAATCTCAATGGATACCACAGAAACCGAGCACGTTACCATCTCAATTAAATCCACGCTGCTGTTCCTATTGATTTTAAAAGCCTAATGATGACTCGTTTAAGTTGCACATTTGTATGCGTGTGTTTATGGTACTGTTTCGCAGCCTGTGAAAAAAAACAAAGTAAAACAAGAGAAAGCATGAACACGATGTGGCATCTGTTCTTTAAGTGATATATCACTCTATTCCACTTCATTTAGCATCACTCCATCAGAGTTAATTGGTTCATGAGGAGCAGTAATTAAGGGGGAATGGCCTTGTTTATTGCTGCGCTCCGTTCATTAAGGAGTGAGCCGTGTTTGCAGAGCGGGTGACATTAACACACCCTTCAGAACAGCCAAGGGTCAAGTAGCTGACTTGGCACTTGTTCCCACTACATAGCTCAGCCACAAAATTGTCTATATCGTAAAAATTCATGAAAACAAAAAATGGTTTTAATTTAAGGTTAGGCATCAGGTTAACAGTGTGGTTAAGGTTGCCTAGTCACTTTATCCCTGCCTACAGTATATGTCTAAACAGTGCATTTGGAAAGTATATTTTTACATTTTGTTACGTTACAGCCTTATTCTAAAATGGATGAAATTCATGTTTTTCCCTCATCACACATTACCCCATAATGACAAAGCAAAAACAGCTTTTTAGAAATTGTTGCAAATGTATATATATATATATTTCAAAAAATGAAATATCACATTTACATAAGTATTCAGACCCTTTACTCAGTACTTTGTTGAAGCACCGTTGGCAGCGAATACAGCCTTGAGTCTTCTTGGGCATGACGCTACAAGCTTGGCACACCTGTATTTGGGGAGTTTGTCCCATTCTTCTCTGCAGATCAAATCAAAGCTCTGTCAGGTTGGATGGGGAGCCTCGCTGCACAGCTATTTTCAGGTCTCTCCAGAGAGGTTCAATCAGGTTCAAGTCCGGGCTCTGGCTGGGCCACTCAGGGACATTCTCATAAACGCTTAGGGTCGTTGTCCTGTTGGAAGGTGAACCTTCGCCCCAGTCTGAGGTCCTGAGCACTGTGGAGCAGGTTTTCATCAAGGATCTCTGTACTTTGCTCCGTTAATCTTTCCCTCGATCCTGACTAGTCTTCCAGTCCCTGCCGCTGAAAAACATCCCCACAGCACGCTGCTGCCACCACCATGCTTCACCCTAGGGATGGTGCCAGGTTCCCACCAGACGTGACGCTTGGCATTCAGGCCAAAGAGTTTGATCTTGGTTTCATCAGACCAGAGAACCTTGTTTCTAATGGTCTGAGAGTCTTTAGGTGCCTTTTGGCAAACTCCAAGTGAGCTGTCATGTGCCTTTTACAGAGGAGCGCCTTCTGGAAAGTTCTCCCATCTCCATAGAGGAACTCTAGTGACCAGGAAGAGTCTTGGTGGTTCCAAACTTCTTCCATTTAAGAATGATGGAGGCCACTGTGTTAATGGGGACATTCAATGCTGCAGATCTTTTTTGTACCCTTCGCCAGATCTGTGCCTTGACACAATCCTGTCTCGGAGCTCTACGGACAGTTCCTTCCACCTCATGGTTTGTTTATTGCATTGACATGCACTGTCAACTGTGGGACCTTATATAGAAAGGTGTGTGCCTTTCCAAATCATGTCCAATCAATTGAATTTACCACAAGTGGACTCCAATCAAGTGATAGAAACATCTCAATGATGATCGATGGAAACAGGATGCACCTGAGCTCAATTTCGAGTCTCATAGCAAAGGGTCTGCATACTTATGTAAATAAGGTATTTCTGTTTTCTATTTTTAACACATTTGCAAACATTTCTAAAACCCTGTTTTCACTTTGTCATTATGGGGTATTGTGTGTAGATTGATGATGAAAAACATTTATTTAATCCATTTTAGAATAAGGCTGTAACGTAACAAAATGTGGAAAAAGTCAAGGGGTCTGAATACTTTCCGAATGCACTGTATCTACCTCAATTACATCGTACCCCTGCACATCGACTCAGTACTGCTATCCCATGTATATAACCATGTTATCATTACTCAGTGTATTTATTCCTTGTTATTATTTTGAAATGTATATTATTTCTCTCTACAGCTGTTGTTTACAAAGCATGTAACAAATACAATTTGATTTTGATTTGATTTCTGACTTTGTGGCTGTGACGACCCTTGGCACTGGAGGGGGAAATGGGACTTTGCCTGCAGGTGAAACTACTAGTGAACTGCACACATTGGGTATGGTACAGAATGTAATGGGGGGAGTACTACCATTACAAAAACATTCTGTAGTCGACCCTCAGTCAGTTTCATTGAGGAGCTGGCCTGTTTCACTTGTCCATGAAAAGGTGAAGAGAGAATTTTGTCAATATTTCTAAAGCTGCCAAATATGCATATACTGTACCTGATAGTCTAACCAATTATCACTATTCAAGATACATTGACACACACCGAGAGAGACACAGAGACAGAGAGAAAGAGATACACACAGTGTCTGAGTTGGTGAGAATAGAGCACCCTCTCGTTTGCGTCAGTTTGAATCTGGTGTTGTATGGTGTGCTCCACGTATGGGCCGCATTCCAGGCAGACTACATTTCAGTTGCCCACCAGATCTCCCAACACCCAACTACACCATAAGATTTAGTAATCTGATACCTGTCTGCTCAGTTGATGTGGCACTTAAATACTGGTAGATGTGCACAGTGCAACTGAAAAGTAATCTGCCTGGAACACCACCATGGTTTCCAACAATTACGACAGCTGAGGAGATTGACATATGACCTACCTCTCTCCTCCTGGACGCCCAGCACGTCTGTTTGACCTTCCACACCACCGCCGCCACCAGCAAAAGGGACAGGAAACAGCTGCAGGAGGACAACAGGACAACCAATCAATCAATCAATCAAACAATTAGTTAATCATCCATTATGTTATCCATTCATTCTACTATTTTACAATCAACCCTAGCATTTTAATATTTCCTAATTCATAGAATTGGTATGATGTCACAAGAAGGGTCAGGAGCCATTTTCATGGTCTACCATGTGGGGTTACCACCTGTATTTAGCGGTCACATGACCAATCTGGTAACGCTTTCTAATAACGTTCAGTAATAACCATTTATAAGGCATTTATAAATAGTTTGATCACCATTTATTAATTAGTATTCCTACGTGTAAATGTTAGGAAGCGCTATATATAGACAGTTAATCACACAAGTTAAAAATGATTTCTAAATGATTTACAAAATTATTTATAAAGGTGTCCTTTTAAACCATTTACAATTCACTTTTTGCAGTACCTGATCTAAAGTAAGCCCTATTCATACTTAAGAAATAATTTATAAATGCTTTAAATGACCAGTGTAATCATCTCCTGGAATTGCTTTGTCAATGGTTTAAATGGCCAGTGTAATCATCTCCCGGAATTGCTTTGTCAATGCTTTAAATGACCAGTGTAATCATCTCCTGGAATTACTTTGTCAATGGTTTAAATGGCCAGTGTAATCATCTCCCGGAATTACTTTGTCAATGGTTTAAATGGCCAGTGTAATCATCTCCTGGAATTACTTTGTCAATGTGTCAATGTACTTTGCAGTCTCTCTCTCTCTCTCTGCCTGCGGTTATGGAACCCCTACCTGTCCCAGACCTGCTGTTTTCAACTCTTAATGATCGGCTATGAAAAGACAACTGATATTTATTCCTGATTATTATTTGACCATGCTTGTCATTTATGAACATTTTGAAAATCTTGGCTCTCTCTAATTCTCTCCTTCTCTCTTTCTTTCTCTCTCTCGGAGGACCTGAGCCCTAGGACCATACGTCACGGCAAACCGGGCATGATGACTCCTTGCTGTCCCCAGTCCGCCTGGCCTTCCTGCTATTCCAGTTTCAGCTGTTCTGCCTGCGGTTATGGAACCCCTACCTGTCCCAGACCTGCTGTTTTCAACTCTTAATGATCGGCTATGAAAAGCCAACTGATATTTATTCCTGATTATTATTTGACCATGCTTGTCATTTATGAACATTTTGAAAATCTTGGCTCTCTCTAATTCTCTCTTTCTTTCTCTCTCTCGGAGGACCTGAGCCCTAGGACCATACGTCAGGACTACCGGGCATGATGACTCCTTGCTGTCCCCAGTCCACCTGGCCTTGCTGCTATTCCAGTTTCAACTGTTCTGCCTGCGGTTATGGAACCGCCACCTGTCCCAGACCTGCTATTTTCAACTCTTAATGATCGGCTATGAAAAGCCAACTGAAAATTATTCATGATTATTATTTGACCATGCTTGTCACTTATGAATATTTTGAACATCTTGGCATAGTTCTGTTATAATCTCCACCCGGCACAGCCAGAAGAGGACTGGCCACCCCTCATAGCCTGGTTCCTCTCTAGGTTTCTTCCTAGGTTTTGGCCTTTCTAGGGAGTTTTTCCTAGCCACCGTGCTTCTACACCTGCATTGCTTGCTGTTTGGGGTTTTAGGCTGGGTTTCTGTACAGCACTTCGAGATATTAGCTGATGTACGAAGGGCTATATAAAATAAACTTGATTTGATTTGGTTGCCTTTGCAACTTCTCTGACTGTTTTCATTTCTCCATGTGCCTGCATAGAGCGCTGCCTGTCTGTTTACTTTAGAGAAGATTACAAAAATGTCCGCCACAAGGCTAGCAGCACCGAACACTATGAAATAGACTAAGATTGATGGCTGGCTGCTGAAGTAAACCAAGTGAAATATGGGGAAATGGCATCAAATGGACACCATCAATAACCCCAGGGAGCTAGTGCATTCCATAGAGTGGGTCAGGGAGGGTAGGAATGGCCATGCACTTCTGACAGAAAGCACTGTCACACAGAGTGACCCTAATGCCAATGACATCTGGAGGTTAGATCACACAAAGCCCGTCTTTCAACCACAGCTTTTACAAGTCCTGGAGGCCAACGCACCAAACCGCCAAGGCAGGAAGTCAATTAGAGACACTTGTGAGTTACAGTCCAAGACAATCGCTATCTTTATAACGCCTTCCGTGTACAGCTAGAAAGAACCGCAGAAGCAATGACCACATCGTAAAGGGCTAAAGAGTTTTAATTATCGTGACATTTCCAAGCCAAGCCTGCTGAAAGGCTGTGGATATGCTCTCTCACCACATGTTCTGGAAAACCACTAGTACATCAACTATCGGAGGAATTAGCCTAGTTAGTGGTGTACCAAATACAGTACTTTAAAAAAAATGGTTTTATTTATTAACTTTTATTTAAGCAGGGAGTCTGCAGGGAGTCTGATTAAGACCAAGGTCTCTTCATCAGATGAGCCCTGCATGAACACATCAATACACAACAATTACACTATACATATCTAAACATCAATTACACAGTTATGAAAACTTAGGACACTAAAGAGGCCTTTCTACTGACTCTGAAAAACACCAAAAGAAAGATGCCCAGGGTCCCTGCTTATCTGCGTGAGCGTGCCTTAAGCATGTTGCAAGGAGGCATGAGGACTGCAGATGTGGCCAGGGCAAAAATTGCAATGTCTGTACTGTGAGACGCCTAAGACAGCGCTACAGGGAGACAGGATGGACAGCTGATCGTCCTCCCAGTGGCAAACCATGTGTAACAACACCTGCACAGAATTGGTACATCCGAACATCACACCTGCGGGAGAGGTACAGGATGGCAACAACAACTGCCCGAGTTACACCAGGAACGCACAATCACTCCATCAGTGATCAGACTGTCCGCAATAGGCTGAGACAGGCTGGACTGAGGGCTTGTAGGCCTGTTGTAAGGCAGGTCCTCACCAGACATCACCGGCAACAAAGTCGCCCATGGGCACAAACCCACCGTCGCGGGACCAGACAGGACTGGCAAAAAGTGCTCTTCACTGACAAGTCGCTGTTTTGTCTCACCAGGGGTGATGGTAGGATTTGCGTTATCGTCGAAGGATTGAGCATTTTATACCGAGGCCTGTACTCTGGAGCGGGATCAATTTGGAGGTGGAGGGTCCGTCATGGTCTGGGGCGGTGTGTCACAGCATCATCGGACTGAGCTTGTTGTCATTGCAGGCAATCTCAACGCTGTGTGTCACAGGGAAGACATCCTCCTCCCTCATGTGGTACCCTTCCTGCAGGCTCATTCTGTCATGACCCTCTAGCATGACAATGCCACCAACCATACTGCTCGTTCTGTGTGTGATTTCCTTTAAGACAGGAATGCCAGTGTTCTGCCATGGCCAGCGAAGAGCCCGGATCTCAATCCCATTGAGCACGTCTGGGACCTGTTGGATCACAGGGTGAGGGCTAGGGAACTTGCAGGTGCATTGGTGGAAGAGTGGGGTAACATCTCACAGTATGAACTGGCAAATCTGGTGCAGTCCATGACGAGGAGATGCACTGCAGTACTTAAAGCAGCTGGTGAACACACCAGATACTGACTGTTACTTTTGCTTTTGACCCCCCCTTTGTTCAGGGACACATTATTCCATTTCTGTGGCCACATGTCTGTGGAACTTGTTAAGTTTATTGAAAATAAATGCAGTTGACAGTGAGAGGACGTTTTACATACACTAAGTTGACTGTGCCTTTAAACAGCTTGGAAAATTCCAGAAAATGATGTCATGGCTTTAGAAGCTTCTGATAGGCTAATTGACATAATTTGAGTCAATTGGAGGTGTACCTGTGGATGTATTTCAAGGCCTATCTTCAAACTCAGTGCCTCCTTGCTTGACATCATGGAAAAATCTAAAGAAATCAGCCAAGACCTCAGAAAGAAAATTGTGGACCTCCACAAGTCTGGTTCATCCCTGGGAACAACTTCCAAACGCCTGAAGGTATCACGTCCATCTGTACAAACAATAGTATGCAAGTATAAACACCATGGGACCACACAGCCGTCATACTGCTCAGGAAGGAGACGCGTTCTGTCTCCTAGAGATGAACGTACTTTGGTGCGAAAAGTGCAAATCAATCCCAGAACAACAGCAAAGGACCTTGTGAAGATGCTGGAGGAAACAGGTACAAAAGTATCTATAGCCACAGTAAAACGAGTCCTATATCGACATAACCTGAAAGGCCGCTCAGCAAGGAAGAAGCCACTGCTCCAAACCCGCCATAAAAAGCCAGACTACGGTTTGCAACTGCACATGGGTACAAAGATCGTACTTTTTAGAGAAATGTCCTCTGGTGTGATGAAACAAAAATATAATATATTTTATATATATATATTCTATATATATACACACACACACACACACACACACACAATCAATTACACAGTTCATGAAAAGCAAAACTCAATCATAAACAAACACATTCTTCAGTAAAAAAAGAAAACTGTATGGTACATACTTCTAGTTTTCCCTATAACCATTTGTGTGCAGGCAATATTGTGTAAACTTAGATATGGCATAAACATTTCTATGGCAGGTCTGATTAAATATGACCATACGTCAAGCATAGTCTATGACCGATTTCTTCACCAATGTCTTAAATCTGTGGGAAAATAAATACATGATAAAGTCTCACACAACCCTATGATGGCTGTAGCTCCATATTGCTGTCAGGAGTGTAACTAGGATGGTTGGGAACAGACTCTTCCTCTCCTCCAACACCGCTCACTGGCTTGGCCATATTTCAAAACACAATCAGTCCAACATTCCACATCAAATCTATTAACTCAGCCAGCAATTAATCCCAAACGGGGCGGCTTACTGCAGTAATGGGGAGAGAAGAGGGCTAACTGTTGCTATTCTATTGGTATTAGGGGGAGGAGAGCGTGAAAGCTGATTCCACTCCCTGTCGTTGAGCATACTTTCTTGGGGTTTCTTTCACATATACATTAATGGCTTTAGCTAAGTCATCCGCAACCAATGAGATTCAAACCAATGTTTGAATGGATATACACTGAGTGTACAAAACATTAGGAACACCTTCGTAATATTAAGTGGCACCCCCCTTTGCCCTCAGAACAGCCTCAATTTGTCGGGGCAAGGTGTCGAAAGCGTTCCACAGGGATACTGGCCCATGTTGACTCCAATGCCTCCCACAGTTGTATCAAGTTGGCTGGATGTCCTTCGGGTGGTGGACGATTCTTGATACTGAAACTGTTGAATGTGAAAAACCTAGCAGCGTTGCAGTTCTTGACACACTCAAACCGGTGCACCTGGCACCTACTACCAAAATACTTATTTAACCGGTCTTCTTCCCTTCATCTACACTGTTTGAAGTGGATTTAACAAGTGACATAAATAAGGGATCATACAGTGGTTCCTCCTTTAAAAGTTGCAGCGTACAGCGGCGCAGCTTGCATGGTGCCGCAGAATTCTATGGCACGTTATTTAAGTGTGAACCACTGGTACCATTAATGCTAATTATGCGGGCACGCGGGAGACCGGGGTTCAATTCCCTGACGGGGAGGAAGGAGTAGGCTGTCCTTGTTAATAAGAATTTGTTCTTAACTGACTTGCCTAGTTAAATAAAGGTTACACTAAGAGCATAACATTTCAACACCCTAACTAATACCCAAACGGAGATTCAGTCAAAATAAAAATCTCATTGATTTATCAAGACCAGTCCCCATGCTTGTCTCAGAGCAGCGCGAAACGGTGCTAAAATAGTTGTAGGCTTTTGCTTCAAATCCTATTGCTTCTAACTTCAAAATGCTCTTTCAATAAACAAGACCTACACCACTTTTAACAGCACATTACTCAACACTAGTGAGACTCATGTCCCCTACGGCAGGCCTACAGTGTATCGAAAAATATGACGTGACTCTCCGCCAATAATTACATATAGAGGATTGGAGCATATTTATGTAATTCACTGATATTTATTCCCATAGTAATTCTTTATGGATCCATAACTAAATAAACATCAGCATTTTGAAAGAGTATTTTTATCATTATTTTATTAATGAAAGCATAAAGATGCCATTATTAGTTACATTGTTTTAGTTTGAACGTGCAGACTGGCACTAAGAACAGAACAGCGGGAACGTTTTCCTAGTCAGTGCCATTATTAGTGCAATGCCCCTAAAAAGGGTTGCCAGTGTGGCGGGGTGGGGGTCCACACCCTCCCCCTTTCCCATGGGCTAGGTCGGTCTTCAGTGCGCGGCTCTGCAGCCCATCCCGTGCCCCCTTCCTTCGTGCCTTGAACCTCGCACGCTTTCAGTGGATACAGCTGCAAGGCAGTCCCATTGTACGCCACTCGGGAGCCATGACTAATATGACCAATATATATTGTCCTGCTAATAACAGAGTTAATAATATATCGGTGAGAATATCCAACGGGCTTTTATATAATTCTAAATGAATAATAATAATAATAATAGTCGCTTTGTTTAAAAAAATAACAATCATTTGGAGATTATTTTGTTTGCAAAGAACGTAAACATTGTTACTAATTTGTAAATAAAGCCTGTTTGTTATTTAGAATGATTTATTTCTGTTTTTAGAGGGAGATAAACCAAAAACCTATAGCCATCTCATTGGTCTCCCAGTCGAGGCCGCCATGGGTATTGAACCAGCATCTGTAGCAATACAGCTTGCACTGCTATGCAGTGTCTTAGACCGTCAGGCAACTCAGGCGCTGTACAACGTGACCGTTCGGGAGTGGCCTACAGTTCTAAGAGCAAAATAATCCTAACAAAATAAAATAATAAAAACCTTAGTGTAACAACAGTTCTAGTAAGTAATACTGAAGTCGTGCACAATTATCAGTTTATATTTAGGTTTATGTCGCCCATTCATTGTCAGTTAGAGACACAGTAGGACCCAAAAGCATAATCAGTGCTCTAACTACCCCTTGCGCTGGTCTGGAGCAATAAAGTGGTGACGCAGGGTACTGTACTAAACCACAATTTACCTCTAAGTCCCACGGCGTAAACTCGCAACTTTTAAAGGAGGAACCACTGTAGCTTTCACCTGGATTCACCGGGTTAGTTTATGTCATGGGAAGAGCTCAGTGTATGTATATTTGTGTGTGTGTAAGTATAATTGTGTGTGTGTGTGTGTGTGTGTGTGTGTGTGTGTGTGGAGGGGCTGAGGTTCAGTATAGTGGATCGCATGAACATGGGGAAGGGGTTTAAAAGACATCCAATCATCACAATCACTGGAGAACATAGCAGAAAACACCAGTAGCAAACTATGCGATCAGTACCAAATCCTCAACACACAATCCACAAATTACCAAAAGAAATAAAGCTCAATTCCATCTCTACACCATAGGCTGATTTCTAAGGGAGACCAAACAGTGGATAAGACGATCCCAATTGTTTACCTTTCTATCTGTGACACAGAGCACACGAAGCAGTGTTGTTTGTCACACTGCCTGGAGTATTCCTCAGGTCGCAGTGGCACAGTGTTGATACATTTTGAATTAATTGGGACAGCTGAAAGAGGCTTAATAGCCACTTAGCTTTGTATATTGTCTCTGTGCTGAACTTGAGCGAGAAAAGAAGCAGAGATGATTGCTAATCAGCTGAGAGAGAGGAAAAGAGTAATTGGACCAAACTGAACTGCAATGTTACCAATTCTAGTAGCATTGGGGCTAAAGAGGAGAAGCACCATAAACGCTCCTTCATTATTACAATTTTTCTTGCTCATTTAGGGAACCGCTCTGAAAAGGGTGAATGATAGAGAGCAACGACTCTTCAGATAAAAGCTGGTCAAATTAGTTTTTAGCAGTTAATCAGAGTCTCTTGAGCCTTGTTCACATTCACAGTTTGAAGTGACTCAATCCATTTTTTTTGGTGGCATATCTGATTTGAATCCGTTCTTTTTCCTGCAGTCTGCACAGCCAAACAGCACATGGATTTTGATATTTCAAGCAACCTTCGTAGGTGGTTAGAATTCAGATACAAGTCTGATTTCTGGACATGCGACTTGTGTCTGAACAGTCAAATCTGATTTATTTGCCATCAAGTGGTTTATCTTGTTACTTGCTAGCTACTCTGTTGACAGATTGACAAGAACATGTGGTCGCTAACTAGCTTGTTAATCGTTTACAAACAAATGAGTGACTGTGCTAGAAAGTTAAACAGCTACAGTACCTACCTAGCTAGCTGACTGACTGCTCTGTGGCTAGTCAAAAATGTATTGTTTTGAAAGTTGGATCATCATATCTTTTGAGACTTTAAAAGTGTTCTTACACTATGATTTTGAACATTCAAGGCAACAGGGAGACGTTCCTGGCAGGCATTGTTGTCACCATAGCTTGCGACATAACTGATAAGTGATAAGAAGCACGAGCACCACCAACAATTTGCCTACACCACTGCGCACACACCGGCAGTTACTATGACAACTAGCGTAGCCATGTCAGCAAATGACTGCTGTCTGAACACACACAAATCCGATTTGGTCACTTGTAACTTGCTGTTTAGTCAGTATTCTAAAAACGGATTTGAAAAACAAAACTGACTTGAACTTTAAGGCCTGCGGTGTGAACAAGGCTTTAGATTGCTACTCCATGGTGAGAGTTTAGTGGGAGGTTAAAATTAAGTGAGAACCTTCCAACCTTTTTCCCCACACTTTAGGTTTTTTTTCTCCTGCGTGCATGTGTTAAATATAAGCATGATATACTGTAGTAGATAGGTGATTCTGTGACTTAAATGACAAATAGTGCAAATATAGCGAAAGTGTTTCCCCTCATGTGTCCAGCCTTAGTTCCAGCCTTTTCTCATCCAAACTTCTCCTTACTCAGACAACCAAAATAATAAAGTGCATTTATTAATACCAAGGACGGATAAACAAATCTTGTCTTCAGCTATTTATACAACGGGTGGGTCTAATCCTGAATGCTGGTTAAAAGCGCATTCCAGCTGGTGTCTATTCCACAAGTTACCGCTGGCTAAATCTATGATGTTAAAATGCCTATTTGCGCAATCCACTGTCTCATCAGCCCTACCAGGCAATTTATAAACTTGATCTCCACTATAAAAAGCATCTAGACATTATCTCACATTTCTTTTAGACTAACATTTCGTTTTCAACAGCGGAGATTTGTACAAACCTTGCTGTCTGTCTCTCCGACATTTGCAACATTGTTTCAACATTCAAATTCGACTTTGTCTCAGGCCTAACAACACCCTGTGTCAATATACCCTCCAAACACCGGATTCTCTGGCATTAAAACTTAAATAAGCCCATTTCCCCAACTCCAGTCCTCAAGAACCCCCAACAGCACACATTTGTGTTGTTGCACTGGACCAACACACCTGATTCAACTCATCACAGGCTTGATGATTAGTTGACAAGTTGAATCAGGTGTGCTTGTTGAGGGCTACAATGAATAAGTGTCCTGTTGGGGGTACTGGAGGACTGGAGTTGGGAAACACAGGCATAAGCTGCTAAAATGTCTATTGCAGGGACATCAAATCACATTTTATTGGTCACATACACATATTTAGGAGATGTTATCGCGGATGTAGCGAAATGCTTGTGTCCTACTTCCAACAGTACAGTAATATCTACAAATCTAAAAGTAAAATAATGGAAGAAATAAGAAGTATAGAAATATTAGGACGAGCAATGTCAGAGTCCAGGAGTATAAATATACAGTGCCGTGAAAAGTATTTTTTCCCTTTCTGATTTTCTCTATTTTTGCATATTTTTGATACTGAATCAAATCAAATTTTATTAGTCACATGCGCCGAATACAACAGGTGTAGACCTTACAGTGAAATGCTTGATTACAAGCCCTAACCAAGAGTGCAGTTTAAAAAATAAGAATAAGAAATAAAAGGAACAAGTAATTAAAGAGCAGCAGTAAAATAATAGCGAGACTATATACAGGGGGTACCAGTACAGAGTCAATGTTGCGGGGGCACCGGTTAGTTGAGGTAATTGAGGTAATATGTACATGTAGGTAGAGTTATTAAAGTGACTATGCATAGATAATAACAGAGAGTAGCAGCGGCGTAAAAGGGGGGGCTGGGGGGGCAACGCAAATAGTCTGGAATGTTATGAGATCTTCAACCAAAACCTCATATTAGATCAAGAGAACCTGAATTTACATACACCCAATTCCCCTGTGTGAAAAAGTAATTCCCCCTTACACTCAATAACTAGCCGTGCTAACTTTAACTGCAATAACTGGAACCAAATACTTCCTGTAGTTGTTGATCAGTCTCTAACATCGCTGTGGAGGAATTCTGGTCCACTCTTGCATGCAGAACTGCTTTAACTCAGCGACATTTGTGGGTTTTCAAGCATGAACTGCTCGTTTCAAGTCCTGCCACAACATCTCAATTGGGATTAGGTCTGGACTTTGAATATGCTATTTCAAAACTTCAAATGTGTTGCTTTTTAGCCATTTTCATGTAGACTTGATTGTGTGTTTTGGATCATGGTCATGCTGTATGACTCAGCTGCACTTCAGCTTCAGCTCACAGACGGGTGGCCTGACGTTCTCCTGTAGAATTCTCTGATACAGAGCAGAATTCATGCTTCCTTCTATTAAGGCAAGTCGTCCAGGTTCGGAGGAAGCCAAGCATCCCCAAACCATCACACTACCACCACCATGCTTGACCGTTGGTATGAGGTTCTTTCTGTGGAATGCAGTGTTTGGTTTTTGCCAGGCATAATGGGACCCAGCATTGAATAGTCCTTTTCATGGGTACTTCCAAATTGAGTTTTGGCCTATAGGAAGGGAGGAGAAGAATGGAGGTGTGATCTGGCAGAGGATGGCCTTGTAGCCGTCCCGAAAGGGAGAATAGCAATGGTCGAGAGTTTTTGATGCCCGAGATGCCTTAGATTTGCTTATTAAAGTCCCCAGCTACAATAAATGTGCCCTCAGGATAATGTCCAGTGTAGTTGCTTGAGAGCCGTCTTGGTGTCGGCTTGAGGGTGAATATACACGGTTGTGATGATGACCAAAGATAATTCTCTCGGGAGGTAATGGGGATCGGCATTTGATTGTGAGGTATTCTAGGTCGGGTGAACAAAAGGACTTGAGCTCCTGTATGTTACCACAATCACACCATGAGTGGTTAATCATGAAACATACACCTCCGCCTTTCTTTTTCCCCGTAGAGTTCTTTATTCCTGTCATCTCAGGTGTCTATTTTGAAAGGGCCCTCTCAGACAACAGCTACTTTATCTGGTTGAAATCACTCAGTTCAGCAATGCCATGGCAACATATCAATCACAGTGACAGGGAGACAGGATGGGAAGGCACTGTGGCATAGTCACACACACAAACACAGCACCAGACACCCACGGAGTCAGACAGATGGGCAGATGGGCAGAAATATATATAGCTTGCCAGACACACATAGAGTCACTCAAAAAGGTGAATATATACTAAGAAAGAAACTGAAGACAGATGCTACAAGAGAAGTATGTAGAGGGGCCAAACAAACACGGCCAAATGATCAAACAGCTGAACTGTGGTTAGAGTACCTGAAACCAGAAGATGACTGGTAAAATCTAGGATTGCATACTGTCCTAACTCAGGATTGGAGCAAGAGAACCAACGTAAAGCACTGAGAGTATTTAACTCTGAGGGAAAATATTTATCTTTCCCTCCCCTCCTTTCATTTCCCTCGTCTCTCGACCCCTCTCTCCCTCCCTCGTCCCCCCATTTCTCGCTCTCTCTCTCTGTGGTGCCAGCTCCATCATGTCAGTGGGCTGTACCCTCAGCCTGCAGGGCTCTCCTCACACACTGAGGCAACGCAGCTCTGCCGCCCTGCCACTTCAGCTTTTATACACATCAATGGAGCACAGACAACAAACCCACACCCACACCCACACACCGAGGCATGTAGACACAAACATGCAATGGACCTTGCACCCTCACATGCATAACCCACATTTACATAGACACATTCACAACCATGTTAATCCCCATATTGTTATTTATCCTCTTGCTCTTTTGCACCCCAGTATCTCTACTTGCACATCATCATCTGCACATCTATCACTCCAGTGTTGATGCTAAATTGTAATTATTTTGGCTTTATGTCCTATTTATTGCCTTACCTCCCCCTACATCTGTACACACTGTCCATAGATTTTTCTATTGTGTTATTGACTGTACGTTTGTTTATGTGTAACTCTGTGTTGTTGTTTTTGTCGCACTGCTTTGCTTTGTCTTGGCCAGGTCGCAGTTGTAAATGAGATCTTGTACTCAACTGGCCTACCTGGTTAAATAAAGGTGAACTAAAAAATAAATAAATAAATCTACTGAGGCAACACAGGGAGGCCCATATACTGCTTCTACTACCAAGTGGAAGCATCACACAGGACCCATGATGCACAGGGGAGGTTCTACTTAGTGTGATAATTGAAACTGTACTTGATCACTGCAGTAAATGTAACAAGGCATGATAAGAGCAGAGGACAAACACAGAGAGTGACAATATATCTAGAAATCAGCTGTTACATCTGTGAAGTGAAAAGTACATGCTTCGGCGCTTGCTAAAGATGACAGTTAGTGAGAAGGAAGACCGTGTGCGTGCCAATACGAAACATGACACAGTGGAAGAAGCTCTTGGAGCAACTTGACTGAACCACAAACTGGTTCTGAATGATGACATCTGGGTATGGTGGCCTAAAGCTTATCCACGTCCGGCTCAGGACACCAGCACACAACTCACTCACAGAACACAACACGGTCTGCTCATTCAGTGAAACTGTTTGACTGGCAGAAGTTAGCCTGGAGACAGCAGACAATTACAGATGTTAGATCTTGAGACAGTTTTCTACAGCAGGGAAATAATCCTGCAGCAGCAGGAAATATTCATTATTTTGTGGATTATAATGAATGGACATTTTTGTAGGGGTTGATACATTTTTCTTTAGGGCAAATCAAGTCAAATTTCAAAGTGGAAATAACAAACTTTAGAAGCCTTTTAAAAACACAAATACACTACAAGTTTGCATTTACACTACACATTCGCAATTCTCAGCAACAAAAGAGTGATCAAATTAAGATCCAACATCTTGTGGTCTGTTCCTTTCCAGCCACTCATTAGATATATACTATCAACAGGTAAGATTATGTGGGTGGTGCAAAATGACTCTCTCACACATGGAACACAAATCCTTCAGAACTGTTTTGCTGTTGTCATTTTTATTAAGCACAAAGGGATTTACCATGGAAAATGTCACCTCTAAATCAGTGGTTGTCAATCCTGGTCCTGGGGACACAAAGGGGTGCACATTTTTGTTTTTGCCCTAGCAATACACACCTGATTCAAATCATCAAAGCCTGATGAGGAGTTGTTGATTTCAATCAGGTGTGTAGTGCTAGGGCAAAAACAAAAATGTGCACCCCTTTGAGTCCCCAGGACCAGGGTCGAGAACCACTGATCTAAATGGTACGTACCTGAAAAAGGTGACGAAAAACTGCACCAGGTCCATGATGCTGTTGTGCTGGGAGAAGGCGATCTATGGGAGAAAGGACAGAGAAAGGAAGTATGTGAGAAGGATAGGAAAGACATTGAAGATGTTACATACAGTAGACATATTGATAAAACCTTGATAAAACATATGTTGTTGACAAGAACACAGAAGTAGACTTTGAATAGCCCATCTCTGGGGCTAGATAGGACTGTCAATTCATTGCACAATGTAAATGGAACAATATTTTCATGTTGCACACATTTTAGTCATCTTATTAAATGCTTTCAATATTTGTATATGCATTTCTACTATTTATAGTAGGTTTTTAGGTCATTGAAATTTGGCACTATTGACATTTTAAAATATTGTCCCATGTACATTGTGTAATTTACTGATGGTCCCCCAAATAGCCCCATAGGGATACTGAATATCAAACCTAATTGACCATGGGCATTACGATCGGGTTGAGTGCAGCTGCGCTCCGAATTGATGAATACTTCAGTGCTGCCAGTTGTGGGTAGGATTTAAATAAACCCAAGGAAAACTGTTACTGTACCCTTTTTTTCTAAGCATTTTTTCCTAATTATTTAGCAAATCTCAGTTGTGGACGAGACTGACTGATTTTTTTCCCTATTTACACGTTGTAGTAAATTTTGACAGTAGAATAAATGTTTGACTAATATCGATGTCGCATAGGTCGTTTTCTACCAGATAAGTTGTTTTCCCCGCTCAGGTAATACCTCCCATCCTTTCTAAGCGTTAACGTCGTACTGTTGTCTATACTGCCAGGGGGTTTTCAGTTGTAATCGTGTACACATTCGTTTGAACTTCACTCTTAGATCTGCTATTGTTAGATCAAAAGAGAAGCTCACTGTGTTCTGCTCACCCAGTTCTTTTAGTTCAAATGTGAATTCCATAAACTTGATCAGCTTGGGCTGTTGCGCGATAGCAATCAAAGCCCATGTAAGTCTGTTTATAACATTCCATCATTGGTTATTCTGAGAGTTCCTCATATTGGCATTGGCTGCGACCTCAAGCCCTATGGTGCTAACCTTGGAAAACTAATTCCAATTTGTACTCCTTCCCCTATTACTAATAGGGATAGACCAAATGTTTCAGTTCTATGCAATCTTATAGCCATACCAACTATATCAATATCAACCATCAGACAGGGCCTGCAGCAGCCTGTTGAACGCAGCTTGTTTGAGTTGGAGTTTCCATGTGACTTTAAAAATCGTAAAGGACTTGGGTTGATGCATCTGAACATTAGGCGCTTACTTCCTAAACTGGATTACATCTTCATCTGGGCTATGCAGATGAATCCGGACATTATGGTATTGACTGAAACTTGGATCTCTGGGGACACTCTGGACTCGGATATTAATACTGAGGGTTATAATGTGTACAAACCTGACAGACCGGGTAGAGGTAGTGGAGTGGAGTGGCCATTTGTTCTATAAAAAATAATTGATTTTCCTTATCGATTTTGGGGGCTAGTATCTTAAGCCTTTGTCTGGGGGAAAATGTATCCAGAACTGTTATTGGGGTCTAAGGTCCTCCCACAGTCTACCGTCCTCCCTTGAGGAGTTAACTAGTTGGTCTTCTTTTACTCAATCAGAAGTTACTATCCTGGGGGACCTAGATTATGATTGGGAAATGCAGGCTTCAGACAATATTAAATAAATGTGTAATGATCTAAACCTAAGCCAGTTGGTTACTAAGCCTACACGGCCCAACCCTTAAGTTCCTTCAAAGTCAAATCTGATTGATCTTGTTTTAATAAATACACCAGAGATATATGTTCCTACTGGTGTCTTCACCCAAGACATTAGTGACCATTGCCCAGTTGTTTGTGTTAGAAATGTGAGAATAAAAAATAAATAAAAAATCAGCCTCGTGTCATCACAATGAGGAACTTTAAAAACTTCAGGTAACAGGCTTTTTAATTCAAAAAAAAAGTATCTTTATTTTTGTGACGTTAATTGTATTTCAGCTATGGCAGCTATCCCTAAACCTGATTTAGCTTTAAGCCTTTTTGCATATGTCTTAAATACTATTGTAGTTAATAATGCTCCCTTCAAAATATTAAGAGTTAAAGGTAGATTGAATGCCTGGTACATTCTGGGATGATCAGAAGTGATTCATAAAAGGGATGATGCCTGGGTCAAGGCCAGGAACACAGGCTTAGGACCGGACTGGCAAGCTGTTAAGCAACTGAGGAATCATTGTGTAAGACAAATCAGAAAGGCTACATCTGATTATTATGTAACCGCTCTATCGGATTGTAATGGGAACCTGACAAAATTCTGGAAAACTGTAAATCACTGAAGGATTCTACTTCCTCTTCAACAAATTAATTCAGACACTGGCCTCATTACAGAAAAAAAATGCATTGATGCATTTAAATCACCATTTTATTTCAGCGGAGTATCTTTTTGAAATATCTTTTAAACCTATTCGCAATGATATTGGGCTGGATGCTGATAGGGGAAACTTGCTGAATGATCAGAGAAATTATACTCAAAGCTTTTCTTTTAGGCTATTTACAGAAAAAAAAGCAATAGACAAGAAATCCACAGGGGCCGACCAATTGGGTCCTGGTCTGCTTAGTGTGCAGGGACAATTATTGTTGGCTCAATAACCCACATTTTTTATTGAATTTTTTTATCAGGAAATATTCAAAAATTATGGAAATCAGGTCTTGTGCTGCCACTCCATAAGAGATGGGATAGTAGTGATCTTAATCATTATGGCTCCATTTCAAGGCTTCCTTGTCTAGCTAAGATTCTTGAATCCTTGGTAAATGTACAACTTTGCTCTTTTTATCTGAGAAATGTATTTTGAATGTAAACCAAATCAGGGTTTAGGCCTGGGCGTAGCACTATTACAGCAACCACTTAGTTGTTAATGATCTTGTCAATACTTTAGACATTAAAATGAAATGTGCTGCTTTGTTTGTGGACCTGTCAAAAGCGTTTGATACTGTTGACCATGATTTTGATACTGTTGATCATGCTATTTCATTGAACAAGTTGTCCTCGATAGACCTGAGCTCTGACTCCTGTTCATGGTTTAATGATTATCTTAGTGACAGAACTTATGCCATCGTGATTGATCAGAATTTCTTGAAGTGGATAAAGCTGAACCACAGGGGTCGATTTTGGGACCTGTTCTCTTCACTATTTACATAAACACCACTGGTCAATCTGTTAAAAAGTGTAAACTTAATCTTTATGCATATTATATTTTATATAAAGTGCATTTGGAAAGTATTCATACCCCTAGACTTTTTCCACAGACCCCTTCCCATTTTCCGCATTTTGTAACGTTACAGCCTTATTCTAAAATGTATTGGAAAGTTTTTTCCCCCTCATCAATCTACACACAATACCCCATAACGAAAAAGAAAAAACAGGTTTAGGCATTTTTGCAAATTTACAACAAACATATATTTTTTTTAATCACATTAACATGAGTATTCAGAACCTTTACTCAGTACTTTGTTGAAGCACCTTTGGTAGCGATTACAGCCACGAGTCTTCTTGGGTATAACGCTACAAGCGTGGCACGCCTGTATTTAGGGAGTTTCTCCCATTCTTCTCTGCAGATTCTATCAAGCTGTCAGGTTGGATGGGGAGAGTCGCTGCACAGCTATTTTCAAGTCTCTCCTCGATCCTGACGAGTCACCCAGTTCCTGCCACTGAAAAACAATCCCACAGTGTGATGCTTCCACCAACATGCTTCACCGTAGGGATGGTGCCAGGTTTCCTCCAGACGTGACGCTTGGCATTCAGGCCAAAGAGTTTGATCTTGGTTTCATCAGACCAGAGAATCTTGTTTCTAATGGTCTGAGAGTCCTTTAGGAGACTTTTAGTAAACTCCAAGCGGGCTGTCATGTGCCTTTTATTGAGGAGTGGCTTCCGTCTGGCCACTCTACCATAAAGGCCTGATTGCTGGAGTGCTGAAGAAGGTTCTCCCATCTCCACAGAGGAACAATTGCTCAGTTTGGACGGGCGGCCAGCTCCAGGAAGAGTCTTGGTGGTTCCAAACTTCTTCCATTTAAGAATGGAGGCCACTGTGTTCTTGGGGACCTCCAATGCTGCATTTCTTGGGTACCCTTCCCCAGATCTGTGCCTCGACACGATCCTGTTTCAGAGCTTTACGGACAATTCCTTGGTTTCTGCTCTGACATGCACTGTCAACTGTGGGACCTTATATAGACAGGTGTGTGCCTTTGCAAATCATGTTCAATCAATTGAATTTACCACAAGTGGACTCCAATCAAGTTGTAGAAACATCTTGAGGATGATCAATGGTAACAGGATGCACCTGAGCTAAATGTAGAGTGTCATAGAAGGGAGAGGGTCTGAATACCTATGTAAATATGGTATTTCAGGTTTATATTTTGCAAACATTTCTCAAAACCTGGTTTCACTTTGTCATTAGGAGGCATTGTGTGTAGATGTATTGGGGGGGGGGGGATCCATTTTAGAATAAGGCTGTAATGTAACAAAATGTAGAAAAAGGGAAGGGGTCTGAATATGAATATACATTGGGGAGAACAAGTATTTGATACACTGCCGATTTTGCAGGTTTTCCTACTTACAAAGCATGTAGTGGTCTGTCATTTTTATCATAGGTACACTTCAACTGTGAGAGACGGAATCTAAAACAAAATTCAGAAAACCACATTGTATGATTTTTAAGTAATTAATTTGCATTTTATTGTGTATCAAATACTTCTTCTCCCCACTGTATATATACTACCGTTCAGAAGTTTGGGGTCACTTAGAAATGTCCTTGTTTTTGAAAGAAAAGCAAATGTTTTGTTCATTAAAAGAACATCAAATTGTTCAAAAATACAGTGTAGACATTGTTAATGTTGTAAATAGCTGGAAACGGTTGATATTGAATGGAATATCTACATAGGCGTACAGAGGCCCATTATCAGCAACCATCACTCCTGTGTTCCAATGACATGTTGTGTTAGCTAATCCAAGTTTATCATTTTAATAGACTAGTTGAGTATCTGAAGCATCAGCATTTGTGGGTTCGATTACAGGCTCAAAATGGCCAGAAACAAAGACCTGGCCAGAAATGTCCAGAAACTTGTCACAACACAACTGATTGGCTCAAACGCATTAAGGAAAGAAATTCCACAAATTAACTTTTAACAAGAAACACCTGTTAATTGAAATGCATTCCAGGTGACTACCTCATGAAGCTGGTTGAGAGAATGCCAAGAGTGTGCAAAGCTGTCATCAAGGTGGCTACTTTGAAGAATCTCAAATATAAAATATATTTTGATTTATTTAACACTGTTTTGGTTACTACATGATTCCATATCCGCTATTTCATAGTTTTGATGTCTTCACTATTATTCTACAACTATTATTCTACAATGTAGAAAACAGTCAAAATAAAGAAAAACCCAGGAATGAGTAGGTGTATCCAAACTTTTGACTGGTACTGTATATTATCTTCCTTCCCTGCTAATCAGGGCCTGTTCCAGTCAAGGGACACCAGGTGAGTGGGCTCTCTGGACATTACTCAATCATAGTAATGCTTTACCTAAGGCTAGTGGTTGCTATGAACTGTTACATAAGGGGACTACTTTTTCTCTGTGATGCAAACTGCTTTAGCTGCAGCACCATAGGTTCTCTCCCATTACAAGATTAGTATCGGAGTTTCATGACTAAATTTACCACACACATTTTTCACTACTGTGATTTTCTCATGTTTTAGCTCATGCCAGCGGACATTGAATGGCATGTTAATATGTTGGCATGTAACATTTCTCCACAATGTGTTGCTTTATGTTGTTTATCAGTGGCCTGCTTAACCAAGTTTACCTGGACTAAGTGGAATAAATCCTGTATGGTACATACAATGGCAGTAAACACACAGATTAAACTAGAAGGATAAGCATGTGCATTGCTTGCGCTCTGTGGTTTTAGTCTGGGTTTTTGTACAAGCACTTTGTGATAACTGTGGAGTTAAAAAGGGCTTTGTAAATACATTTGATTGATTGATTGACCAAGTCCCCCCTGCTCCCCCACCACAAGCAAAACTAAGTTCACAAACTAACTCAAAAACACCTGTCATTTACTGTATACAGAACCACCCTCTATGCTTTTTTGACTTGGCATCAGTCCCAATGATCAACAATTTATTTTCCCCTTCTCGCCATGACTACAACTGTTCAGTGTTGGGCCACACTGAGCCTGCTGTAATTACAAAGCTACTGCCTTCAGCTACAACTCCTCAAAAGGGTCCGTGTCTACACTGAAGTCGTTCATAGAAATGTGATCATTTTGCAGGCATAAAATTGATTTTCATCAAGCCAAGAGCAGAAATCCACCTAATAGAAGGGCCATGAGTTGGTTCATTTTGAATGTCCTCCTCACTTTGAACAGAGGGGAAATTGATGCTGTTCCACAGAGGGACTATGTTTCTGGTAGGTAATACTAGTTCCTATACATTAAAGATGAGTCAAGACATAACAATGCATGCACTTTACTGGTCAAAAACCTGGCCGTCTGAAAAATACCTCTGAGGGTACATTGGCGGCTGAAGGGTTTCCATGATTTACTGGCATGTACGTTTCTAGTGAAATTGCCTCCCAATGAAAAACATTGAGAAAGGGTGATTTTCATCCAGAGGGACACGCCATTAAGAGTGATCTCACATTGTTGCCTTGGTCTGCCGTCAATACACTCTGCCCTCAAGTACACCCGGCTGACGCACGGTGGCGAGGATGGCCATTCAACTTACGACAGCAGCAGTCGGGAAAGCAACAACAATCGATAAGCAGTGCGGGCCCTATTCTGCAGGAGACGTACAGCGGTAGCGTTATCGCCAGGTCGGCGCTGGAACTCGAGCAAATTGTCCATATCACTGCTCCTGACATAAGCTGCTCGCATCGACAAAATCCCCTCATCATAAAAGAGCACTCACTCGTTTTTATCTCAGCACTCACTTGTGGAATTTTACTCTTACAAAACCATTTGCCTTTTACTATGTTTCATTAAGAAGCTCTTTGAGGAAAAGGAAGTGATGTTAACTTGCTAGTCTGAGCCCTTTCAGCAGGCCTGCAGGTTTTTTACAGGGTGGAGAAGGCCCATTTGATGGTGTATGGTAGATCAGTTTAAATATGTAAATGTGCAATATGTTAATTACGTTCCGTTGATAGGTGGTTTCTTCTACCCTACCGTAACTAAAAAGGAACATGGATATTATAAATAGCAGGCCAACTGTATTAATAATAAAGAGGACAGTCAACAGATCACACACACACTCAGTCCACTCCCACAGGCCTCTGTTCCAGCTCCACTCCCTCTCTACTAGAATCTAATTGTTTGGCGATCAGAGGTTAAGAATGTAATGAGTGACAGTGCCCTCTAAAGCTGAATAGTAACCTCTTTGAGTTGCTACGAGTGAGACCAAACCAAGAGAGAGAGGGAAGAGACAGTCACAAGCCTCTGAAGTCAATGATAAGTCTCCAAGGCCCAGAGGCCCACATTAAATTAACTGTCAAGTGTTTTTAGAAATATGACCTACAATTAATTACAATATGAGTTAAATAGTTTTCCTTCCCAAAAATTGTAATTAAGTTAAAAAGCAGCTTTTCTGTGTTGTAATGGTGTGGGCGTATACTAGTAATGGTGTGGGCGTATACTCCAACAACAGAATGGTGTGGGCGTATACTAGTCATTAAAAATATTCATGCGAGTAGACCGCTGATTTACCAGCTTATCCTCCTCAGGAGTATGACATCATACTCTCTGAGGAAATAAGAAGCATTTTTTAAATGGTTTGTTTGCGGTGGGGCTTTTAAGTGTTTATTCTACAATTTGTGCTTTGGCCACCAATACGGGTATCGGCCGAGTCAACAACATTATTTGATTTTGAGTTAACAGAATATTAACTTTTAAACCTCCCAAGAACGTCCCAAAAATGCCCTCGGGGACGTCCCCAGGACAAACCTCCAGGGGACCATGACGCAACGTTCCAAGAACTTCCAAAAAATGTCCTCAGGTATGTCCCTGGGACGAGCCAGGAAGCAGACAAAACCTCCAGGGGACCATGACACAACGCCCCAAGAATGTCCTGACAACATCCTCTGGGACATCTCCGGGACAAACTGGGAACAAGACAAAATCTCCAGGGGACCTTGATGCAATGTCCCAAGTAACGTTCATGGGACCATGACACAACGTCCCAAGAACGTTCAGGGGACCTTCAGGGGACCATGACACAACGTTCAAAAAATGTCCCTGGAACAGACAGAACTATTAAAAGGTCCCTCAGAGAACGTTCCCTTGGGACCATCGTGCGACATGACTAGTAAGGACTAGTCAAATAAAAGCCCTGAGAAACTCCCAAAAAGGTATTGACATGGTCCTTAGTGACATCCTGGGAACATACAGGGAGCTAGACAAATGTCCCCCAGAGAACATTCCCTTTGGGCCATCACGCAATATTCTTAGAATGTTCTCAGAAAGTCAGTGGGATAACGTCACGTCGAAACCTTCAAGGGACCTATTGGGAACGTCGCCGAATGTCCTCAGGACATCCCCGGTTTGCTGGGTTGTGTGCAATTGACCAATAAAGTGATCTTAATCTTATATTGTATCTAAATATTGAATAAAGTCACAAAGTCATATAGAGAGACATCCTATTTGACCACTTTTTTTCAATCTGTTTTTGTCAGTTTTTCTATCAGTCATACATGTTATGAGACAATCTGGAGTCAATTGGTCTAAACGGTAACATCCTGAAATGCCTGATAATGATCATGTAAAATGTTGTGTACGAGTTAATGGCTGCCTAAAAGATTGGTTCCCCGTTGACATTGGTGGAAAACAGGGTTGCATTTTATCACCTATTCTGTTCTCAATGTATATTCACTATCTGACTCTGGCCCTAGAAAAAAATAATCTGTTAACAATGAATGAGGGTCTGTTCTTTTATATGCAGATGATATTGTATTGATCTCTGACATGGAAGATGACCTTGAAGAAATGTTAAATATTGTTTTTCCTGGTGTGAACAATGGAAACGGAATACCAATGTAGACAAAACGAAGGTAGTACACTATAGGAACTCAGCAGGGCCTAGAACCCTTTATTTTTTCTTCTTCTGTTGTCCTGCCACGTTAGATGTCGTCAGTGAGTCCAAGTATTGGGGGTTGATTATTAATGAACTTTTTGATTACAATATGTGTCTTAAGAACATAGCTAACCATGCAAACCGTGCCCTTGGTGCCATTGTTACAAAGTGTAAAGCCATTGGTGGCCTACCTTTAAAAATGTTTCACTAAACTTTGATTCATTGGTGCTATCAATTATTATTTATGCTGCAGTGGTATGGGGGAACAGAAATTATACTGGTATTAATGCTGTTTTTAACCGTGCCTGCAGATTTGACCTTGGTGTAGGTAAATGCATGCCAAATGCTGCTCTTCAGGGAGATATCGGCTGGAAACTCTATGGCATCACAAGTGGCGTTGGATTCAAAAAAAAAAAAAGGCTGAGATTTTGCAGCACGTCAAATGAACGTCTATGTAAACGTGTGTTTTTTGGGTTTGTGATGTTACAACTGCAAAGAAAAATGTTATATACAGTACAATGTCAGTGCCTTTTTTAACTCCATATGACTCAGCTCACTGATACAAACAGAGAGTCATCTAGAAAAGACCGTAATGCTTTTGAATCAGCACTTTTAGAGAGCAATGAACTAAAGTGGTACCAACTGATAAACAAACCTGAAAGTAACAAACTGCACCCACTGCCTTTTTAAAATGACCTTACGGTACAGAACCCCCTGTACTGTTTTCAAGCAATATCTTTTGCAAAATGTAGATGTAAACACTCCCCTAGATAAACGTGTATGTTATTTTTGTAACGATGAAACATTGACACATTGAAACTGACGCTCATGCCTTGCTTTACTGTGGGTTATACAATGAAATTTGGGATATTTTTTGTCACCTGTCCAGTCAAAATTAAAATGAACGGTCTTCAGGAAAATAATAAATTCCGTGACATTATAATAGGTAACAATAATGTTAATGCCTGTGCCAAAGCCGGCCACCTTGCCCTCCCACGGAGACGTAAATGTCCTTTCTTTTCTACTCTACTCTGTTTTGAGTTTATGCATGATGACGCCTGTACCATGGTTGTCTTTGATTGGTTTTAGTGTGTCTCAAAACTCAATTTGAGTGCTCCACAATGTATTTTTGTATATGTATTTTGTATTGTTGTATCATTGTGGAGTGACACGTAAATACCTTCTTTCTAACTAGACTCACTGCTTCTCCTTCTTCTCCCAATGTTATGGCAGCGTCATTGATATTCAATAAAGCCTGTCGCGTGCTAACAGCCATCACCAGAGGTTTGTGCATGTTCCGGTCTCTGGGAACGGACATGACTGCGGGGGGTTGGAGGTTGAACCCAAATGGGTTCCGAGTACCAGGAAGAGTGCTACCCAGCAGATCCCCCCTGCAGGGTCCCTCAAAAACACTCTCCAAGGACAAAATAGTCAGCAGCAGCTTTGGTCAGAAGTGCAAACCAATGTAGGGATACTACTAATTACATCGAGTGCGGTGGATACTACTGTTTACATCGAGTGCGGTGGATACTACTGTTTACATCGAGTGCGGTGGATACTACTGTTTACATCGAGTGCGGTGGATACTACTGTTTACATCGAGTGCGGTGGATACTACTGTTTACATCGAGTGCGGTGGATACTACTGTTTACATCGAGTGCTGTGGATACTACTGTTTACATCGAGTGCGGTGGATACTACTGTTTACATCGAGTGCTGTGGATACTACTGTTTACATCGAGTGCGGTGGATACTACTGTTTACATCGAGTGCGGTGGATACTACTGTTTACATCGAGTGCGGTGGATACTACTGTTTACATCGAGTGCGGTGGATACTACTGTTTACATCGAGTGCGGTGGATACTACTGTTTACATCGAGTGCGGTGGATACTACTGTTTACATCGAGTGCGGTGGATACTACTGTTTACATCGAGTGCGGTGGATACTACTGTTTACATCGAGTGCGGTGGATACTACTGTTTACATCGAGTGCGGTGGATACTACTGTTTACATCGAGTGCGGTGGATACTACTGTTTACATCGAGTGCGGTGGATACTACTGTTTACATCGAGTGCGGTGGATACTACTGTTTACATCGAGTGCGGTGGATACTACTGTTTACATCGAGTGCGGTGGATACTACTGTTTACATCGAGTGCGGTGGATACTACTGTTTACATCGAGTGCGGTGGATACTACTGTTTACATCGAGTGCGGTGGATACTACTGTTTACATCGAGTGCGGTAAAGAGATATACATTGGAATACATTTTTTGGGGGTCTATGGTTGACTGTCCTTTATAGTTGATTTGTGTGTGTGTTTGTTTTACAGTTAGACATTTCTCCTGCAAAAGTGAACAGTGTTTGAACAGTGTTTCCCAGAGACATCTGCCAACTGATTCATTTAACCAATTTCACCAATCAACTGATCAATTTCACCAATTTGGTTTTATTTTAGAAAATAAGTGAAAAACAGCTGTCATATTGTTCAGATTTAAGTGCCTGTTGCGACATCATTATAATTCCTCTGCATTGCGGTAGATATTAATGACCATGAGTCACTTGAACCCCCAATCAGCAGCTATTATCTCCATTTCCCGTATCTTTAAACAGGCAGCACTTAACCTGGCCTCTCCTCTTACATCCATAGGAAAGAGGATCTCTATCATCAGATACAGATTGTGCTATGTTGTATGTGCCGTTTCAATTTCCCTTTTATCCAATAAAGGACACTTTGTTACTACCATCGTCGGATGGCGAGCGGCTACTAAGGTACACCGCACAGTGCCTGTCAGCAATTACATTATGAAAGGCATTCTATTTAATGATGTCCGCTGAAAGGGTAAATAAGTGACTCTGTGTTGCGAGAAAATCTAATCACGGACCAATCGTGTGCCCAGAGTGGGGGAAACAACATGGCCGCCTCACCGAAACCCATTTAATCAGCCGAATTAGGCCTGGCCACGCAGGAGTCAGTGGGAAGAGGAGAATCGATGAGAAGGCAGGATTCATACAGCTTTTGTTACTGTGTGGTGGCAGGCTGGCTGGGTAGGTGATGGATAGGGGCAGGACTTCACACTCACAGCCTTCATTAAACAGACAAACTGGATACACTCTGGAGGTGCAGGGGGGAGTTTGAGGAAATGTGCTATACATGAGAAGTTCGGGGTGTCAGTTTGCCGAGTATACTGAGCTCATCCTGACAGGTATATCGTCACTCACACCAAACTAATCATATAGAAAATTAGAGTAGTTCTGCTGAGAAATAAGAATTGGTCAAAGAGAACTCTTCTTCTGTTAATTAAAAAAAGTTAAAACATAAAATACAGAGCAATAAATGCAGGAAGGTAGCAAGTACAGTACAACGTTCAAATGATAGAAGACTTTGTAGGACAGGCAATGAGAGAGAGAGAAACAGAGAAAGAAAGAAGGAGGGTGCTATGTCCCAATAAAATGTGTGACAAAGAATTTCATACTGCCTTGACTAGTAGAGGTATCATCTCCTGGGTCTACAAAGCAGACCCCCCCCCAAAAAAATTGGTAAAGTGTGATGACATGGTAGAAAAAAACTGAGTCGGGAAGAAGGTGCGAGGTCACCGTGACAGATTCAATCAAAATCTGTTCTACGAGGACAAACAATCAGCAGCGCTCACTCTGCCCTCCAACCAGCCCTCAGAGCAGGGGTGATGTCATTCAGCTACAGGGGGCATACTCACACTAACAGCGAGGGGGGAGGTGGGACTGGGCGTCCATCATCCATCCGGTGTAGTCTTTTACCCCCTAAGAGCAATGGGCCAGAAATACTTCCCGCTACAGCTCGGCGATACATCACAGAAATGGTGTGCTAATGTATCCCATGGAAACCACAGTGAATTGTCCTCATGACTGTACGCTAATTGGAATTATGAATAATAACATGTCATTTGTGAGGAGGTAGAGGACTAGAGCACGGCATGCAAACAGGAAAGTGAAAAACATGCTTATTTACAAACACGTATGTATGTAAACAAATATATAATCTTATGAAACATGTCAATATACACCAAGTATAAAGATAACAAGTATAGCACACATCCACACATATCCTAGCTGTCCCTCTTCCTCTAGATGTTCGTGGAGAGAAAGTGACAGCACTACACAGACATCTGTCACATTTAGGGAATTCATATTCCTTGTGTTTAAGAGTGTTTAATTAGGAGGTTGTCCCTTTCAGATCTGATTAAGTTCTGTGAAGTGGATGGAAAAAGTATGCGTGAGTGAAAGAGACAGAGAGCCATCGCTTAGTGGGGAATGTGTGACAAGCCCTCGGTCATTGTCACCACTGAGACGGTCCATTAGAGTCAGACAGTGAGACACGGCTCTCAGTCATTCAAGCAGTGTGCTGGACAGCTCAGAGGGTCATCTGGGATGGTGGTTGTGCTAAAAATCAGACCAAGACCGGGGGAAGGAGGAGGACCATCCTTACACCCAGTCTCAATGCCACAGTGAATAACATCACGTCAGGTACAAGAGCACGCGACTACACTGGCACTGTTAGAGAGGACTGAAATGGTCACGGTCAATCTAGGTCCTCCTATAGGAGAAGGGCGTCAGTGGGCTTGTTTACATGCAGACTACCATAACAATACATGTAGAATTCTGTGGAGGACAGAGAAGCAAAGACATTTCGAATGGCTTCTAGAGATATAGACATGTCTAAGACACACATTGTATGTGGGGGAAGGTTTAAAGAGCCACTGAAAACACAGATTGGCACATGTTTTTCTGTTGCTCATTAGAGGCAGTCGCTCTTTAAAATGTTTGTGTACAATGCTGGTAGAAAACCAGGATCTAAGTTTCTTAGGTAGACTGCCTAACTAGGGCTGTTATGGTGACCGTATTACTGCTACACCAGCAGTCCCAAGTCAAATTACATGTGACCGTTGAGTCACGGTAACTAGGCTTCTCCAAAACTGCGCTCTGATGCCGCTGATGGTCATAAGTAGGCCACTCAAGAACATTCAATATCGTCTTGGTAAGAAACTCCAGTGTATATTTGGCCTTGTGTTTTAGGTTATTGTCCTACTGAACCAGGTTTTCCTCTAGGATTTTGCCTGTGCTTAGCTATATTTTGTTTATTTTTATCCTAAAAAACGACATAGTCCTTGCCGATGAAAAGGATACCCATAACATGATGCAGCCACCACCATGCTTGAAAATATGAAGAGTGGTACTCTGTAATGTGTTGTGTTGGATTTGTCCCAAACATAACACTTTGTATTCAGGACAAAAAGTAAATTTCTTTGCCACATTTTTTGTAGTTTTACTTTACTGCTTTGATGCAAACAGGATGCATGGTTTTGGAACAACATTTTTTCTGTACAGGCTTCCTCAATTTCACTGATTTAGGTTAATATTGTGGAGTACAGCACTTTGAGATATCAGCTGATGTAAGAAGGGCTATATAAATACATTTGATTTGGAGTAACAACAATGTTGTTGAACCATCCTCAGTTTTCTCCTATCACAGCCATTTAACGTCAACATTGGCCTCATGGTGAAATCCCTGAGCGGTTTTCTTCCTCTCTGGCAACTGAGTTAGGAAGGACGCCTGTATCTCTGTAGTGACTGGGTGTATTGATACATTATCCAAAGTGTAATTAAAGGGATATTCAACGTCTGTTTTTTTTTTTTTTACCCATCTACCAATAGGTGCCCTTCTTTACGAGGCATTGGAAAACCTCCCTGGTCATTGTGGTTGAATCTGTATTTGAAATGCACTGCTCAACTGAGGGACCTTACAGATAATAGTTTGTGTGGGGTACAGATATGAGGTAGTCATTCAAAAAACATGTTAAACACTATTATTGCACACAGAGCGAGTCCATACAATTTATGTGACTTGTTTGGCCATTTTTACTCCTGAACTTATTTAGGCTTGTCAGAACAAAGGGGTTGTATACTTATTAACACATTTTTTATTAATTTTCAAACATTTCAAAAAAACATAATTCCACTTTGACATTATGGGGTATTGTGTGTAGGCCAGTGAAACAAAATCCCAACTTAATCCATTTTAAATTCAGGCTATAAGACCATTTTTTGGGGGAAAAGTCAAGGATTGTGAATACTTTCTGAAGGCACTGTATGTAAAGACCAGATTAAATTGACAATAGTCTGATGGGTGAGAATATTATCAAGTGCTTGTCAAATTGTGAATGAGAGACTGATGAAGTGTGTGCCGCCTGCACAAGAAACAGATGAGCACAGGCCTTTCATGCAAATCTTTTCTAATCATCAAATATACTCTTCAGTTTTTCTGAAATAGACTAATTACGGATCTATTATGATGGTGTAGGCTATATTAAATGGATTTATTAGACTAAAAAGTAGGCTACATGTGGAAGCCGGAGATGCTAAACGGGTTTCTGTTAATTAACAATCAATTACCATGAGACCGGCAGTTATTTGCATGACAGTTACCGGCTGACAAAATGTAATGACTGCCACAGCCCTACACCTCACAGACCAGATTTTGAAACTATAGACGATATTCAATCCCTTATTTTTGTCCAGGAAACAAATATAAATTCAAAGGGGTTAATTCAATTCAGAGAGTGTGTTATTCTGTGTGTATCCGTGAATGAGATTTTTTGGGGGGGAGAACAAGTAAAAACCTTTCAGAATGGATGTGAAAGAGAGAGCGGAGGAGAGGACAGGGATGATGTATACTGATCATAGTCTTGGTGGTGATAGTAATCTCTCTCTCGTCAGCATCAGAAAGCCAAGGCCGCAGAGCAACACATCTCTGCCTCCATCTGACACACTCTGAAGAGGACACAGCTAGCCTGACCTGGCCTGCACATCCCAGAATAAAGCTCACAATATGACTGGTCTGAAAGAGTCTTTACATAACAATAGCTACAGAAACCTGGAAAAACGGCATCTCATTTTGGATTTAAAATCCAACGAGTTTCTTCTCAACACACGAGTCACTCAGTTAGCTGAAAGGACAGATGCTGATAGTGAGCCATCACTAGATTTAATAAAAATCGTATACACATTACATCCTAAACCAAACTTTAGAGCATGATTGAGACTGGCCATTAGGAATCCTCTGGGCAATTCCTCATCATTACCGTGTCTGTATCGGAAGCCACCGAGGTCAATAGAACGGCCGGGCCTGGTCTCGTGTTACTGACGACCGATTTGCGGCTGAGACGGCTCTATATACCTCTGTGGGATAGGGCTCATCATGATAATTAACATCTCACGTTACCATCACATCTAAATAGCGCTCTGATAAAACATCATTAATGGGAAATACATATGAGCCCCGATCGATGGACGGATGACCTAAACACAAGCCGCAGGACACTCTGCACCTTCAACTTGCCTGTATTTGATATTGGAGGTTCTCCTCTAATAATGTTAATTTGTTTGATTGCTGCATCTAAGGCCAGCTGATGCTATGCTGTGATGGTCATGGAATAACTGTAATTGGCCGAATAGCAAAACGGTTATGACGGTTATTTATTTTCATGACTGGATTCATCCATAACCGTCGGTTACGCGGTTGTACGGTAATTGTGCCAGTCCTTACCCAGAAAAGCAGTGGAGACTAGGAAAGGAATCCCAAATACTGTATGAGCTTCGGAGTGTGCAACTGTCCCAGATGTGTAGCTCTACTCCTCTGAGATATTTCATTGCAACATATGTCTAGCATATCCTGTACCAACATCTTTCTGTCTTTCTTTTTGCTCAGGACTATTAGAGTGGATCTCAGTGTCAATTAACTAGGCACGCTGTTTGCAGTCAGTTCATTCAATCAGATTTCAGTCCGTTTAATCACAACATTGCGTGTGACAGTCATCTTAAAATATCACTGCCAAAGTCTACTTCAATTTTATGGTTCATAAGATTGAACCATGAATATTTTGTACGGCTGTCTCAGTTTTAAGGCAATCCTAAATAATTGATGGTGACACTGCAAAACTCAGGGATCATTAAAGATGATATTTTTGCCAAACACGTTTCATTATAATTTATGCTCAATGTCGTTCTATCAAGGTTTTACGCCTTAAAAAGACACACACCGAGAGTTCTAGAGACATTTAACATATTTATATATTCTGTAGAGACATATTGTTTAAAACAGATATTGTTTCTGAACATTCCTATGAACCGATCAAATCCATTGCAGGAAATATAAAACCTTCCTGCTATATATATTTTTGGAGGGGGTAATTATTCACTGTGTACATACAGTGCATTCGGAAAGTATTCAGACCCTTTGATTTTTTTCTGCATTTTGTTATGTTACAGTCTTATTGGAAAATTGATATATTTTTTTCCCATCAACCTACACACAATACCCCATAATGACAAAGCAAAAACGGTTTTTTAGAAAATAAAATGTTTTAAAAAATAAACTGAAATATCACATTTACATAGGTAGTCAGACCCTTTACTCAGTACTTTGTTGAAACACCTTTGGCAGCAATTACAGCCTCGAACCTTTTTGAATATGACGCTACAAGCTTACACATCTGTATTTGGGGAGTTTCCCCCACTCTTCTCTGCAGATCCTCTCAAGCTCGGTCAGGTTGGATAGGGAGCATCGCTGCACAGCAATTTTCAGGTTTCTCCAGAGATGTTAGATTGGGTTCAAATCCGGGCTCTGGCTGGGCCTCTAGGACATTCAGAGACTTGTCCAGAAGCCATTCCTGCGTTGTCTTCGCTACTTGCTTAAGGTCCTTGTCCTGTTGGAAAGTGAACTGTCGCCCCAATCTGAGGTCCTAAGCACTCTGGAGCAGGTTTTCATCAAGGATCTCTCTGTACAGTGAATATTGTTTCTCATGGTCTAATGGTCCTTTGGGTGCCTTTTGGCAAACTCCAAGTGGGTTGCAGAGATGGTTGTCCTTCTGGAAGGTTCTCCCATCTCCAATGAGGAACTCTAGCGCTATGTCAGAGTGACCATCGGGTTGTTCGTCACCTCCCCGACCAAGGCCCTTCTCCCCCGATTGCTCAGTTTGGCCGGGCGGCTGCTCTAGGAAGAGACTTGGTGGTTCCAAAACGTCTTCCATTTAAAAATGGAGGCCAGAGTGTTCTTGGGGACCTTCAATGCTGCAGAAATCTTTTGGTACCCTTCCCCAGATCTGTGCCTCGACACAATCCTGTCTCGGAGCTCTACGGACAATTCCTTTAACCTCATGGTTTGGTGTTTGCTCTGACATACACTGTCAACTGTAGGACTTTATATACAGGTGTGTGTCTTTCCAAATCATGTCCAATCAATAGAATTTACCACAGGTGGACTCCAATCAAGTTGTAGAGGGTCAAGGGGTCTGAATACTTTCTGAATGCACTGTATGAGAAATACAATAGGCTTTCCAAAAGTACACAACAATCCATTTAATAGTGTTAATCAAATAATTCCTCTATACTGAGTCATTGTAATTGTATGCAGTTATTCAGTCGAGGAATAGGTGAACCTTCGTATTTGGTGCCTTGTTGCAAACAGGATGCATGTTTTGGAATATTTTATTCTGTACAGGCTTCCTTCTGTTCGCTCTGTCATTTAGGTTAGTATTATGGAGTAACTCAAATGTTGTTGATCCATCCTCAGTTTTCTCCTATCACAGCCATTAAACTAACTGGCCTCATGGTGAAATCCCTGAGCAGTTTCCTTCCTCTCCGGTAACTGATTTAGGAAGGACACCTGTACATTTGTAGTGACTGTGTGTATTAACACACCATCCAAAGTGTAATTAATAACTTCACCATGCTCAAAGGGATATTCAATGTCTGTTTATTTTACCCATCTATCATTAGGTGCCCTTCTTTGCAAGGCAATGGAAAACCTCCCTAGTCTTTGTGGTTGAATCTGTGTTTGAAATTCATTGCTTGACTGAGGGACATTACAGATAATTGTATGTGTGGGGTACAAAGATGAGGTAGTCATTCATAAATCATGTTAAAAGTCCATGCAAATTATGTGACTTGTTAAGCAAATTTTACTCCTGCATTTATTTAGGCTTGCCATAACAAAGGGGTTGAATACTTATTGACTCAAGACATTTAAGCTTTTCATTTTTTATTAATTTGTAAAAATGTCTAAAAACATAATTCCACTGTCATTATGGGGTATTGTGTGTAGGCCAGTGACACAAAATCTCAATGTAATAAATATTCAGGTTGTAACAACAAAGTGTGGAAGAAGTCAACGGGTGTGAATACTAAGGTCCTGTAATTGTCTTCCTAGAAAGTGGAACATTCTACCAAAAGATCAAAATTCATTTTCTGCTCATTTAGAAAAACAACAATGAATAATACAAACTAATTATAATGGTAGTGTGTCCTCTGTGTTGCTTAACCATTGCTATAGGAACAGAGGGGTAATGAGGGTCCCGCTGTGTCTGCAATCAGCAAGGCCTTCAGTTGTTCACATTATTACAGTTCTATTCAATCTGATTAACTACAATCACTTAATATATCGATGGAACCAATAATTCCCATTCAAGACATAGGGCTATTACCCCATTGGAAACAGTAACCCTCTGACAACCCATTCAAGTTGTTAAATAAATGTTATTTTTTTCATACCTCATTTAAAGTATCTCACTGGGTGGGGATGCAACGTAGTTGTGGTTGGTTAGATCACTACTGACAGAACCTTACCTGGATCTTGATTGGCCAGGAGAAGTTGCTGACATAGACATAGAAGGTGATGTTGGAGTTGACCCGGAAGTTGAACTTCTCACAGGAGAAGCTGTCTCTGTGTTCCTGGATATTGGTCTTGGACACGATGGGCACCTCCTCGCCAGAGATGGTGCCAGCTGGGGGTGAGAGGTGGGTCATAGTGTAAGACGTCAAAGGAAGGATACTGAGACGATAGTACAGTTGGTGATAGTCAAATCACACATATAGGTATTGGTATGTGTGATTGGGAATAGGTACTGCTGTGACAGTTGTGCCAGTCGAACAAAAACTGAGTTTCATGATGACAGTCGAGAGAGAAGACAGATTAGCCAGGCTAGTGACGTTTGAGAATACAGATTAGGCAGGCTAGTGGCGTTATAGAAAACAGATTAGCCAGCGAGTGTCAAAAAAAAGTACAGAGAAGTGGCATTCACCAGTGGTGTAAAGTACTTAAGTAAAAGTACTTTAAAGCCCTACTTAAGTCGTTTTTTTGGGTATCTGTACCTTACTTTTTATATTTTTGTCAACTTTTACTTTTACTTCACACATTCCTAAAGAAAATAATGTACTTTTTACTCCATACATTTTGCCTGACACCCAAAAGTACTCGTTACATTTTGACAGGAAATGGTCGAAATCACACACTTATCAAGAGAACATCCCTGGTCATCCCTACTGCCTCTGATCTGGCGGACTCACTAAACACAAATGCTTCGTTTGTAAATTATGTCTGAGTGTTGGAGTGTGCCCCTGGCTATCCGTCAATAAAAAAAAGAAAGAAAATTGTTCCGTCTGGTTTGCTTAATATACGGAATTTGAAATGGTTTATACTTTTACTTTTGATACTTTAGTACATTTTAGAAGTTCCATTTACTTTTGATACTTAAGTACATTTAAAACCAAATACTTTTAGACTTTTACTGAAGTAGTATTTTACTGGGTGACTTTCACTGTTACTTGAGTCATTTTCTATTAAGTTATCTTTACTTTTACTTAAGTATGACAGAGTACTTCTAATTGGCATATATTGAGTACTTTATCCACCACTGGCATTCACAAATATAGTGAGTCTAGAGTGAGCCCAGTACAATGACAGTTTCAGAGCATACATTATACTGTAGATGCATGTACAATTTGTAACACTCTTCCCCACAACACAATCCCTGAGTGGACCCTTCCAACTTTCTCCCATCTTCAACTATGTATCCCCTTGAAATTTTTGAGCTGTCCAAAAAAAGCTTGAAAATATAAGGAGAGTGGAAATCTACTTTCTTAAAATAAACAGACATGCATTTATATGTGGTCCATAAGTGGTCCAAAATGAAGACGTTATCTAGAATACTGCATTAACAGGCCAGACTTTGGGACAGCTTTAATAAAAGATGACCCCAACCAATTTATCAGTGACATAACACACTGACTGTAATTGCTCTGCACATATATTCAAGCCCTGAAGTTTCCTCTCAAATCAAGTAAAAAACAAAAATCTGGGCCCGGTACAGTCTGGGCAAAGTTGTATCTTAATTGAAATCACACAAAAACACAAAAAAATACCAATGCCATAATTAAAAACTATCTCCCCTACATTTGTCAAGAGGAGCATTCCCCTACAGACATTCTTGTCTAATGAGGGACACGGACCAGAACAAAAAAAGTACCAATCCCTCTGGAAAAGATGACAAACAGAGATTATATGAGTTTCTTTCCCATCCTAGGTGAATAATACAGTATAACGTCCTACATTGGATTCTGTAGCGCAGGGGATGTATGCTGTCTGACGCTGAGTGGGGGATATCTGCCGTAGACCGTAGTGAGTGTAGCAAAGGTGGACAATAGAATCAAATGAGAGGGCAAGCCCTCAACATGTTGTCAAATAAACAGTCACTATGGCACATATTGATCCACTCTATGGCAAATGGCGATCTAACAAGACAAGTTACCTGTTGATCCAATAGACCAGGTGATGTTGAGGTTGAAGTTGTTGGATGCATTGATCGACATGTCCAAGTTCTTGTTGCTCTGTAAAATATGAACACAAAAGGAGGTCAAACACACGTATTCAACACATCATAGTGTTGGTTTGGAATGACTTGGAATTATGCTAATGTGGGTTCTCTGTGTTACAGCAAAATAGATGCATAAAATACATAACAGAAAGGCTACATGAGACCCATCCCTCGGGCCCATGGTGTCTGAGACCTCTGTGTGGTGACTGGCTGACCTGTTCAGGAGTGGCCATGAAGTTGATGGCGGTGTAGTGGTGGTCATCCTCCTGGAGAAGGCTGAAGGTGAACTGGTAGTCAATCAGCAGGTTATCTGCAGGGACAGAGAGACAAACAGCAGATCAGGGACCGTCTTCTTAAAGTGCAGGGACACACAGTCTGAAGAACCCCAGCCGGGAGAGTTACCCAAGAAACAGACCACAAGTGCATGTGACTACCTTCATTTTCATATCAATAATGCAGTGTTTCAATCAGCACAAACAAGAGTAGAGGAAGATCTATATGACATGAGTGTACCACTAACATACTGAACAAAAATATAAAACGCAACACGCAACAATTTCAATGATTTTACTAAGTTTTAGTTCATGTAAGGCAGTCAATTGGAATAAATTCATTAGGCCCTAATCTATGGATTACACGACTGGGCAGGGGCACAGCCAAGGATGGGCCTGGGAGGGCATAGGCCCACCCACTGGGGAGCTAGGCCCAGCCAATCAGAATAAGTTTTTCTCCACAAAAGGGCTTTATTACAGACAGAAATACTCCTCAGTTTCATCAGCTGTCCGGGTGGCTGGTCAGACAATCCTGCAGGTGAAGAAGCCGGATGTGGAGGTCCTAGGCTGGCGTGGTTACACGTGGTCTGCGGTTGTGAGGACGGTTGGACGTACTGCCAGATTCTCTAAAACGACGTTAGAGGCGGCTTATGGTAGAGAAATTAACATTAAATTCTCCAGGAACAGCTCTGGTGGACCTTCCTCCAGTCAGCATGCCAATTGCACACTCGCTCAAAACTTGAGACATCTGTGGCATTGTGTTGTGTGACAAAACTGCACAATTTAGAGTGGCCTTTTATTGTCCCCAGTACAAGGTTTGGCACCTGTGTAATGATCATGCTGTTTAGTCAGCTTTTTGATATGCCACACCTGTCAGATGGATGGACTATCTTGGAAAAGGATAAATGCTCACTAACAGGGATGTAAACAAATGTGCGCACAACATTTGAGAGAAATAACCTTTCTGTGCATATAGAACATTTTTGGGATATTTTATTCAGCTCATGAAACATGGGACCAACACTTGGGACCAACACATTTTGCGTTTACATTTATGTTCAGTATAGAAAATATTCAATGGGATTCAATGCCAGTTCTATTTTTATAAACGTTTGTCCTATTCAATGACAGGGCTTCATAGTACGAGCCACAGTGGGGTGTAATGCGGGGATTTGGAACATTTAACATCTGTACCTCAGCAGGAATCTAGAAAGGTCACCTTGTCTGATTCCATTCAGAAGAAAGCCCTTGATTCGGAGGGTAGTGTCTAGGAGGAGCCATGTGAGAGACGGTCTCTAGTGGATTGTCAATATGCTCAGCAGGACGTTTCACTGTTAACCCTTCAGATCACGGTTATTAACTCTTTAGAGGATTTCAGGTTCAACCAGGGGGTGCACAACTGAACTCAGGTCCTCAAGGGGTTGCTGAGCCTGCAGGTTTCCTTCATGCCTTTTGATCAGACCTAGGAAGCCAGGTATGTGCACTCTATGGGCAGTCGACGCTATGAACTGATCAATTCAGTGTCAGGGAGCATTAGAAAACAGCAGGGATACTGTCCTTGTGGACTGGGTAAAAGCAAGGCCTATATACCACAGGTGGCTGGTGGCACCGTAATTGGGGAGGATGGGCTCATAGTAATGGCTGGAATGGAATGGTTTCCTTGTGTGTTTGATACCATTACATTCACTTCATTCCAGTCATTATTATGAGCCATCCTCCCCTCACCAGCCTCCTGTGCTATACACACACTGGCCATCACAACCAAATCCCACTCCCTAATAGGAAATGCCATCTTCATAACTTGTCAATGACAGCTGAATACGCTACACGTCTCTGCCTCAGAAGCTCACACTGTGCCATTCACTCCCCCATTTCACGGTTTCTATGAACTGATGTTAAATCAGCCATGAATGTGTTTACGCACCAGGAGAACAAACAATTGTTTGTCATCGTTCTAACTTGACAAAAAAACACTCCTGCAGAGTTCAGAGAATACTTAATTTGACATCCTTTCAGAACACATATTTCAAGCCTTAGCAAGACGAAAGGAAATTATGTTTGACAAATAGTTGGTTTTGTTTAGCCGTCACGGAATTAGCAGATATCAGATCAAAGCCGATGTGTGTGTCTCTCTCTCCCTCCCGCTCCGGGCACACACATTGCTGTGTGTTGTTTATCCCATAAGGGTCGTCAGTAAACTTCAGAAAGTTCCACATGCTCTGTAAAGGGGACACAGAAGTCCAGGGAAATTAAAAGCAGAGAATTTCTGGGGTCTTTGGAGCCAGCATTGTGCGTATGAATGTTATTTAGAGCAATGCAGTGCCCACTCAGAACCCTGGCTGTTTCTGTGGTAATGAGAGAGTGTGTGTTATCCAGAAGAAGAGTGTGACTTCACAGAGAAGACAATTAATGACATTATGAAAAGTGGAAATCTTGTCAAATTGCACAATAATTTTCTACACGTTTCAATATGTTAGATTTCACGCCTGATATAATATTATCCACTGTGGTGCAAAAGCTCAGTGTGCAAATTAAAACTGACATCAGCAAAATAATTAAACTATTTACCTTGGATAATCTAAATGACATGCATACATTACATGCATGTGAACATGTTCGTTGGGGACAAATTTTACCTTACAAAGATAATTAAATAAAGAAAGGTAAGCATCAAATGAGCCGCACAAGACTAAAAGGAAATCCATCTGTTTTAAAAGTTTTCATAAATGAGTCATGGCATTAGCATAATGTGTAACTTTATTCAGCGTCTGAAACAAAAAAATGAAAAAGAGCAAAATCTCACCTGTAAAGTCATTTCATATTCAGAAGCCTGGTTCATGCCTTTTGATCAGACCTAGGAAGCCAGGTATGTGCACTCTGGGCAATCAATGATATGAACTGATCAGTCCAATGAGTTGAATGAAGCCTCATTCAACATCTGCTATACAGGATCCACTTGGAGATTTCATCCAGTGCCTGTTACTATTCATTACCTTGCATTTGAAACACTCTTCAAAGACTAAGAACAGAATGTACAGCCTGATAGTACAGGGGTAAAGCAATATATTTAAGTTAAAATACTTTTCTTAAAGGTCAAGATGGTACTGTATGGCTCTGTTAGTAGAGCTTAGAGTTTACAGTGCCAGGATAGTGGGTTTGATTCCCGGATACACCCATACAAAATGTAAGCATGCATGACTGTTCGTCGCTTTGGATAAAAGCACCTTCTAATTGGCATATATTATTATTATTATTATTATATAAAATCACTGAAAAATGAATTTTCAAAAAGGACACCATTGAGACTTTACTTTCAGAACACTGGCTCAGAAGAAGTGGTGTCCTTGATTATTCTGGGCCTCCAGGTAAAGTGACACTTGTAATGATGGAGGCATAGCTATGAATATGGGCTTCTGATGGTAGCACTCAGCTTGTCTGTCTGATGGTAGCACTCAGCTTGTCTGATGGTAGCACTCAGCTTGTCTGATGGTAGCACTCAGCTTGTCTGATGGTAGCACTCAGCTTGTCTGATGGTAGCACTCAGCTTGTCTGATGGTAGCACTCAGCTTGTCTGATGGTAGCACTCAGCTTGTCTGATGGTAGCACTCAGCTTGTCTGATGGTAGCACTCAGCTTGTCTGATGGTAACACTCAGCTTGTCTGATGGTAGCACTCAGCTTGTCTGATGGTAGCACTCAGCTTGTCTGATGGTAGCACTCAGCTTGTCTGATGGTAGCACTCAGCTTGTCTGATGGTAGCACTCAGCTTGTCTGATGGTAACACTCAGCTTGTCTGATGGTAACACTCAGCTTGTCTGATGGTAGCACTCAGCTTGTCTGATGGTAGCACTCAGCTTGTCTGATGGTAGCACTCAGCTTGTCTGATAATGTTCAGACATTTATTGTAGAAGTCAATTGTATGCTCAGAATGACTAGGATGAGTTCACGTGGCGATAGTTCCCTCAGTCGGACAGACCATAGTCTACAGACCACAGTCTAATTTGGCAAGTAGAGACGATCAACACAGAGAAGGTTCCGTGCTTGGGTCTGGGGAGAATATCTCTATCTGACATTGGTTTGGCGTCTGGGCAGAGTGCCAGTCAGATAGTGTTTAGGCGTCAGTGCAGAGTGCCAGTCAGATAGTGTTTATGTGTCAGTACAGGGTGTCTGATCCTCTCATGATAAGAGGCTTGAGGGTAAAGGCTGGTAATGGCAGGTGATGTGGCTGGTGGGACACACTTGGTGGCTCCTTCATTAGGGCCTGCTAGCTGACACTGCTCCACTGTGAGGGCAACTCATTACCACACCAGCCTGGTCAGATACTGACGACCAGCTTCCTCATTAGAATCAGCCATGATTACATTCTGGTAGGAAGTCATCTGAGCTGAACCACAGTACTGGTCCTCCAACAGCACAATGAACTAGACCAGCCTCCAGTGATAGTAATTATACTAATGCTAATACTTCCTAAGTAGTAGTAGTAGTAGAATAAGTACATAGTAAAGCCATACAGTAATTGTAGAAGTATTAGTAGAAGTAGTAGTAGGCGTACAGTAGCAATATCTCCATTAATAAAATGTAATGCTTCATCATCATTACTGTCACTATCATTATTAGTGTCATTGTGCTTGATAGCTCCACAGTTCTGCCTTGTCACAACTGACATTAGCGGATGGTTAAATAATTAGCATGTAATGAGCCTGCAAAGTAAACATCAATCCACTCAAAGAGAGGGCGGTGTGTGCGCTACACTTCAGTCGCCCTGATTCACTAGGCATAATTGGCACAATTAGTCTCTATAACCTACCCATTCACATCCCAGCTTACACATCCCACACGTCTGCATATCCTACATGTCCAACAAATCCGCACTGGCAGTGCTTCTAGGAAAGGCAGGGCTGGACTCATGATTTAGCAAAACAACATGATAAAAGCTTTGAATCTTGATTGACTATGACATATTGGGCATACATCAAAGCCATGGTTATGCCATTGGGTATCCATCTAAGTAGCATTTAAGTGGGGCTAAACTTTTGATCCTACATAACCCTTTAAAGAGTAACTGCCTTTAAAAAGCAACAAATCACTTGGAAAATTACCTTTGTGGCATCGATTCAAGTCAGAAACAGTTATTCTAGTGTCACAATTGACTACAAAGTGTCAATAGGATCATTTTTGTCATAGTCAGTCTTGTCTAAAATGGAAATTGGAAAATCTGTGCATCATAACAGGTAAATTAAGGTTGGGTTTTGATTTGACGATGTCCATTTGCCCACTACCATGGGGTGAACAGCTGAGGTGATAGCTCTCTATCCTATAGCATAGACAGTGAAACAGACCTGACCAGCAGCTCCGATTTTATTTACATAAGACAACAAGTTGTGCATTTCTGACCTTGAGAAAAACTGCACCGAAGATGTAGTTAGATGTAGATATAAAATTGCACAACTAGTGCGAGGGCAAAAAAGGTCAAGCACGAGTGTTCGTTCACGAAAGGCATTTGAGGATTATTTAAGTTACTCTTTGAAGAGATAGGGTTTCAGACATTTTCGGAAGGGTGGGAGGGCCAAGAGACCAGAGGTGGCAGAACGGAGTGCTCAGGTTGGGGTGTAGGGTTTGAGCATAGTCTGAAGGTAGGAATGGGCAGTTCCTCCTGCTGCTTCGTGGGCAAGTACCATGGTCTTGTAGTGGATGCGAGCTTCGACTAGAAGCCAGTAGAGTGTGCAGAGGAGCGGGTTGACATGGGAGAACTTGGGAAGGTTGGTCAACAGGTGGGCTTTGCTGATGACTCTGCCTGTTAGGATTAAAATCAGTCACACCTTCTCACAGACCTCAAATACAGCTGTTATTCATCCTCCATGTCCACTGTGAAATCTGAATTAAAGAACGATCGACATGGATTTTTTAGGGCCAATTTTTGGGGGTCAAGGTATGCCGGTGTCCGATATTTTAGGCTGATAATTCAATATCATTGAATTTGAGAATCTTTCAGACAACATTTTCCCAGAGACAGCCATGTACACATTAATGCATCATTTTTTTTCACTCAAAATGAATTGGACTGTTTTTACAAATCTACGGTAATACTTTTATTTGAATGGTAAATCTCTTGATAAACTGGGTAAATTAAGATGGCATAGGCCTACTCACAATACAGGTGAATGCATATATTAGCCTACTGATCAACAACATTTGCATAGAAGCATTACTCCAGCATGTCACGCCAGTATGGAAGGATATCATATAGGCACTGCTGTTGGTTTGAGATTGTGGTTTCTGTGATCAGGAAGAAAAACAAACTCAGCTGCCAGGAAAAAATTCAAAACAAATCATTTGGATAGTTCAGCTATCTGTCAAGAAATGGGCGTGTTTTAACGTGATCCTACTGCTACGATTGGATAGAGAGGCTGTAACTCCATTCCCTTTCACATCTCTCATATCACTTGGTGCTGTTTACTGCTACTATGAGAACTAGCTCAATGGCGATGATATTTGTGAAATTGTTTTTTTTTTTTTTTTTACATTGGATACAAGTAGAGACTCAGAGCTAGAAAATGGTATATCATACACTACAGTTGAGGAACAATGGGAAAGTAATTCTGTTATGAAAGTTGTAACCTCACTTTTGAGAAAATGTCCCTTGAATGTTTTGGTACACCTACTGGAGAGCTCTTCTTTGTCTACACCCATACAGCATCATTCACACTCTCTTACGCTTTAGCCCCATCCAGCTCTTTAAGGATTCACATGTGAGGCCATGTACTAAACAACCAAAGATTTCAAGACTAAAGGCTGGTTTATACTAAAAGAGTTAGATGCACTATTGTAAAGTGGTTGTTCCACTGGATATCATAAGGTGAATGCACCAATTTGTAAGTCGCTCTGGATAAGAGCGTCTGCTAAATGACTTAAATGTAAATGTAATACTACGGGTGTGTTCGTGAATTCAATCTGGAGTGCCAGAGTGTGCTCAGAGTGCACTTTGGGCATTTGTAAACTCAGAGTTGACAGATTGTCTGTTAATAAATTCAGAGCACTTCCCTCTCGGAATGTTCTGACCTAACAACAGCAGTCAAGCACCCAAGCTAACGTTGGCTAGCTACTTCCAGACACAAATGGGGGGAAAACAGCTCACTGACTATTTTACTCGCCCTAGCAGAGCTGGTTATGCTGTTTTTATGTTATCCAGAGCGTTGGTGACTGCAGCTGCGCTGCTGGCAACAATTTAATTACGCTTTTTTGCCAACATTTCCTGACACCAGCCATATTCAACGGCTGTTGACCATTCGTAAATTCATCAGTTCTTCTTCACTATGGCACACTCAGACGAGTGCTCTGAAATCGGAGTAGATAGCAAAAGCTAATTTACCAGCTACCTCTATCGACAGTATGATAGCATGAACATTCTATTGAAATGGTTACTTGCATAGTGGAGTCTTTTGTTTAGACATGTAGCTAGCTAAACAATTAACCATAATCGCAACTCATAACGTTACTACCATGCATGAATTTGCAGGTAGCTAACCAACCAGGTTCAATGTTAGTTACCTAGCCAACATTAGGCTATAACTAGCAATGAAAATAGCTCTAAGATAAGAATAATATTACTACACAGATCATACACGTAATGTGAGTTAGCGAGCCAGCCAGCTAACGTTAGCTAGCTAGCTAACAGTACGCTTTAACTTGAAATGAAAATGACTTTCTGACAAAATTAGAAATGTGTAATATGTGAAAATGTAGCTAGCTAGACGATCTTATCCACATACATGGATGGACGCTTCTCCCACTCTGTAACAGATGCCATGGCTGCCTTAGTTTGAAGATGTAATCCGGAGACAGGTGTTTTATACAACAGCCTTCTGTGTGTTCTCTTTTCGACTCCGTCTGCATATTTGCAATTAAACGCCAACATTTTCTCCATCACCTTAGCTATCATACTCTAATTCCACCGTGCATTCCAGGATATATGTCAATACAAAGCGCAAATACCCGTCATCCGCATGAAGAAAAGACAGAGAAAAAGGGTGAGGAGGGCGGGGTACCTTGCAAGAATTCGCAGACGAGTAGGTAAACCACCACTACCCTCTGTATTATTGGCCAAAGTGCAATCATTGGAAAACTGGATGATCTATGATTAAGACTATCCTACCAACGGGACATTAAAAACTATAATATCTTATGTTTCACGAGACGTGGCTAAACGACGACACGAATAATAGAGCTGGCTGGCTTCTCCGTGCATCGGCAGGACAGAGCAGCTAAGTGTGGTAAGATGAGGGGCGGGGATGTGTGTCTATTTGTCAATAACTGCTGGTGCACGATGTCTAATATTAAAGAAGTCTCGAGGTATTGCTCGCCTGAGGTAGAATACCTAATAATCATGATAAGCTATAGACCATACTATCTACCAAGAGAGTTCTCATCTATATTATTCGTAGCCGTCTACTTACCACCACAAACCGATGCTGGCACTAAGACCGCACTCAACCAGTAGAATAAGACCATAAGCAAACAAAAAATGCCCATGCAAAAGCGGCGCTCCTAGTGGCCAGAGACTTTAATGCAGGCAAACTTAAATCCGTTTGACCTCATTTCTACCAGCATGTCACATGTGCAGCCAGAGGGGAAAAAAACAAAAAAAACTTTACACCACCTTTACTCCACACACAGAGACGCATACAAAGCTCTCACTCGCCCTCTATTTGGCAAATCTGACCATAATTCTATCCTCCTAATTCCTGCTTACAAGCAAAAACTTAAGCAGGAAGTACCAGTGACTCGGATGACGCAGATGCAACGCTACGGGACTGTTTTGCTGGCACAGACTGGAATATGTTCCGGGACTCATCCAATGGCATTGAGGAGTATACCACCTCCGTCACCGACCTCATCAATAAGTGAATCGACGACGTCCCCCCCACAGTGACCGTACGTACATATCCCAACCAGAAGCCATGGATTACAGGCAACATCGGCACAGAGCTAAAGGCTAGAGTTGCCGCTTTCAAGGAGCAGGATACAAATCCGGACGCTAATAAGAAATCCCGCTATGCCCTCCGACAAACCATCAAACAGGTAGAGCGTCAATACAGGACTAAGATTGAATCCTACTACACCGGCTCCGACGCTCGTCAGATGTGGCACAGCTTGAAAACTATTACGGACTACAAGGGGAAACCCAGTTGCAAGCTGCCCAGTGACGTGAGCCTACCAGACGAGCTAAATGCCTTTTATGCTCGCTTCGAGGCAAGCAACACTGAAGCATGCATGAGAGCACTAGCTGTTCCGGACGACTGTGTGATCACGCTCTCTGTAGCCGATGTGAGCAAGACCTTTAAACAGGTAAAATTCACAAAGTCGCGGGCCAGACGGATTACCTGGACTTGTACTCAAAGCATGCACGGACCAAGTGGCAAGTGTCTTCACTGACATTTTCAACCTCTCCCTGACCGAGTCTGTAACTCCTACATGTTTCAAACAGACCACCTTAGTCCCTGTGCCCAAGATAGCGAAGGTAACCTGCCTAAATGATTACCGCCCCATAGCACTCACGTCGGTAGCCATGAAGTGCTTTGAAAGGTTGGTCATGGCTCACATCAACACCATCATGCCAGAAACCATAGACCCACACCAATTCACATACCGACCAAACAGAGCCACAGATGATGCAATCTCAATTTCACTCCACACTGCCCTTTCCCACCTGGACAAAAGGAACACCTATGCGAGAATGCTGTTCATTGACTACAGCTCAGTCTTCAACACCATAGTACCCACAAAGCTCATCACTAAGCTAAAGACCCTGGAACTAAACACCTCCCTCTGCAACTATATCCTGGACTTCCAGACACGCCGCCCCAGGTGGTAAGGGTAGGCAACAACACATCTGCCACACTGTTCCTCAACACTGGGACCCCTCAGGGGTGCGTGTTAGTCCCCTCCTGTACTCCCTGTTCACCCATGACTGCATGGCCAAGCACGACTCCAACACCATCATTAAGTTTGCTGACGACACAACAGTGGTAGGCCTGATCACCAACAATGATGAGACAGCCTATAGGGAGGTCAGAGACCTGGCGCCAGGACAACAAAGTGTGGTGCCAGGACAACAACCTCTCCCTCAATGTGAGCAAGACAAAGGAGCTGCTCGTGGACTATAGGAAAAGGAGGGCCGAACAGGCCCCCATTAACATAGACGGGGCTGTAGTGATTGAGTCGAGAGTTTCAAGTTCCTTGGTGTCCACATCACCAACGAACTATCATGGTCCAAACACACCAAGTTGTGAATAGGGCACGACAACATATTTTCCCCCTCAGGAGACTGAAAAGATTTGGCATGGGTCCCTAGATCCTCAAAAAGTTCTACAGCTGCACCATCGAGAGCATCCTGACTGGTTGCATCACCAACTGGTAGGGCAACTGCTTGGCATCTGACTGTAAGCTGCGACAGAGGGTAGTGCACACTGCCCAGTACATCACTGGGGCCAAGCTTCCTGACATCCAGGACCTATATACTATGCGTTGTCAGATGAAGGCATAACATTTTTTCTAAGACTCCAGTCACCCAAGTCATAGACGGTTCTCTCTGCTACTGCACGGCAAGCGATACCGGAGCGCCAAGTCTAGGACCAAAAAGCTCCTAGAAAATAACTGAAAACCTAATACGTGTATCTTGCCACAAATTGAGAAACAAGTACTCCAAAGATCTCACAGATGGATTTGAAAATTAAGTGTGACATCTAAAGACGATATATGGTGGCACTTTTTCAGATGGTCATCCTCCTGTAGAGCTCCTAAATGCCATCCACAAGATGCAGCTACAGAGCATTTTTGGAGAGGTGTGCATTGCACTGCGAATCTTCTGCACAATGCCTGTAACAGTTGCTGGAGGTGAACGTGCCTTCGGTAAGCTGAAACTTATAAAGAACTATCTAAGATCTACAATGTGCCAAGACCGGTTGAAGAGCCTTGCCATCCTTTCAATTGAAAACCAGTTAGCTAAAAAATGTAACTTTAAAGACATAAATGAGTTTGAGCACAAAAAGCTCGACACTGGGCTCTAGGTGCAGTGTAACCTCTGACTTTAGTTTACAGGGAACAAACACAAGGACAAATGCCTTAACCTGTTCTACCCAAGCCTGCCCGGGGATGAGCAAAACACTGTTTCAGAGTATTTTCTGTTATGGTTTATCTCCTGTTGAACTTACTCAGGAATGCCCACATAATGTCTTGGCGCTAGAGTTGCAGTTTCACAGATGCTTGTTCTCTGTAGGTACCACATGTATGCCTGCAGTCCACATAGTTAAGGATTTATTAATATTGTGGGTATGTTATTTAGGATATCTTTAGGAGTTATGATAGGGCAGAAGAGGGTTAGCCTTGTTTATAAGAATTGGTAATAAATTATTTAATCTGAAACATGGATCATTGGTAATTTCTTCATTAAAATGGACTACAATACCATATTTAAAAAAATAAATGACCAATTGTGTAGTTATTTACAATAAAGCATCGTAAACATCTCATGACAGACAGCTTTTGTTAACATAAGGAACCAAAAATCTTTGCAATACTGTTAATATAGGCAAAGGATGAAGGTGGAAACTAGAATCTGCACAATTGTAGTATAGAGCAGCAAAAGCTTATAGTTAGTACATTTAATAACACATAGTGTACAGTACGTTATTTTAATCTGAAACATTCTGACTTCTATGTTAGGGGCCCGGTAGCTTTTTCTCTCCATGGGCCCCCAAAATTCTGTCAACACCCCTGCATGTGACAAATACAATTTGATTTCAAAACTTGGTCCTCCAGAAAGTGCAACACCTTTGCAGTTTGACTACGTGATATCTTTCAAAAAAGCTGCATTGCAAAGGATTATGGCTAGTGGGAAGGCTCCTGTTTTTTTTCTGTGACTAAACCAATTAGGCTCGTAATTTAACAATTGTATTTGTATTTACAGATGGCATACACATTTGTCATTAAGGCACATGGAAGTTCACATATTCCAGAAGGCATTTCTGCCCAAAAACGCATTTTGATAAAAAAAAGATAAAAAGTTAACGTTCAAATGACATACGCCTAGTTTTATGAAATGAGTCACATTTGCTTCCAAGCCATAAATGTGCATAGAAAAAGATGAAACAACAATGCACGTTCTGTCTGAATGACTCAAAAAATTGTTTGAGAAGTGAGAACGGACACACACACACACACACACACGTGTGCTGATCTAAGGTTTTCTTAGTCTATAAACATGCAGGAAGATTCTTAAGTATATTGCCAATCCTTACATAGGCATTTTGAAACAATTCTTACCCTATTACGACAATCATCTAATCTGACTATCAACTGTTAATTTATGGATACGATTGCGGTTGGTCAGATCAGCACACCAGTAAATAGCTAACGTTACTCCGCAAGTCAGATGGCTAATTGTTAAAAATGATGCATGTTAAAAATTATAACCAGCTAACGTTAGCTAGTTAAATTGGCTTTTAGCTCCTATCTGACATCTTAGCCCCATGTTAATCTAGAAAGGGTTTGTTATCGTAATCTTTGCTAACAGGTCACATAGGTATCTGCTTAGCTAGCTTGCTTATTGCATGCGTGTCCGGGCACGTCAACACAAGCCTTATTATTAAACTAATATTTGCGACAGGAGGTTGATTTGTCACTTTGTCCATTCATCCATTTCTCAATACTGCACCATTCTGTTGGAGAATGAGCGAGCTTGTTGCTGCTGATTTTCCCAGCTAGACATTCTTCGGCATTGTGCAGTGCTCGTGGCTCAAGCGGTGAGCGGCATAGTAGCAGCCTTGCTATGTAGCGGGACTAATCGGCAAAGCCGATAGAGAAGGGCCGGTAGCTGATAGACTAGAAAAGGCCACTATACCAGCTTGGCTGATTATCGGTCGTTTTCTAATCTGAATGGCATGCTAATAGATGATTTACAGCCACTGTTCTGTTTGATATAACAAGGTTTGATGAAGGGACACAGGAAACAAATGTCTTTCTAATGTAACATTTAGAGTATTTGTGTGCACCCTTGGCTGTGTTAGGGAGCAAATGGACAAGTTAATAATGACTTTGAACCCTCTCAACCAACGCAGTGGAATGATCAGGATATGGCATGTCCCTCAGGAGACACCGTCTGTAGCCAAACAGAGTTACACAGATAGACAGCTCTCGAAGTGACCATAGTGATGGAAGTGATTTCCGGACCCACGTCCTCCTGGTAAGTGTGGGTACACTGCACAGCGAGGGTGCCATCTAGTGCCCTCCTCACTTAGACATGATGCCTCATGCCAGTCAGCTGAACAGACACAATCTCTCATGAATAACAGGAGACAGAGGGAGTTACCGTGATTGATGCAGGCACATGTATTTAACCTTTCTAGAGCTGGATAGAATCTGACAATATAAAGATAAAACAATACTGAATATCAACTATTGAAATGAATGTTTCAAATACATGCAATTTGTGGTGGTAGTTTTAAACTAGGTAAGTGAAAGTATAGTTTCGACAAAAATAGTTTGCATTTGTTCTGATCAAAGGCATACTTGATGGACCATTGAGTTCCTGACCTAAGCAACTCTGACCACTAACATCAAAGTTGCAATTGACAACCTCTCTCATAGAACTACACTAACTCATGACTACACTAAACTGGATTACTATCTCTCATATAGAACTACACTAACTCATGACTACACTAAACTGGATTACTATCTCTCATATATAACTACACTAACTCATGACTACACTCAACTGGATTACTATCTCTCATATAGAACTACACTAACTCATGACTACACTAAACTGGATTACTATCTCTCATATATAACTACACTAACTCATGACTACACTCAACTGGATTACTATCTCTCATATAGAACTACACTAACTCATGACTACACTCAACTGGATTACTATCTCTCATATAGAACTACACTAACTCATGACTACACTCAACTGGATTACTATCTCTCATATAGAACTACACTAACTCATGACTACACTCAACTGGATTACTATCTCTCATATATAACTACACTAATTCATGACTAAACTCAACTGGATTACTATTGGAAGTGACAGTACTTGAACTTTGTTCCTAAACAGCTAGCCTTACAACAATGGTTAGTGTAACTTCTTCCGGCTGATGTCAGCGAGAATCTGTTTTCAGTAAAACATTCCCCCATGTACTTTAAATTGAAAAACCACAAATTTGCTGCAAATGATTAAAATCAATATGAGGCCAGTGGTCTGACATTGACATCTGGAGACAGAAGTCCCTCCAAACCCTGCTACCATCTCCAGCTACAAATCTGTAAAATCAAGTTTAGAGCCAGACAAAGCTGCAGTTGATTACTGCCATACGTCTGCCACAGAGTAAATGCTTCCATCTGCTTAGCCCACCCTCAGTGCAGGGCAAAGGTCACAGAGATGTGCAGTTGTGTGAGATGCTGCAACTGACCAGGCGCGTGCGTGCGTGCGTGCGTGCGTGCGTGCGTGTGTGTGTAAAAAATAAAATAAATAGGACCACGGCAAGATCTGGAGGACGAAAATAAAATAGAGACTCAGGTGGGGCTGCAGCAGCGGGATACTTACAGTAACACGTTCCTCTGAGGGGGTTGCCAAGGTAACGGTTCTCGGAGTCGCAACTGCAACAATGGGAGAGAAAGAGAGAGAGGGGAGTAATAGAGAGGGGGGAGAGAGAGAGGTAAGAGAGAGGGGAGAGAGAGAATGGAAGACATAAAACAATGAGCTTAACAAGAGATATGTCACCTTGCCAAAGACATCACAGTCCTATCACAGACTGTTAATAACATCATCCCTGAGGGTTATTTTGGGCCAGGGAGGAGTGTCCTGAGAAGCCGTTTGTAGAGGTGCTATCTGAGGTGACACTACTGTGTGCTGCTTCAGGTGCTGTCCTCTCCCTGGTTATGATGAGGTGATTTCCCCTGACAGCCCTGTCTGACGATACCTCTCTGTTCTGCTCCGGGGCAGAAGCCATGTATCTGTCTGTGTACTGGGCAGCAGGGGATTTAGTAAGCTACAGACAGCCCAGAACAACTTGAATGCTACTAAAAGAAGGGAGAGGGCAGCTAGGACCTAATAGACGCTTGGAAAATATGATCCAAGTCACAAGTGTTCTTTAGCAACCCCAGTCAGGTGTGTGTAAAACTCAACAAATCCTTCATTTGACCCTGTTGGTCAAGGCAACCACTACAAAGACAATGTTCTGAAAAAGCAGGCGGAGAACTGAACGCAGACTATGGGGAGTCGGAGTACCATGCATGAGGGTGATTGTGGTAGGTGGCATTTGATCATCTGGCTTGGTTTATGAGCCAGGGGTCATTACTGCAGTCCAAACACCCATGTTTATTGCCATAAGCCAACTTCTACAAAACCCAGGGAGGTACCTTGGAAAGGGCAAGAGCGCGTAAAACCATCGCTTTGTAAATACATACTCCACCACTTTGACAAGCCTATCTAAACACATATGATACATTGTCAAATCTGCCCCTTGAGTCAATAAATGGATTCAGAGGTAATGGCTCTGTTTGCAAAGCTGGTCAGGCAGTGGTTACTTAAGCAATAAGGCCTGAGGGGGTGTGGTATATGGCCAACATAACACAGCTAAGCGCTGTTTGTAAGCACGACACAACGCAGAGTGCCTGGATACAGCCCTTAGCCGTGGTATATTGGCCATATACCACAAACACCCGAGGTGCCTTATTGCTATTATAAACTGGTTACCAACGTAATTAGAACAGTAAAAATAAATGTTTTGTCATACTCGTGGTATACGGTCTGATATACCACGGCTGTCAATCAATCAGTATTCAGGGCTCGAACCAACCAGTTTATAAAGATAAATAATGTAGGCAACGGTCACTTCCTTGTGCTTATACATAACAAGACCTGAATTCCATTCAGTGGCTGGACAACCCTTGTTAGGAGGGTTATAAAGTAGCAGTAATGAATATTTCATAGCCAAAGACAGAGCTTTATTCATTATGTATGGTTCTTAAAGAAGGCACTGTGAAAAACAACCCCACAAAACAGCTCAAGAGAACTTCAATTTAAACACAGAGGCCACAGCAGAGTTATAAGGCCTTGTGAGTATAAGAGTCTGAAACCAATTGTATTCCACTTACACAAAGGCAAGGTCAAGACAAAAATATTTTCCAAACAATTATCTTTGTCCTCAGTAAATCTTAGGAACATGACAGTAGTGCTAAGATGCACCAAGGGGACTTTAAAAGGGGCCTCACTCTCCGTCTCCCCAGAGAACACTAACACTTAAACACGACACTCATCTAGGGGCTGGCTGATTAAGCAGCTTATCCTGTGGTAATGGTGCCAAGATGGAGGACCACCCTAGCCTCCTTCCACCAGTCTCTCTGCTGTCTGTCTGGCTGCCTCTCACTCAGAGAAAAAAGCACCACTGTCCTTAGGAACACTTCATCTGCTATTAAGCTGCCACAGTCTCAGCCACAGTCACACTCACTGTGTCCCTGTGGACCCTCAGCATGGCTTTCTCTGTGAGCCGTAACAGAGGGCGGAAGGTTGGAGATTAAAGGTCGCTGTGGGCGTTTGCGTTTTCGTGTGACACACACACACAGACAGAGAGTCTCTATGATGTGTCTGTTAGTGCAGCAGCTGCTGTCAGTAACAAGAGGAACATGCTGAGGTAAATGCTGAGCTGGGAGATTTAAATAGCCAACTTCCCGTCTCACTCACACACACGGACCCACCTATGCCATGACTCCACTGGGCCACACAGCGTGCCAGGCAAGGTGGCGGCAGGAGTGCCAAAATAAACCTCTGAAACGGAGTCTGTTTACTTCCTCTCCTTTGGGTCCTGGGTTCGAGGGGAACACGGATAGAGCTTAGTTGTGAAGGTTAAGATGGAAAGGTTTTGAAGGCTGCTGAGTCTGTCTGTCTGTGTCTGGCTGTCTGTCTGTATGATAGCAAGGAGTCTTAATTAGACACACCACCTAAGAGATACCTTTGATTTCACACTTGTGCATAGACACATACAGTACGAACACACACACACACACACACACATTCAGAGTATTTGATCAGTAATCAAAACAAGCAAACCCACAAGGGGCAGCAGGTAGACTAGTGGTTAGAGCGTTGGGCCAGTAACCGAAAGGTTGCTAGATCTAATCCCCGAGCTGACAAGGTAAACATCTGTCGTTCTGCCCCTGAACAAGGCAGTTAACCCACTGTTCCTAGGCCGCCATTGTATATAAGAATGTGTTCTTAACTGACTTACCTAGTTAAATAAAGGTACAAAAAAATACAATTAAAACACAAGAGCAAATTAGCAGCAGAGCGCAAACAAGGACAGACCTTAGCTAAACAGGTTAACTGTAAGAAAGACCCTGGCCCACAGGCTAGCTTTACATGGAGACAATCCAATAAAACACATGGAGAAATGTGTTGGATTTCACTGAGAAACTATCAGTTAGACTGGTCAACCAGACGGACCGCTGCACTCACGTTTTGAAGCAAATCAGAACGTGAGCTATCACGTGATCAAGCTGGTTCCTCCTGGCTAGCTATCAGTTTTTTCACAGTTCAAACACAAGAATGACTTAGTAATTTAGGTACACTGGCTGTACTGGGATCAGTGTTCCCTTGAAGACCAACCAGTGAGGCTCTATCCATTACTTTTCTTGACCGGGAAAAAAATCTGAAGAGATTATCATAGTGTTTTATGAAATCTGTTATGGCTGACGTTTTTCTGCTTTTTATGTCTTATTTTCTCCCCGACAGCAACGCTTGAATACTGCCTGCTCCACACAGGGAGGCAATTTCAACAGCCACTTAACTTGACATTTATTTGCTCAGTGCAAATGTCCCTTGTCTACCACTTAATGCTCATATCTCCCTCCATCAAAAGTTGCTCTGCCTCGCTGGTGCATGAGCACGCAGGCAGACGCTCACAGGAATACACAGTATACTCACAAACACATACATATTTGAACACACTGTACACAGACACTGTACACAGACACCAGGATTTCCGTTAGACGGTAATAGCTGGCTTTTAGCAACAACAAAAAATGACATTGCGAAATAATGTATTTTAGCCCATTCATTGATGTAAATACCAGTGGATGTAGCGCGAGAGCTGCTGATTCTGCTCAAACAGCTGTTTGTTGCTGCTGGACTGAAACGTGCTTTAATAAGCCCAATCATTGCACAATATTTCTGAAGGCAATCGGGTGTTAAAAACTGTTTTGATGCCACAATTATAAAGAGCTACTATTTTATTTCTCAACTGGTAATTGAAACAAGCTTCCCATTCGCCATTCATGTGCATTGGCAACTAGGCAGACTTCAGCGTGTCACACACCACTTTGCAATGAGCTGGAGGCAGTATGCTTTTTGAAAACATATACTTAATTATTTGAAACCTGAACTTTTTCTACATATGAGGCATGTCTTATCTTGCTTCCAAAAAGCCTAGCCAAGATCCAACCAAACGGCAAATATTTTATAAAGACTTCCATAGGCCATTGAGACCAGTAGCCTTTTTCTCTCATGTTCTATTGGTTTTCAAATCAACTTTTTCATTGTTCAATAGCCAAAAGGCACAATCCACATTCTGATCTGTTGCATGAATCTTATTGTTTTTTAATGTTTTTTTTAATGTAGCCTTAGCTTATTGGTTGTATAAATTTGGGATCTATTGCCCCACAACTGTCCCAGAGTCTGTTTGGAATAGGCCATTTGTTACTCGCACAGAAAGACAAGCTGACCAATAGACCACTTTTCTACTATGAGGGACAGTAGATTGACAAAGGCCAGTGATATTGCTGTTCGTTACTTGTCTTGTTGGCTGAGGAAAAGGAAACGTGGACAGTTATTCTAACATATTCAGTGCGTGGGTTTCAAGTTTCAGGAAGCTAATTTTCACCATAAAAATGATCCTTTATAAGAAAGCAGTTCATGCATCCTCACAATGGCAGACTTATGTAAGATAGCCTACTATTCATAATGTCATGACTAGATTGGATAGTCATAATATAGGCTAAGAATACACTACATAACCAAAATAATGTGGACACCCCCTTGTCAAACATCTCTCATTCCAACATCATGGGAGTTAGTCTCCCCCCTTTGCTGCTATAACAGCCTACACTCTTCTGGGAAGGCTTTCCACTAGATGTTGGAACATTGCTGCGGGGACTTGGTTCCATTCACCCACAAGAGCATTAGTGAGGTCAGGGACTGATGTTGGGCGATTATGCATGGCTCAGATTTCCCTTCACTGGAACTAAGGGGCCTAGCCCGAACCATGAAAAACAGCCCCAGACCATTATTCCTCCTCCACCAAACTTTACAGTTGGCACTATTTCCTGGCATCCACCAAACCCAGATGTGTCCGTCGGCCTGCCAGATGGTGAAGTGTGATTCATCACTCCAGAGAAAACGTTTCCAATGCTCCAGAGTCCAATGGTGGCGAGCTTTAACCCATTCCAGCCGACGCTTGGCATTGTGATCTATAGGCATTGTTTTTTTATTTTTTTTATTTAACCTTTATTTACAATGCCGGCCTAGGAACAGTGGGTTAACTGCCTTGTTCAGGGGCAGAACGATAGATTTTTACCTTGTCAGCTCGGGGACTCGATCCACCAACCTTTCGGTTACTGGCCCAACGCTCTAACCACTAGGCTACCTGCCGCGGCTGCTCGGCCATGGGAACCCTTTTCATGAAGCTCCCGACAAACAGTTATTGTGCTGATGTTGATTCCAGAGACAGTTTGGAACTCGGTAGTGAGTGTTGCAACCGAGGACAAACACTTTTTACATGCTACATGTTTAGCACTCGGCGGTCCCATTCTGTGAGCTTGTGTGGCCTACCACTTCGCGGCTGAGCCGTTGCAGCTCCTAGACAATAACAGCACTTACAGTTGGTCATAGCAGCTCTAGCAGGGCAGAAATTTAACGAACTGACTTGTTGGAAAGGTGACATCTTATGACGGTGCCACGTTGAAAGTCACTAAGCTCTTCAGTAAGGCCATTCTACTGCCAATGTTCGTCTATAGAGATTGCATGGCTGTGTGCTCGATTTGATACACCTGTCAGGAATGGGTGTGGCTGAAATAGCCGAATCCACACATTTTTAAGGGGTTCCACATACTTTTGTATATACAGTGCATTCGGAAACTATTCAGACCCCTGGACATTTTCCACCCTTATTAAAAATGGATTAAATTGTTTTTTCGCCCTCATCGATCTACACACAATACCCCATAATTAAAAATTAAAAACGGTTTGTTTTTTTGCAAATTGGAATTTCACATTTACATAAGTATTCAGATCCTTTACTGCCCCTTTTTTGTTGAAGCACCTTTGGCAGCGATTACAGCATCAAGTCTTCTTGGGTATGACGCTTCAAGCTTGGCACACCTATATTTGGTGAGTTTCTCCCACTCTTCTCTGCAGATCCTCTCAAGCTCTGTCAGGTTGGGTGGAGAGCGTTGCTGCACAGCTATTTTCAGGTCTCTCCAGAGATGTTTGATCGGGTTCAAGTTCGGGCTCTGGCTGGGCCACTCAAGGACATTCAGAGACTTGTCCCAAAGCCACCCCTGCATTGTCTTGGCTGTGTGCTTAGGGTCATTGTCTGTTGGAGGGTGAACCTTCGCCCCAGTCTGAGATCCTGAGCGCTCTGGAGCAAGTTTTCATCAAGGATCTCTCTGTACTTTGCTCCGTTTATAATTCCCTCGATCCTGACGAGTCTCCCAGCCCTACCGCTGAAAAACATCCCCACAGCATGATGCTGCCACCACGCTTCACCGTAGAGACTGTGCCAGGTTTCATCCAGACGTGACGCTTGTCATTCAGGCCAAAGTGTTCAATCTTGGTTTCATCAGACCAGAGAATCTTGTTTCTCATGGTCTGCTTGGTTTTTGCTCTGACATGCACTGTCAACTGTGGGACCTTATGTAAACAGGTGTGTGCCTTTCCAAATAATGTCCAATGAGTTGAATTTACCACAAGTAGACTCCAATCAGTTTGTAGAAACAGCTCAAGCCTGATCAATGGAAACAGGATGCATCTGATCTCAATTTCGAGTCTCATAGCAAAGGTTCTGCATACTTATGTAACTAAGATATGTTTTTTATTTTAAATACATTTACAAAAATGTCTAAAAACCTGTTTTCACTTTTTCATTATTAGGTAGTGTGTGTAGATTAATAAGATGTGTGTTGTATTTTTATACATTTTAGATTAAGGCTGTAACGTAATAAAATGTGGAAAAAGTCAAGGGTTCTGAATACTTTCAGATTGTATAACGCAATCAGCACCGCGTAGTGGTTTAGAGTAACCTTGGCTACATCAGATAACCTACATTTCTTCTGCTTTCTTTGCACAGGAAAATGTGGCCTTTATTAGACACATTTCAGGCAATTCTACTACACTTTATTTGGAGACATTAGCTGAATATTTTTTATCTATGACAAAAATGACAGGGTAGGCTTCTCTGCTGACACTGACAAACAGATCAATAAAAACAACGCTGTCTGATCCATATAAATCGGCCAACGAAAAGGGGAGACAAATACATCTAACCTGGAGGGGGAAATTATTGTCCAAAAACAAACAAAAGTGGCACTGACCTAATGATAAAGACCGTGAATATGCACACGCAACGGGGATATGGTCGAAGTTCTCCGCTGGTGCCAATACTTTCCACTCAATTAAATTCCGAATTTTGAGAAGACAGATTGGAGTCTTTTCATTGTCTTCTCTTTACAGCAATAGCCGTTTGTTTTCCAAAATGTTTTCCCGCTATTGAATTTTTAAATATTGCGGTTTGCCTGGCTGGGTATCTCTGCTTTTCACTGACAGTCTCAACTCAATCATCTACTTGGTATTTTCTGCGCGCTCTGCCCAAAATTACGGGCCCTTCCGACTAACCTAGGCAATGTGATTTAAAACGATCCACCATATATTTTTTTTTAAAGACGCTAATGATCCTCTGTGGACAAATCATGCTTTCTGGTGTAGTAGCCTATTCTGAATGATTTTATTTATTTATGTAATAGACAGAAGTAAGCTAAACAGGCGTTATAATTTTGTCAATTTAATTTAATTTACTTTAGGGAAAGCTTGGTATTCTAACATCTTCAAATCGCATGCTGTTGCATCAGAGTTGCATGTTCTGTTAAGATGAATTACCTTAAACTGAATGGGATTTCTGTCATTCTGAGACAGAATGCCCTAATCAGGTTACACAAACAATGCATATGGTTCCAGTAAATTTCTTACATTTCCGGTAAATTAAAATGCTGCCGGTCAAATGTCCGGCGCCACACTTTCTTAACGGAAACCCTGACACACACACACACATCTGTACATGCACACACACACACACACATATCTGTACATGCACACGCACACACACACACTGAAATTGAAACCAGGGAAGCACTCCAGAGGTTGACAGGGGTTGAGATAAGAATATGAATTGGATTTCTTTCCTTCTTGTTCCAATTTGACTGTGTGGCCTAGATCCACAGCCCTCCCCTGCCACTACAATGACCCTACAGTAACTACGTAACCCACTAACCTCACCTCATGACCTCCAAACCTGGACACTGACCACTGAACCCACACACACAGCATCAGGCTCCATACCTTATTCCCCTGCTCTACGTGTGACTGGAAACCAATCATGCGTCCCGCCTCACACCATGTGCCCAGCTCCTGGCAATCAGACATAGGCAACAGTGCAGAGACAAAATACTGCACAACAGTCTGTTTGTGAGAAAGAGAGCGAGACAGAGAGAGAGACAGAGAAATGTGTGCGAGTGGACCTGCATGGGTCCTTTATTCTCTCTTTTTCATCTTGCAAGTGGAAATGAAGGAAGGACACAATTCATTCTATTTACACTCTCCTCCATATTTATTTGGACAGTTAATTTGGCACTATACTCCAGCATGTTGGATTTGAGGTGAAATGTTTCATATGAGGTGACAGTAGAGAATGGCACCTTTTATTTGAGTGCATTTTTATACATACAGTATCTGTTTTACCATTTAGAAATGAAAGCACTTAATGTACAATATCTACACTGAACAAAAACATAAATGTAACATGTAAAGTGTTGGTCCCATGTTTCATGTGCTGAAATAAAAGATCCCAGAAATGTTCCATAACCACAAAAAGGATATTTCTCTCAACTGTTGTGGACAAATTGTTTATATCCCTGTTAGTGAGCATTTCTCCTTTGCCAAGATATTCCATCCACCTGACAGGTGTGGCATATCAAGAAGCATGATCATTACACAGGTGCACCTTGTCCTGGGAACAAAATGTGCAGTTTTGTCACAACGCAACAGATGTCTCAAGTTTTGAGGCAGCCTACGGAGAGCTTGGGATTTAAAAATATGAAACGGGGGAAAAAAACAATTGTTTGAGGAAAATAACTTCTAAATACAATGCTCTCTTGTTTCATGATGGGTATGGACACGTGGGCTACATCATGGAGGAGGTTTTACACACATCCAAAGCATGGCTAAAATAATGTAGGCCTGCCTACAATAACATTTTATAAAATCAATATTGGTCACATACACGTGTTAAGCAGATGTTATTGCGGGTGTAGTGAAAAGCTTGTAACAGAGACAGCATACATACCTACAGTGCATTCGAAAGTATTCAGTCTCTTTCCACATTTTGTTACGATACAGCCTTATTCTAAAATGGATTCAACATTCCCCCCCCCCCCCTTATAAATCTACACTATGGCTGTCCCTGACTAAAAAAAGATCTCGGTTGACCAAGAGTTGTCTGTTCTTTCGACCAATCGATTGGTTGACATTTTTAAATGTCGATTTTTCCATATATTGACACATACTATGTATTTAATCAAATCAACTATATTCACTGAGCTTGTCTGATACTTTAAGCACACGGTTTTATTAAATAATTAAGACACACAAATGACTAGAGGGAGTCCGACCAGCAATTGATTTGATTGTGCTGGGCAGGGCTCAGACTTGCTGAGCTGTGTAAAAAAAAATGTTTTAAAAGACAGCAAGTGACTATGTGACTAGCACCCGTTGTCTCCCTCTCCTCCCTGCTGCAGCGACCACCACAGAACATCGACAGTGTTTATCGCGCTGTCCGTGTTGCTGAAGCTGCAACATAATTACAGTAATTTATGACTGAAAAGTTCTGTTATCGAAATCCCTCATTTGTTTAGGAAAAACATTCCCTATTCCCTCAACCCTTGCTCTCTTTACGTGACATGTATGCATCGCATGCACGTGACCAAAGACCTATTCGCACGGGACTAGTATTACTAGAGAACGTTGGTTGTAATTATTCCTCCAGAATGTCAGCTATTCCAAAGGATGATTCGGACGGGATTTGTTTTTTCCCCAAACTTCCCCATGTCACATAATTCTGAATTTTTCCCCAATAAATTTAAAATTATGACAAAAGCCTGGAGGTTTTTATTCTAGGCGTGAAGATACATGTCCAGGTGATAGGGCCACAGTGATAACTCCAGCTTGGTTCCCAAGTTTCTAAACCATACCGAACAATCTTTCCTATAGTGTGGGACCTTATATAGACAGGTGTTTGCCTTTCCAAATCATGGCCAATCAATTAGATTTACCACAGGTGGACTCCAAACAAGTTGTAGAAACATCTCAAGAATGATCAATGGAAACAGGATGCACCTGACCGCAACTTTGAGTCTCATAGCAAAGGCTCTGAATACTTAATTAAAAAAAGGTATTTCTGTTCTTAATTTGTTTTCGCATTGGTATTGTGTGTAGGTTAGGGCTGACCCCATTTAGTCGACTAGTCGATTGTTTGGTCAATAGGCTGTTGGTCGACCGAGATTTCTTTAGTCGAGCAGGAATTGGCGCCTTTTCCCAGATTATGTTGCTATGTGCATAATAGCAAAGTTAGCCAGCATATTGGTGTTGAGAACGATGCCGGAGGCAGCAGCAGAATCTGGAGATGAGAAAAAAGCCCTTGGCTTATTGTCGAAAAAAAGTGAGGAGAGAGAAAACCTGAACTTAATTAGATCTATAATCAATAGTCTAACTGTTAAATGTGCTTGGCTTTATAAATCATCAATATTTCTACATAAACAAAGTCAGATCCTGCTTCTATTGCCTGTTTGAGTGATTGTTTAATAGCATACTGATTCCGTAAGCACCAAATCTCACGCAACGACATGTCAAGTAAACAATTTCACAAATGTGGCTGTTTTTAATCTGTGCTTTGCTGTAATAAAGGCTTTAGAACGTTCAGTCAAAGAAATAATCTAACATAAATCATGTAGCAGATATAGGATATGGTAGAAAGAGTATGTGGTCTTTTCGTGGACCGGCCTCGATTTGGTCCAAACATAGACGTCTATAAGTACAGAGATCCTTGATGAAAACCTGGTCCAAAGTGCTCAGAACCTCAGACTGGGGTGAAGGTTCACCTTCCAACAGGACAACAACCCTAAGCACACAGCAAAGACAACGCAGGAGTGGCTTCGGGACAAGTCTCTGAATGTCCTTGAGTGGCCCAGCCAGAACCCGGACTTGAACCCGATCGAACATCTCTGGAGAGAGTTTATGAAAATAGCTGTGCAGCCACACTCCCCATCCAACCTGACAGAGCTTGAGAGGATCTGCAGAGAAGAATGGGAGAAACTTCCCAAATACAGGTGTGGCAAGCTTGTAGCGTCATACCCAAGAAGACTCAAGGCTATAATCGCTGCTAAAAGTGCTTCAGAGTAAAGGGTCTGAATACTTATATAAATGTGATATTTCAGTTGCTTATTTTTAATAAATTAGCAAAGATTTCAAAAAAAATTTATTTTTGCTTTGTCATTATGGGGTATTGTGTGTAGATTGATGAGAAAAAAAATACATTTAATACATTTAAAAATAAGGCTGTAACAAAATGTGGAAAATGTCAAGGGGTCTGAATACTTCCCGAATGCACTGTAGATAAAAAGGGAATGTCAGCTCACTTTTGCTCCTCTCAAACTTGATGTTTTAATAAAGCTTTGATGATTAAGATTAATTTCCAAGAGGTCTCATAAGCTAAACACATTATCAACGGTCTTGAAAAAATTACTGTTTTATGTTTCAGCGAGCTGATATAATTGCATTTATTTATTTTATTTAATCTTTATTTAACTAGGCAAGTCAGTTAAGAACAAATTCTTATTTACAATGACGGCCTACACCGGCCAAACCCTAACCCAGACGACGCTGGGACAATTGTGCACTGCCCTATGGGACTCCCAATCACGGCTGGTTGTGATACAGCCTGGAATCGAACCAGGGTCTGTATTGACGCCTCTAGCACTAAGATGCAGTGTCTTAGACTGCTGCACCACTTGGGAGCCATATAAGACAAGTAAATTGCCGAACATGGCGTTAGGGCTGGAAAATGCCAGTGCGACAGTTTTTACATGATAAAATTGCTAACTAATGTGCGTTTGACACTAACCGCCTTAACGCCTACCGAACATAGAACCCTAAATGCACTATGCATTATGTGGGTTGAATGCTGTAAAACAATAAAACAATTAATAACAGTTCCATGATGGTAGTGACTGCCCATTACTGCTTATCACTTATTAATCATAATTAATTCACATTAAAATATGTTTTATTTGATGAATATAATTTCATTCCAAGTCATCATCTCATCTCTAAAGCTCTGCTGCTGTCTGACAAAAATCACTATTTTAGGAGTTATTAAAAGTAAATAAGTCATACTTTTATGACTGCTGAATACCAACTATCAATCACTTAGATCATGCATTTTCAGGCTCACAAAGCAACTGTTTTCTATCCCTCTCGATCTCGTGTTCTCTTCTCATTCGCCTGGTCTGCTCCACACCGTTGTCTCTTCTCAGTCACCGTGTCTGCTCCACACCGTTGTCTCTTCTCAGTCACCGTGTCTGCTCCACACCGTTGTCTCTTCTCAGTCACCGTGTCTGCTCCACACCGTTGTCTCTTCTCAGTCACCGTGTCTGCTCCACACCGTTGTCTCTTCTCAGTCACCGTGTCTGCTCCACACCGTTGTCTCTTCTCAGTCACCGTGTCTGCTCCACACCGTTGTCTCTTCTCAGTCACCGTGTCTGCTCCACACCGTTGTCTATTCTCAGTCACCGTGTCTGCTCCACACCGTTGTCTCTTCTCAGTCACCGTGTCTGCGCCACACCGTTGTCTCTTCTCAGTCACCGTGTCTGCGCCACACCGTTGTCTTTTCTCAGTCACCGTGTCTGCTCCACACCGTTGTCTCTTCTCAGTCACCGTGTCTGCTCCACACCGTTGTCTCTTCTCAGTCACCGTGTCTGCTCCACACCGTTGTCTCTTCTCAGTCACCGTGTCTGCGCCACACCGTTGTCTCTTCTCAGTCACCGTGTCTGCGCCACACCGTTGTCTTTTCTCAGTCACCGTGTCTGCTCCACACCGTTGTCTCTTCTCAGTCACCGTGTCTGCTCCACACCGTTGTCTCTTTTCAGTCACCGTGTCTGCTCCACACCGTTGTCTTTTCTCAGTCACCGTGTCTGCGCCACACCGTTGTCTCTTCTCAGTCACTGTGTCTGCTCCACACCGTTGTCTCTTCTCAGTCACCGTGTCTGCTCCACACCATTTTTATTATAGCTCAGTGCTCGGCACAGACCAGACAAGTTTAAAGGGGCGCGCAATGGATTTTGGTCATTGTAGTTAATTACCAAATTTTCTGCACTAAACTATGTTGAATATTGGCCTGTTGGAAACTCCCTACAACAATCGCACAGTGCAGGCTTGATCTGATTTATTTATAGAGAAACTGCACATTGAGCTCATAGGGAAAAAAACAAATGAAATGGAATTAAAATAATTGAACTGACATCGGCCAATTTGTTGTTTAAACACACTTCTAAATTGAACCTGATATTGCCATGATTAAGAAAAATCATGAATGAATCACGAATAACGATAAGTGAGATGCCGTTCAGAGGCTACAACAAAACACGCTAAACTCTAACTATTACCAATAACATGGGAAGGTAGCATTTTTGGGGGTATCATATTTTTGCCTCTAACCTTCTCACTCATTATTAGTCATGATGCATTCATGATTATCCATAATCATGGTAGCATCCACGTGAATATAGAAATGTTCTTCTATTCTTACTTACAACAAAAGTGACTCCAAAATGGCACAAGACATTATTCATCCCCATTCAGTTCCTATTGAACAGAACATAATCCAAAACAGAACCAAAACAAACCACTAATATATCCAACAAGTTGTGCAAGGAATATGGGACCAAATACTCAACTTTGGACTATTTCAATACACTATATGTGAATTTTTCCAAATAGTTATGACTTCTTCAAATAGGGGAACTAGATATAGTTGAAGTCGGAGGTTTACATACACCTTAGCCAAATAAATTTAAACTCAGTTTTTCACAATTCCTTAAATTTTATTATAGTAAAAATCCTCATGATGCCATCTATTTTGTGAAGTGCACCAGTCCCTCCTGCTGCAAAGCACTCCCACAACATGATGCTGCCACCCCCGTGCTTCACGGTTGGGATGGTGTTCTTCGGCTTGCAAGCATCCCCCTTTTTCTTCCAAACATAACGATAGTCATTATGGCCAAACAGTTCTATTTTTGTTTCATCAGACCAGAGGACATTTCTCCAAAAACTACGATCTTTGTCCCCATGTGCAGTTGCAAACCGTAGTCTGGCTTTTTTTATGGCGGTTTTGGAGCAGTGGCTTCTTCCTACTGAGCAGCCTTTCAGGTTATGTCGATATAGGACTTGTTTTACTGTGGATATAGATACTTTTGTACCTGTTTCCTCCAGCATCTTCACAAGGTCCTTTGCTGTTGTTCTGGGATTGATTTGCACTTTTCGCACCAAAGTATGTTCATCTCTAGGAAACAGAACGCGTCTCCTTCCAAATTTTTAAAGGCACAGTCAACTTTGTGTATGTAAACTTCTGACCCACTGGAATTGTGATACAGTGAATTAGAAGTGAAATAATCTGTCTGTAAACAATTGTTGGAAAAAACTATAGTTTTGGCAAGTCGGTTAATGAGTTTTAATGAGTTTTAATTGCTCCAACCTAAGTGTATGTAAACTTCCACCTTCAACTGTACATAAAATGTTTTCATTTCTAAATGGTAAAACAGATATGTATGAAAATACCCTCAAATAAAACCTTACATTCTGTACTAAAATGCTGGAGCATAGATCCAAATATTTAGCTTCAATGTCCTAATATATTTGGAGAAGAGTGTAAAGTATGTGTATGTGCCCCAGCTCGTGTGGTGTGTGGCGTGTGTGTGTGTGTGTGTGTGTGTGTGTGTGTGTGTGTGTAGCCTTTGTACAGTGGGCCAGCAAGCTTGATGTCCACACTGCAGATCTAAGCAGACAAAGGCACTGTGAGCCAACGTTGGAGCAAAGGACAAACGGCCCCCCCAGAGAATGAATAACACAACCACTCCTGGCCTCGCTTACTCTTATTTGACATTTCAGAGAACATAGCACACACACATACACACACACACACACACACACACACACAGATAAGGCTGACAAACACACACACTCACTATACTTACATCTACAAAGATAAACTAATACATCACAAGCACACACAAGTAAAACCACACTCTCACGCACAACACATACACACACACACAGGCACAACACACACACAAACAGTTTCAGGTTGGCATTCGCAGAGGAACCCTGCTCTTGCTAATGGTTCCTTTATTGCAGCCAGTCAGAGTGTGCACATCTGCTGAAGCAGAGGGACGGGGGCCTTACCGCCAGCCGAGGGGAAATCGATCGTTCATAATCAAAATGGCAAATAAATGTCTTCCATTACACACAGCCATTTTGAGAAAGCTCTCTGGAAGGAAAAAAATAATAGTTTTGACGGCGAAAGAATTTGATGGGAAGCGTACGTGACAAATCAAGGAGTCGCACTGCGCAGGCAGTGCAGGGAACAAATATAAATACACGCGGGAAGTCAACTGCTCCCACTCACAACACTTCAAGACTGAGGGAAGGACGACTAATGAATATGGGAAAGCGGGGATGAGGGAAATTATTTTCCCAAGTTGCTGACAAATGTCCAAATTTGTGGAAAACAGTGACCGTCCACGTTCACCATTCCCCAACTTTTTCGATTTGAGTGTCCTTCCGAGTTTTGCGGGTCAAAAACAACATTTGTGCCATGCATGGTTTAATCAATCTCACGTTGAATCTCTTTTTCTGTGGCCTAGTTTCATACCGTTAACATATTTTTTGAGGAGTCATGAAGCTACTGTAAACAAGCAATGTGGTTTAGATTGAATAGGGCATTTAGTGTGGGCAGAAAAATCTAACTGCCCAGACATTTTTGATGATCAGCACTTTGAACATCAGAAACACCTGAATCAACTTCTACTATTCATAATTTCCCCTCATCTCAGCAGGCTAAAACTGTTTACCAGAACAAACAAATATACATCTGAAATCAGCGGTTAACATTTGTTGTTTGCTTGATGCAAAACTCTTTTTGAATCGCATCCCAAATTGCAATCTATTCATAAAACAAAAACACACAAATCAGCCTGTGTAAGTGCTCTGCTTGACATGGAAAGAAAAGCTTGTGGTTTATACGTAGAACGTGCAGGCATCGTCCCCTTGGTCAGTTGTGTAACTCATGACAGTCACATGGTAATAATGTGTGTGCGGTATGAAATGAGGCTTGCTCTAATGTGACAGGTACTTAATAGCTGAGACCAAATGCTGTTTTCGAGTGTGAATGCGCGTGCAGGAAAGTGCACAGCTTGATAGTCCTGTAAAAGGAGCAGCGGTCAAATGGTAATGACAGAGATGTCCCTTTTGGAAAACAAAACCTTCTCACTCGTATGCAAAGCATTAAAAAGACACCGCTACAAAATACACGTGCACACATGACTTGACATTCACAGAGGGACGATAATAAACATGCATGCACTCTCATTCTCTTAATAAATCTCTCAATCCCTCGGACACCTGCATGCAAACTCAAACACGCGCACCTGCACACACAGGAGCCCTCCAGAGTTGAGCAGGCCTCATTAGAACATAACAGTACCAGTGACAGCAGCGCACTTCTCCACTCCAGGATTTATTGATGCAGCATTTTTCACCCTGCCTTTACCCCCCCGGTGAAAGCACTTAGGGGTATTATAGTGCAGCACAGGGCCAGCCTGGCACTCCGATGGCACAAACAAACACACTGGGTGATGCGCCCCCTGTGCCAACCCCATTACTGGTATTAAAGCCTTGGCTAAGGCCCCAAACGCACATTAAGAAAGGGCCAAATTGCTGACACTGCAAGGGGGTTCAGAGAGGGTACAGCCCCACAACTCATCCCAAACTAGTGGGATATACCATTGACATTGTAGGAGCTAGAATCATCCTACACCAAATAAGGTTCTTGAGAGCGATGCCATAGGGTAACCATTTGATGGGTCTCTGAATAACCATAAATGGGATGGTTCTTTGAAGAACCATACAAAAGTCCAAACCCAGAATCAGAAATTAATAGCCCTGCTGTAGGGTTTTAAACCTTATTTGCATATTTCCCAGGGTGCCTGCTCTCACTACTGGTGTCCTCCAGGGTACGGTTCTAGGCCCTCACTTGGCTCTGTCATATCCTCACATGGTCTCTCCTATCATTGCTATGTGGATGATACTCAACTACCTTTCTCCTTCCCCCCTACTGACACCCAGGTGGCGACACGCATCTCTGCGTGCCTGGCAGATATCTCAACTTGGACGTCGGCCCACCACCTCAAACTCAACAAGTCGGAACTGCTCTTCCTCTCGGGGAAGGCCTGCCCGCTCAAAGACCTCTCCATCATGGTTGACAACTCCACAGTGTTGCCCTCCCAGAGTGCAAAGAACCTTGGTGTGACCCTGGACAACACCCTGTCGTTCTTTGCAAACATCAAAGCAGTGATCTGCTCCTGCAGGCTCATGCTCTATAACATCTGTAGAGTACAACCCTACCTCACACAGGAAGCGGCGCAGGTCCTAATCCAGGCACTTATCCTCTCCCATCTGGACTACTGCAACTCGCTGTTGGCTGGGCTCCCCACTCTACAACATCTGTAGAGTACGACCCTACCTCACACAGGAAGCGGCGCAGGTCCTAATCCAGGCACTTATCCTCTCCCATCTGGACTACTGCAACTCGCTGTTGGCTGGGCTCCCCACTTGTGCCATCAAACCCCTGCAACTTATCCAGAACGCTGCAGCCCGCCTAGCTTTCAACCTTACCAAGTTCTCTCATGTCACCCCGCTCCTCTGCACACTCCACTGCCTTCTAGACGAATCTCGCATCCACTACAAGACCATGGTACTTGCCCACGAAGCAGCAAGAGGACCTGCCTCTCCCTACCTTCAGGCTATGCTCAAACTCTACATCCCAACCCCAGCACTCCGTTCTGCCACCTCAGGTCTCTTGGCCCTCCCACCCCTACGGGAGGGCAGCTCCCGCTCAGCCCAGTCCAAGCTCTTCTCTGTCCTGGCACCCCAATGATGGGACCAGTTTCCCCCCCTGAAGCTAGGAAAGCAAAGTTCCTGCTAATCTTCCAAAAATATCTGATACACTACCTCTTCAAACAGTATCTTACATAATCCTCCTCTTCACCTCAACCCCCCCTTCTAGCTCTGACTGTACGGATAGCTCCGTTATTGAGGAAACATGTCGTTTCTATGCCTGTGATATGTGCTTGTCCCACCTAACTATCTTAAGATGATTGCACTAACTATAAGTCGCTCTGGATAAGAGCATCTGCTAAATGTCTCAAATGTAAATGTACCTTTCCAGTGAATTTACCAGTACCATGACTGTGTTTATAGTGAGGAGTATTAAACCTGTCACCTGTGATAAAAAGAAGCGCACTATGGTACACAGAATCCAAGGGTTTTAAAGTAGAGCTGGCAGGAATGTTGCCTGTACAAACTGTTTCCTGCTGTTTAGGGAGAGGCGTGATCTATTTCTATATTCAAAAGGTACTCACACATCTGAGCTATCTTTGTTGCAGGTGCATGGTAACAATTGAATAACACGAGAGAAAAAATAAGAAAGCTTTACGTAAAGTTTAATAAAAGAGCAGTGATACTAGCAAGAAGTGTGCAGGTTTCTTCTCATGATCTACTTCTATAAAAGAAGCATACTTTAAATCTCAGCTTCTTAACTAGCTCATCCGTATGTTTTTTAAACGTCACATTTTTGTCAATCCAAAAGCCAAGCTATTTATAGGCAGGAATCTGCTCGATGGGAGAACCATCCAATGCATAAATGTGTAAACCATCATATTTCTACAAGAATTAGAAAACAACATTCATAGATTTTTTCCCTGCATTAAGTACCAAAATGGGCCTTTCAGATTTTCTGATGAACAGTAGATGCCATGTCAAGAACCCCACACTTAACTCAAAGGTTATTTATTTGGTAAGAGTTCTCCAAGGAACCTTAAAAGAGTTGAGGAACAAGCATTTAAGAACCTTCAATTTCTTCAACATATGTCTCATAGTGGAATGATGCAAAAAGGTCAAAAAAAAAAAAAAAAGGTACTCACAGCTGGCACTGGTCTCCCTTGATTCCCTTGGTTTGGCAGTAGCATTTCCCCGTCGACACCTGGCACAGATTGGCATGCCCGTTGCACTTGCAGGCTACCATGGTCAAAGAAAACAAATGGAGGAGAAAGAAAGAGAGAGGAGAGGGGGGGAAAGAGGAAAACACTGTCAGTCATCTCACAATGATGCACAACCCACAAACCAGAGAGTCAGACAATCAGACAGGAGAGTGACAGGACTGAATACAGCCCGTAGCTCTGGGCCATATCTGAATGATGCAACATCTTCTTGGACCGTTCTGCTTATGACTAATTACCATACTCTCTGGTGGCAAAAGGGTCAAGACTGGTGACCTCACCTAACCCGAAGGTCAGTGACCTTGGGTTAGCCAGAGAGGAGTGACAGTGAGTCACATCATTTGATGATTGCAGAGGGCAAAACAGCATTGAATATAAACATATTGCACACTCAAGAGCAACATTAGGCAGATACAATTTGAATGTTTACAGCAAGTCAATGTTTAAATCATGACTGTTAGCTTCTGCATATATGCTGACCAGAAAACTTGGGGATACAATGATAAGATGAAAATGATGTGACTAGGAATGTGTTTAGAGTTACTCATTCTGAGCAATCCAAGGGAGTGCAGAGGGTAGAACAATGTTTCAGAGCACTCAGGTCAAGGTAACCTGGGGCTTCTCTTGTGCCATTATGAGTCTAAGTACATGATTGTACTGAGGTAAACAACAAGTAGTCGTGGGAAAGGGAATTGTATTTGTATTTCACTGTAGGTAAATAAAAAGTTCCATCCTCCATGAAAGTTTTGAAAGACTGCAGGAGAGTGAATGTCTGAAAAGGACAGAGAGAGAGAAATTCCTCACGAACTGAGGATAATAATATACTATGATTTTGGTGATTTCCATAAAATGTTATCCATAGATGGGTCCTTTGGAGGAAGGATTGTTGACATACAGAACCAGTCAAAAGTTTGGACACACCTCATTCAAGTTTTTTTTAAACTATTTTCTAGATTGCAGAATAATAGTGAATACATCAAAACTATTAAATAACACATATGCAATCATGTAGTAACAAAAAAGTTTTAAATATATTTTATATTTGAGATTCTTCAAAGTAGCCACCTGGCTTCAAAGTAGCCCTGGTAAGGCCTTGATGACAGCTTTGCACAACAGGTGTGCCCTGCTAAAAGTTAATTTGACACTCCATTGCAGTGCTAGCTGTGCCACTAAAGATTCTGGGTTCGGTGTTTCCTCTGACACATTGGTGCGGCTGGCTTCCAAGTTAAGTGGGAATTGTGTCAAGAAGCAGTGCGGCTTTGTTGGGTTGAGTTAGGAGTACGCACGGCTCTCGACCTTCGCCTCTCCTGAGTCCGTACGGGAGTTGCAGCGATGAGACAAAACTAACTACCAATTGGATACCACGAAATTGGGGAGAAAAAAGGGTAAAAAAAAGTAAAAAAATAGTTTGTGGAATTTCTTTCCTTCTTAATGTGTTTGAGCCAATCAGTTGTGTTGTGACAAGGTAAAAACATTTTTTTAAACCTTTGTTCAAGTCAGTTACAAACAAATTCTTATTTATAAATGATGGCTACCCCACCCAAACCCTAACAACGCTGGGCCAATTGTGTGCTGCCCTATGGGACTCCCAATTACGGTCGGTTGTGATACAGCCTGGAATCGAACAAGGGTCTGTAGTGACGCCTCTAGCACTGAGATGCAGTGCATTAGACCGCTGCGCCACTTGGGAGCCCTGGTAGGGGTGGTATATAGAAGTTAGACCTATTTGGGAAAAGACCAAGTCCATATTAAGGCAAGAACGGGTCGAATAAGCAAAGAGAAATGACAGTCCATCATTACTTTAAGACTTGAAGGTCAGTCAATACGGAACATTTCAAGAACTTTGAAAGTTTCTTGATGTGCAGTTGCAAAACCTCTCAAACCTATGATGAACCTGGATTGTCACAGGAAAGGAAGACCCAAAGTTACCTCTGCTGCAGAGGATAAGTTCATTAAAGTTACCAGCCTCAGATTGCAGCCCAAATAAATGCTTCATAGAGTTCAAGTAAAAGACACATCTCAACAGCAACTGCTCAGAGGAGACTGTGAATCAGGCCTTCATGGTCTAATTGCTGCAAAGAAACCACTACTAAAAGGACACCAATAATAAGAAGAGACTTGCTTGGGCCAAGAAAAACAAGCAATGGACATTAGACCGGTGGAAACCTTGGTCTGGAGTCCAAATTTGAGATTGTTTTGTTCCAACCGCCTTGAACGAATGATCTCCGCATGTGTGGTTCACCCCGTGAAGCATGGAGGTGGTGGTGTGATGGTACTTTGCTGGTGACACTGTCTGTGATTTATTTAGAATTCAAGGCACACTTAATCAGTTTGGCTACCACAGCATTCTACGCCATCCCATCTGGTTTGTACTTAGTGGGACTATCATCAGTTTTTCAACAGGACAATGACCCAACACACCTCCAGGCTATGTAAGGGCTATTTGACCAATGAGAGTGATGGAGTGCTGCATCAGATGACCTGGCCTCCACAATCACCCAACCTTAACCCAATTGAGATGGTTTGGCTTGAGTTGGACCGCAGAGTGAAGGAAAAGCAGCCAAGATGTGCTCAGCATATATGTGTGAACTCCTTCAAGACAGTTGGAAAAGCATTCCAGGTGAAACTGGTTGAGAGAATGTCAAGAGTGTGCAAAGCTGTCATCAAGGCAAAGGGTGGCTACTTTGAATAATCAAAAATATATTTTGATTTGTTTAACACTATTTTGGTTACTACATGATTCCATATGTGCTATTTCATAGTTTTGATGTCTTCACTATTATTCTACAATGTAGAAAATAGTAAAAATAAAGAAAAACCCTTGAATGAGAAGGTGTCCAAACTTATATATATATATATATATATATATGCTACTGATCAACAACAAAAATCAACTTGGTCAACCAACAGCCTATCGAGTAAACAATCGACCAGTCTAATAATTGGGGTCAGCCCTAATAGAGCCTTGGAAAAAACATCCCATTAAAGATGTACTTTAGTAGCCAACATAAAGTCAAACCACACTGTGATACGCCTGACATTGATGTAAAACTAGACCCTCCTCCATACCGCTTTTATGTTCTATAGGAGGCACGGAACCCAGTGACGTCCGCCACTAACTAACTACTGCAGCAGCAATAGAGACATGCCACTTCACTTCCACTGTCTGTCCTATTTACAGAGAAACACAGAGATAGAGCAAAATAATGAAATAAACAGAAAATACAATGAGGATTTTGTTTTGGGAGGCGGTGCAGCTTGTATCTTTGGGGCTTATGTTCTATAAGCTCAGTCTCTCGTGCTCTCAGTCTCTCGCGCTCTCTCAGTCTCTCGCGCTCTCTCAGTCTCTCGCGCTCTCTCAGTCTCTCGCTCTCGCGCTCTCTCGCTCTCTCAGTCTCTCGCTCTCTCAGTCTCTCGCTCTCTCAGTCTCTCGCTCTCTCAGTCTCTCGCTCTCTCAGTCTCTCGCTCTCTCAGTCTCTCGCTCTCTCAGTCTTGCTCATAATATGTATATTTATATACAGGGCGCATTTGTAAAAAAGACTTAGGTCTCAATATGTCTTCCCTGTTAAAATAAAGGTTACATCAAAATGTGTATCTCTCCCTCCCTCCCCCTGTTGAACAAAGCCAGATATAGATATAGATAGCCAGATTCTCAGATGTAACTGACCAAATTGGAGAAGCTAAAACAGAGAAACGCTAAGATTGCTCATACTTTTTCATGATACTATTCACTTGACAGCAAAGCCTGTCTTGTCTGTACAACGAGATATACTCCCCTCTCTCACAGCCCTAGTGGGAACTATCATACAGGACACTATAAACACTCCATCAAACATACCTAAACAACTCCCACACTTCCATAACCAGATCATCTGTCATACACACAGGCATCCCAAGATGAAACACCTCCCCCTTACACATTCATACCCATAACAGACAAGTCTAAATATATTTTCAGCTATACCGAATTTGCATTTTGCGTTTTTGAGAAGAGTAAGATAAGGGATTTTGCCAGTTGGAAATATTCCTAGCTATACAGACAATGTAGGAATAGTTGAACAGCGCATACAATACTCTGACTCAAGGTAGGCATTATGAATGTTCCAACATTCAGGCTCTGTGTAGATGATGTATGATACAGTACATTGTCTAAATCTGCTAGTAGCCACAATGAAAACTGAAGTAGAATAAAAAAATCATTGGCCCAGTGCAGGTATAGGTCTGTACAGTAGATTTGGTTCTCTTTTAGTCCTCATTTAGACTAATCTTCCAAGAGTCCTTAAACTTTAAAATACAATATATAATACGAACACATTTTCACATAACACACACTGTTACAAACAGACATAATACACTAACATATTTACCCGATAAATACTCAGTCTAAAATGATATTGATTCATCTACCATAGTCCAGCACAACTTTCCTATGTATTATATTTCAATGGTTTAAATCTAAATCTAAATGTTATTTAGCCTATTTCTCTTTTCTGTCTTGATAACACATAGATGGTGGACAATCTATTCCTAGTATTTACTGAATGTCTGTCTCTTACCAACTGAATACCGTTGTGAATAGAGTTTGGGCGTTTTAAATTGTGTATATTATGAAATAAAATAAGCATGTTTTTTCAATTATCTTGTTGATTTATGACCAACCAAGAGCATTGCGAATGACTACAACAGAAGAACCATATCTCCACCTTAAAACAATCCTTGCTGCTTTGTTCTGTGCAATCTGCAGTCTCCTAATTCACTTGCTGATACATTTCCCCAGACCACAGAACAGTAGTTCACCTGACTCTCAATTAATGCTTGTGTTATTTGCTTAAGAATCTTTCCTGGTAAATATTTAGCTATCCTTCTGATCTTGCGTGCTGTTTTAAATATATATATTTTTTTACATAGATTAGTTATTTGAGATGACCATGCTAAGCAGGTGTCTTGCTGCACTCCTAGTAGTTTGGTTTCTACCACTTCCTCAATTTGTACTCCCACAATACTTAATTGTATCCCATGCTGTGTTGGCCTTTTCCTAGTGGAACAGACCAACAAAACTTTGGTTTTCTTGGTGTTTAAAACCCTCTCCCTGATATTCTCCAAATCTCCTTGTAAAGCTTTCTGTACCTGTTGAACAGATGGTCTTGCTGTATAAATTGTAGTATCATCTGCAAATATAGTAGCTTGAGTTTCAGATAAGGCATAAGGAAGGTCGTTGGTATATATTTAATAAAGAAGTGGCCCAAGGCAGCTGCCCTGCGGTATTCCACAGTTTAAAGCATGAGGGAAAGAAAATTAACCATTGATATTGGTGGACTGTTTCCTGTCAGTTAGATATGACTGTTCCCAATTCAATGCTACCTCCTTAAAACCATAATGTATTAATTTTGCCAAAATTATTTCATGTTCCACTAAATCAAATGCGGCACTAAAATCTACAAAGTAGACTACATTGTCAAACTTCCAAATTGTCTAGTATGTGTTGTGTAACAGTGGGTTGACTCCTGTAGGCTGTACTGTACAGACAGGGAGCAGCCTGCAGGACTGTAGAGTGCCTCTCCTCTCTGTGCAGAGCAGACACTGAGCTGATTTATGGCTAAATTAGGATCTCTATGAATGTACTCACATTATAGGAGTAGAGTGGTGCAGAGTAGTGTGCTTCAGAGGCTGCTGTTCAGGCACTTAGACAGGGAGATGTGACACTATAACACTACAGCAGGGCATACTGTAGATATGACAAAAACACACACACGGCTATGCTTGCAGAAACATGCATACAGTGTAGAGTAAATATAGAGATGCATATTAGCGGACTCACAGCCAACCATCACTTTACTCATGTTTTTCCAAACTGTGGTTGTCTACAGGGACTGCTTCTAAACTAAAGAGCTTCGAGCAACGAACACGTCTATACACAGCAGCAGGAGAAACCCCAATGCATCTTTTGTAAGATCCACAAGTCTCTTCAGAAGACACAAAGGAACACTGTGACATAATGCAGCTCACACTTCTGAGCCCAGTTCTGAGACAACACAATGTGATTGGCTAGCTGATTGGCTACAGTGGCAGGGCTGACACTCCAGAGCCTCCCATACTGCACTCTGGTCCTGTGAGACTTGACAAATCTTAGTGCAGTAGTCACCAACCGGTCGATCAAACATTTCTGTAAAAAAAAAGGGGTTAGGGTCTCCTACTTATTTTTTTGGGGGGGGGTTGCGCTGTTGGCGGTAGGTGCACTTGATTCAGCAGCCCTAGCACCAGGAAGGAAAAGTGTTCCCATATTGAACCATTTCATGTGTCTAAAGGTAGAACTCTGGCTACCCGGCAGGCCCAGGGAGCAAATCAAGTGCAAGGCCTACCGCTGGCCAATCAGATAGCTCAGATCACGGTGTCTGCACAGTTTCCTCGAGCCATATACTGTGAAAAGAAGCCTTGAACGCACAGCAAAGTTGATGATAATGTGAGATTTCAAAACCATGACTAGAGAGAGACAGCAAAGAGCTGCTGTTTTTATGAATAAGATCATGTTTAAGTTATTCATTACTGTCAACACTTTGTTAAACAGTTTATGAGCCATAAAATGTGCGTTCTCCCTACTAATACTCACGCTACAACCAGCACTGCAGCTACAATGAATGAGTGTGGCAGAAAAGTGTTTCAATAAGCTTCCGTTGTTATTATTAGAGGCCTGTCTTTAATATCAAAGAGTATTTCACTTTCTCTGGTCATAGGAGTAACATGAATTGGTGCATGAGGCAGAAATAATGCAGTGCGACTTGAGTTTCGCCATCAGCTGGAAGACTGTGTCCCCTTTTCTCAGTGGAGGGAGAGCGGAGGGAGAGCGGAGGGAGAGCGGAGAGAGAGCGGAGGGAGAGCGGAGGGACAGTGAGTCAGGTGAGAGGCAGCCTCGCCGCTGCTCCCTCCCTCCCCTCAGACTGACCATCAGATCCAGGCCCTCAATCCAGTAAAAAAAGAGAGAAATTGATTAAGCTCATTCAGCTGTGCCTCACAAGTAATACAACACATGATCTATTATCAGTGTGATCATATACCTAACATGCTGAAATATAATTTCAAAGGGGTCTGAGAAGAACAACATTGGCATGTCAAATCAAGAGTAGCCAATATGCAGTGATAATGTATTGGGCCTATAGCCTACTGCACAAACCTCATTGCTACAGAACTGTTTTTAATTGGTTAATGTTGCCCAGGCTTACGTTTTTTTATGTCGTGAGCGGTAGATCTCGGCTTGCATTCAGATTCACAAAGGATCTTGGCTCAGAAAAGGTTGGTGACCACTGTCTTAGAGTGTGAGTCCTTATAGTGCAACACCGTGTGGTGTATGCTGGCATACAGGTAGCACTGGCTTCTAGTGACATACACTGCCAGTCCCTCTGCCAGTTCCTCTAGGACCCTTCTTTCGCTAAAGTTAAAACTTGTGGCTGAGTTCTCAAAATGAAAGGACCATCTGTCAAGGTATACAAAAGTGTCTTTGAGTTAGCTTTGGGGGGGGCAGAAGTACTGAAATAAGAAGGAATTGCAGAATCCATTGATGTGATTCAATAAAACGGTTAAGCCTCAATTTCATTTGAAGACTAACCCAGAGATTTTTCTGTCATTAAAATCCTTGGGCGGGCAGGGCAGCATTTTTCCGGGCCACTTAAGTCCAAAGTGAATTTTGTTAATAATAAAGTATGTAGAAAAGGTATTATACCTATATAAAAAACAATTATATCATCTTTGAGAATAACAATCACCAAAATAAAAAGCTAGACAGTCATGGAGAAATGAAAATTCCAAAAACAATCAATTTAGCAGTAATGATTTGGGCAAAATAACACACTATTAGCCATGGCAAAATGGATAGAATTGCAAGACATTTGCTTTAAAACTGCAAATTGTTCTCCCAGCTCCATGGCAGAATACTGTATTTAGAAACACAGGAAATTATCGTAAAAACTGCAAACATTTCTCTCTGCTAGAATTGCAGGAAATGGGCTTAAAAATGCTAAAATGTCTCTACAACGGCAAAATGGGGCCTCTAAATTTTTCTCTAAAATGTGGCCGCCGCAACGGGTCGACCATGCCCATTGCCACGCCCCCTGTCACGCCCACCACCTAAGCCCCATATTGAACCATAAAAAACCCTGCTGTAACCATCTGGGAGGTCAGCAGTGCCTGCCCGTTTAAAACCTTGCCTGTTAAAATCAGCCATCGATTCAGGCCAGAGTATCCAGGTGAGTGGACTATCATAAATTGGTCAATTAAGCACTCCTTTCTAGCCTTCCAGGACTAGAGTTGAAGTTACCTGCTGGAAACCGATTTGTTTCTAACAAGGTGGAACAGTATCCTAATCCCTTATATGCTCCCTGGCTAGATCAATTACACTCCCTGGCTACATCAATTACATCAATTACAGTTGGCCAGGTGTCCCCAGTCCACCTGGCCAACTGTTCTGCCTGCGGCTATGGAACCCTGACCTGTTCACCGGACGTGCTACCTGTCCCAGACCTGCTGTTTTCAACTCTCTAGAGACCGCAGGAGCAGTTGAAAAGCCAACTGTGCTGCACCCTCTACTGTGATTATTATTATTTGACCATGCTGGTCATTTATGAACATTTGAACATCTTGGCCATGTTCTGTAATAATCTCCACCCGGCACAGCCAGAAGAGGACTGTCCACCCCTCATAGCCTGGTTCCTCTCTAGGTTTCTTCCTAGGTTTTGGCCTTTCTAGGGAGTTTTTCATAGCCACCGTGCTTCTACACCTGCAGTGCTTGCTGTTTGGGGTTTTAGGCTGGGTTTCTGTACAGCACTTTGTACGAAGGGCTTTATAAATACATTTGATTTGAAAATTTGATTCGATTTACATTGGGTGTGCCTGCGTTCGGCTGCTCATCCTTTCATTTAACATGGCATGTGTCACTGCTAGTTCTTTACCACATTAAAACCTGCCTTGATTGAGGATGCCTTGAAAACAGTATTGCATTGGGAGCCACTAAACTGCGATGTCTGGGAGGGAAGGGAGTTGACGTGAAAAAACATGTAAAAAATAAAATATATATTTTTTAAACTCTCCTCTAACTGACGAGGGGATTTGATATAAATAATATTTCCTCTTTCTTGTGCAAACCCCTGTTGAGACTACAATTCCTCACCCCACTACATTCTGCGTTTGTGCATAGAAACAGCAGATCTAATGCACAAACACTACAATAGTGTGTGTGTGTGTGTGTGTGTGTGTGTGTGTGTGTGTGTGTGTGTGTGTGTGTGTGTGTGGTTGTTTTATTTGTGTTACATAGTGACCAAAGTAGTGAGCTGGAATCTTGATCCTAGTACTTTGGTCGGAAAGTAATTTTTTTTTATGGATGACCAAGATTTCATAGTAATACACTGAACAAAAATATAAAAGCAACATGCAACAATTTCAATGATTTTACTGAGTTACAGTTCTTATAAGGAAATCAGCCAATTGCAATAAATGCATTAGGAAATCTATGGATTTCACATGGCTGGGCAGAGGCGCAGCCATTTGTCTGCCTGGAAGGGCATAGGCCCACCCACTTGGGAGCCAGGCCCAGGCAAGCAGAATTACTTTTCCCCCACAAAAGGGTATTATTACTGACAGAAATAATCATCAGTTTCATCAGCTGTCCGGGTGGCTGGTCTCAGACAATCCCGCAGAAGCCGAATGTGGAGGTCCCGGGCTGGCGCGTGGTCTGCGATTGTGAGGCCGTTTGAACGTACTGCCAAATTCTCTAAAATGATGTTGGAGGCAGCTTATGGTAAAGAATTGAACATTCAATTCTCTGGCAGAAGCTCTGGTGGACATTCCTGCAGTCAACATGCCAATTGCAAACTGCCTCAAAACTTCAGACATCTGTAGCATTGTGTATGACAAAACTGCACATGTTAAGAGTGGCCTTACTGTCCCCAGCACAAGGTGCACCTGTGTAATGATCATGCTGTTTAATCAGCTTCTTGATATGCCACACCTGTCAGGTGGGTGGATTATCTTGGCAAAGAAGAAATGCTCACTAACAGGGACGTAAACATATGTTTTTTGTGCATATGGAAATTGTATTTTATTTCAGCTCATAAAACATGGGACCAACACTTTACATGTTGAGTTTATATTTTTGTTCAGTATAGTTTAAATGCACTTATTTTAATTGCTGATTTACTATTCACCTCACAAGATAAAAGCTAAAGCAACATAACTGCATTCCAAAAGGAGGAAAACATAACTGCACTGACCACTCTCACATAACTCTCTCTACCCCCGCTAATGTCCTCTCTACTCTCCCCAATCCCCTCCACCTCCCATCGCCTCCATTCCATGTCTATTTTAAATTGTGATGAGCTGACTCCTGGCTGCTACCCTTCATCCCAAAACCTTATTCTTTCCCCATTCCTCTTCCTCATAGGAATGGCTGAACAAACCAGAGGTAACTCATTTCTACTGCAGGAGATGTAGGAACCACCAGGCTGATATACCGCAGGCTAAAGAGTCTATAGGCTGAGACTTTTATACACCAGGGTGGAGGGATTTAATAAGGCTGTGACAGGACAACGGCCCACTGAGACATAGGTTCAACATGAATCTACTGGAGTCTAACACCACAGTACTGTTGAGGTGTCCAAAGCCATGCACGCAGGCATTAACATTATGGACTTTGATTTGAAGAGGTGTTGAAACAACGCTAATGTGCTAGTAGCACACGTATACCTGAGTACACAGTACACTGAGTACACAAATACCCGAGTACACAGAGTACACGTATACCTTAGAACACAGTACACACCACTGTTCAATCTGAGAAGGGTTCAGTCTGCCCAGAGTTCCGTCAGAACAGGAATGAGGTATTCAAGCTACTTTTACTAGCCAAGAGAACAGGTGAGACGTCCTGCAGTAACTATATCTGGAGTATAGTTGGTGAGCAGGAGGACAGTCTTTATAGATGTGATACAAGTCAACATAAAGCTGTGCAGGTCTCCTCTAGTGCTTCATCTCCCCAGGCCAGCCTTCCAACCTCTCCATAGGCCTTCCAGCAAGTGACAAGTTCAAAGAATCATGTAATGAATAAAATAATTGAATTGGGCCCAGGGATTTTCTTCCTTCACGTAGAAATTGAAACGTGGCAGCACCCTTCTCCCTTCCTTCTATGCAGTGAAAAGAGCGAGATTATACTGTACTGGCTGGTGTTGGTGGCAGGCAGTATGGTGTTCAGGACAGCCTGAACATAGTCAGCAGACACACAGCCTCCTCTGTGCTGCTGAACAGATGTGTTGGCACACAGCATAACATACCTCATACACGTATGATGTAAAAAGATCAAATCATGGAATCAAAACCAGCAACACTGTATGTGCTGTCAGAGAGACTGACTATAAGGCATCGACCCGCTTCTCTGAATGTGAGGGTTCAATTCTTTATTTTTGATTTAATAGAGTCCTACTAAATCTCTACGTCTGGTTGACAGAGGACCTTGAAGATTTCATGGCATCATGGCAGACGGCACACAGGTAATTGTAGAGCGGTCTGTCGGTAAAGAGCACGACCTTCACAAAGCCGGCAGTGATGAAAGTAAACCTAATAACCCATGTGGATCACAAATGAAGCCTGGCTAAACATGATTAAGTGTCACTGAGCTTTGCCTACATGACATGTTAAGAGGGGCAGCTAGATGCCCAGTGAGCCCTACTGGAATATGTCAGAAAGACAATACGGAGGAGATGATGGACATGAATGGAGAGAGGGGCATGTGGTTCTGATCCATCTCATGTTGATCTTTGTCTGAAAACAGGGCCAATCACCAATGACCTTGTTTTTTGCTAGATTTTTGTTTTTAACCAAGCTATTAGTCTAATCCTCTCTCTTTTGGAAGGATATCATTTTCTGCCCACTTCATAAATCTCAACCCTACAGACCTGCGATCTTAATTTGATCACTTTGTCGTCACAGACAATTTTCCTGCGCAGCAGAAAATGCAAATTGTAGTATATTAAAGATTTTAAAAAGGCCTTTAAAGTCAGTCATTTCCACTTAATTTCAGACTTGATTTATCTTTACGAAAAATGTATCAACCCCTACAAAAATATCCACTATTATAATCCACATAATAATTCACGTCCTGTTGTTGTAGGATTATTTTCCTGCTGTGAGCAGCACACTGTGATTTAGCATATAGTTCCTAAAAAGGCTACTTGAAACGGGACAAGTGCACACATCAAATGTAACACACAGGTGATATGTTATCATGATCAAGCACACATGCCACTTCATACACAAAACTCACCACACACACACAGGGAGACTTTTCCAAGTAGCTTCTTCACAGTGTATAGATAAAACAACAAAAATAGACATCACAACCTCCATATGTGGCTGTCCACCCACACGACCTTCTGGGCTCGGTTTGCAACCATAAGCACCTTAGAATCCATTAATTTCTACTGTGAGCGAGTAGGCTTCTCCCCTGGACCTGAGGAGTGCTCTCAACAATATGTCTGGGTGGAATTAAAAGTCTAGCTCACATCCAGATCCTCCTATGTGTGGGAGGTAGCACCGATGGGAGTGTTGGCGTTTCCATTCCAGCTCTCCATCTAATTAAACATCTTCAACAGAAAGTTAGAAGCAGACAGGAGTGGTGCTAAATAGCAGCAACATCTTTCCTCACCCCCAGGATATATTTAGCATGTATACGTCTCTCTAAAGCCCGGTTGTATAGGCTATAGCTATTTAATGCATAGCATGAACCCTTCTGAGAACTAATTATTTTCTGCTAAAGAGGGTTGGGTTCAGTCTTTCATCTTGCTGTGGTTAGATTGTGAGGAGTCTGCAGTTTTAGATAAAAGGGACTTGCTATTCTGGCCTTAATGATCTTGTAAGGTTAAGGGTAATGAAGGTAGGTAAAGGCTTGTGACCTCTGACATCTTGGTCTTGAATATACAGTGTAGAGGGCGGCAGAGTCAGTGACATGCAGGCCTACTCTCCACACTGTTAAACTTGACTTGGGGTTTAGCATGGTAGCGAGACACATAACTCCCACCACTCCACATTTCAGCTTGGCTCAGTAACAGGTGTGTAATCCTATAGCTGAACTTTGATGTACTTTTAAGGCAGTAGGTGCCAGATCAGAGCCATAAGAGTGTGTGTGTGCCTGTGGCCAGAAATAGGGCCTCTGAAAGGGGGATGACTGGATACCGCTGAGACTGCTGGGAAGGGTGCCCTACCGCCATGGGCCTTCTTGAAGCAGGTGCACACACACACACACACACCAGATTTGTGCACATAATGTAGGCATTAATACATACAGTTCAGGGATTGCGTTAGCCAGTAATAGGGAGTAATAGTCTTTCGGGAGGAGAAGAAAAAATCTAATTGCGAAAAAATGCTTTTAGCCTCTTCTGTTAGGAAAGTGTGGCACTGGACATTTCACCGGCAGCATTCATTGATTCATTGATGTAAATACCAGTCGATGTAAATATATTTGACTGGTCATGCTTATCGGTCTAGAGGTTAATTTGCATCATTTAGTGGAATTAACTTGGTGCGTGTATATGTAGGCCTATCTTATTTATCCTACGTGTAAAGCACACAGATACAACATCTGTCATCCAGTGCAACAGCTGCTGCTACAGCATCTCAAACAGCAAATGTATAGGCAAGGGAAGGCAGGCTTCATCAGCGCGTCTCACACCCCTTTGCAATGAGGCAGTATGCAACGAGAAAACATAGACTTCATTGTTGGAAACCTGAACGTTTTACTACATATTATGAGGCATGTTTTACCTTTGCTTCAAAGTAGCCTAGCCAAAATCAGACCATATCTGTGGAGGCAAATCTTTTATACTATATCAACTTTCTTTCATTGTCCAGTAGCCAAAGGCACAATCCTAGTCATATTAGCAACCCGTGCTAGTTCTTGCATACAAGGTCTCCCCTCTTTCAAAATATCGAAAGGATATTTTCATCTCTGTCACATGAAATAACTAGTTTTTGACAACTGTGTTTTCCTGCTATTTGCATTATGGGGGAAAAACATTAGCACATAGCCTACTGCCTTGTGCACATTGCTGCGCTTATAATGTGAAATAATAGTTTATCTACATTTTAAGCTAAATGTTCTGACCTGTTGCATCAGCCTCATTGCTTTAAAAAAATACTGATTGTATGAATTTGGGAAATATCGACTCACAATTGTCCCAGAGTCTGTCTGGAATAGGCTATTTCTTTCTCCACAAGCTGACCAATAGAACAGGTCAACTTTTCTACTATAGGGGATAGTAGATTGACATAGGCTAGTGATTTTGCTGTTCGTTACTCGTCTTGTTAGCTGAGCAAAAGTAAATGAACATCTCGCAGCCGGCCGCGACCAGGAGACCCATAATTGGCCCAGTGTCGGCCGGGTTAGGGGAGGATTTGGCCGGCAGGGATGTTCTTGTCCCATCGCGCACTAGCAACTCCTGCTGCGGGCCGGGCGCAATGCACGCTGACACGGTCGCCAGGTGTACGGTGTTTCCTCCCACACATTGGTGCGGCTGGCTACCGGGTTAAGCGGGAATTGTATCAAGAATCTGTGCGGCTTGGCTGATTTGTGTTTCGGAGGACACGCGGCTCTCGACCTTCGCCTCTCCCGAGTCCAGCGATGGGACAAAACTGTAACTACCAATTGGATATAATGACATTGGGAGAAAAAGGGGTTAAAATAATAATAACTGAAGGACTGTACATCTTTGCATCTCAAATTGCATCTTCTGTTAATATGAATTACCATCTAATTGGGATTCCTGTCATTCTGAGCACCGTGGGTGAAAGCCCTAACCAGGTAACACACCCAATGCATATGGGTACGGTCAATTTCTCAAATGTCCGGTAAATTAAAATGCTGCCGGGTCAAATGTCCGGCGCCACACTTTCCTAACCGAAACCCTGATACAGAATGTATACTGACTCAAACATACAACCACCTATACACTTATATGCATTTTAAACACACTGTATATATCTGTTCACGCACACATAAACAAAACACACCTACACAGTGCTTACTGATGGGAGGTCAGCGGAGGAGGGCACAGTGGGTGCCTAGTCAGTGGGCTGTTTTACAGAGGCACCAGAGCAACTACATCTCTGGAACAGCTGCAACTGTCTAATCCATCAGAATGGGTGAGCCGGAGGGAGGACAAAACCCCGTGCTGAGCTGAGGTCCTGATGACGGAGTCCCACCCTCACCTCCCTCTGGTAGAGTGTGTGCGTGCACACACACGTAGACAGGCACACACACACAGATAAAAGCTGTCCTGCTGTCTACTCCCTCCCTCTCACTGCAGGATACACATGAGCTGGCTGTTCATGGATTCACACACAACAGCATCCTCCCACACTGAACATGACAGACACTCATTTATACCCCGCCAAGGCACTGCCAGAGGGTGTGTGTGTGTGTGTGTGTGTGTGTGTGTGTGTGTGTGTGTGTGTGTGTGTGTGTGTGTGTGTGTGTGTGTGTGTGTGAGTGAGAAAGAGAGAGAAAGAGAGAGACCAAGAGTGGGAGAAAGAGAGCGGGAGAGAGCGAGAACCAAAAAATCTAGAAAGGGTGTTAAAGTAGGCTGCTCCTGCCTTTATGAAAGGCAATAAGACAACTCTGGTGGGACACTGAGATGTGAAAGGTTAGAGGGCAAGGTTAGAGGGCAAGGTTAGAGGGCAAGCAAACAACAACACAAAAGGAGTTTAAGAATCCCCTCAGGAGGCATCGAGAGCACGAAACCACACAAAAAAAAGTCAGGGTTGGAGACCATTAAACAAACAAACTGTTTAAACAGGCAGAAAGAGAGAACGAGACACCAAGGCAGACACCAAGGCAGACACCAAGACAGACAGACAGACACCAAGACAGACAGACAGACACCAAGACACAGACAGACAGACACCAAGACACAGACAGACAGACACCAAGACAGACACCAAGACAGACACCAAGACAGACAGACACCAAGACAGACAGACACCAAGACAGACAGACACCAAGACAGACAGACACCAAGACAGACAGACACCAAGACAGAAAGCGAGAGAGAGAGACAGAAAGAGAGAGAGACAGACAGAAAGAGAGAGAGACAGACAGAAAGAGAGAGAGAGAGAGAGAGAGACAGACAGACAGAAAGCGAGAGAGAGACAGACAGGCAGGTTGGTCACGTGTAAAGACAGGGTCTGAGGGGGACTAGGTGGCTGAAAGGGCTCTACCAAGAGCCTATAATGGAATTCACCAGACTAGCACAGCATGCCATATCCAAAAGCAATAAACAGCATTTTAATTGAACTCTGCAGTGCTGGCTTTATGCAAGGAGGAGGAAGAAAGGGAGAGGGAGAAGGAGAGAGAAACTGAAAGAACAACAACCATCAGCTTGCTGGGGCTCCCTGGATGACTTTTGTGTGACTGTATGCCTACAGTGCAGTTAGTGGAAAAAAACACAAAGTCAGACTTATTAAGCTGCCAGTTGTCCAGAGCAAAAATAATAAGTAAGCCAGCCAGAAGTTTTCAGAAGAGTGATACACAAGTACAACCACAGCTTTAAGGAGAAACAGATCAGTCATGGCTACCACAACAAGAGATCAAACGCTTACCGTGGTACATTGCATCAACCAGGTTTAGTGTAGCTCCCGCAACACTGGCTGTCTTACTTTGTTTTGGTATTGTAGCCAAAAGAAAGTGTCTGGTATTGTACGTTTTGGTCTTGTACAGTAAATTCCCTCACCAAGCTCCATCAAATCCCCTCTCCAACCCCTACACAACATGTCATGTCACAAGGCTGGTCTGTCTTTCAAAAGTCAATTGACATGCACAGCCCACCACAGGCTAGTCTCTCCCTCTCAGTACTCCAAGCCCCAGAGAGAGGTCTCCTGCAGCGAGTCAAGCCAAGCTAGACTGGGCAGGGTTAAGCTGGACAGGGCGGGCAGACGGTTTCAGTGTCTACAAGGTGAACCTGTCAGTGATAGACTTGGAAGGCTATTCTCCACACCACATAGCATATGTGAAAACACACACTCCTTCAAAACACACACACACATAGCCCCCTGTCACATTGTACAAGGTCAGCTCTTCATCAGTCATGGGGACACCAGACTGGGTAATCTCTCCTCCTCCATCTCCCCCTATCCTTCTATTCTCCATTCTTACAAGGGCAGCTCAGAGCTCCTCATATTTTAAACTTGATGACGGTCTCTCTCAATCTCTCCCCCGCTCGCTCTCAGGCCCCGTCTCTCTCCCCGTCTCTCAAGGATCAGATCAGTGACTTAAGGCCCATGTAAATCCATCTATTCTGTAAGACTGAGGAGTGAAACAGCCTCTATAGGCACAGTCCTCAGGAGTCAGCCTGGTACACAAGCAAAGGTGGTATGACGGACGGACGGTAGTTAATCAATTTAATCATGACAGCGTTAAACCTATTAGAGGGAGAGAGGGTGATGGAGGAAGGAAAGAGAGGGGAGGAGAGAGAGGGGAGGCGTCTATCAACCGTGTTCGTTGCCAGTCAACTCCAAGATATAAGAAAATGATTAAGAGGGATTTAATGTCATACGCCAAGCGGGGAAAACGCACATCTGTCAGCAGTAGAAATATGTTATTACACCTTCCTCTCGCTCACGCTCACTCACTCTCTTTCTCCTACTCGTTCTGTCTATCCCACTATCATAGTCTCCATTTCTCTATTTCTCCATTTCTCTGATCAGGGTTTCATAACAATGTTCACCACAGGACTGGACAGGGTTGATAGAACTGTGATTAAACACAGAGAGGCTGAAGCGCCTGTCTACTGCATCTTTCAACACAGTCGTTTCTGGCTCTACTGTTGTTCAAACAGCCTGCTTCTTGGAGGACGCACGGATCTCAGAGCCAAAACCTTTAAACACTGGCCCCTCCAGTCCACTCTGGTGCACTGCACCCATCACTGTACTTACCTTGGCACTTCCCGCCGTTAGTGGGGTCACCATGGTAACCAGGCATGCAGGTCTGGCACTGCGGTCCGGTGGTCAAGTTCCTGCACTGCTCACAAGCACTGCCGTTCACACACGTACTGTGGCCGTTACACTGACAAGCTGGGGAAGAGGGAGGGAGAGAGAATCAAGAGGGTTTGGGTGTATAGCTTTAAGTGTGAGGAGGGTTTGGGTGTATAGCTTTAAGTGTGAGGATGGGTTGGGTGTATAGCTTTACGTGTGAGGATGGGTTGGGTGTATAGCTTTAAGTGTGAGGAGGGTTTGGGTGTATAGCTTTAAGTGTGAGGATGGGTTGGGTGTATAGCTTTAAGTGTGAGGATGGGTTGGGTGTATAGCTTTGGGTGTATAGCTTTACGTGTGAGGAGGGGGTCTGTGTCTGTGTGGGTGTCTGTTGACTCACCAGGGCAGTGGATGTAGGCCCAGTCAAACCCTTTATCTTTGGGGCACAGACCAGGCTCCAGCACCATGTCTCTGTCCCTCTCCCTGTCTCTGGGCTGTCTGGAGGGGCTTTTCATGGGCCCGCGGTATGACCCCTCCATACACTGGCCCTTCCCTGTGTTAGTGGGGTCTCCACACCAGCCACACTCTGCCTGATCCAAACACTGGCCACACGTCCTCAGGCCCGAACAGTTCTGAGCTAGAAGAGAAAGAGAGACAGAGAGAAATAGAGACCGAGACAGACAGAGCAAGAGAGAGTGAGAGAGATTATTCAGACACATAGAAAAGTCCCTCATAGAATACTTGTCTGATCTTGATAATATTCATCTGTAGTATAAATACTGTTACATCCATCCACCACATAAATAAAGTAGACATGTGTTACTGATTACTTTATTCATTCTGTTGGCATTGCGAGGCTATACTCTCTAATACGTTCTTAGACAGCCACTGACTCTTACTGTAATTGCCAGAGGGTTCATTATTTAATGGATTAGAGGCTGGGTATAAATGTATTGATTTTGATTATTATTCCCACCTTTAGGACAATGGGCACATTCTTTTGGGCTTGAAATGCAGTGTTATTGTCTGAGACAAGTTATCAAGGCTTGAGTTGGAGATAACAACATTAAAGTTGATCAAGTATAGTTTATTATGGTGCTGTAAGCCCTTATTACATACAGTGCATGCGTCACGTCTGGAGGAAACCTGGCACCATCCCTACGGTGAAGCATGGTGGTGCCAGCACTATAATAAACGGCAGGGACTGGGAGACTAGTCAGGGATGAGGGAAAGATGAACGGAGCAAAGTACAGAGAGATCCTTGATGAAAACCTGCTCCAGAGACCTCAGGACCTCAGACTGGGGCAAAGGTTCACCTACCAACAGGACAACAACCCTAAGCACACAACCAAGACAACGCAGGAGTGGCTTCGGGACAAGTCTCTGAATGTCCTTGAGTGGCCCAGCCAGAGCCCAGACTTGAACCCGATCAAACATCTCTGGAGAGACCTGAAAATAGCTGTGCAGCGACACTCCCCATCCAACCGGACAGAGCTTGAGAGGATCTGCAGAGAAGAATGGGGTAGATTCCCCAAACACAGGTGTACCAAGCTTGTAGCGTCATACCCAAGATGATTCAAGGCTGTAAGCGCTGCCAAAGTTGCTTCAACAAAGTGCTAAGGGTCTGAATACTATTGTAAATGTGATTTTTCCATTTTTAATGGACGAATTTGCTAACATTTCTAAAAAACAGTTTTTTCTTTGTCATTATGGGGTATTGTGTGTAGATTGATGAGGGAAAAAATGAATTTAATACATTTTATAATAAGCCTGTATCATAAATAAATGTGGAAAAGGGGAAGGGGTCTGAATACTTTCCGAATGCATTGTACTCTCTTCACATCATCGATTGAAAGCTGGACTCTGACTCAGGCTTCCAACCAAAGAGCGACATTTTGCAAACATTTAGCATTTTGGTTCTGTCTATCAGAGAAGGGAGAGGGATGCGGGTGGCAGCTATGTTGGAACCCGTCGGACTGTCTTGACAAAAGCAGGTGGTTGGCTGACGACAAGAGCACTCACACTCCACTGAGTACAGCCCCTAGGCCCAGGGAGAGGTGAATATCTGTTCATACAACAGACCCAACATTTAGACAACAAAACACTTACTGTCTTTGATAATGCCCCCCGTGACCAAACAACTTCTATCGGCGTGATATATTTACTGAATATTAACATGTGCAACATCGGCACTTTAATCAGAAAGTAGGGATGTTCTGTCAGTTTAGAGGACAAAGTTAGCTCAAAAAGCCCCAATGGAGGTGCACTTTCTTTCCATATAAGCTTTCATGTATTGTATGTCAGCCTTGCTTTCAAATACATTTCTGACACATTTACAGTACCAGTCAAAAGTTTGAACACACCTCATTCAAGGGTTTTTCTTTATTTTTACTATTTTCTACATTGTAGAATAATAGTGAAGACATAAAAACTATGAAATAACACATATGGAATCATGTAGTAACCAAAGAAGTGGTAAACAAATCAAAACCTATTTTATATTTGAGATTCTTCAAAGTAGCCACCCTTTGTCTTGATGACAGCTTTGTACACTCTTGGCATTCTCTCAACCAGCTTCATGAGGTAGTCACCTGGAATGCATTTCAACTAACAGGTGTGCCTTGTTAAAAGTTAATTTGTGGAATTTCTTTCCTTCTTAATGCGTTTGAGCCAATCAGTTGTGTTGTGACAATGTAGGGGTTTTATACAGAAGATATCCTAAGTCCATGTTATGGCAAGAACAGCTCAAATAAGCAAATAGAAACGACAGTCCATCATTACTTTAAGACATGAAGGTCAGCCAATACGGAACATTTCAAGAACTTTGAAAGTTTCTTCAAGTGCAGTCGCAAAAAACATCAAGCGCTATGATGAAACTGGCTCTCATGAGGACCGCCACAGGAAGGGAAGAGACAGAGTCTTGTTCATATTGTTGAGCTCACAACCAATTGACTTGTTTAACTACTCCATGATGGCCAAACCTGAGACAATCATTTACATTTAGAATGTATTATTGCTATACAGTATAAGCAGGCTATGAATATTGAATCACAAACAAAAATAAACAAATCAAAATATATATATTAACACCTTTTGAGTTACTACATGATTCCATATGTGTTATTTCATAGTTTTGATGTCTTCACTATTATTCTACAATGTAGAAAATAGTACAAATAAAGAAAACCCTTTGAATGAGAAGGTGTCCAAACTTTGACTGGTACTGTATGTTATAATATTGCTTTTGTTTCCTGGATTGGCTTTCCCAGTGATTTTACCCATGCACAGCTAATGTGTGTATCTACAGACATTTAGTTAGTGACTCTGACAAACATATCATCTTAACTGCCTGTCCTTGACGAAGCAGAGTTGGGACTAATACACTTCCAACTTCCTTGTCAACGTTTCATTTTTCTTGAGGACATATCCAGTAAAAAAGTGCTTTGTGTTGCTTAAACTTTCCAATGGCTTGACCTTTTCTTTCCTAAATAAATGGAATTCCACAACTGTCTCTATTGAGGATATATTGGTATTCCTAAAATGTTTCTGACATTCAGACGAAAGCTTTATTAGAAAATACATATTTTACAGCATTCAACGCTAACAAAGAAAATCTCCATCCATAACTTCCTTTAATGGATTCAGAAGCCGAGGTAAGCTTGGTGGGCTAGTTAAATTGGTTTTCATTCAGAGCGTGTGAGAAGTTGGACTGGTCGATTGAACTTTTATTCATTGTTTTCTTCTTTTTCTTCTTTGAACTTGTTGTCGAGCATAAGAGGAAATAACGTGATTGTGATTCAATATTTATAGCCTGCTTATACTGTATAACAATAATACAATAGAAATGTAAATGATTGACTCAGGCTTGGCCATCATGGAGTAGTTAAACAAGTCAACTGGTTGTGAGCTCAACAATATGAACAACTAGCTTTGAAACACAACTGAAGCAGGACACACAAGTTAACTCAAAAATAACCCCTATGAGACCAAAAGGTCTGAGGAAGTTATCCCAGATGTTCCTTTCTATTGTCATGTGAGTTTTCCTGAATGAACGGTAGAATTTGCCAGGAGATATGGTTTTGAACCGCTCCCATTTCCACAAGCCACAGATGTGTTCAGCTGAATTTTTCTCCCCAGAATCTGTGTTTCAGAGTCTGTCCCTGTTGCATTATTCAACCATGCTGCTGATTAATTTCTAGGTTCTTGTCTTTTTCTCCAACTACAATCTTGTGCTTCATAATTAGAAACACAGAACCTCTCCTCTCACCCGGCCTCAGAGGCAGTAGTGTTTACACAGGGTGGAAATATTGTCTTCCTAAGCGCCAACAGTTTTTTAGGCTTTCTAAAAAGGGCTCTTGTACTTGGTTTCAAGTTCACGCAAAAGTGCACCTCCAAGTAGCAAGAATCAAAAAGCAGAATCCCTCATTTCAAAAAGCATGAAGCTAGGTTTATGCATCCCAGAGACGATAGTTCAATAAGCAATCATATACACAACACTCTTTCACCATTCTGACTCCCATCTTCTTTATATTTCAGGAGGTTCATACCCTGTCTTTTTCCACTTGTGTTCAGAACACTTTAAATTAAACATAACCCAGCCTGTCGATCACATAACAGAAGCCTAAAACACCTAAAAATATATTGTTCTCTCCAACAATGCTGGGGTTGTCTTAAGAACAGCTCGTCTTTAAAGAACTGCTAATGACTTGTATCCTTCTCAATGACAGATCTGTAGCATCTGTATGGAGACTAGAGTGATGTACCATTGCTATGCCGAAACGTCAGCCTATTTCTATGTCCCATCAACAAATGATCTGATCTATGCAGATACAGAGCTCCTTTTTATTTCTGGTCCTGGATAGTCAGCTGTTGAAGTGTCCTGCTGTAAGGAATGTTTTGGGTATTTTCAAGTCCTTCATTCGCGCACCTGATTCCCTTTATATTCAAGCTGGGCTGTAGCGCCCTGTGTGAGCTCAAAGCACACGGGGACGACGGTTGATTGCTTAATGAACATATGCAGGTGTTTGTCAAGTTAATGCTGCTGTACATTTGGGAGGTGTTCCAGGCAGATGGATGGGGATGGTGAATCACTCTGAGATGCAAAGAACTGCGCACTGCCCTCATTCGATGCCAAAGTGCCTTTGTGTGTGCGTGCGAGAGCGTGTGTAGGAGGTAAGCTGAACCTAACTAAGGAGAACAGGGGCCTGGCTAAGTTCAAATTACCTGCTGAAATGTGACCTTAACGGGGAGAAAGCCCATTTCCAGGAACAGCAGCAGAATCCCATTGTGTTTAGGGGGACATTCTTTCAGGAGCACAGCCAGATCGGAGTTGCTGACCTCCCCCGGCCTTTCCAGATAAATACATCCTGTGGCTAGTACGCCAAATAGTGAATCTTGTTTCCTGTTTCTCACAATATTCCCTCCAAACCAAAACACAAGAAATCATCTATCTAAAAAAAAATACACGGAAAGTTACTGTGAATAGAGAAAAGGCAAACTTGATGGGAAAACCTTGGAAATGATTTTCAGCTGAAGAGAACAGGCAAATAACCACACTATCCTGCAGCTCATTGGCAATGGAGTCGAATAATAATTGAGTTTTGTATATTTGCTCTCTCCCTACAAAAACCTGCAACATACTAAACTTGATCAAATAATCCTAGGGCTAACCATGACATTTCTTGAAATGAACATGTTGAAAACAAAAAGACATTAGCACAATGCCGCACTGTGTTTGGCTGTAACAGTATATTTATTTATCTCCACGTTCTGAAGTACAAAAGCATGATATGGGCTTAGCGTACACAACGACGCTACAACCCATTTACATGTTGATTGGCTCCATATCGTCATGCTTCCGAGAGTTGCATTACTCTGGAGGACAATAAAAACAATAGAACAATTTGCCTAATTACATTCCCCAAATCTCAGAACCGATATGTAGAGTATTTAGTGTGAGAAATGTCAGGCCATAAAATGAATACTCTACAAGCACACTGGCCATGATATAGTAGCTGAACGGTAATGACTTCAGACTCCCCTGGTGATGGCACTGAGTACAACAATGACATGCACTGTGAATACTGTCGCTGACGTGGTATAATGAGGGGGTGTTCAGGCATATTGTGACCATGACGAAATGTGGTGAAACAGAGGAAGTCCTCAGACGGCACACCGCAAGTTACTTGACTATAAGAACAGACACACAAAAAGTTACTATTGGTACCAACATCTGCTTGACATGACTTTTCAAAATAGCAATTGTGTAAAACGCATACTGTTAATCTCGTAACAAAGTCTGGGGATTTTCGGACATAAAAGGATCTATATATATATATATCATGAGAAAGTTAAAATCCCAGAACCAATCGAACATCTGAGACCTTTAACGGAGGGCTTTTAGCTCAAAGAAAACACAAACTCGAAAACATGTATTTTTCATTTGAGTTGGATTAAACATCGATACGTTATTGATTTTCCCCATAGTACCCACGGCAGTACCTACAGTGCATACACCTAAGAGTCTAGGGAAGTGGAAGCACCTGACTGACTGTGGAGCGGAACGAGTCCACAAACATCTGGTCTCTCTGAGCTACATTAACCCTGAAGGATTCACAACTAACAAACAGGAACTCAGCTGAATATGGAGTGGGACAGAGAGAGACACCAAGAGAAAGACAGAGAAAGACAGAGAAAGACAGAGAAAGACAGAGAAAGAGAGAGAGAGAGAGAGAGAGAGAGAGAGAGAGAGAGAGAGAGAGAGAGAGAGAGAGAGAGAGAAGAGAGAGAGAGAGAGAGAAAGAGAGCAAGACCGAGAGAGAGAAAGAGAGCAAGACCGAGAGAGAGAAAGAGAGCAAGACCGAGGGAGAGAGAGAGAGAGAGGGAGCGAGAGAAAGAGAGTGAGAGAAAGAGAGCGAGAGAAAGAGAGTGAGAGAAAGAGAGCGAGAGAGCGAGAGTGAGAGAAAGAGAGCGAGAGAGCGAGAGAAAGAGAGCGAGACAGAGAGAGAGAGAGAGCGAGAGAAAGAGAGCAAGACAGAGAGAGAGAGAGAGAGAGAGAGAGAGAGAGAGAGAGAGAGAGAGAGAGAGAGGGAGCGAGAGAAAGAGAGCAAGACCGAGAGGGAGAGAGGGAGCGAGAGAAAGAGAGCGAGAGAAAGAGAGCGAGAGAAAGAGAGCGAGAAAAAGAGAGCGAGAGAAAGAGAGCGAGACAGAGAGAGAGAAAGAGAGAAAGAGAGAGAGCGAGAAAGAGAGAGAGCGAGAAAGAGAGAGAGCGAGAAAGAGAGAGAGCGAGAAAGAGAGAGCGAGAGCGAGAGCGAGAGAGAGAGCGAGAGAGAGAGCGAGAGCGAGAGGGAGAGAGAGAGGGAGCGAGAGAAAGAGAGCAAGACCGAGAGGGAGAGAGAGAGAGAGAGAGAGGGAGCGAGAGAAAGAGAGCAAGACAGAGAGAGAGAAAGAGAGCAAGACAGAGAGAGAGAGAGAGAGAGAGAGAGAGAGAGAGAGAGAGAGAGAGAGAGAGAGAGAGAGAGAGAGAGAGAGAGAGAGAGAGAGAGAGAGAGAGAGAGAGAGAGAGAGAGAGAGAGAGAGAGAGAGAGAGAGAGAGAGAGAGAGAGATCGCGAGTGAGAGCGAGCCCGAGAGAGAGGTATAAGGTGCTGAAATAAACAATTCAATCCATCAACCTATCAATTCTACTCTAAAAAGTTTCCTACCAACAGCATTATTGTTGACCAGATTAATGCTGTCACTTGCATTAGTGTCAATAGTAGTGGTACGATGACAAGCATTTGTTTAGAGTGATTGTTTGCAATAATATATTTGCACATATTCCACACACACACACAACAGTTTGACTCATCCACTTTGACTGGTATACTCACAGGCGCAGTCTCCAGTCTGCCACTCCAGACACTGTCCGTAGGGGAAGGAGATGACGTAGGCATTGGAGTCCACACAGCGCTGGGTGCTGCTGCACCACATGCACTCCATGGTCTGGCTGGTGCAGTTGGTACAGGTGGTGCGCAGGGAGCAAGGCGTCTTACACGGACGGGCACTCTGATTGGGGCTCACTGTAGACAGGAGAAAATAAGGTACGATTTAAATCATGTCTGTCCAGTGCACAGCCTGAAAGTAGTGCTGAAAATCAGCTGCAGTGTTTAAAGCAGACATTTCCTCTCTACCTTGGACAGAGTATTTTTTACAGCAGGTATACACATAACCATTCATTAAATAAGTAATTTAACTCAAGAGTAGACGGTAACCAAGAGTAATTTCCTCCCTCAGTCTACCTCCATCATTTGAGCTGAGTGAGGACAGGCAAGTCATTTCAGAGTGGGAGACACCCCCGCGAGAGACGAAGCAGAAAGGTAATGAGAAACTGCAGGATGTCTTTGGTTACCCATTCCCCCTCTACTCTGTCGGTACAAAGTGGAGCTATGGGAGGGATGGCGGCCAAAACCGAACATTTAAGGATTCATTTGCTTGGGCTCCCCAGCTATTCTGGGCTCTTAAAATCAGTTCTAGAATGATTCAGTGGGGCTAAAAGCAGACAGGAATAGACCGTGAGTCAGATGAGCCTGTTGATTCCAGTTTCCTTGCATGTGTGTTTGTGTGAGTAGGACAGGTCGGTCACTGATGGCCCATGATGGGGAGGAAGGTCAGCTACTGTCAAACAGTCCGGGCTGTTATCTTCTCCAGTTGTACCACTACTCTTCCTAAAACAATAGAGTATCTCTCCACATACAATCTGTCCCCTTTTAAATTCACTAGACTAGTGAATTCTGCCCCTTGTCACTGCTGATGGCAATACAGCGGGTTTCTGGATGTAAACTTTTCTTTGCCACTCCAACGGATCTCTAATTCAATAGTGTCTGATTGAGCTTTAGAATGATCACATACTAGCAACTGCTGAATGGATCAATCACATGTTCAAGGGAGGCTTCTTAGAATTCACAAGGGTTGCAGGTGTCTGAGAATTAGTCTGTATTTAGTCTTAATTGTCCACCTGAATTATTGTCCACCTCTCCTTCCCTCTCTCCCTCTCTCTCTCCCAGTCCCTCTCTCTCTCCCAGTCCCTCTCTCCCTCTCCCAGTCCCTCTCTCCTCTCCCAGTCCCTCTCTCCCTCTCCCAGTCCCTCTCTCCCTCTCCCAGTCCCTCTCTCCCTCTCCCAGTCCCTCTCTCTCTCCCAGTCCCTCTCTCTCTCCCAGTCCCTCCCTCTCTCCCAGTCCCTCCCTCTCTCCCAGTCCCTCTCTCTCTCCCAGTCCCTCTCTCTCTCCCAGTCCCTCTCTCTCTCCCAGTCCCTCTCTCTCTCCCAGTCCCTCTCTCTCTCCCAGTCCCTCTCTCTCTCCCAGTCCCTCTCTCACCAACTGGTTTTTCACAGATGAGTCCGTCGGTGGTGGCGGTGCAGGGGTTGGCCTTGAGCCCTGCCACCTCTGCCCTCTCCAGGTAGGCACAGAAGCCTGAGTCGCTGGGCTCTCCAGTCAGCCACTGCAGAGAGGAGTTGGTGAAGGGAGACATGTCCTCCCAGCCCCAGTATGAGATGTTGATCTTTCTCAGGCCCACCCACGGAGCTATCTTCTACAGGACAAAGAGAGAGAGGAGAAAAAGAGGTAGAGGGAGGGAGAAAAAAAGGCAGAGGGAGGGAGAAAAAGAGGTAGAGGGAGGGAGAAAAAGAGGCAGAGGGAGGGAGAAAAAGAGGCAGAGGGAGGGAGAAAAAGAGGCAGAGGGAGGGAGAAAAAGAGGTAGAGGGATGGAGAAAAAGAGGGAGAGGGAGGGAGAAAAAGAGGGAGAGGGAGGGAGAAAAAGAGGCAGATGGAGGGAGAAAAAGAGGCAGAGGGAGGGAGAAAAAGAGGGAGAGGGAGGGAGAAAAAGAGGCAGAGGGAGGGAGAAAAAGAGGCAGAGGGAGGGAGAAAAAGAGGCAGAGGGAGGGAGAAAAAGAGGCAGAGGGAGGGAGAAAAAGAGGGAGAGGGAGGGAGAAAAAGAGGCAGAGGGAGGGAGAAAAAAAGGGAGAGGGAGGGAGAAAAAGAGGCAGAGGGAGGGAGAAAAAGAGGCAGAGGGAGGGAGAAAAAGAGGCAGAGGGAGGGAGAAAAAGAGGCAGAGGGAGGGAGAAAAAGAGGCAGAGGGAGGGAGAAAAAGAGGCAGAGGGAGGGAGAAAAAGAGGTAGAGGGAGGGAGAAAAAGAGGTAGAGAGAGGGAGATGAAAGAGAAAGACGAGAAGGAGATGGGGAGAGACAGAAGAAAGAGAGAGAGAGGTTAAGGATGGAGAGCCTGGAATCTAAGCTAAGAATTCTCTCTATTCTCCATACCATGTTGAGGACCAGTCAGTATGAAAACATGTTATTCATTTCACAACATACAGTACATCATATATATTTGATCAAAGTAATGTTTATGTGAAATCTTAAATCAAACCGTTGGGCAAATTGCTATAATTACAGTGAAAGTGCCGACCTCAGCCAACACTAACCCATAAAACCAAGACAGGCCAGAGTCATTAAACTAAGGTACTTATTAGACTTTTACAAATGTCTGTGTATGAGTTATTTCATAATGGGCAATAATGTCTCAAAAGTTTTACCTGTAATAAATTGTTAATTAGCCGGTAACACCTGCTATGATCTATCACACAGTGAACATTTACTTGAGTAACCGAGGGAGACCGCCAGGATTCAAATCCTGAAAAACTTGTTGCTGTACTCTGAAAATGCACTTGAAAAAATTGCTTGGATGAAAAGAAAACTGATTATTGTAGCCATGGAGAGCATAAACTCCTTCCTGTTGCCTCTGCATCTTAAAACATCAAAGGTGAGCTTTATTATTAAGAACAGTGTTAATATTCAAAGAGCAGAAACATGCTACTTAAACACCCTAAAACCATCGAGAGAGATCCTCGAGCTCCATTCAATTAATAACACCAGTCAAATACTTGCTCCTGCATATCCTTCTCAGTTCTGACAGCACAATCAGTGGAAAAGCCAACATATGTGGTGGGCATTTAAACAGGAAGTGTGACTTGACAAAATAAATACAAAAAGTTAGGTTGGGATCACAGAAATCTCAGTGTTGGCCCTATATCCAATGGATCATGTGTGGACTGACTCGTCAGTAAATAAGCTAAGACACGTGTTCAATGTGTTTGGCTTCAGATCATCATGGGGTAATAGAAGTTCCACTGTCATGTCGATTCCTTAGGCATTCGACTTGGAAAAAAGACATTCCTCAAGACAGAACTTTATGAAGGACAACGTTCAAAACAACACACCGTTTTAAACCGAGGCGTTTCCCTTACCTTCTCCTGTAGCTGGTACTTCTGCAGCTCGTCCAGTATAAAGTCCACCTGCTTGGGGGTGGTGAGGGAGGCTATGTTCCCGTCCAGGTTCTTACAGTAGTGCTGGGCATTGTCATAGCTCTCCCTGCTGGAGTTGATCCTCAGGCATGCCTCCCCTACATGGTGCCAGCCTTCTCCACAGAGCTGAGCTGTGGACAGAGCAGTACTTTAGACCCAGGCTTCTGACTGTACTGGGCCACACAAATGAATAGTGCATAGATCTGCTCCTGGCCTCAAGACCCCTCATATCAACTGGATTTGATATGCAACTCACAGCACACTGATATATCGTTAATTAGAACTGGGTGGTTCGAGCCCTGAATGCTTATTGGCTGACCACGGGTATGACAGCACATTTATTTTTACTGCTCTAATTACGTTGATAACTAGCTTATAATAGCAATAAGGCACCTCGGGGGTTTGTGGTATATGGCCAATATATCACGGCTAAGGGCTGTATCCAGGCACGCCGCGTTGCGTCGTGTTTAAGAACAGCCCTTAGCCGTGGTATATTGGCCATATACTGGCCATATACCACAGCCCCTCATGCCTTATTGCTTAAATATAAAAGTGAGGTTGACTGACAAGTATTTCCTGGTGTGAAATCAGGCAATGTCAGTCAGTTGAGAAAAAGATAGAGAATGATGGACTATTCTTCAAAGAGGAGTGCATCGACCACCCTACAGGAATACACAAGTATGTGTCTGTCCAGCACCAGCATATAGACACGTCAAACAGTGGGAGGAACTACATGGACGCCTGACGAGACCTTTATTAAAACAACAATTTGCAGAGATTAAAAGGAAAAACAACTCCAGTTTCATCACAACAATTGTTCTGCTTATTTCGGAGACTTGCGCTGATTACATTCATAGTTTGGATAATGGATACCATCATATGCTTTTCATCAGACTGAGAAAGAATCTCTTTTTTCCATAAAAGGCTATTGAAAAGATGACTAACTACAGAGCAGTAGTGAAGAATTCAAACACTTGGCTAGAGTTAAAGTCTTTAGAACAATACACAGATCAACATTGCAGCACTATTGTGCTAATCACTCATAACTTTACATTGAAGCCAAAGGTCAGGCTCAAAATGAACATGCACCTGTGGAACGGTCGTTAAGACACTAACAGCTTACAGACGGTAGGCAACTATGGTCACAGTTATGAAAACTTAGGACACTAAAGAGGCCTTTCTACTGACTCTGAAAAACACCAAAAGAAAGATGCCCAGGTTCCCTGCGTGAACGTGCCTTAGGCATGCTGCAAGGAGGCATGAGGACTGCAGATGTGGCCAGGGCAATAAACTGCAATGTCCGTACTGTGAGACACCTAAGACTGAGCTACAGGGAGACGGGGCGGACAGCTGATCGTCCTCGCAGTGGCAGACCACGTGTAACAACACCTGCACAGGATCGGTACATCCGAACATCACACCTGCGGGACAGGTACAGGATGGCAACAACACCTGCCCAAGTTACACCAGGAACGCACAATCCCTCCATCAGTGCTCAGACTGTCCGCAATAGTGCTCTTCACTGATGAGTCGCGGTTTTCTCACCAGGGGTGATGGTCGGATTCGCGTTTCTCGTCGAAGGAATGAGTGTTACACCGAGGCCTGTGCTCTGGAGCGGGATCGATTTGGAGGGTTCGTCCTGGTCTGGGGCGGTGTGTCACTGCATCATCGGACTGAGCTTGTTGTCATTGCAGGCAATCTCAACTCTGTGCGTTACAGGGAAGACATCCATCTCCCCCACGTGGTACCCTTCCTGCAGGCTCATCCTGACATGACCCTCCAGCATGACAATGCCACAAGCCATACTGTTGGATCTGTGCGTGATTTCCTGCAAAACAGGAATGTCAGTGTTCTGCCATGGCCAGCGAAGAGCCCGGATCTCAATCCTATTGAGCACGTCTGGGACCTGTTGGATTGGAGGGTGAGGGCTAGGGCCATTCCTCCCAGAAATGTCCGGGAACTTGCAAGTGCCTTGGTGGGGTAACATCTCACAGCAAGCAGTACTTAATGCAGCTGGTGGCCACACCAGATACTGACTGTTACTTTTGATTTTGACTCCCCCCTTTGTTCAGGGACACATTATTCAATTTATGTTAGTCACATATCTGTGGAACTTGTTCAGTTTATGTCTCAGTTGTTGAATCTTATGTTCAGACAAATTTTTGCACATGTTAAGTTTGCTGAAAATAAACGCAGTTGACAGTGAGAGGACGTTTCTTTTTTTGTTGAGTTTAGAAACGTGAGAACCGCAATACGCATCGTATCAGCACCTAAGTACTGTGATAATATCCTATTGTGAGTCCCAGGCAAGTCCCAGCCCTAGTTAATAATGCATCAAACATTGACACAAGTTCTCCAATCAATCAAACTTGATTATAGCTGTCAAACAGGTAGTCAGCTGAGTTCTTGCTTGTTTGGAGATTTTGGAAGACATTTGTGTGTGTGTGTGTTCTTTCTCACCAGGGATGGCATGGCACTCCTGTTGCTGGAGCTCCCATTGACAGTTGAGGTTGAGGGAGCAACTCTTACAGTTGACCAGCTTGCTGCAGATCTGTTCATTCCTCACATGGCATTTGGTGAAGTTCCTCACAGACTGGGAAGAAAGAATACAAGTAACAAACGTCAACATTGTTATTATTATAGTGAATTTGCTTCACAGTATTGAGGTAATGTAAAGCTGCAATTTGTGCTTTGGCAGAACAGAAAAGGATGGTTTGACATTAATAGCAAAGCCCCTGCAACAGTATGGAATACCCACATGTCCCATCCTCTTGGCCCCTTGCTTCCACACAGAGAGCTGGTGATCAGACAACATGGAAGGGGGAGGGGCCAGGGACAGAGGACCTCTATGCTGCTGCGCTAGCTCCAGGGTCAGCTACAGACACACATAGAGGAGACAGCAGGGGCAAGCATTAGGCTAACTGACACTGTTAGCCAAGCAGGGGAGATAATGACTTGGCTACAACAACAGTTAAGTGGTGACGTATGAGAAGGCAAGCTTTAGGCTACCTGACTATTCATGCTGTGTCATTTATTGACTAGTTTAGCTGTGATTGTGCCGTCTCACTTCCGCCCCCTGTAGGCAGACTCACCACAGTGCAGTTGTTGGAGGCAGAGATGCACTTCTTGTCTTCACACCACTGGCAGCCGTTGGTGTTGGCAGTGCAGCTGACGCAGTCGGAGAACCTGTAGCATCTCTCGGCTGCACTGTCTGGAGGGGGGGGGGGGGGGGGGGCGACCACACACAGTTTAACAACGGATGTTAGTCTCCATACGGACAGTTTTACAAGGGAACAGAGTTGGAGAACCTAGTCAGCAAGAGAGTTCATGTTCAAGATCAGTGGTGACCGTAGCAGAACAGAGACTGGGCCGAGGCAGGGAATCTTGAGGACAGTCAGAGAAACAATACTAGTAAACAGCATAGTGACTCAATCAAGAAATAAAATAGGTTTGACACGCAAATGTCCCCTGCAATACCACCTTATCAGCAAGAAAACAGAAAGGTAGATGGGTCTAGCTCTATGCCTATCATTTCTAGTGGCCCTGTAGAGCCACTTACCCTGCATGCCAGCAGCCAACTACAAATGACTGACTGAACGATTAGACAAGGACAGAGGATAAACAGTGTGATAATCTGTCATCAATTAAAACGTCATTTCATTAATCACCGGTCCAATTCATCAGTGATAACGCTCTAAAACCGCCCTGTAATTAACACAATACATGTGTTTCCGTGTCAGTGTATTTTCAGCATAATGGTAATTGCCTCCGAATGGAATAATTGTGTTGGTTCTGACCTTTTGTTCCCACAATTATGTACACAGGCTTTAAGAGAAATCAAAAAAGTATTATTGCTTTCCTGGAGGATGATGATTCATACAGTACAAGAGATAGGTAAGGAACCAGAGAGTTTTATGTGAAATGTGATTTGGCTTCATCATGGACGGCTCAACTATAGAGCATGTATCCATTAGTCAGGTAAGAGAGAACGGTGCTGGGATGTGTAGCATCCATTTTACGGGCTCCTGACCAATTATGTTATTTTGTGTATTTATTTTTGGACATAATGTTTCTGCCATTGTTTCCTATGACCGAAAAGAGCACCTGGAAATCAGAATAGAGATTTGGATGAAGAATTCGACTTCAATGAAACCACGGCGACGAGTAAATAAACCTTGTCTACCCTCTGTTCCACTGGCGAACGTACAATCACTGGAGAACAAACTGGACGAGATCCATTCGAGACAATCCTATCAACTGGACGTGAAGATCTGTCATATCCTGTGCTTCAGAGTCGTGGCTGAACGGGGACTTGGTTGATATAAATCTAGCTGTTTTTCTATGCATCCGCAGGACAGAACCACAGCGTCTCGTAAACTCAAAGGCAGGTGTGTGACTCTTTGTTAACAAAGTCTGGTGCAAGATCTCTAATATTTAGGAAGTTTCGAGGTTCTGCTCACCTGAGGTAGAATACCTCATAATAAGCTGTAGATTACACTGACCACAAATAAACACAAAATGTAAAGTGTTGGTCCCATGTTTCATGAGCTGAAATAAGACCACAGAATTTTTCCATATGCACAATAATCATATTTCTCTCAAATGTTGTGCAAAAATGTGTTTACATCCCTGTTAGTGAGCATTTCTCCATTGCCAATGTAACAGTATAACTTTACGTCCGTCCCCTCGCCCCGACCCGGGCGCGAACCAGGGACCCTCTGCACACATCAACAACAGTCACCCACGAAGCATCGTTACCCATCGCTCTTAGTCTATGCCCCTCTAACATTGCTCGTCCATATAATTATATATTCTCAATTCCATTCATATACTTAGATTTGTGTGTATTGGGTACATGTTGTGAAATGGTTAGATATTACTCCACTGTCAGAACTAGGGTTGCACATTTTGGGGAATATTCAGAGGTGGAAACTTTCCATGGGAATTAACGGGAAAATATGTGAATTAACGGACATACAGTGGGGAGAACAAGTATTTGACACACTGCCGATTTTGCAGGTTTTCCTACTTACAAAGCATGTAGAGGTCTGTCATTTTTATCATAGGTACACTTCAACTGTGAGAGACGGAATCTAAAACAAAAATCCTGAAAATCACATTGTATGATTTTTAAGTAATTAATTAGCATTTTATTGCATGACATAAGTATTTGATACATCAGAAAAGCAGAACTTAATATTTGGTACAGAAACCTTTGTTTGCAATTACAGAGATCATACGTTTCCTGTAGTTCTTGACCAGGTTTGCACACACTGCAGCAGTGATTTTGGCCCACTCCTCCATACAGACCTTCTCCAGATCCTTCAGGTTTCAGGGCTGTCGCTGGGCAATGCGGACTTTCAGCCCCCTCCAAAGATTTTCTATTGGGTTCAGGTCTGGAGACTGGCTAAGCCACTCCAGGACCTTGAGATGCTTCTTACGGAGCCACTCCTTAGTTGCCCTGGCTGTGTGTTTCGGGTCGTTGTCATGCTGGAAGACCCAGCCACGACCCATCTTCAATGCTCTTACTGAGGGAAGGAGGTTGTTGGCCAAGATCTCGCGATACATGGCCCCATCCATCCTCCCCTCAATACGGTGCAGTCGTCCTGTCCCCTTTGCAGAAAAGCATCCCCAAAGAATGATGTTTCCACCTCCATGCTTCACGGTTGGGATGGTGTTCTTGGGGTTGTACTCATCCTTCTTCTTCCTCCAAACACGGCGAGTGGAGTTTAGACCAAAAGGCTCTATTTTTGTCTCATAAGACCACATGACCTTCTCCCATTCCTCCTCTGGATCATCCAGATGGTCATTGGCAAACTTCAGACGGGCCTGGACATGCGCTGGCTTGAGCAGGGGGACCTTGCGTGCGCTGCATGATTTTAATCCATGACAGCGTAGTGTGTTACTAATGGTTTTCTTTGAGACTGTGGTCCCAGCTCTCTTCAGGTCATTGACCAGGTCCTGCCGTGTAGTTCTGGGCTGATCCCTCACCTTCCTCATGATCATTGATGCCCCACGAGGTGAGATCTTGCATGGAGCCCCAGACCGAGAGTGATTGACCGTCATCTTGAACTTCTTCCATTTTCTAATAATTGCGCCAACAGTTGTTGCCTTCTCACCAAGCTGCTTGCCTATTGTCCTGTAGCCCATCCCAGCCTTGTGCAGGTCTACAATTTTATCCCTGATGTCCTTACACAGCTCTCTGGTCTTGGCCATTGTGGAGAGGTTGGAGTCTGTTTGATTGAGTGTGTGGACAGGTGTCTTTTATACAGGTAACGAGTTCAAACAGGTGCAGTTAATACAGGTAATGAGTGGAGAACAGGAGGGCTTCTTAAAGAAAAACTAACAGGTCTGTGAGAGCCGGAATTCTTACTGATTGGTAGGTGATCAAATACTTATGTCATGCAATAAAATGCAAATTAATTACTTAAAAATCATACAATGTGATTTTCTGGATTTTTGTTTTAGATTCCGTCTCTCACAGTTGAAGTGTACCTATGATAAAAATTACAGACCTCTACATGCTTTGTAAGTAGGAAAACCTGCAAAATCATCAGTGTATCAAATACTTGTTCTCCCCACTGTATATGCAAATTAATATCATTTAAATGTAGATGTTTTTTACATTGGATATATTTACCATAACATACGGAGACAGAAACATAAACATTTTACATTATCATAAGTAAACAATTGCAAATAATTAAATCATTCCAATAGAAATGAAAATTTAAAAAAATGTACGAAATTGAACTAACTGAATTAAATGAGTTGACTCTTCACATGGGATGATTTCACTGAACAACAAAAGGGAATATTGAATGATCCCCAATGATCCATCGCATCTCCCAAAAACGTTTTTAACATTCATCTGTAAAATGATAGTCTAGAAACTAAAGCTTTGGTTGTCTTCCTCTCAGGGTTCCATGTCTTCTCCGTGGACCTCCTCAATGTCCACCTATTGAACATCAGACTCTGAGCCCTCATTTTCACTGTCACTTTCCAACCTTGGTGAGGAAGACTCGTTGTCAGGCTCAAAAAGCCTCAAATTTGCCCAGATGGCCACCAATTTTTCAACCCTTGTATTGGTCAGCCTGTTGCGTGCTTTGGTGTGTGTGTTCCCAAACAAGGACCAGTTGCGTTCTGAGGCGGCTGATGTTAGTGGGATTTGGTTATATTAATAATGGCACCGAAAGAAATGGCAGCAGTTTTACGGGCGCCCAACCAATTGTGCTATTATGTGTTTTTTTTCACGTTATTTGTAACTTATTTTGTACATAATGTTTCTGCAACCGTATCTTACGGCAAAAAAGAGCTTCTGGATATCAGGACAGCGATCACTCACCTCGGATTAGACAAAGATTGTTTCTACAACAAAGACGACGCACAAGACATTCTCCAAACACCCCACAGGACCGACATCCCCGGTATTTACAAGAGGAAACGACGCAGGTACAGAGGACAAAGAGCCGGATGCCTGGTCAGGACCCGGCGAAGGCAACTGGGAAAGCTGCCGTTACCATCAATACTACTCGCTAACGTGCAATCATTGGACAATAAATTAGACGAGGTACGATCACAAATATCCTACCAACGGGACATCAAAAACTGTAATATCCTATATTTCACGGAATCGTGGCTGAATGACGACATGGCTATTCAGCTAGAGGGATATACACTGCACCGGAAAGATAGTACAGCACAATCCGGTAAGACGAGGGGGGGGGGTCTGTGCATATTTGTAAACAACAGCTGGTGCACGAACTCTAAGGAAGTCTTTAGATTGTGCTCGCCTGAAGTAGAGTATATTGTGATAAATTGCAGGCCACACTACTTGCCTAGTGAGTTTTCAGCTATACTTTTCGTGGCTGTTTATTTACCACCACAGACAGATGCTAGCACTAAGACCGCACTCAGTCAGCTGTATAAGGAAATAAGCAAACAGGAAACTGCTCACCCAGAGGCGGCGCTCCTAGTGGCCGGAGACTTTAATGCAGGGAAACTTATATCAGTTCTACCAAATCTCTATCAACCCGGAAGCTTACAAGAAATCCTGCTATGCCCTGCGACGAACCATCAAACAGGCAAAGCGTCAATACAGGGCTAAGATTGAATCATACTACACCGGCTCCGACGCTCGTCTTATGTCGCAGGGCTTGCAAACTATTACAGTCTACAAAAGGAAGCACAGCTGTGAGCTGCCCAGTGACACGAGCCTACCAGACAAGCTAAATCACTTCTATGCTCACTTCGAGGCAAGCAACACTGAGGCATGCATGAGAGCATCAGCTGTTCCGGACGACTGTGTGATAAGGCAATCCGTAGCTGACGTAAATAAGACCTTTAAACAGGTCAACATACACAAGGCTGCGGGGCAAGATGGATTACCAGGACGTGTGCTCTGGCCCCCAACCCCCCTCAAACACTCTTTTTACGCTGCTGCTACTCTCTGTTTATCATATATGCATAGTCACTTTAACTATACATTCATGTACATACTACCTCAATTGGGCCGAACAACCAGTGCTCCCGCACATTGGCTAACCGGGCTATCTGCATTGTGTCCCGCCATCCACCACCCGCCAACCCCTCTTTTACGCTACTGCTACTCTATGTTCATCATATATGCATAGTCACTTTAACCATATCTACATGTACATACTACCTCAATCAGCCTGACTAACTGGTGTCTGTATATAGCCTGTCTTTTTACTGTTGTTTTATTTCTTTACTTACCTATTGTTCACCTAACACCTTTTTTGCACTATTGGTTAGAGCCTGTAAGTAAGCATTTCACTGTAAGGTCTACACCTGTTGTATTTGGCGCACGTGACAAATACACTTTGATTTGATTTGATGATGATGGAGGCAACAGGGGAAAGAGCCTCAGATCGACAGTCCTTTCCACCAGCTGGCTGATGAGATATGTTGGCACGACTGCCATATTGCATCTCCATCCCAAAGCCCTTGCTTGGAAGTGTACTTCACCAGACTGCCAATAATCTTGCCCTCATCCAGGACAAGGTGGCGAGACACAGTAGCGATGACACCATAAGCCTTGTTGATCTCTGCACCAGACAGGATGCTCTAGCCAGCATACTTGGGGCCCAACATGTACGCTGCAGTGTGTATGGGCTTCAGGCAGAAGTCTTCATGCTTTATGATGCATTTCAGAACTGCAGTTTCCTCTGCTTGGAGCAAAAGTGAGGTGGGCAGGGCAGTATGGATTTCTTCTCTTACATCTGCAAGCAGAGTCTGAACATCAGAATGGCATTCTCTCCCTCAATCTGTGCAATGGCTACTGCTATAGGTTTCAGGAGTTTCAGGCTGCTTACCACTCTCTCCCAAAATATATAATCCAGGAGGATCCTCTTGATGGGCATGTCCATATCGGCAGACAGATTCCTTGGGAGACTCCTTCCCCTTCAGGAGACTGTCAAACATGATGACAACATCACCCCAACGGGTGTTGCTGGGCAGCTTCAATGTGGTGCTCTTATTCTTCTCACTTTGCTTGGTGAGGTAGATTGCTGCTATAACTTGATGACCCTTCACATACCTAACCATTTCCCTGGCTCTCTTGAAGAGTGTATCCATTTTTTTTAGTGCCATGATGTCCTTGAGGAGCAGATTCAATGCATGAGCAGCAAACCCAATGGGTGTGATGTGAGGGTAGGACTCCTCCACAGCCAAAGCAGCCTTCATGTACACAGCATTGTCTGTCACCAGTGCAAATACCTCCTGTGGTCCAAGGTCATTGATGACTGCCTTCAGCTCATCTGCAATGCAGAGACCGGTGTGTCTGTTGTCCCTTGTATCTGTGCTCTTGTAGAATACTGGTTGAGGGGTGGAGATGATGTAGTTAATTATTCCTTGCCCACGAACATTCGACCACCCATCAGAGATGATTGCAATACAGTCTGCTTTCTCTATGATTTGCTTGACCTTCACTTGAACTCTGTTGAACTCTGCATCCAGCAAATGAGTAGATAAAGCATGTCTGGTTGGAGGGGTGTATGCTGGGCAAAGAACATTCAGAAATCTATTCCATTACACATAGCCTGTGAGCATCAAAGGTGAATCAGTTGCATCCACAGCTCGAGCTCATTTCTCTGACTACATTCCTCCATTGAGTGATTCCAGGAGGACCATGAGCTGTTGTATCAATAAGGTGTCTGATTCGTCATTTTCACGTCGAATAGTAGTAGAGGGACTTTTGTCAGAGGTTGCTTGTTGGGGGCACTGAGTGAACTTCATGCACTTGGCCAGATGACTCTGCATCTTTGTTGCATTCATCACATAAGATTTTGCACAGCATTTGCAAATGTACACAGCTTTTCCTTCTACATTAGCTGCAGTGAAATGTCTCCACACATCAGATAGTGCCCGTGGCATTTTCCTGTAAAGATTAGAAAAATAAATTGTAAAAAAATAATAATAATACAATTCCTTGCACAGATAAATGGTAGAAAAAACGAACTAGCAGAAATTGTTAATAAGTTAGAAATTATTTAAACACACTTTGCTGTAGGCTACTACTATTCACCCCACCCAGCATTGTAATCAAAACTTACCAGAAAGCATGTAGTCCTTGGATCAGACAGTGTAGTAGTGTGGGCTCAATAGCATCTCATTAGTGTGCAAGATCTTGAGAATGCACTGTACATGTGATGGAAGAGTGCACTGCACATGTGATGGAAGAATGCACTGTGCATGCAGAGGGATGCAATTCCATTGAATTGGGGATATTTTAACCAAAATATGTCACAAGACCTAGAATTGCCTTTGTGTATCCCACAAAAAAGGTTCACTGTTGTAAGCAATTTTTTTTTGATGAATTTAAGCAAAATTCCCAAAATTCCAGGACTTAACTTCCCATGGAAAACTTCTGACCCTTCTGACCCTAGTCAGAACTAGAAGCACAAGCATTTCGCTACACCCGCAATAACATCTGCTAAACACGTGTATGTGACCACGGAATTTGATTTGTAGCTATGAAATCGTTTGAAGGGGGCTCACATCAACACTATCATCCCAGACACCCTGGAACCACTCAAATGTGCATACCGCCCCAACAGTTCCACAGATGATGCAATCTCTATTACACTCCACACTGCCCTTTCACACTTGGACAAAAGGAACACCTACGTGAGAATGCTGTTCATTGACTACAAAGATTTGGCATGGGCCCTCAGATCCTCAAAAAGTTCTACAGCTGCACTGTCGAGAGCTTCTTGACTGGCTGCATCACCACGCAAGGTGCTACAGAGGGTAGTGCATACAGCCCAGTACATCACTAGGGCCGAACTCCCTTCCACTCCCTTCCATCCTCTATACCAGGCGGTGTCAGAGGAAGCCCCCAAAAATTGTTAAAAAGACTCCAGCCACCCAAGCCACAGACTTTCTTTCTCTCTGCTATCGCACGGCAAGCGGTAACAATGCACCAAGTCTGGAACCAACCCAACCCTGAACAGCTTCTACCCCCAAGCCATTAGACTTCTAAATGCCATGTTATTGTCTACTCCCTGTATATAGCCATGTTATTTTCTACTCCCTGTATTAGAGGTCGACCGATTAATCGGAATGGCCGATTAATTAGGGCCGATTTCAAGTTTTCATAACAATCGGAAATCGGTAATTTTGAATTTAGATTTTTTTTACACCTATATTTAACTAGGCAAGTCAGTTAAGAACACATTCTTATTTTCAATGACGGCCTAGGAACGGTGGGTTAACTGCCTTGTTCAGGGGCAGAACGACAGATTTTTACCTTGTCAGCTCAGGGATTCAATCTTGCAACCTTTTATATATAAAAAAATAATAATAATAGAAATGTACCTTTATTTAACTAGGCAAGTCAGTTAAGAACACATTCTTATTTTCAATGACGGCCTAGGAACAGTGGGTTAACTGCCTGTTCAGGGGCAGAACTACAGATTTGTACCTGTACCTGTCAGCTCGGGGATTTGAACTTGCAGCCTTACGGTTAACTAGTCCAACGCTCTAACCACCTGCCTCACGAGGAGCCCGCCTGTTACGCGAATGCAGTAAGAAGCCAAGGTAAGTTGCTAGCTAGCATTAAACTTATCTTATAAAAAACAATCAATCATAATCACTAGTTATAACTACACATGGTTGATGATATTACTAGTTTATGTAGCGTGTCCTGCGTTGCATATAATCGATGCAGTGCGCATTTGCGAAAAAGGACTGCCGTTGCTCCAACGTGTACCTAACCATAAACATCAATGCCTTTCTTAAAATCAATACACAGAAGTATATATTTTGAAAACTGCACATTTAGCTAAAAGAAATCCAGGTTAGCAGGCAATATTAACTAGGTGAAATTGTGTCACTTCTCGGGCGTTCATTGCACACAGAGTCAGGGTATATGCAACAGTTTGGGCCGCCTGGCTCATTGCGATCTAATTTGCCAGAATTTTACGTAATTATGACATAACATTGAAGGTTGTGCAATGTAACAGGAATATTTAGACTTATGGATGCCACCCGTTAGATAAAACACGGAACGGTTCCGTATTTCACTGAAAGTATAAACGTTTTGTTTTCGAGATTATCGTTTCCGGATTCGACCATATTAATGACCTAAGGCTCGTATTTCTGTGTGTCATCATGTTATAATTAAGTCTATGCTTTGATAGAGCAGTCTGACTGAGCGATGGTAGGCACCAGCAGGCTCGTAAGCATTCATTCAAACAGCACTTTTGTGCGTTTTGCCAGCAGCTCTTCGCAATGCTTCAAGCATTGCGCTGTTTATGACTTCAAGCCTATCAACTCCCGAGATTAGGCTGGTGTAACCGATGTGAAATGGCTAGCTAGTTAGCGGGGTGCGCGCTAATAGCGTTTCAAACGTCACTCGCTCTGAGACTTGGAGTAGTTGTTCCCCTTGCTCTGCATGGGTAACGCTGCTTCGAGGGTGGCTGTTGTCGATGTGTTCCTGGTTCGAGCCCAGGTAGGGGCGAGGAGAGGGACGGAAGCTATACCGTTACACTGGCAATACTAAAGTGCCTATAAGAACATCCAATAGTCAAAGGTATATGAAATACAAATGGTATAGAGAGAAATATTCCTATAATTCCTATAATAACTACAACCTAAAACTTCTTACCTGGAAATATCGAAAACTCATGTTAAAAGGAACCACCAGCGTTCATATGTTCTCATGTTCTGAGCAAGGAACTTAAACGTTAGCTTTCTTACATGGCACATATTGCACTTTTACTTTCTTCTCCAACACTTTGTTTTTGCATTATTTAAACCAAATTGAACATGTTTCATTATTTATTTGAGGCTAAATAGATTTTATTGATGTATTATATTAAGTTAAAATAAGTGTTAATTCAGTATTGTTGTAATTGTCATTATTACAAATAAAATAAAAATGTTCAATTTTTTTTAAATATAAAAATAAATAAAAATCGGCCGATTAATCGGTATCGGCTTTATTTGGTCCTCCAATAATCGGTATCGGTGTTGAAAAATCATAATTGGTCGACCTCTACCCTGTATATAGCCATGTTATTTTCTACTCCCTGTATATAGCCATGTTATTTTCTACTCCCTGTATATAGCCATGTTATTTTTAGTCATTATGTGTATTTATTATTCACTATTTCCATTTTATCTTTAACTCTGCATTGTTGGAAAATGATCCATAAGTAAGCATTTCACTGTTAGTCTACACCTGTTGTCTACGAAGCATGTGACAAATAAAATTAGATTTTGATTTGAACTACCAGAGAGGGAAGTGAAATCATCCCTCCCCATGAGAAACATAGAGATAAAAACATGTGAACACATATATCCAGGTGTGGATTGAATCATCGTGGAGGCTACAAACTTGAGTAAATTGTTGCCATCCTAATTTCCAAGTTAAGTATTGCTAGGTATGTAAACTCAAATGGTGACGAGGGCAATGTCATACAACACGTACTGGTGCGTGGAGGGCAGAAGGGAGCGGGCACGCTGCCGTTGGCCTGGCTGGTGTCCCAGGGGACACAGTGGTCCCTAAGCCAGACACAGCGGATGCCAGGGCCGGCGTTGGCACAGCGCGGCTCCTCACTGAAGGCCTGGCAGCTGGGAGGGGTGTAGACCAGCACGTCATTCAGCAGCACACCAGAGAAACCACCAAACACATACATTGACCTGGGGAGAGAACACAACACAGAGTATACATCATTACCAGGGAACACTGAGGAAACTGATGAAAGAAAACTGAGATAAAAAACTACAAATACCAAGTAACGGAGGGGCAATATACTGGATGCAAGTGACTGACCCATTGCTGACGACAGAGGTGTGGCCAAAGCGGTTGACGTCACGGTGGAGATCTGGTCTGGGCAGCACTTTCCATTCATCACAAGCTGAAACAAACATGCACAGAGATCAGGCTACAGGTTTGGCTTCAGTAGGAACATTTGACATATAAGAAGTACTTTTCAAAAACGTGTGTAGGGTCAAGCACTCAACCGCTATACCAAGAAATTATACCGCCACTGTGACCCGCCACACCCTACTCATACTATCACCCAAGCAACCGTGACTGAAACCCCCCTGGACCCCAGAATGAGCTGTATATTTAAGGCCTCTAACGCTCTGTAGCCTGGTAATCTGAGCTCCTTGGCATTTGTTCTCTGCAGCCCACCCAATCTGCCAGGCTCTCTCGGTTACATGCTTTTTAATTCAGCAATTAACCCAGCTCCAGGTCCATTACCTAGCAACAGGGGAGAAGTGTTCTTTTCCTGTGTTCCTTTCTTGCCTGGATTTCATTTCAGTATGCCTGTACCATACCACCCTACCGTACATACTGAAAAACAGAACAGCACCGGGACTGTGTACACACCCCCCCCGTCTGCACTGTTGCACGTGCACACACACACAACAATGGAAGCGTCAACTCTGAATTATTAACGCGTATGAGAATCCTGTGGACATAGAAGCTGTGGAACCAAAGGGAACAGTGGAGAATGGCCTGTATGAATATCATGATCCCCCTGGCTCTGTATAATGGCTGTAGGACTGGGTGTGCTGTACCAAGCCCAGGTGTGATTAACACTGTGTGTGTGAGCATACCAGAGCACTAGGGGCCATAACCTACACACAGGGCTGTCATAAACAACTAACCGCAGCTAGAAAAGATACCTTTACGATTGCAAAAAAAATATATATATATATATATATATACACACTGCTCAAAAAAATAAAGGGAACACTTAAACAACACAATGTAACTCCAAGTCAATCACACTTCTGTGAAATTAAACTGTCCACTTAGGAAGCAACACTGATTGACAATAAATTTCACATGCTGTTGTGCAAATGGAATAGACAAAAGGTGGAAATTATAGGCAATTAGCAAGACACCCCCAATAAAGGAGTGATTCTGCAGGTGGTGACCACAGACCACTTCTCAGTTCCTATGCTTCCTGGCTGATGTTTTGGTCACTTTTGAATGCTGGTGGTGCTTTCACTCTAGTGGTAGCATGAGACGGAGTCTACAACCCACACAAGTGGCTCAGGTAGTGCAGCTCATCCAGGATGGCACATCAATGCGAGCTGTGGCGAGAAGGTTTGCTGTGTCTGTCAGCGTAGTGTCCAGAGCATGGAGGCGCTACCAGGAGACAGGCCAGTACATCAGGAGACGTGGAGGAGGCCGTAGGAGGGCAACAACCCAGCAGCAGGACCGCTACCTCCGCCTTTGTGCAAGGAGGAGCACTGCCAGAGCCCTGCAAAATGACCTCCAGCAGGCCACAAATGTTTGATTTCACAGAAGTGTGATTGACTTGGAGTTACATTGTGTTGTTTAAGTGTTCCCTTTATTTTTTTGAGTAGTGTATATCATTAAAGTATAATTCACTGCAGCTGCTATTTAGCAATCCTAGGGTGGTGGTGGTGGTCGCACAGGGTATCAATGATAGTTTGATTACCAATCTCCTAGGACCATGGTCATGAACTGCACTGAACCATGGGTAGACTACAATGAGTATACCTGAAGCAGCTCTGACAACACAGCCCAGAATGTAGAGAGACTATTTTTCCATCTGTGATTATCTACCAACCGTCCCTCAAAACGCATTTAGCCTCCCCAGGGCAAACAAATAACAGAGAAAAAATTATAGTCAACAAAGTCGATTTCTTCTCTTTGTCAATATCACCAGGCAAATCATGTTAAATTGAGACAGCACAACGTTCAGTTTTCCCATTGTTAGTGGGATCCTAGGAGAGGATAAACGTCAACCTCTTTACATAGCGTTTTTGAATTGTTTATTATGTAGCTGCCTCTGAATAGGACTTGATAAACAAGTTTATTCATCCATTGATCTTGTTTGTTGGGGATACCACACTGTGAACAGAGTAATGGCTCTGAGAGCGATCACAATCCTGTGCTTTACCGTTTCATTTTACAATTCTCTGATGCTTTACAGACCACACGTCCACTCTTGCAAAATGTAAATGTGGCATTTACACAGATATAAACTGTTCCTGGCCGTTAAATGTGCAGCCAGGTTGCAAACGACCACACTCAGTGCATGGCTAATTGTGATATCACTGTTTAAAGGGAAAGACAGTCCAGATCAGAAGGCGCTTTTTCATCACATCCTAAAGACCAAGGTGTTCTCTGCCAGGGCCATGGTGTAGTCACCCTGATGAACTCTCTCAGCCGGTCACTCAGACCCACACTGCTTTCTTATCAAATTTAATTGTACTCATCGCATACACAGTTTACAGAAGGTATTAAAGGCGCAGCAAAATGACGATGTGCTAGCTCCCTCAACAATGCAGTACATTCATCAATATCAATAATAAGAGTCAAATTAAAATAAGATAAGAGATGTGCATAGGTGATCCAGTGGTTAAAGGGACAGACCAAAATAAGTATTTGTGACATCCGCCCCATCACCAGTAGTTCAATTGGAATCCTGACTTTGGCACTATCTAAGGCCTAATACCTATCGTGAAGCCTGGAGCTAGAGTAAATCAATAACCCAGACATGCACTGACAGTCAGCCAAATGCGTCTCCACACCATCTGATGTGTACTGGAGATGAATGATTTTGCAGGATCTTTGCCTTTATATTGAAACTCCCTGATACTCATCACAACGCTCCCCAGCATTTCATTTCCTCCCAGGATATTGGCAGAAGAACCATGAATAATGAACAGGGAGAAAGGGGGAGATGACAGGGGAATCAGCAGACAAAATCATCAGCACACCATCTTGAAGGGGAAATCAAACCTAATTTAAATGGAAGACTTAAAGGAACATTCCACCCAAAAACGATATTTTGGTATTTGTTTCATTAGTCCATTGTTGATATAGTCCCAAAATGTAAAGCATGTCAGCAATCAAGTTTAAGATATGTAACTTTCATTTTGATGCAAAATGCAGTATTATATGATGCAAAATATATCATACCAGCTGTATTTCTGTACTTTGAAAGTTGAATATCTTGAAAACCTGATTGCTGACATGCAAAACATGTTGGGACTATATCAACAATGGGCTAATGAAACAAATACCACAGATTATATTGCAGCACCAGAAAATTAACAGGGCACTCTTGTTGAAGACGTCACTGCCAGTTGCCTTTCAGGGGGTAGGGGGTGGTGGGGGGACAAAACATTTTTAATTAGAGTTCATTTCACCCAAATCTAATTAGAATTATGAGGATGGGGTGATGAGGGGAGAAAAGAATTAAACGCAAATTAAAACTGCCTTGTGTCGACCTGAATTTAATCTCTCGCAGAAGAAAAGCACAAAAAGCTAATAACGCTCTCCCCCTCCAAGGTTAGCAGAGAGAAACAAAAACAAATTAGCGCTTAAAACCATCTCAGCATGAGTGGCGGAGCCGACAGAGAGAGAGCAGCAGAGTAATGCCTCTTCCACAGGTGGAACTAATTAATTAGCTCACAGAGAGTGGAGCAGAGAGGAGAGGAAGTCCTATCAGTCCATTAACTACTGAATGAGACTTCCTTGAAACTGGTGAAACCTGTTGACACTTGAAGTGATGAAACATCTCATGTACTGTAGTAGGCTACAATGTCTTTCAGCATCACATGAGTAAAAAGCATCACTCACCATAGATAGGTTTTGATCTGGGTTCAGGCATGCTTTCTAACCAAAATGCCAAACTGTTCCATTACTGTACAGACAATACAGTACCTAAAGCGAAAATGCTTTCCACGAACCTGTTCACTCTAAACTCAGAATAAAAAAGAAACGTCCCTTTTTCAGGACCCTGTCTTTCAAAGATAATTCGTAAAAATTCAAATAACGTCACAGATCTTCATTGTAAAGGGTTTAAACACTGTTTCCCATGCTTGACCCCCCCTTTGTTCAGGGACACATTATTCCATTTCTGTTAAGTCAGAAGTCTGTGGTCTGTGGAACTTGTTCAGTTTATGTCTCAGTTGTTGAATCTTGTTATGTTCATACAAATATTTACACATGTTAAGTTTTCTGAAAATAAATGCAGTTGACAGTGAGATGGCGTTTCTTTTTTTGCTGAGTTTAGAAGAAGCTGATGATGGAGATTGTTGACTAATTTCATTATAAAGCTAAATTAACAATGTCCAGTGACAACCCAGTACTCTAGGGCCTATAATGAATGACAGGTTTCTGTGAGGCTAGCCCTTTAGCCATGCCAAGCAGACATATCTGGCCAAACACTGGCTTGTATACCAGAGCACCAATCACAGAGAGTGGTCTTGCCTGGGCTTCAGTGTAGAGTCTAGATCACACTCCTCAAGCCAAGCATCAGTCTAGCTACCACCTTGAACATAAAACAATCTATTGCTTCCAGATTATAGAAGTGACATTGGACTTTTTATCCCTTGGAGTGGCCTACTCAGGGTGATTGGACTGGCTATTTAGATGAATAACAATGAGAGTGAAGCAGTGACCTTCCATGACTGCATGAGAACGCTTGGAAGGTATAGAGTCAAGTTTTTCAACTTTCTTCAAACATCTAATCTGGATCCTAACTAGAAAATAAACGTTCCCCTTTAATGGATTTTCTTTCTTCGAACCTAAACATTGAGTCTCTGTCTATCTCCATCTGTCTCTCAATTCAACTTAAGGGCATTATTGGCATGGGAAACATATGTTAACATTGCCAAAGCAAGTGAAGTAGATAATAAACAAAAGTGAAATAAACAATAAAAATGAACAGTAAACATTACACTCAAAAGTTCTAAAAGAATAAAGACATTTTCAAATGTAAATTATGTGCAAAGTACAAAAGGTAAAAAATAAACAAACATAAATATATGGTGTATTTACAATGGTGTTTGTTCTTCACTGGTTGACCTTTTCTTGTGGCAACAGGTCACAAATCTTGCTGCTGTGATGGCACACTGTGGTATTTCACCCAATAGATATGGGAGTTTATCAAAATTGGATTTGTTTTTTAATTCTTTGTGGGTCTGTGTAATCTGAGAGAAATATGTGTCTCTAATATGGTCATACATTTGGCAGGAGGTTAGGAAGTGCAGCTCAGTTTCCACCTCATTTTGTGGACAGTGTGCACATAGCCTGTCTTCCCTTGAGAGCCAGGTCTGCCTACAGCGGCCTTTTCCCAATGGTTAGGCTATGCTCACTGAGTCTGTACATAGTCAAAGCTTTCCTAAAGTTTGGGTCAGTCACAGTGGTCAGGTATTCTCTGTTTAGGGCCAAATAGCATTCTAGTATGCTCTGTTTTTTGTTAATTCTTTCCAATGTGTCAAGTAATTATCTTTTTGTTTTTTCTCATGATTTGGTTGTGTTTAATTGTGTTGCTGTCCTGGGGCTCTGTGGGGTGTGTTTGTGAACAGAGCCCCAGGACCAGCCTGCTAAGGGGACTCTTCTCCATCTCTCTGTAGGTGATGGCTTTGTTATGGAAGGTTTGGGAATCGCTTCCTTTAGGAGATTGCCGAATTGAACGGCTCTTTTCTGGATTTTGATTATTAGCGGGTATCGGCCTAATTCTGCTCTGTATGCATTATTTGGTGTTTTACGTTGTACACAGAGGATATTTTTGCAGAATTCTGCATGCAGTCTCAATTTTGTGTTTGTGCCATTTCGTGAATTCTTGCTTGGTGAGCAGACCCCAGACCTCACAACTATAAAGGGCAATGGGTTATATAACTGATTCAAGTATTTTTAGCCAGATCCAAAATTCGTATGTCGAAATTTATGTTCCTTTTGATGGCATAGAAGGCCCTTCTTGCCTTGTCGCTCAGATCGTTCACAGCTTTGTGGAAGTTACCTGTGGCACTGATGTTTAGGCCGAGGTAAGTATAGTTTTTTTGTGTGCTCTAGGGCAACGGAGTCTAGACTGAATTTGTATTTGTGGTCCTGGCAACTGGACCTTTTTTGGAACACCATTATTTTTGTCTTATTGAGATTTACTGTCAGGGCCCAGGTCTGACAGAATCTGAGCAGAAGATCTAGGTGCTGCTGTAGGCCCTCCTTGGTTGGGGAAAGAAGGACCAGATCATCAGTAGACATTTGACTTCATAATCTAGTAGGGTGCGGCCGGGTGCTGCAGACTGTTCTAGTGCCCTCGCCAATTCGTTGATATACATGTTGAAGAGGGTAGGGCTCAAGCTGCATCCCTGTCTCAACCCACGACCCTGTGGAAAGAAATGTGTTTTTTGCCAATTTTAACCGCATACTTGTTTGTGTACATGGATTTTATAATGTTGTATGTTTTTCCCCCAACACCACTTTCTATCAATTTGTATAGCAGACCCTCATGCCAAATGGAGTCAAATGCTTTTTTGAAATCAACAAAGCATGAGAAGACTGCCTTTGTTTTGGTTTGTTTGTTTGTCAATTAGAGTGTGCAGGGTGAATACGTGGTCTGTCGTTTGGTAATTTGGTAAAAAGCCAATCTGACATTTGCTCAGTACATTGTTTTCACAAAGGAAATATGAGTCTGCTGTTAATGATAATGCAGAGGATTTTCCCAAGGTTGCTGTTTACGCATATCCCACGCTAGTTATTGGGGTCAAATTTGTCTCCACTTTTGTGGATTGGAAGATGCCAAAGCTAAGGATGATGTTAAAAAGTTTAAGTATAGCCATTTGTAATCTGTATATTTTATCATTTCATTGAGGATACCATCAACACCACAGGCCTTTTGGGGTTGGAGGGTTTGTATTTTGTCCTGTAGTTCATTCAATGTAATTGGAAAATCCAGTGGGTTCTGATAGTTTTTAATAGTTGATTCTAAGATTTGTATTTGATCATGTGAACTCAGCAAAAAAAATTAACTTCCCTTTTTCAGGACCCTGTCTTTCAAAGATAATTCGTAAAAATCCAAATAACTTCACAGATCTTCATTGTAAAGGGTTTAAACACGGTTCCCATGCTTGTTCAATGAACCATAAACAATTAACGAACATGCACCTGTGGAACGGTCGTTAAGACACTAACAGCTTACAGACGGTAGGCAATTAAGGTCACAGTTATGAAAACGTAGGACACTAAATGGGCAATAAATTGCAATGTCCGTATTGTGAGACGCCTAAGAGAGCGCTACAGGGAGACAGGACGGACAGCTGACCGTCCTCGCAGTGGCAGACCACGTGTAACACCTGCACAGGATCGGTACATCCGAACATGACACCTGCGGGACAGGTACAGGATGGCAACAACAACTGCCCGAGTTACACCAGGAACGCTCAATCCCTCCATCAGTGCTCAGACTGTCCGCAATAGGCTGAGAGAGGCTGGACTGAGGGCTTGTAGGCCTGTTGTAAGGCAGGTCCTAAACAGACATCACCGGCAACAACGTCGCCTATGGGCACAAACCCATCGTCGCTGGACCAGACAGGACTGGCAAAAAGTGCTCTTCACTGACGAGTCGCGGTTTTGTCTCACCAGGGGTGATGGTCGGATTCGCGTTTATCGTCGAAGGAATGAGCGTTACACCGAGGCTTGTGCTCTGGAGCGGGATCGATTTGGAGGTGGAGGGTCCGTCATGGTCTAGGCCGGTGTGTCACAACATCATCGGACTGAGCTTGTTGTTATTGCAGGCAATCTCAACTCTGTGCGTTACAGGGAAGACATCCTCCTCCCTCATGTGGTACCCTTCCTGCAGGCTCATCCTGACATGACCCTCCAGCATGACAATGCCACCAGCCATACTGCTCGTTCTGTGCGTGATTTCCTGCAAGACAGGAATGTCAGTGTTCTGCCATGGCCAGTGAAGAGCCCGGATCTCAATCCCATTGAGCACGTCTGGGACCTGTTGGATCGGAGGGTGAGGGCTAGGGCCATTCCCCCCAGAAATGTCCGGGAACTTGCAGGTGCCTTGGTGGAAGAGTGGGGTAACATCTCACAGCAAGAACTGGCATATCTGGTGCAGTCCATGAGGAGGAGATGCACTGCAGTACTTAATGCAGCTGGTGACCACACCAGATACTGACTGTTACTTTTGATTTTGACCCCCCCTTGTTCAGGGACACATTATTCCATTTCTGTCACATGTCTGTGGAACTTGTTATGTTCATACAAATATTTACACATGTTAAGTTTGCTGAAAATAAACGCTGTTGACAGTGACACTTTTTTTGCTGAGTTTATAAGTTTTTGCTGTTTGTTCTTTGTTATAGGGCCAAAAATATTGGAGAAGGGGTTTACCCATACATGTCCGTTTTGGATAGATAACTCTTCGTGTTGTTGTTTGTTTAGTGTTTAACAATTTTCCCAGAAGTGGTTAAAGTCTATGGATTCTTCTGTTACATTGAGCTGATTTCTGATGTGCTGTTCCTTCTTTTTCCGTAGTCTCTCCCTCCCTCCCTTTTGCTCCACAGACTTCCTGCATCCCTCCCCCCTTGCCTCCCTTCCTGCATCACACCCTCCCTCCTTGCCTGCCTGCCTGCCTCCCACCCTCCCTCCCTCCTTGCATCACACCCTCCCTCCTTGCCTTCCTCCCTCCCTGCATCCCACCCTCCCTCCTTGCTTGCTTGCCTCCCTCCCTTCCCTGCATCACACCCTCCCTGCCTCCCTCCCGCCCTTCCGGCATCACACCCTCCCTCCCTTCATCACTCCCTGCCTGCATCACCCCCTGCCTTCCTTCCTTCCCTCTCTGTCATCAGCATGTCCTGTAATGCCCCTGCAGAGTCACAGTATTCAAAACTAATATTCATATAAGAGCGGACGCCATCTGGCCAGCTCCCATTCTATAGCTCTTTATGGGGCGTTAATGATCCCCACTGTATTACTGAAAGGTGATTTGTTACTCACATCAGATCTCACGTAAAAAACCCAGGGGATCCAGAAACACACAGGAAGGAACACACACAGCTCTAAACCTTTAGTACCAACTCCAAATACAAGAGCAAAACAACTTTCCCGGAGTAATGAAGTCTATTATGAGTTACGACTACCTTTTGGTTTATGGCTAGTTCCACTTTTCAAATGTAAAGAATGTCTACCGTAACTGTTAAAACAGAACGTGATCCTCCATCTCAGGTATCCGAGGCTGGGTATTCACCCCTAGGGAAAAGATACACTATATATACAAAAATATGTGGACACCCCTTCAAATTAGTGGATTTGGCTATTTCAACCACACCGGTTGCTGACAGATGTATAAAATCGAGCACACAGTCACGCAATCTCCATTGACAAAACATTGGCAGTAGAATGGCCTTATTGAAGTGCTCAGTGACTTTCCACGTGGCACCGTCATAGGATTTCATTTCTGCCCTGCTAGAGCTGACCCGGTTAAGTGCTGTTACTGTGAAGTGGAAACGTCGAGGAGCTACAACGGCTCAGCCGCAAAGTGGTAGGCCACACAAGCTCACAGAACAGGATCGCCGAGTGCTGAAAAGCGTAACGCGTAAAAAAAGTCTGTCCTCAGGTGCAACACTCACTATTGAGTTCCAAACTACCTTTGGAAGCAACATCAGCACAATAACTGTTTGTCGGGAGCTTCATGAAATGGGTTTCCATGGCCGAGCAGCCGCACACAAGCTAAAGATCACCATGTGCAATCCCAAGCTTCGGCTGAAGTGTTGTAAAGCTCGCCACCATTGGACTCTGGAGCAGTAGAAACGCGTTCTCTGTAGTGATGTATCACACTTTGCCATCTGGCAGTCCAACAGACGAATCTGGGTTTGGTGGATGCCAAAAGAACGCTACCTGCATAGTGCCAACTGTAAAATTTGGTGGAGGAGGAATAATGGTCGTGCTGTTTTTCATGGTTCGGACTAGGCCCCTTAGTTCCGTTCGGACTAGGCCCCTTAGTTCCATTGAAGGGAAATCTTAACGCTACAGCATAGAATGACATTCTAGAAGAGTTTAGGGAAGGCCCTTTCCTGTTTCAGCATGACAATGCCCCCGTGCACAAAGCGAGGTCCATAAAGAAAGGGTTTGTGGAAGAACTTGCCTGGCCTGCACAGAGCACTGACCTCAACCCCATTGAACATCTTTGGGATGAATTGGAACGCCGACTGCGAGCCAGGCCTAATCGCCCAACATCAGTGCCCGACCTCACTAATGCGCTTGTGGCTGAATGGAAGCAAGTACCCGCAGCAACGTTCCAACATCTAGTGGAAAACCCTCCCAGGAGAGTGGAGGCTGTTATAGCAGCAAAGGGGAACCAACTCCAAATTAATGCCAATGATTTTGAAATGAGATGTTCGACGAGCATACTTTTGGTCATGCAGTGTATCTTAGCTTTGCACTTCAACTTGACTTTCATAAAGCCTAGTGCTGCTATATGTTGAGGTCAAAGGTCAGTGAACACACTTTCCCTAGGGCTGCAGAATGTCACCTGTCAGTTCTTCTTTGGTTACGCACACTGTGTGTCTCTGTGGACCCAGGCCTGGGAGGCAACTAACAGTGGAGAATGACAAATGACAACTATGGCTTTAGGGGTCAGGGTTCAACCCTGATGGGAGTGAATTGGTGGGTGGGCACACGCTTGTAGCAATGAACATCACATGTATGATGTTTGCATGGAGGAATGTGTGGTATTGTATGGTGAGGGGGTTGGTTACACTTATTTAAGTACAGGTAAAGTAGGTAACTTCTATTCATGTACCATATGCCCAGAGGTTGAAGCTGGTAACTCATATTTTCAAAACAAAATAAACAGGAGTAAAATATAGTCAGCTCAAAACATAAGGATTGTGTCAAACCAACAACAGATGGACTATCACTAGCCTAGCGAGGACCAGCTGCACCATCACTAGCCTAGCCAGAACCAACTATACCATCACTAGCCTAGCCAGAACCAGCTTAACCATCACTAGCCTAGCCAGAACCAGCTTTACCATCACTAGCCTAGCCAGAACCAGCTATACCATCACTAGCCTAGCCAGAACCAGCTTTACCATCACAAGCCTAGCCAGTACCAGCTTTACCATCACTAGCCTAGCCAGGACCAGCTGCACTATCCATAGCCTAGCCAGGACCATAAGCCTAGCCAGGACCAGCTGCACAATCCATAGCATAGCGAGGACCAGCTGCATTATCACTAGCCTAGCCAGGACCAGCTATACCAACAACAGATGAGGATGTGGTTCTTACCTATGATGTGTGCATACATATGATTGGTACTTACCCATGTCGTAGGCCAGGAAGTCAGCAGAGAAGCACTTGGCTCCGTTACTGAGGGACGTGTCGTTGTGGGTGTTTCCTCCAAACACCAGCAGAGTCCCACTGCTCAGCACTGCTGTGTGGAGGTACCGCGCCAGACCACTCTCTCTCAGGATCATCCTGTCAACACACACACATCAGCACTGTACTCAGTCACCATGCTAATGTTTTAATGTGTCAATTATGAGAGAGTGTACGCGAGTGCGTGCGTATCCATCCCTGGGTGTGGATTACAGCAGTGTGTGGGCCAGTCTGGGTCACGTGGCTTATGTAAGGGAACAGTTGGTCTGAAGGTCACTCTCCATAGGCTAGGTCAAATACCCAGACAGACGCCATCAATAATGTGGCACCATGGACACACACACACACACACACACTAGGGAAACTGTACAGGAATATGTCTGAGCCCAATCTACCACCTCCCTTCCTCTCCTCTGCTAGGGTCAAGGTGCACAGTCCCCACGTTCTGCTTAAGAACAGCTGTGCTATCACTAGCCTAGCCAGGACCAGCTGGAATATCACTAGCCTACCCAGGACCAGCTGTACTATGACTAACCAAGCCAGGACCCGCTGTACTATCACTAGCCAAGCGAGGACCAGCTGCACTATCACGAGCCTAGCCAGGACCAGCTATACTATCCCTAGCCTAGCCAGGACCAGCTATACTATCCCTAGCCTAGCCAGGACCAGCTGTACTATCCCTAGCCTAGCCAGGACCAGCTGTACTATCCCTAGCCAGGAGCAGCTGCACTATCCCTAGCCAGGACCAGCTGCACTATCCCTAGCCAGGAGCAGCTGCACTATCCCTAGCCTAGCCAGGAACCAGCTGTACTATCCACAGCCTAGCCAGGACCAATAGCCAAGCCAGGATCAGCAGCCTAGCCAGGACCAGCTGCACTATCCTTAGCCAGGACCAGCTGTACGATCCCGAGCCTAGCCAGGACCAGCTGTACGATCCCGAGCCTAGCCAGGACCAGCTGTACGATCCCGAGCCTAGCCAGGACCAGCTGTACGATCCAGAGTCTAGCCAGGACCAGCTATACCATCACGAGCCTAGCCAAGACCAGCTATACTATCACTAGCTTAGCCAGGATCAGCTATACTATCCCAGCTGCACTATCCATAGCCTAGCCAGGACCATAAGCCTAGCCAGGACCAGCTGTACTATCCCTATACAAGCCAGGACCAGCTGTACAATCCACAGGTTAGCCAGGATCAGCTGTACTATCCACAGGCTAGCCAAGACCAGCAGACTAGCCGGGACCAGATGTAATATCCCTAGCCTAGCCAGGACCAGCTGCACTATCCCTAGCCTAGCCAGGACCAGCTGTACTATCCACAGCCTAGCCAGGACCAATAGCCTAGCCAGGATCAGCAGCCTAGCGAGGACCAGCTGTACTATCACTAGCCTAGCCAGGACATCTGTACTATCACTAGCCTAGCCAGCTGTACTATCACTAGCCTAGCCAGCTGTACTATCACTAGCCTAGCCAGCTGTACTATCACTAGCCTAGCCAGGATAGCTGTACTATCACTAGCCTAGCAGTGTGTGTGGGACTATTCCCTCACTTTCTACAGCTATGAAACAACTGCTCAGATGAAACAGAGAAAGAAGTGAGTGGGGGGATAATCAAAGGGTGTACCCTCCTCTGTCACCCATCCATCTGTCAAGGTTCAGTGGAGGCCATTCCCCTTCTTTCATATCACCCTTCTCATACAATCTCTGTTTCACTGTAAATCTCTCTCGCTATACCTTCCTTAACTTTCCAGCATGTGCTGTATGTTCATGTAGTAGTAATAGTAATAATAATAATAATAATAATAAGGTGGTGCTTATATTTCTCACATGTACAAGTGTGTATTAATGAGACACCCTCGGAGAGTGGGGTCACAGACAGTTTGGCGCTGTGTGTCTAAATATGTGTACCTCCCAACAATATAATGCTGTATGTGTACCTCCCAACAATATAATGCTGTATGTGTACCTCCCAACAATATAATGCTGTATGTGTACCTCCCAACAATAGAATGCTGTATGTGTACCTCCCAACAATATAATGCTGTATGTGTACCTCCCAACAATATAATGCTGTATGTGTACCTCCCAACAATATAATGCTGTATGTGTACCTCCCAACAATAGAATGCTGTATGTGTACCTCCCAACAATAGAATGCTGTATGTGTACCTCCCAACAATAGAATGCTGTATGTGTACCTCCCAACAATATAATGCTGTATGTGTACCTCCCAACAATATAATGCTGTATGTGTACCTCCCAACAATATAATGCTGTATGTGTACCTCCCAACAATATAATGCTGACTATTGCATTAGTGTGCTTTTTCAATTCGGGCCTTTCAACTATCCAGCAGTGAGCGTCTAGGCACCGTGTCTGAACATAGGCAAGACAAGCATCTTTGTGTTAAACATGGCAGCTGACATCTACCTAATATAAGGGATGTGAAAAGTGTCCAAAGCAATTTGCTTTTCCGCAAAACATCTGTACACTGAACATCACTAAACAAACCGCAGGGCAATGTTTTCACTTCCAATGGAAACGACAGCTGAAAACATGTTGCAGTGGACGATGGCCGTCCACTCGAGAGAAAGTCTCGACAGACAGGACCAACCAAAACACACACACACACACAGGAATGTCCTGAGTGTGTCTCACACACGGCCCACCCAGTCTACCCACCTGTTATTAGACCGTGCCAGGTCCAATAGAACGTCTGTAGCTCCAAACCACTCCTGACCTGTTTGGGCCGGGGGGGAGGACTAGTGTGCTCACTGCCTGTCACTACGCTTTTCTTCACTTTCTGTAGGCCCCTCAAGAGTAATTCTCTACATAGATCACTGGGGGTTTCACCATTGAACAGTGTTGTTTTAAACTCATCCTGACAACAAGTAGACAAGTAGCAAGTCTAAACTCCAACACAGAGGGAGCAAAGAAATACATGAAATGCATTGCCTCATAACTAGGGAGTTTAGCAAATAAATGCATTATGCTACTGGGGCACTGGGGAAAATATGCTTACTTTACACACCTTATTCTCAGGGCTGGCAAATTGATATAGCTTGTGAACTCTCAAGTGAATATGCATCCACTGATACAAGCACAAAAAGCGAGACAGACAAAACAGAGACCGGCAGAGACGGACAGAGTCAGACAGAGAACCAGGCAGACAGACACTCTACCAAGCTAATCACTCACCAAGTCTGTGTCTGGACCTCATAGCGATACAGTTCGTCCACCAGGCCATACTTGTTGGCAGGCAGGGCCTTGTAGCCCCCGTGGACGTACACACACCTGCTGGAGCTGTCATACACACTGCTGTGGCCATAGCCACCCTGGACGATGGCCCCGTTGGTCTCAGGGACCTGCCAGGAGTTTGTCCCTGTGTAACAGAGGCAGAAGAGAAGTGCATCTTAGTGTGAGTAGGCCAACATGATTGGATCAGCTTTGAGACATACAGTACGGAGAATAAGTGTGCATGCTTGTGAGTGTGTGTATAAAAAGCTGCCTCTGGGAGACAGACCGAGCCAGCAGGAGAGAGCACTGGGATGGCCCACCATGTACTTAAAGTCCCCTTGTGAGAGATGAAGGGAGGGATGGAGAGAGGGGGAGGCCACGGAACATGTGGATACACAGATGTATCCACAACTGGCAGACTCAAGTCCGTCCGAACGAAGAGGCTCAAGTCCGTCCGAACGAGGAGGCTCAAGTCCGTCCGAACGAGGAGGCTCAAGTCCGTCCGAACGAGGAGGCTCAAGTCCGTCCGAACGAGGAGGCTCAAGTCCGTCCGAACGAGGAGGCTCAAGTCCGTCCGAACGAGGAGGCTCAAGTCCGTCCGAACGAGGAGGCTCAAGTCCGTCCGAACGAGGAGGCTCAAGTCCGTCCGAACGAGGAGGCTCAAGTCCGTCCGAACGAGGAGACTTAAGTCCGTCCGAACGAGGAGACTCAACTCCGTCCGAACGAGGAGACTCAACTCCGTCCGAACGAGGACTCAACTCCGTCCGAATGAGGAGACTCAACTCCGTCCGAATGAGGAGACTCAACTCCGTCTGAATGAGGAGACTCAACTCCGTCCGAATGTGGAGACCCGAATGAGGAGACTCAACTCCGTCCGAATGTGATGAAATATCACAATATCCATAGTGCTCTAAATAAAACTAATTACAGGATAAATATTGTTTGATCACACACACAGAGACAGAGAGAGACGGAGCAATATGAGGGAGGGGGATGAGGGGAGAGGGATGAGTAGAACTCATTAATCATGTCTTCTCCCAGACGGTCCGGCCTAGGTGCCACCTACTCTTAATGATGAGAGAGAGAGGTGAGAAGAGAAAAGACAGAGGGCGAAACAGCGAGAGAGCGTGTGTGCATGAGGACCACGTTGGAAACACATTTTTTTATTAATACTTGTAAGTGCTATCCTCTGGGTCCACATTACACATTTTATTGTATATGTCTTTTACCCAAATCAATTACATTCACAGTCTAGTACCCACTTATTTTACCCTGAGCACTAAGTGTACCCAAGAGTACCCAAGACTGTAGATGTTCCAACTCTCTCCACAGGCTTTAATGTGGCTGAACTGGGCTGCAGTGAGCTGTCCTGCCGTAGAGTCTCCTATAGGCTAAAATGCCTTGTAATGCAGGCATTCACCTGATCGTAACCCCTCAAAACACTGCACTGCAGCGCCATCTGCTGGTATGAAAAACCTAGGGGTTCCACAATGGTCACAAGCTCTGGTCAAAGAACCTTGGCCAACAGCATTCAAGAGGACAACCTTAAAGGCTCTGTGAATAGACAGTAGGTGTTTACCATCAAAACAATTAGATTATAACAGAGTACTATGCAGGTGTGGGCACACCCAGAGGGCTTTTAATGGAAATAGGAGTGCTGTGGCTAAACATGATAGATCATGGGCCTTCCATTAAGAGATGAGTGACAGCGACACCCAATGATGACCCCAGCAACAATGTTTTCGTCGCTAAGCACCATGAAATGAATACAACGTTGCTACGGGCATCTATGGTTGTTGCTGTCACTTTGCCTATTTTGGAAGGCTCGAAATCTGCCACTGGGTAGTAGTAATGTAAAATCTGAATTCATTCATGTGGATTACTCATCATGGCTGAAAACCCCGCGACCCATCCATCTAGCCACTGTTGAACCTACTGATGTTGTACTCCTGCACTTTGCTGATGTAGCTGTAGACGGGGGAGTAGCCGAAGAGAACCACCATGACCACATCCCCATTGGTCAGTTCAGCCAGGTGGGCGGAGTGACCCTCCACGGCGTAGGGCTGTCCCTGGACCAGGCTGCTGGGGTTCTTCAGGGACCAAGTACGACTAGGGATGTTGAAGACCCACAGCTCGTCTGTCACGTTGCCTGAACCAGCCTCCAGCTTCCCCCCGTACATGTAGATGTCGTCCTGAGGAGGGGGGAAAATATCAGAGGCATGAGATTACAGAGGGTTAGGGATTGTGGTTGTATAAAAACACACAAGATTAAAGGGGTTTCTATCCACGACTGCCCTCGACAGAATGTCTGCTCTCTGTGTGTTCAGTATGAAAAGGTGAGACACACCGCATTCCCCAGTGTGTGTGTGTGTGTGTTGGCGTTATTGAGCTGTACGGCCATGGGCTTCTCCAGAGAGTGTATCCTCTTTGGACCCCAATCACGACAGAGACAGACAAAGACAGACAGAGTATAGATGTGAACACCAACAATAATTGACAAAGGCTGCTGCTATAGCCCTCTCATACCGAGGTCAACTACTGGCTTCTCCCCATACACTGAATCACATGATACTACAGATAACAATCAACTACCTTAACCTGACAGTAACTTGAATATGCTACTAAAACCTTTTCAGGCATCTTGGTAGTTCAGCTGCAGGGCTCTAATGCAGCTATATAATACAGTCATAATTGCTATGGCATCCTGTTGTTACAGTGCAGAATACTACTGCACTGCAACGCTCCATTTCATTAACATAGAGCAACATACTGTAAAGTAGAGGAGCTCTGCCCACACAGGAATAACTGGAACATCCCAGCACAGTGTCGCTACACCGCAGGGGGACAATTATACCGTATCCCTGGCCACGAACACATCCACAAGGGCCTTAAGAGCCTCAATGTATTTTCTGTCAAGGAAATCTGGTTCCCTCCTTCTACATTACCTCAGCACGCACTGCCAACCCCAACGGAATCTCTCACACTTATCTCGGAAACCCAGAACTAAAATATTGCGTAATTGCGTCAGTTGCTCAATACAGTTCTGGGGGGAGATGTTAGGAGAAATATATGAACTCTATGAAAGTTTCAGGCTAGTCTATGGGCCAAATGTCCCCTCCCGAAATTCAGGAAGACAAGAGCACCTGTGAAATCAGGATTTGTCCAAATGATCAGTGACAGAAAAAATGGCGTACCGGAACAAGGTTCCTCGTTAGTCATCGCATTCCCAGTCTGTTGACACACACTATGATACCATTTTTTAACCTGCCTCTGTCCATGACAGATTACTCGCACACACACACACTGTCTGAGTCCTGTAGTAGAAGCAGTGGGGAGGAGTGCACAAAACACACAGCCCAACACACAGCCCAACACACTTAATTAGTAAACACATCCGGCTGCAGGAGGGTTTAACCACCACACCACCAGCAACCCCCACACTTCCGTTTCAACCACGTGTCCCTCGGATGCTCCACTTCCGACTAAGAGGGAGCTTTTATTGAAGGTGGCTTTTTCAGATTTGTGAATACAAAATGTGAATACCAAGCTGGGGATATTATATAAACGCTATGATCTGAATGCATGCGTAAAGACGAGCTACTGCTTCTGTCGGTATATTCAAATCAGAAATGGGCGGGCAATGGGCTCTATTCCTAGCAGCAGCACACACCGTAATCTCTCAATCCTTAGAGGAGAGAGAGGGAGGAATAACATAATCCAAGGTTGGGTTACAGACTTGAGGGGAATAATGTGTGTGGAGGAGAGAGAGTAGGGGAGTGTGTGTGTGGTATGTGTGTGGTGGTGTGTGTGTGTGTGGTGTGGTGGTGTGTGTGTGTGTGGTCCCATCCCTGACCCCGGAAGTCTATTCTCTCATGTTCCCGTCTCCAGGTTTGTTGGCTTGATGTGTGTGCTACACTAGCTCAGCATAAGCCTTACATTAAAAACCTCAAAGTAGGTGTTCATTTATATGCTAATTGTGGATTCCTCCTTTACGTATGTGGGGCTGGTGGCCGAGGAACGGCGGCCAAACGAGGCACTTCCCACTTACAGAGAAACTGAACAGAGTGAAGGAGCTGGGTTTTATAACAGAGTGAAGGAGCTGGGTTTTATAACAGAGGGGTGAGTTACACAGGTACAACTATAATATATCTGTTCTGACCAGGGTTTCCGTTACGAAAATGTGGCACCGGACATTTGACCGGCAGCATTTTAATTTACCGGACATTTGAGAAATTGACCGTACCCATATGCATTGGGTGTGTTACCTGGTTAAGGCTTTCACCCACGGTGCTCAGAATGACAGGAATCCCAATTAGATGGTAATTCATATTAACAGAAGATGCAAGTGGAGGAGGAAATGATGCCCACTTTGAAGATGTTAGAATAACTGTCCACATTTAGTTTTCCTCAGCCAACAAGACGAGAAACTAACAGAAAAATCACTAGCCATTGTCAATCTACTATCCCCCATAGTAGAAAAGTTTACCTATTCTATTGGTCAGCTTGTCGAGAAATACACTTTAAAAAGCATTGAGTCTCATGCAACTGATCAGAATGTTTAGCTTAAAACTATTTTTTCACATAAGTACAGCAATGTGCACAAGGTAGTACGGCTACACACGAATGTTTGTTCCATAATGCAATTAGCAGGAAAACACTGTTGTCAAAAACATTTATTTAAAGAGGGGAGATCTAATATGCAATGAAATAAAGGTTATAGAAAATAATTACCACCACAGATATGGTCTGATTTTGGCTAGGCTACTTTGAAGCAAAGGTAAAACATGCCTCATAATATGTAGTAAAACGTTCAGGTTTCCAACAATGAAGTCTATGTTTTCTCGTTGCATACTGCCTCATTGCAAAGGGGTGTGAGACGCGCTGATGAAGCCTGCCTTCCATTAACTTTGTATTTGCTGTTTGAGATGCTGTAGCAGCAGAGGCCAAAAGCTTTTTGTTGCATTTCTATTTTTATATTGGCCAAAACCCGGCTATTACCGGCTAACGGAAACCCTGGTACTGACTAAATGAATAATATACACAGTACCACCTGTATATAGCCCCACTTTTGTTATTTACTGAAGCTCTTTAATTATTTGTTATCCTTATTTCTTAATTTTTTGAGGGGTATTAACTTAAAACTGCATTGTTGGTTAAGGTCTTGTAAGTAAGCATCACTGTAAGGTCTACACCTGTTGTATTCAGCATTTCACTGTAAGGTCTACACCTGTTGTATTCAGCATTTCACTGTAAGGTCTACACCTGTTGTATTCAGCATTTCACTGTAAGGTCTACACCTGTTGTATTCAGCATTTCACTGTAAGGTCTACACCTGTTGTATTCAGCATTTCACTGTAAGGTCTACACCTGTTGTATTCAGCATTTCACTGTAAGGTCTACACCTGTTGTATTCAGCGAGTGTGACTGATAGAATTTGATTTGATACAGTAGGAACGTTTCTTCCATTTCCTGAAAAGTTTCCGTTTCTGATGAACTGACACCTGGAGACACCAGTGGTACACCACCGTGAACGGTAAAGAAACACTTGATGGGCTAAGTGTGTTCACGTCAATCAAAGCAAGCATGGAACATGTGAAAGATAGGGTATAGGGAAAAGATGGGCACACAGCCATGGCTGTCCACACATGCTGCACACACACACACACACACACACACACACACACACACACAAACACTCATAATACAAATACATGTATGCACGGACGCACACATACACTGACACACACACACAAGGCAGAAGAGTGAATGCAGCTGTCTGGAAGTTCAGCATGTTCACTGTATAGTAGCTGAGGTAATACTCACAACACAAACAAAATGAAAGGTTCCCATTTGAATGTAGGTCCCTTTGAGAGAGGATGTAATTTGTAAAAGGGATTTCTGAATGTAATCCTAGGATAAACTACAGACAGGCATCTCAATCAGAAAAGACCTTGGTGTATAATTTCATCTACTATTTCATTTCTGATCAACAACACTGCATTAGAGAATAAAACCTTATCATAAAACCTTTAGACAATAAGTCCTTTCACGTTCCCCTTCAAAAAGAGAATGGTTCTGTAGTGAACTGATAAAATGAAAACGTCACAGCATGAGTCAGTGGGAGGTCAGAGATAAGGGGTTAGCGGGCAGGTCAGAGATAAGGGGCTAGCGGTCAGGTCAGAGATAAAGGGCTAGCGGTCAGGTCAGAGATAAGGGGTTAGCAGTCAGGTCAGAGATAAGGGGTTAGCAGTCAGGTCAGAGATAAGGGGTTAGCGGTCAGGTCAGAGATAAGGGGTTAGCGGTCAGGTCAGAGATAAGGGGTTAGCGGTCAGGTCAGAGATAAGGGGTTAGCGGTCAGGTCAGAGATAAGGGGTTAGCGGTCAGGTCAGAGATAAGGGGTTAGCGGTCAGGTCAGAGATAAGGGGTTAGCGGTCAGGTCAGAGATAAGGGGTTAGCGGTCAGGTCAGAGATAAGGGGTTAGCGGTCAGGTCAGAGATAAGGGGTTAGCGGTCAGGTCAGAGAAAAGGGGTTAGCGGTCAGGTCAGAGATAAGGGGTTAGCGGTCAGGTCAGAGTTAAGGGGTTAGCGGTCAGGTCAGAGATAAGGGGTTAGCGGTCAGGTCAGAGATAAGGGGTTAGCGGTCAGGTCAGAGATAAGGGGTTAGCGGTCAGGTCAGAGATAAGGGGTTAGCGGTCAGGTCAGAGATAAGGGGTTAGCGGTCAGGTCAGAGATAAGGGGTTAGCGGTCAGGTCAGAGATAAGGGGTTAGCGGTCAGGTCAGAGATAAGGGGTTAGCGGTCAGGTCAGAGATAAGGGGTTAGCAGTCAAGTCAGAGATAAGGGGTTAGCGGTCAGCTCAGGGTCAAGATGCTTGCTCATCACCCAAATCCATCTGAAGTCATGACTGTGTTACTCTACGATAGAAATATAAACCCCTGGCATGTCCCAAACACAGACTGCAGCTTAGCCTAGTTCTAAAGGTATGTTAGTACATAGATCCTTTAACATTTGCAGTATTCCTTACAAGACAAAACAATTAGTGAGGTCTTCCATGGGGGTACCATTTTAAAGTATTGTAAACTGCAAGTAATGAAGTGAGAGTCGTTCCAAAATAAACTTCTCAGCCTTTCAAGCTATAACCTCTGAGCCGTAAAATACTACTTCCATTTAACTCACGTAAACAAAGCCGGATCCCCTTAGGTCACTAACCATAGTAAGACATCTAATAGAAAATCCATTTGTCCCTCTTCATGAAAGCGACCCAAACATTTAAGAGCTTAGCAGTAAAGAAAGAGTTTTAAGTCACACACACACACACGCCAGAGGCAGACTTTCTATTTAACAGGGTTATTCAGACAGACTTCTATAGTTTCAAGGGAAGAAGAGAAAGAGCAAACAGATCAGATGTAGTCGTCATGCTTGTTTCCCCTGGTGAGCCGAAGAGTCAGTTAGCCAGAGCAAAGCCTGTAGCCCTGCTGCTCTCTGACCAACCCTGAGGGCCCCACATCCATCTTACTGCCATGTTATCTCTACTCAGACCCAGAGAGGCAATCCTCTTAACTCCCTCACCCAACAGAGAGAGAGAGGAAAAAGAGAAAATATATGTGAAGTAGAGAAACCCCCAGAGAAACAAAAAGAGCCAGATAAGAGAGAGCCCTGTCTACATGTACAGAGCCCTGTCTACATGTACAGAGCCCTGTCTACATGTACAGAGCCCTGTCTACATGTACAGAGCCCTGTCTACATGTACAGAGCCCTGTCTACATGTACAGAGCCCTGTCTACATGTACAGAGCCCTGTCTGCATGTACAGAGCCCTGTCTACATGTACAGAGCCCTGTCTACATGTACAGAGCCCTGTCTACATGTACAGAGCTCTGTATAGTACCAGTCGATGACAAAAAGCTAAAAGGAACACATCCACCATGCTAGTGGGCTGTGACCATTATCTGCCTTACCTGGTAGAGAGCCAGAGAATGGCCGTATCTCTGCAGAGGACCACTATTGATCGGCACCACATCCCAAGTGCTGCTTTCCAGATTATAACTGCAGGGGGGAAGAGAGACAGTCAGGCCTGAGCTATACAGAATATACAACAAAGAAATGGATGGAGAGAGTGGAGGGAGAAGAAATGGATGGAGAGAGTGGAGGGAAAGAGAGAAAATGACAGAGAGACAAAAAGAGAAATAATTTAAAAACAAATCCTATTTTGATAAACTCCCATATCGATTAGGTGAAATACCAGTGTGCCATCACAGCAGAAAGATGTGACCTGTTGCCACAAGGGAAACCAGTGAAGAACAAACACCACTGCAAATACAAGCCATATTTATGTATATTTATTTTCCATTTTGTACATCGTTACAACATAGCCATAATATGACATTTGAAATGTGGCTTTGGCAATGTAAACATATGTTCCCAAGCCAATAAAGCCCTTTTATTTGAAAGAGAGAGAATGAAATCGAGAGAGAGAAAGAGCAAAAGACAGGAAGGAGACAAATATAGAGGTGGTAAGTAGACTTTAACTACATTTCCATCCACAGTTTTTATGCGAGTGAAGTCATACTGTACAAAACAAATCACGACAGCTGTGATGTAACAGGAAATTACTGTACAATTTTATAAATGCCGACAGATCACTTCCTCGTTCCACCGGGTGGGATCTGTTTGCGTTGATAAAATTAATTATGCGAAAAATTGTGGTGGAAACGACTTTATGCGCAAATATGAATATAAAAACCATCATATCGAAGTAAACTTGGAGTCACGTGATGACATGGTTGTGGTCCTCCCACTACGAGTCGGGAAAGCATGCAGTTTATTAGGCTACAGATTAAGTAAATGATGAACTTCACAGGGTGGTGAAAGTGCATAATGAGCTTGATGGTCCTTTTCAATAAATATCCAGGGTCTTATTCTGGTGACATGATGATCGATGCTTGACTGCCTTTTGACAAATAAAAATGTTCTCGCTCTAATCCATAATAATCTCATCATGTAGACTAGCCTACCTGCATTACCTACCTGCACTATATCGGCAAGCTGTTGGCTAGAGCACGTGTCAAGACCAGAGTTGCCACATTTACTACTTAACGCAACAATTTTTGTAGAATTCAGTAGAATTGAAAATGCGATGGAAACACAATGAACATTAGATTTGTATTCAGTACATGAAAACTTAAGCGAAAAAGTACATTTTGTGTGCACTACGTCATCACACACTGATTTTTATCTGCAACAAGTCAGTTTGGTGGAAACACACCACTGGTGAGAAAATGCGTATATTTTCTTTATGCAGATTTGAGAATACTTGCATGACAATCTGTCGCCAACTGGATGGAAACCTAGCTACAGAGAGAGGTGAAGAGACAGACAGATATTCCAGGTCTCTCTTCAGTCAGTGCCTTACTTGAGCACCATGTGGAAGGAGCTGTAGTTGAAGCTGTATCCTCCGATGACCCACATGAGTTTCCCATGGACCACAGCCTTATGGGAGGCCCTGCCCAGGGACTGGCTGAAGGGCTTGACGTTAGACATCACCCAGTAAGACTCGGTGGATGGCACTGACAGAGCACAGTCTGGACCTGGAGAGGACCACACAACAAACTTACAAATGCATGAGAGTATGTGAGGTGCGTTTGTAGCAACATAATCTCTTCAACAACACTTTAATACATCTGACTAAATATGGTCCCACATCACCATCTGCTGGTGAAGAGCGTGACAACGCAGCTTATGTCATAATGATGGGGACAGCCATGACGGTGATGAACTCACATGGCTACTAGGACCCCACCACCCAGAGGCCGACTGGTGGCAGAACCATTAGTAGGTTTAATTAAGAGGGTCTCACTCTGATACATCAAACCCCATTATGAGGAAGATCCCATGATACTGGCCCCTGTTGTCCCCTATTAGAGTGGAGGGAAGCCAGTGGACAGGGGGAATGGGGGGCTGTGATAAGGTCTAGGGGCCAGGACCCTGTTGTCCCCTATTAGAGTGGAGGGAAGCCAGTGGACAGGGGGAATGGGGGGCTGTGATAAGGTCTAGGGGCCAGGACCCTGTTGTCCCCTATTAGAGTGGAGGGAAGCCAGTGGACAGGGGGAATGGGGGGCTGTGATAAGGTCTAGGGGTCAGGACCCTGTTGTCCCCTATTAGAGTGGAGGGAAGCCAGTGGACAGGGGAATGGGGGGCTGTGATAAGGTCTAGGGGCCAGGACCCTGTCTAGCACAATACCTCAGTGGAGAAAGACACATTATGGAAATGACCAGCAACTCCGTGTCAGAGCATAGGACAGTCTGGACAGTCCTGGACACCATGCTGGACAGTCCAGTCTCATTGAGAGGTGCTTGGTTGGTTCTACCCTGGACAGTCCCGTCTCATTGAGAGGTGCTTGGTTGGTTCTACCCTGGACAGTCCCGTCTTATTGAGAGTTGCTTGGTTGGTTCTACCCTGGACAGTCCCGTCTCATTGAGAGGTGCTTGGTTGGTTCTACCCTGACAGTCCCGTCTCATTGAGAGGTGCTTGGTTGGTTCTACCCTGCTGGACAGTTCCGTCTCATTGAGAGGTGCTTGGTTGGTTCTACCCTGGACAGTCCCGTCTCATTGAGAGGTGCTTGGTTGGTTCTACCCTGGACAGTCACGTCTTATTGAGAGTTGCTTGGTTGGTTCTACCCTGGACAGTCCCGTCTCATTGAGAGGTGCTTGGTTGGTTCTACCCTGGACAGTCCCGTCTCATTGAGAGGTGCTTGGTTGGTTCTACCCTGCTGGACAGTTCCGTCTCATTGAGAGGTGCTTGGTTGGTTCTACCCTGGACAGTCCCGTCTCATTGAGAGGTGCTTGGTTGGTTCTACCCTGGACAGTCCCGTCTCATTGAGAGGTGCTTGGTTGGTTCTACCCTGGACAGTCCCGTCTTATTGAGAGTTGCTTGGTTGGTTCTACCCTGGACAGTCCCGTCTCATTGAGAGGTGCTTGGTTGGTTCTACCCTGGACAGTCCCGTCTCATTGAGAGGTGCTTGGTTGGTTCTACCCTGCTGGACAGTTCCGTCTCATTGAGGTGACTGGGTGGTTCTACCCTGCTGGACAGTTCCATCTCATTGAGAGGTGCTTGGGTGGTTCTACCCTGCTGGACAGTCCCGTCTCATTGAGAGGTGATTGGGTGGTTCTACCCTCTTGGACAGTTCCGTCTCATTGAGAGGCGATTGGGTGGTTCTACCCTGCTGGACAGTTCCGTCTCATTGAGCGGTGATTGGTTGGTTCTACCCTGCTGGACAGTTCCGTCTCATTGAGAGGTGATTGGTTGGTTCTACCCTGCTGGACAGTTCCGTCTCATTGAGAGGTGATTGGTTGGTTCTACCCTGGACAGTCCCGTCTCATTGAGAGGTGCTTAGGTGGTTCTACCCTGCTAGACAGTTCCGTCTCATTGAGAGGTGCTTGGGTGGTTCTACTGTAAATAAGACATGTTAATACATCACCATACAGTATTCAGGAACAGTAGAGATCAAGTCAATGCATGGTTATACTAAGAGGATACCTAGACCAGCGACCCACCAGGTGTAAGAACAAAACCTCCAGCACCACTAGGTGGCAGACATGGAACATAAGAGCTCCTCTTAGTCAACAGCCAAGCAAGTGTTGTATTTAGTATAGCCTGTATGAAAACGGACTGGATGGGTCATTTTAAATAAGATCATGCCGAAACCGATGGTCTTCCACCTTCATCTCAAGATTAGATTGTTAGAGCATGGGATACTCAACATGAAAAAGGCTCCAACTATCAAGCTGTCAAAACAGTGTCCGCTATTATCTAACAGACTACATGCATACTACAACATGACCTCATTCCCTTAATCTAAACTAAGACTGTCATATCTGCTGAGCACTTCAGATGTCAGCTTGTATCACTGTAACATATGAAACATGGTCTCTGTGTCTCTCTCTTCACAGTTCTCCTTTCAGCCAGAAGATGGCAGTGGGACTCAATCTACAAGAACAAAAATAACTTACCTTTGTCATTGAAGATTGAATGAACCCTATGAACCAACATGAAGATACCACACCACAACATTGTGAAAACTTTGACACGATATAACCATAGCACTAGCCAGACCTTGCCAGCTGTCGTTGCAGACACAGCTCTTCTCCCCAGTAAGGTCACAGTAGCCCTGGTCGGGGCTGCCACAGTTGTTCCTGCAGTAGGGGATGTCACAGGCCTCGCCCTTCCAGTACTTCTCACACTCGCAGTACACCCGGCTGGCGATGGAGTTCCCTGTGCTGCACTTCCCATGACTGGAGCAGTTATTGGGGCACGAGTTGACCCTGTAGACCCAGAATGGAGAGATGGTGAATTAAATGAGTGAAAGCATGAGACCATGGCAGGGATGGGGAAGTACATTTGGAAAGGTTATCATTTTAAATAAGAATTTGCTCTTAATTCACTTACTTGTATCAATAAATTTTGAATAAAAATAAATAAATAATTGAGGACAAACAAATAGCTGAAAGAATGATTTATTGACAGAGGTGATTGACATTTATTGGGGTGTGTGTTTTCAGGGAGCAGAACAGACACAGAGTGAGATACAGAGAAATGGAGAGAGAATTAAAGAGATGTGCAGACAAAAGAATAGAGAAAGAGGGAAGGTAGACAGAAACAGAAGGAGGTCAAGGATCCAGGATAATACATGGGCTTTTCAGCAACAGGGGGACTATAATGTTTACCGCTGTGACAAGAGTGTTGCTATGGCAACACCTTTATGGCCACATGGTGTGTGTCTGTGCTGGAGGCCTCGAGGCTGAGCTTGACTTATTTGAAAGCCCATCTTTCTCTTTGGCTGCTGCTTTCTGAGACAACCCAATGAATTCATTTTCAGAATCACACACACACATGTATCTCCTATGTTAAGGGGTGTCATCCTCTCAGCTGTAATGCCAATTCCCAGCTACTCTGTGACAGACATTGTAGACCCTCGTCTCCAGGGTCTACAATGTGGCCTAGAGAGTCTGAAGTTGTATGTGTGCAGTAGTGCTGAGCGATTAACTGACATGTTGGTTATTTATTTTCAGTTTTGTAAACAACTAATTGAAAAACACCATTTCAATTATTTGAATTCCATTTCAGAATTGTTTTTTCTGTGAGCTCAATGCGCAAATTGCAGTTTTTCTAGAGATAAATCTGATCATGCCTGAACTGTGCAATGTAGTAGGGAGCCAATGTTCCACATAGTTTAGAAGAGAAAACATGATAATTAACTACAATGACCATAATCCATTGCGCGGCTACTTGTCCGGTCTGTTTCTTTTAAGCTTACTACATAAGAGACAGCAGAATGCGCGGTCAAGAGGAGATACCTCGAAGAAACTGCTCTTAATATATCTCTACCTGAAAATACACGAGCCAAGTGTTTAATAGTTGGTATTCAGCAGTCATAAAAGTATGGCTTATTTACTTTGAAGAACTACAAAATAGTGATTTTGTCAGACCGCATAGGTAGCAGCTCTAAAGAGATGTGATTATGACTAGGAATGAAATAATAAAGTCATCAAATAAAACAAATGTAATATTTTATTAAAGTGAAATAAATGATGGTTAATAAGTGATAAGCAGTAATGGGCAGTCACTACCATAATGGAACTGTTATTTTAAATTTAAAACTTTACCTTTATTTAACTAGGCAAGTCAGTTAAGACTTGTCTGCTACTGAGCCAGAGACTTCCCTATTGGTCATATATGGTATAGGTGAGGATTTTGACTGTGAATGTAGTAGTGTGTATGGGCTGGGGCTACTCACGAGTAGGAGATGTGGAATCCAGTCAGGTTGTAGGCAGCGTCACTGAAAAAGTGCAACAGTGCATATCCAGAGGTGGCTACCACTTCCGGAACAGTCTCATTCCCTCTCGTTTCCGGGACAACAAGACCGCTGTGGGAGAAAAATAAAAATACATTACGCGCACGCAACGCACGCACGCACGCACGCACACACACACTCGTTAAGCTCCAAAGCTTGCTGGATAAATGATCGCTCTTTGCTTGACTGCTGAGCTGGTTTGCTGTCACCATGAAAACCCCCCTCCCCTCCTTACATCATTGGGAGAAAGTGACTCCTTCCTCTCTCGGGATCGATCCCTCCATTGCATGGAGGATCAAACTCAGGCCTGCACTGCACAGCTCAATCAAGGTCATCAAAGAGGGAGGAGAAATCCGCTCCCCACCGGGAAGACCACAACCAGGTTCAACACAAAGACCACACAGCCAATACTGATGGACAAGGGGAGAGTCCATATGGAAGGACCCCCAGTGGAAGGAATTACATTAGGGACCTATTCTTCAAAAGGGGAGGGAGGGAGGGTGGGTGGAGAATACTACTTCTAAAGACTGGAGAGGAGGAACACCTAAAACAGGCCTAAGAGCTACACTGAACTAAAATATAAACGCAACAATTTCAAAGGTTTTACTGAGTTACAGTTCATATAAGGAAATCAGTGAAATGAAATAAATTCATTAGGCTCTAATCTATGGATTTCATGTCGGGAATATAGATATGCATCCGCTGGTCACGGATACCTTTAAAAAAGGTAAGGGTGTGGATCAGAAAACCAGTCAGTATCTGGTGTGACCACCATTTGCCTCATGCAGCGCGACATCTCCTTCGCATAGTTGATCAGGCTGTTTGTTGTTCATAGTAGCCTGTGATGTTGTCCCACTCCTCTTCAATGGCTGTGCGAAGTTGATGGATATTGGCGGGAACTGGAACACCCTGTCGTACAGGTCAATCCAGAGCATCCCAAACATGCTCAATGGGTGACATGTCTGGTGAGTATGCAGGCAATGGAAGAACAGACATTTTCAGCTTCCACGAATTGTGTAGATCCTTGCGACATGGGACCGTGCTTGTTACCATGCTGTAACATGAGATGATGGCAGAGGATGAATGGCACAACAATGGGCCTCGGGATCTCGTCACGGTATCTCTGTGCATTCAAATTGCCGTCGATAAAATGCAATTGCGCTCGTTGTCCGTAGCTCATGCCTGCCTATACAGTAACCTCACCGCCACCATGGGCACTCTGTTGACAACATTGACATCAGAAAACCGCTCGCCCACACTACGCCATCTGCTATCTGCCCAGTACAGTTGATACCAGGATTCATCTGTGATGAGCAGACTTCTCCAGCGTCCCAGTGGCCATCGAAGGTGAGCATTTGCCCACTGAAGTCAGTTACGACGCCGAACTGCAGTCAGGTCAAAACCCTGGTGAGGACGATGAACATTCAGATGAGCTTCCCCGGTTTCTGACAGTTATTGCAGAAATTCTTTGGTTGTGCAAACCCACAGTTTCGTCAGCTGTCCGGGTGGCTGGTCTCAGACGATCCCGCAGGTGAAGAAGCCGAATGTGGAGGTCTTGGGCTGGCGTGGTTACATGTGGTCTGAGGTTGAGGCCAGTTGGATGTACTGCCAAATTCTCTAAAACGACATTGGAGGCGGCTTATGGTAGAGAAAATAACATTACATTCTCTGGCAACAGCTCTGGTGGACATTCCTCCAGTCAGCATGCCAATTGCACACTCCCTCAAAACTTGAGACATCTGTGGAATTGTGGTGTGACAGAACTGCACATTTTAGATTGGCCTTTTATTGTCCCCAGCACAAGGTGCACCTGTGTAATGATCATGCTGTTTAATCAGCTTCTTGATATGCCACACCTGTCAGGTGGATGGATTATCTTGGCAAAGATGAAATGCTCACAAACAGGGATGTTAACAAATTTGTGCACAACATTTGAAAGAAACAAGCTTTATGTCTATATGGAACATTTCTGGGATCTTTAATTTCAGCTCATGAAACATCGGACCAACACTTTACATGTTGCGTTCATATTTTTACTCAGTGTAAATGCAGAATATTAATCCATTGATAACACCCACTCGTTACCTATAATGGAAAGAGAGAGAACAATTCCTCTTCAGCTAGCCAGTATTCTGAATCATCACTGTGTGGATTCTATGTAGCGGCATGTGATCCGCCCAACTAGGTTTGAGGTATACAGTATTTGGAGTTCGTGCATGTACAGTTGACTGCATACTAGAGAGTACACACGTATGTACATGCATACAGCATGATGATCTCACCTGAATACTGCAACCAGAGGTGCATAGATGGAGTCTCCATCGTAGACGTACATGTGGTCCCAGCTACATTCCGTGGCAAAATGGTTGAAGCGCAACCTGAGCACAGCGTTTGGGCTGGACGACAGAACATAGAGGTTTAAAATGGGTAGCTATTGGGCTGCAGTAGTAACTACAACACTGCCCACGATGATCAGGAGTCTTTACATTAGTCAAAGAGTTTAACATGAAGACCACTGAAAAATAACAAATCAGTCTAAGAATGAATGCATACTGTACAGAATATAGATAGAAGAGGGTATGAACAGAGGAAAGAGAGAAAGAGCTACTTACTAGCTCTCGATCAGCCAGGTGCACTTAGTCTTGTACTTGTAGTTGATAGGTCCATCTGTGAGGGAACCTGATGGCTCTGTTAACCTGGCAAAGAGTGAAAAGCAACAATTAAAACATGGAGGAAGATGGACGGACAGATAGCTCACAGAGGGGGAGGGTATAGGGTATAGCAGTGTTTCCCCTATATTCATTTAGCAGCGGTGGCCCACCACTGCTAAATATTTGCAACCACTCCAAAAAATGTTAATATGCTGATGTGCTTCTAAACGCCCACACCAGTATAAATCCACTTTTTCAAGCTAAAAGACGATGGCCAGAGCTTACCAACAATGTTGCACAACAATATAAGTCAATGAGTAATTGTTTTAGTCAAAGTATGAAGTAGTTGTGCTTCAAGTGACAAATTAGAATGTGTGACTTTGGGTGTTTTCGTGAGTCTTACGTGTCTTTTCCTATGAGATGACATGCCAATTCTTTTCAGCCTACATTTTGTTTCAGGGCTGGGTTTTATTTCAATGTTACCACCCACCAGCATGGCAATGTTTATTAAGCAGAAACAACTGCTGGAAATTCTTCCTATTTGCGAGTCGTCTGAGAGCCAAACAGCTTTTCTCTGTAGCCTACACTTGGGATTCCACTAGATAAAACAGCCAGATATTGTCAAAATTGGCTATATCGTACAAATTCCTGAAAACAAAAATTAGCTTTGATCTTACTTTATGGTTAGGGTTAGGCCAGCATTTCCCAAACTCGGTCCTCAAAGCTTGATGATTAGTTGATTATTACAATCAGCGTGTGTAGTGCTAGGGCAAAAACCAAAACGTGCACTCCTTGGGGTCCCGTTGACAGAGTTTGGGAAACACTGGGTTAGGCTAAGGTTAGCAGTCTGGTTAGGCTAAGGTTAGCAGTCTGGTTAGGCTAAGGTTAGCAGTCTGGTTAGGCTAAGGTTAGCAGTCTGGTTAGGCTAAGGTTAGCAGTCTGGTTAGGCTAAGGTTAGCAGTCTAGTTAGGCTAAGGTTAGCAGTCTGGTTAGGCTAAGGTTAGCAGTCTGGTTAGGCTAAGGTTAGCAGTCTGGTTAGGCTAAGGTTAGCAGTCTGGTTAGGGTAAAGGTGAGAGTCAGGTTTAAAAATCTGATTTTAAGAGAAAGTAGAAATAGACAGGGTTTATAACTTTGTGGCTGTGTTAATTAGTGACCACCCTACACTTGGGCGCCTTCCCATAGAGTAAATTAAAATAGGGGGGGGTCAAAGTGATGTTTTTGCCCCTCACCTTTTTTACCAGCAAAATATCCCAATCTAGTGTATCATTTGTCAAGTTTCACTTATTTTTGAGCTAGTCTGCAGGCCATGCAAAAAAAACTTGCACATTAATTCAATAAAACACTCCAACCCGTTCACTAGTTAGGCTATCCATACTACCAGAGGTTATATTCTTTCTTTTTCTATGGCGGATTCGTGGCTGCAATTTAGACAATGCATTGATATATAGCTGCACAATTTAGACAACGCTAGCTAGCTTGCAGAAATTAAGAGAGAACAAAGAATATAGCTATTTTGATCATGTCCCTGTGCATGTCCAAATATTAATGACGTCTGGAATCCGACACGGTTTCACTGGAATTATCAAAAAGGCAGTGGTGTAAAGAACTTAAGTAAAAATACTTTAAAGTACGACTTAAGTAGTTTTTTGGGGTATCTGTACTTTACTACACTGCTCAAAAAAATAAAGGGAACACTTAAACAAGATAATGTAACTCCAAGTCAATCACACTTCTGTGAAATCAAACTGTCCACTTAGGAAGCAACACTGATTGACAATAAATTTCACATGCTGTTGTGCAAATGGAATAGACAAAAGGTGGAAATTATAGGCAATTAGCAAGACACCCCCAAAAAAGGAGTGATTCTGCAGGTGGTGACCACAGACAACTTCTCAGTTCCTATGCTTCCTGGCTGATGTTTTGGTCACTTTTGAATGCTGGCGGTGCTCTCACTCTAGTGGTAGCATGAGACGGAGTCTACAACCCACACAAGTGGCTCAGGTAGTGCAGTTCATCCAGGATGGCACATCAATGCGAGCTGTGGCAAAAAGGTTTGCTGTGTCTGTCAGCGTAGTGTCCAGAGCATGGAGGCGCTACCAGGAGACAGGCCAGTACATCAGGAGACGTGGAGGAGGCCGTAGGAGGGCAACAACCCAGCAGCAGGACCGCTACCTCCGCCTTTGTGCAAGGAGGTGCACTGCCAGAGCCCTGCAAAATGACCTCCAGCAGGCCACAAATGTGCATATGTCAGCATATGGTCTCACAAGGGGTCTGAGGATCTCATCTCGGTACCTAATGGCAGTCAGGCTACCTCTGGCGAGCACATGGAGGGCTGTGCGGCCCCACAAAGAAATGCCCACCCCACACCATGACTGACCCACCGCCAAACCGGTCATGCTGGAGGATGTTGCAGGCAGCAGAACATTCTCCACGGCGTCTCCAGACTCTGTCACATGTGCTCATGTGCTCAGTGTGAACCTGCTTTCATCTGTGAAGAGCACAGGGCGCCAGTGGCGAATTTGCCAATCTTGGTGTTCTCTGGCAAATGCCAAACGTCCTGCACGGTGCTGGGCTGTAAGCACAACCCCCACCTGTGGACGTCGGGCCCTCATACCACCCTCATGGAGTCTGTTTCTGACCGTTTGAGCAGACACATGCACATTTGTGGCCTGCTGGAGGTCATTTTGCAGGGCTCTGGCAGTGCACCTCCTTGCACAAAGGCGGAGGTAGCGGTCCTGCTGCTGGGTTGTTGCCCTCCTACGGCCTCCTCCACGTCTCCTGATGTACTGGCCTGTCTCCTGGTAGCGCCTCCATGCTCTGGACACTACGCTGACAGACACAGCAAACCTTTTTGCCACAGCTCGCATTGATGTGCCATCCTGGATGAACTGCACTACCTGAGCCACTTGTGTGGGTTGTAGACTCCGTCTCATGCTACCACTAGAGTGAGAGCACCGCCAGCATTCAAAAGTGACCAAAACATCAGCCAGGAAGCATAGGAATTGAGAAGTTGTCTGTGGTCACCACCTGCAGAATCACTCCTTTTTTGGGGGTGTCTTGCTAATTGCCTATAATTTCCACCTTTTGTCTATTCCATTTGCACAACAGCATGTGAAATTTATTGTCAATCAGTGTTGCTTCCTAAGTGGACAGTTTGATTTCATAGAAGTGTGATTGACTTGGAGTTACATTGTGTTGTTTAAGTGTTCCCTTTATTTTTTTGAGCAGTGTACTTATATTTTTGCCAACTTTTACTTTTTCTTCACTAAATTCCTAAAGAAAATAATGTACTTTTTACTCCACACATTTTCCCTGACACCCAAAAGTACTCGTTACATTTTGACAAGAAAATGGTCAAAATCACACACTTATCAAGAGAACATCCCTGGTCATACCTACTGCCTCTGATCTGGCGGACTTACAAAACACAAATGCTTCGTTTGTAAATTATGTCTGAGAGACGGAGTGTGCCCCTGGTTATCCGTCAAAAAAAATAAAGAAAATTGTTCTGTCTGGTTTGCTTAATATAGGGAATTTGAAATGGTTTATACTTGTACTTTTGATACTTAAGTACATTTAAAACCAAATACTTTTCACTTTTACTTGAGTCATTTTCTATTAAGTTATCTTTACATTTACTCAGGTATGACAATTGAGCACTTTTTCTCCCACTGTCAAAAGACAACGTCAACAACTGGTATAGGCATAGCTTAGCTGAAACTCATTTCTTGACAGGTAGGATGCTAGTCTTTTTCTGAAATAATTATTATTATGACAGTCTTAATTATTATGGTAGTCGAAACTGAAATGGTGATGACATAACCTTAGCTAGGTAATGAAAGTTATCATGCTAGCTAGTTCCACTGACACCTGTCAGTCAGTGACCTAAATGTTGTTATTTCTCTACTACACCACAATGTTCCCACTCCCAATTTCTAAATATGTATTAGCAGCATGCATCAGTCTTTGAGCTGGAACCTAAACGTGAATTTCCGCTCTAGGACAGGAATTACTCGGAATAGGTGCAGCAACTTCCTCTGAGGTGGGCCTTTAAATGAACAGTGCGAGATTTTGTGAATGAAGCCTTTTTTCCCTACTTACCCATATAATCAGATGAACTCATCGATACCATTGTATGTCTCTGCATGCAGTTTGAAGGAAGTTGCTAACATGCGTTAGCGTAAACGCTTACTAGCGTTAGGCCAATGATTGGAAGTGTATGGGAACAGTAAGCTTGATGTTCGCATAGACTTTCAGTCAATACGCTAACGCGAGTTAGCAATGGCTTGCATATGAGCACATCACCGTGATTCAGCTACTGTACATTTCCTGTCAATGAGTATTGTCTGAGGTGTGGCAGGAAGCCTAGCGTCTAAGAGTGTTGGGCCAATAACCGAAAGGTCGCTGGTTCGAATCCCGAGCCGACTAGGTCAAAAACCTATTGCTGTGCCCTTGAGCATTCAACCCTAATTGCTCCTGTAAGTTGATCTGGATAAGAGCGTCTGATAAATGAAGTAAATGTGTGTGGGGGTGTGTGTGTGTGTGCGTGCGAGCGTCTGTTTGTGTGTGCATTGGCGTTCTCTAAATGTGGCCACAATGACAGCCTTCCTCATCTCAAATGAGGAATTGAGGGACAGATATGTGTCTGCTTTAAGGGGTCCTTAACTGAAAAAGAATCCCAACGTCCATCTCAACCAATTACACTGAAACCACAAGTGTTATAGGAAATCATTAGCTCTCCCATTCAGAAAGCATCTGTCTTGTTTACTGGACAACACCTCCATCTACAGCCACACAGAGACTATTAGACAATGCTATTCTCTGGTCACCCTGACGTAATGGGACAAAATGGAAGACTACTGAAGGAGAGCCAGGAGCTGATGTCTTCAGGATATTGACATGGGGTAAACAAAGCGCAAGTCACCATTATCTGATATATTATTGTCACTGCTGGGAGCCTGGGACACTGTGGTCACACTGGCACCCAGCCACATCACTTCCTGGTATCAGCCTTGAAAACAAACCCTCCAACAAAACTGTGTGTGTGTGTGTGTGTGTGCGCGTGTGCGTGTGTGTGTGTGTGTGGTGTTTGTTTTGGTTTTACTATCCTTGTGGGGACCAGAAGTAAAACAAGGAACATTTCGCTGGTCCCCACAAGGGAAAATGATATTTTAAGTTTAGGCGTTAGGGTTAGAATTAGGGTTTTGGGATTAAGGTAAAGTTTAGGGCTAGGTTAAGAGTTAGGGTAAATAGGATTTTGAATAAGAATCAATTGTTTGGTCGCTTCAAGGAGAGTAAAACAAACATATCTGTGTGCGTGTGTGACGGGGGGCAGCGACTGTCTCTTATTCACACATCAGCAGTGACCTTATGACAAAACATGTCATGTAGATGACAACAATGACCTTTCAACAACCTTAATGCACAGAAGAAAATGCATTAAGAGAAGGGCTCTGGAGAATCATGCAGGGTATGGATAGGCAACTCCAGTCCTCTGTGGCCTGATTGGTGTCTCTTATGCCCAGGGCACCAGCGAACACACCTTACTCCAATAATCAACTAATCATGATCTTCCGTTTAAAATGCAATTAGTTTAATCAGCTGTGTTTGCTAGGGATGGGGGAAAGGCATGCCACCACTCCGGCCCACGAGGAGTTACCCATCCCTGATGCAGAAAGTACATTCAGCATGGAACCAAGTCAACCAACCCACTACCAAGTGGAACTAAGTGACAGATGGGAATATAACACGGAATTTACTTATTATTATTAATAATACATCATTTTTAGAGGCATCTCCAGGGAATTAAAAGGAGGGAGAGTCAGTCAGACAAAGAGTCAGACAGACAGAGTCAGGTAGACCGAGAGTCAGACAGACAGAGTCAGGTAGACCGAGACAGACAGAGAGAAAGTCAGAGACAGTCAGACAGAGAGACAGAGTGAGTCAAACAGAGAGACAGAGTCAGTCAAACAGAGAGACAGAGTGAGTCAAACAGAGAGACAGAGTGAGTCAAACAGAGAGACAGAGTGAGTCAAACAGAGAGACAGAGAGAGTCAGACAGAAAGACAGAGACAGACAGACAGAGACACGGAGAGAGAGTCAGACAGAGAGACAGTCAGAGAGACAGATTACACTAGCAAAAACCCAAACTAAGCTGCATTGAGTTGCGTGTCTGAGCTGGGAGCTAAGTGCTGATTACAGACAGTATAACCCATCTGGCATTCAGGACAACCAGGTCAGGGCCTGTGGCAGGGGAACATACACACACACACAGCGAGAGACAGACAGACACAAAGACAGACAGACACAAAGACACTATGTACAGGCTGTCTGAGCCAGGCCAAGACAAACAACGCTACATTACACCACTCATGACCGGAGTTGGAGCAGGGCCCTAGAGGGCTGAACGTGATGTCTCCATGTGATTAAAACAGACAGATTGCAGCCCAACCTGACTCCTAGGAGGCATGCTTCCAAATACCACCAATATAGAAGGGGAAACGGGTTGGCTACGTCCGGTGCAGGAAAACAGGAACACGGCCATGTGAGTGAGTCACCAGGTTATGTTTGCGTCTCTCTCTCGTTCTAGCTCTCTTTCGCTCTCATTATCATCTCTCTCTCTCTCTCAATCTCGCATTAAACCCAGGATTGGAATATAAATATTAATCTGAAAGGCAGAGCTCAGATTGCCGTACTACACAGCTCTTACCCATCCAAGCGGACTACAACCAACAAGCTCATATTTTCAGATTAAAATCTTATCCGATTGGTCTAATGTCAGTCTGTGGGAGAGAGATATTGTGTAGGTGTGTGTTTTCTACTCGGAGCCTGGGAGGAATATATTACTGACCACCTGCAGCCATGCCAGAGACATCAAAAGGTCCAATACATCCTGTCTTCCATGCAGGATACAGACTGTGACGAGTAGAATGACAAATCTAACAGTAAATGAATAGGCATGTGTTCTTTCCTTCAGTGTTAAACCTGGACAAGCACATGGACGGTTTCATCCATCATTTCATGAAGAGCCTTTGAAGGACCGTCTTTTTAGACTTCAGTGATGCGCCAGTCTGACCACATTCAGGCCTATCGCCAAGAGTGGTCTGAACCCTGTGAGCATCAAACACTACTAGAACTAGACTGTGGGTGGAGCGTGAAGGTCCATTCATTTATTTTGCCAACCCGTAGAAAACCAGAGCCACTCAAAATGCACACTCAAAACTGCATGACACCGTGAACAGCGAGATGCACAGTGAGGTAGCTTTAGAAGACTAGGCCAGCAGCAGACTGTCTAGCAGGGTCCAGTATGACCAACAACATCCCACTGGGCAGAAACTGGTTGAATCAACGTCATTTTCTTTCACCAAAAAATGTAATGTGATGACTTTGAATCAAAGTGGACAACTGATTGAAATTGAAAGTCAATGTAAGAGAATTTCCAATTTTTTGTCACCCAATGTTCAATCCAAATCCAATGACATGCCATTTTTTGTTGAATTCACGTTAGTTGACAACTCAACAAACATTAAGCAAAATCAGACATTAGAATGACGTCTATGCCCAGTGGGACGGCACTTTCGCTCTCCCACCCAACACAGGGAGACGAGCAGGCTTTAAACAAATTGCTCCTGCTCCTTTTGGAATTCCACAAGAGCAGACGCAGTAAAAGGCAGACAGGAGTGGAGGTATGGTAGGTGCAGGAGTGGAGGTATGGTGGAGGTGGTATGGTGGAGGTATGGTGGAGGTATGGTGGAGGTATGGTAGGTGCAGGAGTGGAGGTATCGTGGAGGTATGGTAGGTGCAGGAGTGGAGGTATGGTGGAGGTATGGTGGAGGTATGGTAGGTGCAGGAGTGGAGGTATGGTGGAGGTGGTATGGTGGAGGTATGGTAGGTGCAAGAGTGGAGGTATGGTGGAGGTGGTGTATGGTGGAGGTATGGTGGAGGTGGTATGGTGGAGGTGGTATGGTGGAGGTATGGTAGGTGCAGGAGTGGAGGTATGGTGGAGGTGGTATGGTGGAGGTATGGTAGGTGCAGGAGTGGAGGTATGGTGGAGCTGGTATGGTGGAGGTATGGTGGAGGTATGGTAGGTGCAGGAGAGGAGGTATGGTGGAGGTGGTATGGTGGAGGTATGGTAGGTGCAGGAGAGGAGGTATGGTGGAGGTATGGTGGAGGTGGTATGGTGGAGGTATGGTAGGTGCAGGAGTGGAGGTATGGTGGAGGTGGTATGGTGGAGGTGGTATGGTGGAGGTATGGTAGGTGCAGGAGTGGAGGTATGGTGGAGGTGGTATGGTGGAGGTGGTATGGTGGAGGTATGGTAGGTGCAGGAGTGGAGGTATGGTGGAGGTATGGTAGGTGCAGGAGTGGAGGTATGGTGGAGGTGGTATGGTGGAGGTGGTATGGTGGAGGTATGGTAGGTGCAGGAGTGGAGGTATGGTGGAGGTATGGTAGGTGCAGGAGTGGAGGTATGATGGAGGTATGGTGGAGGTGGTATGGTGGAGGTATGGTAGGTGCAGGAGTGGAGGTATGGTGGAGGTGGTATGGTGGAGGTGGTATGGTGGAGGTATGGTGGAGGTATGGTAGGTGCAGGAGTGGAGGTATGGTGGAGGTATGGTGGAGGTATGGTAGGTGCAGGAGTGGAGGTATGGTGGAGGTGGTATGGTGGAGGTATGGTGGAGGTATGGTGGAGGTATGGTAGGTGCAGGAGTGGAGGTATGGTCTCTAGTAAACCGTTTGGAAATATTAATCTCCTCTGAGTGAGTAATTGATCGTGTGTAGCAGACAGATGTACAGTGGCCGGAGGAGTGAATCCCCTGACACGTCAGACTAGAAAACGCCTGTCCCTCAGGTAGCATAGGCAAAAAAAGAAACTCTCTCTCAACAACACACATCTTAATGCCCAGACCACTAACCCTCTCTCTCGGAAAATCCCTATCGGTTTCACTTCACTAATCACAAGGACGCACAGACAGAGTGGGAGGGGAAGAGACTGTGCCAAATACTGCATGTATTGCAGAAGAGGACAGGGAAGGACAAGACATAGCCTATCATAGCCCTCTAAAATAGTGAAACCCCAGCAAGTATATATGCTGATCTATCTGACCTCCAGTCAAAACACCTCTAGTCCAATATGAAAGGCAGTGGATCGTTGGAGCAAAGCAGTCATCCTGCAGAGAACTATCCTGGTTCCTCCTACAACATCCTGTGACCTCACCGTTCTGTCACACTCAACTATCTGCTCTCGCTGAGTCAGACTGCCTTCTCTCCTACTTTCCTTACTGAACAAACTTAGCAACGTTTTCATGAGCAGATTTCCATTTATCTACAGTACTCATCCTCTGCTACAACCAACACATACAGCCGGAAATAAAGGAGTCTGAGCGGTCTCATGTTTCTTCTCTCCTGGGCTGTGTTCAGGGTCCTGAGCACACCTGTCCCTCTCAAAGAGCTCTCACTGACCTGTCCGTCTGCTAGGAGCAGATCAAAGCCTTGCTCCCACTCTGCACAAGGGCTCTCAATCAAATCCAATGAGTTGAGAGAGACTGCATGGGAAAAGAGGAGAGAAGTGGTGAACAGGACCAGTCAGATAACCTCCTTCATACAGCCAGGGGCTAGAGTGTAAGGGTATCAAAGAGAGACCCTGAACACTGATACAATCTAGACTTAGTCTGACCAGATGGAGGACGAGCAGGTCCACAGTTCAGGCTCAAGTGAGGAAAATATACAGAGAATAAAGTGTCAAATGAGACTATGTGGGAGGCTTTTGTTCTTTTGATTTCTGCAAGCAGTAACTGGAAAAGTTTACTATATGTCTTGTGTTTTTTGTTGTTAACTGTGTGTTTTGTTGGAATAGATGAAGAGTTCAATGCACCATCAAAGACCAATGTACTGTATCTTGTGTGATCTGTATCCTAACGGGTGGTCATTTTAGATAAGAATACTTTCAATCACATCGCCATCTAATGTTTTAAAGGTCTCTTTTTTTCCCGCTAATGTTTTTTAGTACTTGTCCATCTCCAGCAACCATTCCTTAGCTTAATACAATTCTTCAAATGTCTCTATAAAACAATGAATACAGAGAACTGATAGGCAGATGCACATAGTTACATATTTGGTGACTCTGCAATCATCATGAGGTGTCAATAAAGCACACAGTCATGTGCCCCTATATTGTTCGACCAATAACAACACTCCAAACTCAGGATAACAGAAAATGCATTCTTCAACATAAAGAGAGGGCCCAAGATTGTGAAAACATTCACACAAAGCACAAGGGTAAGTATAAGCATGCACACACACAAAAACACAGCTCTAGCATAGTGGACAAAGAGCTTAGTGACAGTTCCCAGTCAGCTGACAGTGACCTCATCTCTCAAGTGTTATACAATGTCCTAAATACACTGTTAAAGACAACTGTTTTCTTTGGGGACAGAGCAGGACCACTCCCTCACTGTAGCGTAGCCTTTAAAGAGATGTGGTACTGTAGCTGCATACCACGCACACAAAACACCCATCTCCCCCAGGCTATTGCTGCCCTGCGAATAGACAATGATAAATGAATCATTTACCCAATGGGTGACTGCTGCCTTGTTCCCTCATACACACAGGTACAGGAGCAGTGGTCCTTTGGCTGTCTGCTAGTGGGGGATGGACAGATCTGTTATCACGCTCCGCTGACAGGGACAATGTGTGTGTACATACTGTATGATACATCAACATTGTAAGAGGGTGAAGATTGAGGGAGGATATTATCATATAATCACTGCATGATTTTGAGTGTGTGCGCAAGTGTGTGAGCATGTATGTTGTGTGTGTGTGTGTGTCTCAGAGTGAAGACAATGGGGAGCAGAATGACCCGTTGTGTAAATAACCTTGACCATCCTTTATTAGGAATAGAAATCATGAAGGAGAGAGTAAATGGGACTGTAAGAAAAGAGATTGATGTTTGTACGTCTCCAACACCTCTTCACGGTCCAGCAGCGTCACACCAGCAATTCATTCATCGGCAGAACCCGGGAACAGAAATCACATCGCTTTTACATTCTTTTCTAAAATAAGGTCAGGCTAAAGTTAATAGAATCGTATCTAACCAGCCCCTCCATACACCCTCTGCCTGAACCAATACCCTTGTACGTCAGCGTGAAATCTCAGAGAAACCCAATTGAGTGTTGTGGAAAGCATGAAGCACATGATGCAGTCAAACAGAGGTACTGCATTTGGCTCTCTTTAGTCAAATGATAGCTTATGAATATTCAAAACAGGTTTATGGTAAAAAAAAAAAGACAGGCTGCTGAGTGGTCACAGATCTGCACGAAAATATAGTATGTCTAGAGCAGATGAATAATCATCACAACATTACAAAGGCCTTTCTGATTTGCGTTGGTACATTTTGAAGTTGCGCACGTACAGAGTGCGCACGTACAGAGCGCGCACGTACAGAGCGCGCACGTACAGAGCGCGCACGTACAGAACGCACACACGTGAACGAGTTCTGAAAAGCGGTAACCAATACATCAAAGTTGGCACTCAAAATAAATTCACCACATACTGAAGGAATATAGACTGGAGTTACACAGATAACTCAGCAACATCATAGCAATATGATAGCAATGATCTGCGTTTATACAACATTCAAATCTCTAGAAAAACAGGGGCAAGTCTTAGCCAAATTAATTTTGGAGCGCACAAGGGAGCAGGGCTTGAACATGAGCGGGAATGTAATGTGCACAGGCATGCCTGTCGCCATCACACACACACACACACACACACACACACACACACACACACACACACACACACACACACACACACACACACACACACACACACACACACACACACACACACACACACACACACACACGTATAAACATGAAAAAGGTGTTTGATACACATGAGAATTCATTGTATTCTCTTCTGAGCTTCCAGCCTCTAAGAAGTTGCAGTGTTATTCATATATTCACAATATAAAAATAGCCCTCCCTGCATTTCCTCTGAAGAATACCATCCCTGGACACTAGTGTGTAATACTGTACTTGCTGACAGAGAAAACAAGTTCCTTGTAAAAGCAGGTACCTTCATATAGACAGGTGATTAGTGAATCTTATCTCATCACCAGAGGTTTTCCTGTGGGACTTTCTAGAATGTCACACATGACACTAAAACCATGGTTTTCTCAGAAATCTTATGATCAAATAGCTATCTGAATCTATGGGTTCCTAGATAGTGTGCTTTTCCCGAAAACACATTCATCACTCTCTTATATGAACATATGAGTGTTCAGCTGAACAAGTTCACATCCTCCTCCATTCTGGCAACATCACTACACCCACAAGACTCTGATTCAATGATAACTGACATGAGATTTCCACAGCAAACGTCAAACCTGCACCTGTGTAAAGTGGATAAAAACGAACTGCAACCCTATATAGCCTCTGCTCAGGTGAAAATAAGGCATGTGGGGAACCACCACCCAAATCAGAGTAACCCTCTCTTATCTGGACAGTGAAATCTAAACTAAGCACCAGACAATCGCAGGCTTTCCAGGATCCCGTTAATCCCATCTGATCCAGTGTGTGAAGGGTTGGTGTCAGCGGTGGGATCCATGGCTGACAGGGATGAGATGAGGCCTGCAGCTTTCCCTTAGGTCTCATCCCACAGGCCTCACTTTCCTCATTAATATTACCAATATGTCCAACTGCCAGAGAAAAGAACAAGGCTGAGATGCTGCTGAATCCAATTACCCACAATGTGAAAAACATTCAGAAGAAGTGGAAGTAGAATACAGCTTGAGAATAGAAAACTAAAACAGAGAAAGCTTTGCAGTGGTGATTAGTGGGTAAAACTCCTCAGTGGCAGATTGGTTCAGACTGTGCATAAGAGGACAAATATGTTTATAGTGATATACTGTATAGTCACAACATGGCAAATAGGTCTTAAATTAACTGAAAGCCAAAATATAAAAATATATAATCTAATGCGTGCCTGCTTGCACGTGTGTGTGTGTGTGTGTGTGTGTGTGTGTGTGTGTGTGTGTGTGTGTGTGTGTGTGTGTGTGTGTGTGTGTGTGTGTGTGTGTGTGTGTGTGTGTGTGTGTGTGTGTGTGTGTGTGTGTGTGTGTAGGTGCCTGCATTAGTGTGAGTGAGATAGAGCCCACCAGACTTTAAATGCTGCTCTACCAATTCACTGATGATGCAGGCGTGATTGTGAAGACATAAATACTCATTACAGCAGTGTGTGCGTGTGTGTCAAATCATACGTACACAGATTTGCAGGTGTTATACAGGTGCAGTGAAATGCTTATGTTTCTAGCTCCAACAATGCAGTAATATCTAGCGCTACAATAACACACACATAATCCAGAAAAATTAACACAAGTTATATATATATATATATATTTTTTTTTTACCTTTATTTAACTAGGCAAGTCAGTTAAGAACAAATTCTTATTTACAATGACGGACTACCGGGGAACAGTGGGTTAACTGCCTTGTTCAGGGGCAGAATGGACATTTTTACCTTGTCAGCTCGGGGATTCGATCCAGCAACCTTTTGGTTACTGGCCCAACGCTCTAACCACTAGGCTACCTGCCGCCCCAGGTAGGGTGGGTGGGTGGGTGGGTGTGTGTGAGTGATGAAGTTGGATGGTCTGTGTGAGAGCAGAAATAGACCATTCATTATAGTTCTACTACTATTATTACCCACAGTTTACACCCAGCCCACAGTGGAACAATTACATAGGAAGGTTTAACTTAACAGCCGTGTGTAGGTTAACAGTATCTTGGTCTAAAAATATTCCCTGAATGGCATATATTTTACACAGATATCATAGTAAAATCCTAAACACACTAACCACTGGGCACACCACATCATTTCAACGTGGAAAATTGGGTCCACGTGTGACACCAGAGATAGCGAGAGAAATAGAGGAGAGAGAGAAATAGAGAGAGAGAGAGAGAAAGAGAGAGAAATAGAGAGAGAGAGAGAAATAGAAAGTTGGAATGGTCTGTTACAGCAAAAGAAAAAAACATGAGCCTATCACAGTAATTAAACATAGTGTAATAACCTATAGTTTCTTGAACTCTATGTATCATTACCAAAAATGTGCAAATAGAATATACTCCAAAATGCAGTGTGGTTCCACAAGGCAGAGATGAGTGACGGAGACTGAGAGGAACAAGGACCGCAGTGCAGCCTACACATCAATTCAGGTTACAAGACTTGTGTAGGCCTAATGAAGGATAATCACAGAATATTATTTTTGTGTTTTGTAAGTGATGTCTCGTTGCATTTATCAAATGGCACTGTATGGATGTTGGAACTATTTTTGAGTGGAGTAGCCTAATAGTTGAAATAGTAACTGAAGTCTGGACACTGATTGGAGGCCTCACATATAGCCTATTCTAATATTAACTCCTGCCGAATTAAGTGTTCCTCGAGTGGGGGCTCCTGAGTGGCGCAGCGGTGTAAGGCACTGCATCTCAGTGCTAGAGGCATCACTAGACACCCTCATTCGAATCCAGGCTGTATCACTACCGACCATGATTGGGAATCCCATAGGGCGGCGCACAATTGGCCCAGTGTCGTCCAGGTTTGGCCGTCATTGTAAATAAGAATTTGTTCTTAACGGACTTGCCTAATTAAATAAATAAATAAAAAATTTATTATATATTTTGAGAGAATGCTAATGCGAGTTTAGGGACCTGTTGTGTAGCCTAAAGTGCCATTTCTTTCAGTGACATTAAAGCCTGACAGTATTTCATTTTCAACCACATAATATATGCATCCATGATAACTGAAATATTATGAGAAACATGTTGGATCTTTTTCACAGCTTTTAATTTCCTTCCTTAAATGTCATTTGGAAATCTCCCTGGTCCCTAAACGTCCTCGCTCCGTGAGAGAAGCAGAAATGAAAGAGAACTTTACCAATGTCAGCTAGGTTGTTGAGGATGCATTGGATTTATGACATCATTCTGGCGAGCAAGGCTTTATTTAATATTCTAGACGAGCATCAAGTAATGACCGAATAGAGAAGCTGCATCAAGTAATGACCGAATAGAGAAGCTGCATCAAGTAATGACCGAATAGAGAAGCTGCATCAAGTAATGACCGAATAGAGAAGCTGCATCAAGTAATGACCGAATAGAGAAGCTGCATCAAGTAATGACCGAATAGAGAAGCTGCATCAAGTAATGACCGAATAGAGAAGCTGCATCAAGGAATGACCGAATAGAGAAGCTGCATCAAGTAATGACCGAATAGAGAAGCTGCATCAAGTAATGACCGAATAGAGAAGCTGCATCAAGTAATGACCGAATAGAGAAGCTGCATCAAGTAATGACCGAATAGAGAAGCTGCATCAAGTAATGACCGGAGAGAAGCTGCATCAAGTAATGACCGAATAGAGAAGCTGCATCAAGTAATGACCGAATAGAGAAGCTGCATCAAGTAATGACCGAATAGAGAAGCTGCATCAAGTAATGACCGAATAGAGAAGCTGCATCAAGTAATGACCGGAGAGAAGCTGCATCAAGTAATGACCGGAGAGAAGCTGCATCAAGTAATGACCGGAGAGAAGCTGCATCAAGTAATGACCGGAGAGAAGCTGCATCAAGTAATGACCGGAGAGAAGCTGCATCAAGTAATGATCGGAGAGAAGCTGCATCAAGTAATGACAGAAGAGAAGCTGCATCAAGTAATGACCGGAGAGAAGCTGCATCAAGTAATGACCGGAGAGAAGCTGCATCAAGTAATGATCGGAGAGAAGCTGCATCAAGTAATGACAGAAGAGAAGCTGCATCAAGTAATGATCGGAGAGAAGCTGCATCAAGTAATGACAGAAGAGAAGCTGCATGTATCTACTAATTATAGTCAAGTTGACAAATAAATAGCCTGTTTATGCTATATTCAAAAGATAGGCTAATACATTTAAAGTTAAACAACTAATCTTTACTATTAGGCCCATAGAGATCCTATTAAATGAATATGGATTCTTTAGGTCTACGTAATTCTATGATTAGGCATATGTTGTGTTACAGCCAGAATTTTTGTCACTGACCCACACACACACAATACCCTATAACGCCAAAGTGGAATTATGTTGTTCAAAATGTTTACAAATGAATAAAAAATGAAAAGCTGAAATGTCTTCAGTCAAGAAGTATTCAACCCTTTTGTTATGGCAAGCCTAAATACATTCAGGAGTAAACATTTGCTTAACAAGTCACATAATAAGTTGCATGGACTCACTGTGTGCAATAATAGTGTTTAACATGATTATTTAATGACTACCTTATCTCTGTACCATACATACACATATTTGTAAGGTCCCTCAGTCAAGCAGTGAATTTCAAACACAGATTCAACCACAAATACCAGGGAGGTTGTCCAATGCCTTGCAAAGAAGGGCACCTATCGGTAGAAAAAAAGCAGACATTCCATATTTTCATGCATAGTGGTGGCTGCATCATGCGATGGGTAGGCTTGTAATCCTTAAGGACTGGAAAGTTTTCAGGATAAAAAAGAAACGGACGGGAGGTAAGCTCAGGCAGAATCCTAGAGAAAAACCTGGTTCAGTCTGCTTTCCACCAGACACTGGCAAGACTTGAAAAGGGTTGTCTAGCAATGATCAACAACCAATTTGACAACGCTTGAAGATTTTTTTTAAATAATTATGGGCCAATGTTGCACAATCCAGGTGTGGAAAGCTCTTAAGAGACTTACACAAAAAGACTCACAGCCATAATCGCTGCCAAAAGGTGCTTCTACAAAGTATTGACTCAGGGATGTGAATACTTATGTAAATTAGATTTCTGTATTTAATTTGCTAAAAACATGTTTTCAACTTGTCATTATAGGATATTGTGTGTGGATGGGTGAGATTCTTATTTTATTTAATCTATTTTGAATTTGTATTTATAATGGATCCCCATGTATTATGGATGCCAAAGCAGCAGCTACTCTTGCTGGGGTCCAGCTAAATTAAGGCAGTTTACACAATTTTAAAACATTACAATACATTCACAGATTTCACAACACACTGTGTGCCCTCAGGCCCCTACTCCACCACTACCACATATCTCCAGTACAAAATCCATGTGTATGTTTAGTGCATATGTTATCATGTGTGTGTGTGTGTGTGTGTGTGTGTGCGTGTGTGTGTGTGCGTGCGCATGTGTCTGTGCCAATGTTTGTGTTGCTTCACAGTCTCTGCTGGTCCATAAGGTGTTTTTTTTAAATCTAATTTTACTGCTTGCGTCAGTTACTTGATATGGAATAGAGTTCCATGTAGTCATGGCTCTATGTAGTACTGTGTGCCTCCCATAATCTGTTCTGGGGACTGTGAAGAGACCTCTTGTAGCATGTATTGTGGGGTATGCATGCGTGTCCGAGCTGTGTGCCAGCAGTTTAGACAGACAGCTCGGTGCATTCAACATGTCAATACCTCTCATAAATAAAAGTAGTGATGAAGGCAATCTCTCCTCCACTTTCAGCCAGGAGAGATTGACATGCATATTATTAATATTAGCTCTCTGTGTACATCCAAGGGCCAGCCGTGCTGCCCTGTTCTGAGACAATTTCAATTTTCTTGAGTCCTTTTTTGTGGCACCTGACCACACAACTGAATGTACTCAAAGTGCGACAAAACTAGGGCCTGTAGGACCTGCCTTGTTGATAGTGTTGTTAAGAAGGCAGAGTATTGCTTTATTATAGACTTCACTCCATCTTAGCTACTACTGCATCAATATGTTTTGACCATGACAGATTACAATCTAGTGTTACTCCAAGCAGTTTAGTCATCTCAACTTGCTCAATTTCCACATGATAAATTACAAGATTTAGTTGAGGTTTAGTGAGTGGTTTGTTCCAAATACAATCCTTTTAGTTTTAGAAATATTTAAGGATAACTTATTCCTTGCCACCCACTCAAACTAACTGCAGCTCTTTGTTGAGTGTTGCAGTCATTTCAGTCGCTGTAGTAGCTAAGGTGTATAGTGTTGAGTCATCTGCAAACATAGAAACTCTGGCTTTACTCAAAGTCCGTGGCATGTCGTTAGTAAAAAAAATTAAAAGCAAGGGGCCTAAACAGCTACCCTGGGGAATTCCTGATTCTAACTGGATTATATTTGATAGGCTTCCATTAAAGAACACCCTCTGTGTTCTGTTAGACAAGTAACTCTTTATCCACATTATAGCAGGGGGTGTAAAGCCATTACACATACGTTTTTCCATCAGCAGACTATGATCAATAATGTCAAAAGTTGCACTGAAGTCTAACAAGACAGCCCCCACAATCATGTTATCATCAATTTCTCTCAGCCAATCATCAGTCATTTGTGTAAGTGCTGTGCTTGTTGAGTGTCCTTCCCTATAAGCATGCAGAAATTCTGTTGTCAATTTGTTTACTGTAAAATAGCATTGTATATGGTCAAACACAACTTTTTCCAGAAGTTTACTAGGGGTTGGTAACAGGCTGATTGGTCGGCTATTTGAGCCAGTAAAGGCGGCTTTACTATTCTTGGGTAGCGGAATGACTTTAGCTTCCCTCCATGCCTGAGGGCACACGCTCTCTAGTAGGCTTAAATTGAAGATGTGGCAAATAGGAGTGGCAATATCGTCTACTAATATCCTCAGTAATTTTCCATCTAGATTGTCAGAACCTGGTGGCTTGGCATCGTTGATAGACAACAATCCTTTTTTCACCTCTTCCACACTGACTTTACGGAATTCAAAAGTACAATTCTTGTCTTTCATAATTTGGTCCGATATACTTGGATGTATAGTGTCAGCGTTTGTTGCTGGCATATCATCCCAAAGTTTGCTTATCTTGCCAATGAAAAAGTCATTCAAGTAGTTTGCAATATCAGTGTGCTTTGTGATGAATGAGCCATCTGATTCAAAATCCAAAATGTAATTTAAGGTGCCCCAATTCAGGCTGTAACACAAGAAAATGTGGAATAAGTCAAGGTGTATGAATACTTTCTGAAGACACTGGAAATCTACTTTCGAGAGAGAGCGACAGACAGACAGACAATAGTTTCATTCACAGAGCCAGATAAATCAATGTGTCCTGGCACTATGATGGAGAGCTGCTTCCAGTTTCTCCAGAGCTGACCACACCACTGATATCTCCATCTGCAGGCAAGTCACTCTATATCATGAACAGCTGATTTAGGATCAGTTCTCCCTAACCGGAACCTGACCCAATCCATCATGAGCTAAACAACGACTGGCTCTGGATCCGAATGTTAGACCTCTGTTTAGACATAGAGGAAAACTGAGATTGGAGGGTCGGTCTGTTAAAGCAATGCCAGACTAATAGGCACCTCCTGCTAACTCAGTCCTGGTGGTGGGCCCCATCACATCTGCTCTTCATTAGGACTCCATTGTGTTCTGGCCTCTTTTACGCTGTGTTTAGACAGGCAGCACAATTCCAATTTTTCACTAATTGGTCTTTTGACCTATCAGATCAGCTTTGAATAATATCTGATGTGAAAAGATCTGATGTGATTGGTCAAAAGAGCAATTAGTGGGGAAAAAGACCAGAATTGGGCTGCCTGTGTAAACGCAGCCTTAGAGCTAGCTGCATGGGGACTCCATGCCAACAGAAATCACTTTCTGCTGTTGTCAGCCTCCTCCTGATTTTATTGAAGGACTGGGTTCCCCGTACTGTACGCCCCACACACTCCTTGGAACACTGCAGACCCCTTAGAAAAGAAACTCAGTCTGGCAGCTCCAACACAGTCTTCCTACAATATTCATTTATAAAATATATTTAACAGAAATTCTATCTCAATCAAGTCCTGAGCTGAGCAAACAAGACACTGGAAGAAAGAAAGAGTAACACATTGTTTCTGTGAAAAGAGAGATGTTGACCACTGGTGTCAGCAATTCCAGGCAAACAAAAGCTGAGTCTTGGACAAACATGTCAAAGTGGTTTAATTGGTGCGTTAAAGGGCAGGAAGCAGGAGTTTTTACTCACCAAAGTAAATGTGTGGTTAAAGACTAAGCAACTTAGTTCTAGTCACGAGATGGTTACCTATAACAACAAACATAGTTATGTTTTAGCCACAGGAGGTTGGTGGCACATTAATTGGGGAAGACGGGCTGGTGGTAATGGCTGGAGCGGAATGGTATCAAATACATCAAACACATGGTTTCTATGTGTTTGATGCCATTCCATTTACTCTGTTCCGGACATTATTATGAGCCGTTCTCCCCTCAGCAGCCTCCACTGGTTTTAGCATTTTTACATGTTTCTTAACTTATTTTCAGATATCTTCAAAACTACCCACAATGCACTATTTCTCAACGTCCTATGGAGAATCTACTCTGCGTTAGCTAGCTCGAGTGCTGCAGTGGTGAGCTACAATCCACCAATCACGAGGAGGTGGGATGTAAACAACCATGACCTGTTCTCTATAAAGAAGGATACCAGAGTTTTTCAACCTTGGTTTAGTACTAGCGAGCTACAGTAGCGGACTGTGCGGTTGGGATACTTTCCATCTGCCTGGAGCCTTCGATCGTTATCTTACTGTTGACTCCTCCCCTCATCTCCTGTGCCCAATTCCGGTCTCTGGAATCTATCTACTTTGGATTTACCTCACTACATCGCTATTGGATTCATGAGTGCAAAAGATTTGGTTGACTTTGAAGTGATACATTTGAAGTTATTTCTGTTGGGAGTTTACATTGTTGGGAATAGGCTGGTTTGCCGGGTACTCCAGATTATGTCAAGACCCACAAAAAATATATTGGCATTCTTCGGTTTTATGTAATAACTCAAAAAAAATTTAAGTGAGGTGTAACTTTGCATTGGGACCTGATGCGTATACTTACGAAAATGAATATGTTGCATGTGCTTACGTTTATGCTACCTACCCTTTTAAGCTCATTCAAGGTCTGAAACTATGCAAGAGTTTGCAAGACATCAAAGCTAAAAGAAATAGCATGACATTGAGAAATGTAAATACAGAATCGTTTGGCATTCAGAGAGCTGCCAAAAATAAAACAGTAGACTAGTGCTCCGTCAACCGAGGCGAGGAGGTATTTTAAGTAGAGTCAAAGGTCATGTTTGACCACATTGTTGACATACAGTAATCCATTTACAAGACAAATGTCCATTCATGACTTATGCATGAGACTCTCCTCCTCATATTAGCAGCATTTTCATGCTTCTTCATGTAGATAGAGTGAACATGAGATTACGGCATTTGACAATGCAAAGCCACCACCTCAACACAGGTCAGCATTGATTGTCTTTCCCTTTACACTGATGTCGGCAGAAATGCTGATGGAAAATGTCCTTTCTGATGCTGCAGTCAACAGGCTGTGTTTCTGTTTGTGCTACTGATGGCTCCATCTTGTACAGCCCCAGGTGCAGCAGCAAAGGGAACCTCACCACATCCCATCTGGTACTGCCAAAGACTGACAGACCATGGCAGAGAGAGGAGCAGCTATGCGACCTGGGGCCCCCTGGGCCACCCACTGGTGTCTGGTAAAACACACACATACATTAGTGTATGCACGCAAACAGTCGTACACACACACTTTAGCCCAGGGAGGAGCATCACATTTATTTCCACATTAATGGAAACATGGGAGCTCTGAGTGCTGTTAGACATCGCTTGCAAAACTCTACAGCTATGAAGCCTCTCACACAACGTTGGCGATTTAACGCTTCCCCCAGCAAGCCGTCAGAACACAGCGAGAGGCAACTAAGAAAAATAAACTACATCAGCAGACCGAGGGAAGAACACAAGCAAAGAACCCAAATTAAGTCAAATAATCAAACCACACTGTGTACTTTAAACCACCACACCCACACACCACCACCCAGCAAACACTTGAGTTATGAAATCAGTTGCATAAGCAGCCATTTTGAAATGGGGGAGTGTGGACTACACAGTGCATTCATGAGAGTGGTCATCAGTGCAGCTGGAGAGAAAAGGAACAACTAAACACATCCAGCAGGAAGAGAGAGATGGAGATAGAGGGTTAGGGTGGGAGAGGAAGAGGGGAGAGTAAGAAAGAGATGGGGGGGTGAAGGAAGAACAGCCATAAAAGCTGTAGTAATTCCAGGGCACTCGGTTCAATCACAGGTTTTGTTGTGAACTCTACATGAACCGTCACTCCACTGCCTGGTGTTCTCATGTGTTCCTGGAGAGAGAGATGCACCCTGGCCAGGCAAACCATAACAACTCCAGCAAAGAGACACAGGATCCATTACACTGAGTGAACATTCCGCCCTAGACACTGTGGAGACTCTGCTTGACCTGACCAACGGTTAAGGATGTGAAGTGCGTAACACCGCCCTTGGAGACCTTACATGAGAAAACATTTTACATGTGATATTTCTACACTTCAGCTGACTAAAACTTAAAAGGAATGATTCAACCATTTTGAATGTTATGTCGTATTTATGCATCTCGGAGTGATGTTCTATTGATTCCCGGGGTCATTTCATGTGTTCATGTATCTGAGCTATTCACTGTTCAAGCGGGCAGAAATCAAAATCAAATTTTATTGGTCACATACACATTTAGCAGATGTTATTGCGGGTGTAGCGAAATGCCTGTGCTTCTAGTTCCGACAGTGCAGCAATATCTAACAAGTAATATCAAATAATTTCACAACATATACCCAATACACACAAATCTAAGTAAAGGAATGGAATTAAGAATATATAAATGTATGGAACGAGCAATGTCAGAGCGGCATAGACTAAAAGTTGAATAGTATAGAAATACAGCCTGTATGATGAGTTTTTAATGGCGATTAGCTCAAATACATGAAATGACTCCTGGAATCAATAGAATGTCGCCAGGATATGCACAAATACGACATAACATTCAAAAATGGGTGAAAAATGCACCAAATTCTTTTTCAATCTTCAAAATAGAAATGCTACCAAATAAAATGTATTGAAACTTGTTACAAATGGAGTCATGCATGATTCACTGAATGATATTTTGAAAGAGGAAGTAAAGTACTTTAAGAATGTGTTTTCATTTCAGTCTCCTCCATCTCCACTAACCGACGCTAATTGTTTGGATTTTTTCCCTATTAATAATGTAAAATTAACATCTGTACAGAAAGACTCATGTGAAGGCAAAATTACAGAGGAGGAATTTCTTGATACAATTAAAGCCTTTAAGTCCGGGAAAACTCCAGGGCTGGATGGCATACCAGTGGAAGTATACCAAACTTTTTTTGATATACTCAGAGGACCATTATTAGCATGTTTTAACAACTCCTATATTAATGGTAGATTATCGGACACGCAACAAGAAGGTCTGATTTCATTATTACTGAAACAGGATCCAAGTGGTATATATAAAGATTCAGTCCATTTAAAAATTGTAGGTCTCTTACACTTCAGTGTTGTGATGCAAAAATAATAGCTAAATGCTTGGCGCATAGAATTAAAACGGTATTGTCAGATATTATTCATCCTAATCAGACAGGTTTTTTACATGGACGATACATTGGAGATAATAGAAGAAAAAATACTGGAAACAATAACAGAATACTATGAAATATCGGGGAAACCAGGCCTGGTTTTTATAGCTGATTTTGAAAAGGCTTTTGATAAAGTACGACTGGAGTTTATATATAAATGCCTAGAATATTTCAATTTTGGAGAATATCTTATAAAATGGGTTAAAGTTATGTATAGTAACCCTAGGTGTAAAATAGTAAATAATGGCTACATCTCAGAAAGTTTTAAACTGTCAAGAGGAGTAAAACAAGGTTGTTCACTATTGGCATATGTATTTATTATTGCCATCGAAATGTTACGTACGTACGTATGTATGTATCCCAAAAATATATGGGGGATTGGAAATGATGCAGACAATTACATTGATGGACGCAACAATCCATCCGCAATATTAAAGCTGATCCTGCCCTTAAAAAAAATCTATATAGATATGGGTGAATCGTTCCTTTAAGTCATTATATGTACTCAGTACACTCGCCAAATGCACTCACACGCACGGGACATTAACTCACTTCCTCCACACAGTCACACACCGATTCAACAAATGCTCCCACACACAGGACATTGACAAAAACATAGGCAATGAGACTTATAAGCACAGAGATGGAGAAATAGATTCAATGCAAACTGCTGAAACCTCTTAACACCTCCCGAGATTCCTCAATGGCTCAGAGTAAAAACTTGTGGGGGGTGTGGCAGATGAATCAGAATTAGTTGGGTAACATAGATAATTAAGATGTTTAATTTGCATAATATGCTTATGTGAGATACTTGTCATTAGAATGTATCCTTTTGGACTCTGGTGTTGGCAGTTGCACTTTTCCCTCAGCTGGGGCTCAGTCACTTGGGGCCCAGAAAGGGGAGAGGTCAGGCTTGTCTTTCACATGTCCCTGGTGCTATGCAGAATATCAGAAAGGGAAGAGGACAGAATGGAACATTGTCTTCATATGTGAATGTGTCTTGACCTATTCTTAAACCATGTGAAGGGATGGCATGATTAATGGGGAACCAAGTACTTGTCTCCACCATGTCTGTGCGCCAGTCACTCCCTCCTTTTCCCATTGGGGGGAGGAGTATGGCAGTGTCTGGGAACATTGTATTTGCTCTCTGGATGTTGCACTTATGCTGGGATAGTGTATGACCTAGAGGCTCACTCCCCTGTCCAGGAGTGGGGTCAAGAGGGGGTTTACTTGAGATGGGAGTATCTAGAGTTGATAATTGATATATGCCATTGGATGAGTTGGTTTTTTTGTACTATGAAGTACCAGGAACGAGATTAGAACCTCGTTTTAGAGACCAGACTGAGCGATATTTTATAGCGAATGCTATCTGGCTAAGGCATACTCCTTTCTCAAGTAAAAGTCCCTTTGTGAAGAGTTCCTAAGATCTGTGGTTCGTCATGTAGGTTGAGAGGGTTGTATCTTGGCTATAAAATATCTTTGTATTTTTCTGTAGTCACTTTTAAATGGTTCATTAGAGATAGCGCATCATTGAAAGTCAAAAAGGCTATTGCAAAGCTCTTATTAAAAAATATGTAGTTTAAGTATAACTCTGACTGGTGTGTGAAGTTTGTAACTCTCCTCATTTGGTAAAGCAGAAAAATGCCACCACAGGGGAGACAGGGAAGGGCAAACCAAATGAACCCACTTTGTAGCTGACATTTATTTTAAATGATTATTTTCCCCCTCCGCACCTTAATAATTGGCCTGGTTCATTAAAGAAGGATAAAATCATCTTACTGGACAATCTCATACCACAATTGCACCTGGCATTTAATTGATCTGCTCAGCCTATTCTTTGTGGTGAATAGAAGAAAGAGCAGGTGGACAGGAATTGCTACGACGGGGCCAAATGATCATTGTTCGCTCTTTCTTTTGTGGCACTTGCCAGAAGTGCCAAGACATCAACTTGGGGAGAAATCTATTGTGAGGTGCAGTGTTCTATGGTTCCAACTTCCTGCTGATGGAAGTGACTCCACGCTGAAGCAGACACTCATTCACACACAGACCCAAACTAACAAAGACTGACAGACCAGAGAATGGCAGGCAGAACCACTGTCAAACTTCCATTTAGGAAGAGAAAGGAAATCCAACATTTACATGATGAGCCTGTCTCTCAATCAGTGATATATGCTTTTACATTGAATCCCCACATTATATCAACTAGTGAGCTCAAGACAGGCCACCTAAACCCCACAGGAAAGCTATGCTGCTGTGGTTCAGATTAGAGGTCGACCGATTAATCGGAATGGACGATTAATTAGGGCCAATTTCAAGTTTTCATAACAAATCGGAAAATCTGTATTTTTGGACACCGATTTGGCGGATTTTTTAAAATATATATATATTTTTTTACACCTTTATTTAACTAAGCAAGTCAGTTAAGAACACATTCTTATTTTCAATGACAGTCTAGGAACGGTGGGTTAACTGCCTTGTTCAGGGGCAGAACAACATATTTTTACCTTGTCAGCTCGGGGATTCAATCTTGCAACCTTACGGTTAACTAGTCCAACGCTCTACCCACCTGCCTTACATTGCACTCCACGAGGAGCCTGCCTGTTACGCGAATGCAGTAAGAAGCCAAGGTAAGTTGCTAGCTAGCATTAAACGTATCTTATAAAAAACAATCAATCATAAATCACTAGTTAACTACACATGGTTGATGATATTACTAGTTTATCTAGCGTGTCCTGCATTCCATATAATCGATGCAGTGCGCATTCGCGAAAAAGGACTGTCGTTGCTCCAACATGTACCTAACCATAAACATCAATGCCTTTCTTGAAATCAATACACAAGTATATATTTTTAAACCTGCATATTTAGTTAATATTGCCTGCTAACATGAATTTCTTTTAACTAGGTAAATTGTGTCACTTCTCTTGCAACAGAGTCAGGGTATATGCAGCAGTTTGGGCCGCCTGGCTCGTTGCGAACTGTGTGAAGACTATTTCTTCCTAACAAAGACAGCCAACTTAGAGACTTATTTCCCTCACCAACTATCTGAGCAGCTAACCGATCGCTGCAGATGTACATAGTCCATCTGTAAATAGCAGACCCAATCTACCTACCTCACCCCCATACTGTTTTTTATTTTATTTACATTTCTGCTATTTTGCACACCAGTATCTCTACTTGCACATCATCATCTGCTCATTTATCACTCCAGTGTTAATCTGCTAAATTGTAATTATTCGCTCCTCTGGCCTATTTATTGCCTACCTCCTCATGCCTTTTGCACACACTGTATATAGACTTTCTTTTTTCTACTGTGTCATTGACTTGTTTATTGTGTTATTGGCTTGTTTACTGCATGTGTAACTCTGTGTTGTTGTCTGTATCACACTGCTTTGCTTTATCTTGGCCATGTCGCAGTTGCAAATGAGAACTTGTTCTCAACTAGCCTACCTGGTTAAATAAACCTCTTGGAAATAGGGGGCGCCCTTTTCACTTTTGGATAAAATTGTGCCCAATTTAAAACGGCCTCGTACTCTGTCCTAGATCATATGATATGCATATTATTATTACTATTGGATAGAAAACACTCTGAAGTTTCAAAAACTGTTTGAATTATATCTGTGAGTAAAACAGAACTCATTTGGCAGGCAAACTTCCAAACAGGAAGTGAAAATTCTGAAATGGGTCTCTGTGAAAGGCATCGCCTATTCAATTGCCTTGTATTTATGGATCTGTATGCACTTCATACGCCTTCCACTAGATGTCAACAGGCAGTTGAACGTGGAATGAAGTGTCTAGCCTTATTTGATCGCAAAAACAGAGCTGAGAGCAGGCCTTTCATGTGACTTTTTTCAAATCATCATTAGTCACATCATATATAGCATAATGTTTTACCATAAATAACTAAATTAACTATAAGCACATCTTGCCTGCTAAATTAACTATTGTAGCACACAGCCATATAGCATCAATATAGCATCAGGGCCTTACATAAGGACGACTCAGAATATGCTATTCTGTTCTTCTGAAATAGGCTACATTTTTTTCATGTCATAATGTTTCTTTAGACCTGCCTAAAATAAATAATGGATTTATTGTGATGGTCTAGGCCGTGTATTCCAAATTAAAAATATATATATATATTTTTAAATGTTTTCACATTTACAAACAGTACTTTTATAATTTCCAACGGGACTATACATTTGGGTGAGTTCCCAATACTCTCGTGTATTTTCTGCATTATGCAATGGTATGGGCAGCAACCATGTAACGCTTTTACAACATACAGAAGTGCGGTGGTTATCAAGGGGCAAAGTATTGATACGTTTTTTTAAATTGAGAGGCGAGCTTAAAGTTCTTTACTGACCATAATTTTCACTTGTCTGACTGGTTGCATGATGACGAGTTTCTCACACGACTGGCCTATCTGGGTGATTTTTCCCCCCGCCTGAATCTAGGATTATAGGGACTCTCCACAACTATATTCAATGTGCGGGACAAAATTGAGGTTACGATTAAGAAGTTGGAGCTCTTATCTGTCTGCATTAACAAGGACAACACACAGGTCTTTCCATCATTATATGATTTTTTGTGTGCAAATTAACTCAAGCTTATGGACAAAGTCAAATGTGGTATAGTGAAGCACCTGAGTGAGTTGGGTGCGCAATTACCCAGGTACTTTCCCGAAACGGACGACACAAACAACTGGATTCGTTATCCCGTTCATACCCTGCCTCCAGTCCACTTACCGATATCTGAACAAGTGAACCTCAACGAAAATGCAACTAGCGGTTCTGTGAAAATTGAATTTAATCAGAAGCCACTGCCAGATTTCTGGATAGGGCTGTGCTCAGAGTATCCTGCCTTGGCAAATCGCACTGTTAAGAAACTGATGCCCTTTGCAACCACGTACCTATGTGAGAGTGGATTCCCAGCCCTCGCTAGCATGACAACTAAAAACAGGCACAGACTGTGTGTGGAAAATTATTTAAGAGACTCTCTCCAATACAACATTGCAAAGTTATGTGCATCCTTTCAAGCACACCCTTCTCATTAACCTGTGGTAAGTTATTCACAATTTTCGATTAACAAATAAAGTTTTATATGTAAGATGGCTAAATACTATTATATTATTATTTGTGCCCTGGTCCTATAAGAGCTCTGTCACTTCCCACGAGACGGGTTGTGACAAAACCTCAATCATTCTTATGTTTAATAAATGTATTGTATAGTGTGTGTGTGGGAGGCTTACAATGATGGCAAAAAACAACATTTGCGAGTGCGCTCACCCTTGTGATAGAGGGGGTACGCAGCTGGAGGTTGAATGTTTGAAGGGGTACGGGCCTATGAAAAGTTTGGGAACCACTGGTGTAGGCTATATTAAGTGGATTTATTAGACTTATTAAAATGTAGATGCTCCAAAGGTCTGCATCAGTGGCTTGTAGGCTATGTGTGGAAGCCGGAGATGCTAAACCTGTTAATGTTCATTAACAGTCAATTACAGTGTGACCCGGTAGTTATTTAAATGACAATCACCGGCTAACAAAATGTCATGACCGCCACAGCCCTAATCCTGTTTGCAATAAGGCACTAAATACTCAAATGTGGCAAAGCAATTAACTTTTTGTCCTGAATAGAAAGCGTTTTGTTTGGGCAAATTCAATACAACACATTACTGAGTACCACTCTTTGTATTTTCAAACATAATGGTGGCTGCATCATGTTATGGTTATGCTTGTAATTGTTAAAGACTTGGGAATTTCAGGACAAAAACAAATTACAGAATGGAGCTAAGTACAGGCAAAATCCTGGAGGAAAACCTGGTTTGGTCTGCTTTCCACCAGACACTGGGAGATGAATTCACCTTTCAGCAGGACAATATTCTAAAACACACGGCTACACTGGAGTTGCTTACCAAAAAGACAGTGAATGTTCCCAAGTGGCTGAGTTACAGTTTTGACTTAAATCTACCTGAAAATGGTTGTCTAACAATGATCAACAACTAATTTGGACAGAGCTTAAAAAAGGGCAAATGTTACAGAATCCAGGTGTGAAAAGCTCTGCCAAAGGTGATTCGACAAAGTATTGAAAGTACTTACAGCACCAGACAACCCTAATTCAATGGTTTTTCTTTATTCTTACTAATTTCTACGTTGTAGAATAATAGTGAAGACATTAAAACTATGAAATAACCCATATGGAATCATGTAGTAACTAAAAAAGTGTTAAATCAAAATATATTTTAGATTCTTCAAAGTGGCCACCCTTTGCCTTGATGACAGCGTTGAACACTTGGCATTCTCTCAACCAGCTTCACCTGGAATGCTTTTCCAACAGTCTTGAAGGAGTTCCCACATATGCTGAGCACTTGTTGGCTACTTTTCCTTCATTCTGCAGTCAAACTAATCCCAAACCATCTCAATTGGGTTGAGGTCGGGTGATTGTGGAGGCCAGGTCCTCTGATGCAGCAATCTATCCTCCTTAGTCAAATAGCCTGGAGGTGTGTTGGGTCATTGTCCTGTTGAAAAACAAATGATAGTCCCACTAAGCCCGAACCAGATGAGATGGCGTGTCGCTGCAGAATGCTGTGGTCCCTCTAATTCTAAATAACTCACCAACAGTCTCACCAGCAAAGCACCCCCACACCTCCTCCTCCATGCTTCACAGTGGAAACTATCAGACGTTCACCTACTCTACATCTCACAAAGACACGGCGGTTGGAAACAAAAATCTCGAAAAAGGACAGATTTCCACCGGTCTAATGTTCATTGCTTGTGTTTCTTGGCCCAAGCAAGTCTCTTCTACTTACTGGTGTCCTTTAGTAGTGGTTTCTATGCATCAATTCAACCATGAAGGCCTGAATCACGCAGTCTCCTCTGAACAGTTGATGTTGAGATGCTCTGTTCCTTGAACGCTGTGAAGCATTTATTTGGGCTGCAATTTCTGAGGCTGGTAACTCTAATAAACTTATCCTCTGCAGCAGAGGTAACTCTGGGTCTTCCTTTCCTGTGGCGGTCCTCAAGAGAGCCAGTTTCATCATAGCGCTTGATGGTTTTTGCAACAGCACTTGAAGAAACTTTCGAAGTTCTTGACATTGACTGACCATGTCTTACAGTAATGATGGAGTGTTGTTTCTCTTTGCTTATTTGAGCTGTTCTTGCCATAATATGGACTTGGTCTTTTACCAAATAGGGCTATCTTCTGTATACCACCCTTACCTTGACACAACACAATTGATTGGCTCAAATGCATTTAGAAGGAAAGAAATTCCACAAATTAACTTTTAACAGGGCACACCTGTTAATTGAAATGCATTCTAGGTGACTAACCCATGAAGCTGGTTGAGAGAATACCAAGAGTGTGAAAAGCTGTCATCAAGACAAAGGGTGGCTACTTTAAAAATAATATAAAATATATAATATATATTAAAAAAAAAATTAATTAACCTCAGTTTTTTTACAGCTTTTTTTGCTACATATACATACATTTTACATATGGTACTTTTATATAAAGCAGTCACATAACAATAATACATTAGCAAACATAAGCTCATTAAACCCAACCCTCAGCCACTCTCTGCCCATCCCACCTACCACCATTTTTCAATTGTGCGGTGATGTTTTACAAAACGTTTGAACCTTTCTAAATCGTATATTATCCACAGACTGTGAACTAAAGATGAAAATCTTTCCTACGAGTATTATTCAATTATTTGTTGACTGACTATGGCTTTCCAAATCGCCCAACATTGCTATTTGTAAGGTTCATTTTAAGTGCATGGTGTGATTTTTTAACCATTCCTGAACCAGTGACCAGAAACAAGCTACATAGGGACAATACCAGAATAAATGATCTATTGATTCTGTCTCTTCGCAACAAAATCTACAGAGCTGAGATTGTTTTATGACACATTATATATATATATATATATATACACACACTGCTCAAAAAAATAAAGGGAACACTTAAACAACACAATGTAACTCCAAGTCAATCACACTTCTGTGAAATCAAACTGTCCACTTAGGAAGCAACACTGCAACAACCCAGCAGCAGGACCGCTACCTCTGCCTTTGTGCAAGGAGGAGCACTGCCAGAGCCCTGCAAAATGACCTCCAGCAGTCCACAAATGTGCATGTGTCTGCTCAAACGGTCAGAAACAGACTCCATGAGGGTGGTATGAGGGCCCGACGTCCACAGGTGGGGGTTGTGCTTACAGCCCAACACCGTGCAGGACGTTTGGCATTTGCCAGAGAACACCAAGATTGGCAAATTCGCCACTGGCGCCCTGTGCTCTTCACAGATGAAAGCAGGTTCACACGCACATGTGACAGACGTGACAGAGTCTGGAGACGCCGTGGAGAACGTTCTGCTGCCTGCAACATCCTCCAGCATGACCGGTTTGGCGGTGGGTCAGTCATGGTGTGGGGTGGCATTTCTTTGGGGGGCCTCCATGTGCTCGCCAGAGGTAGCCTGACTGCCATTAGGTACCGAGATGAGATCCTCAGACCCCTTGTGAGACCATATGCTGGTGCGGTTGGCCCTGGGTTCCTCCTAATGCAAGACAATGCTAGACCTCATGTGGCTGGAGTGTGTCAGCAGTTCCTGCAAGAGGAAGGCATTGATGCTATGGACCGCCCGTTCCCCAGACCTGAATCCAATTGAGCACATCTGGGACATCATGTCTCGCTCCATCCACCAACGCCACGTTGCACCACAGACTGTCCAGGAGTTGGCGGATGCTTTAGTCCAGGTCTGGGAGGAGATCCCTCAGGAGACCATCCGCCACCTCATCAGGAGCATGCCCAGGCGTTGTAGGGAGGTCATACAGGCACGTGGAGGCCACACACACTACTGAGCCTCATTTTGACTTGTTTTAAGGACATTACATCAAAGTTGGATCAGCCTGTAGTGTGGTTTTCCACTTTAATTTTGAGTGTGACTCCAAATCCAGACCTCCATGGGTTGATAAATTTGATTTCCATTGATAATTTTTGTGTGATTTTGTCGTCAGCACATTCAACTATGTAAAGAAAAAAGTATTTAATAAGAATATTTCATTCATTCAGATCTAGGATGTGTTATTTTAGTGTTCCCTTTATTTTTTTGAGCAGTATATATATATATATATATATATATATGACATACAGTGGGGAGAACAAGTATTTGATACACTGACAATTTTGCAGGTTTTCCTACTTACAAAGCATGTAGAGGTCTGTAATTTTTATCATAGGTACACTTCAACTGTGAGAGAAGGAATCTAAAACAAAAATCCAGAAAATCACATTGTATGATTTTTAATTAATTAATTTGCATTTTATTGCATGACATAAGTATTTGATACATCAGAAAAGCAGAACTGAATATTTGGTACAGAAACCTTAGTTTGCAATTACAGAGATCATACGTTTCCTGTAGTTCTTGACCAGGTTTGCACACACTGCAGCAGGGATTTTGGCCCACTCCTCCATACAGACCTTCTCCAGATCCTTCAGGTTTCGGGGCTGTCGCTGGGCAATACGGACTTTCGGCTCCCTCCAAAGATTTTCTATTGGGTTCAGGTCTGGAGACTGGCTAGGCCACTCCAGGACCTTGAGATGCTTCTTACGGAGCCACTCCTTAGTTGCCCTGGCTGTGTGTTTCGGGTCGTTGTCATGCTGGAAGACCCAGCCACGACCCATCTTCAATGCTCTTACTGAGGGAAGGAGGTTGTTGGTCAAGATCTCGCGATACATGGCCCCATCCATCCTCCCTTCAATACGGTGCAGTCGTCCTGTCCCCTTTGCAGAAAAGCATCCCCAAAGAATGATGTTTCCACCTCCATGCTTCACGGTTGGGATGGTGTTCTTGGGGTTGTACTCATCCTTCTATTCCTCCAAACACGGCGAGTGGAGTTTAGAGCAAAAAGCTCTATTTTTGTCTCATCAGACCACATGACCTTCTCCCATTCCTCCTCTGGATCATCCAGATGGTCATTGGCAAACTTCAGACGGGCCTGGACATGCGCTGGCTTGAGCAGGGGGACCTTGCGTGCGCTGCAGGATTTTAATCCATGACGGCGTAGTGTGTTACTAATGGTTTTCTTTGAGACTGTGGTCCCAGCTCTCTTCAGGTCATTGACCAGGTCCTGCCGTGTAGTTCTGGGCTGATCCCTCACATTCCTCATGATCATTGATGCCCCACGAGGTGAGATCTTGCATGGAGCCCCAGACCGAGGGTGATTGACCGTCATCTTGAACTTCTTCCATTTTCTAATAATTGTGCCAACAGTTGTTGCCTTCTCACCAAGCTGCTTGGCTATTGTCCTGTAGCCCATCCCAGCCTTGTACAGGTCTACAATTTATCCCTGATGTCCTTACACAGCTCTCTGGTCTTGGCCATTGTGGAGAGGTTGGAGTCTGTTTGATTGAGTGTGTGGACAGGTGTCTTTTATACAGGTAACGAGTTCAAACAGGTGCAGTTAATACAGGTAATGAGTGGAGAACAGGAGGGCTTCTTAAAGAAAAACTAACAGGTCTGTGAGAGCCGGAATTCTTACTGGTTGGTAGGTGATCAAATACTTATGTCATGCAATAAAATGCAAATTAATTACTTAAAAATCATACAATGTGATTTTCTGGATTTTTGTTTTAGATTCCGTCTCTCACAGTTGAAGTGTACCTATGATAAAAATGACAGACCTCTACATGCTTTGTAAGTAGGAAAACCTGCAAAATCGGCAGTGTATCAAATACTTGTTCTCCCCACTGTATATAGCATTCTGTTGGTGGCAAGAATGTTATATAATTTAAATTGAAAAAAGTGTTGAATCAAGTGTAGTTTTTTGTACCAGTTCATAAACCATGTGCCATGGAATCGGTACATCGAAAAACTCCTCCCATTTATTTTGCAACCTGTATGGCGCAGCTGTCAACATTTTTGTCCTCAAATGAAACTGGTATATTTTTCTATTTATGCCAGTTCCTTTCAGACAATTTGTATCTTTTATATATGGCAGGCAAACAAGTTGCCTATCTTCTCCCTTTTCCACTTGCCTCCTCCATTTTTGTGGTAGTGCTGCGATCAGTTGGTTGTACGTTTGGATTGAGCAGATATTCCTATATATTTTCGATAACTGCATGTGACATAACTCCTCCGTTTCTATTCATAATGTATCATTAATAAATATAATACCTTTTTTTTTATTCCATAAAGAATGTTTTTTTATTAATCAGTATATTTGAGTTTAACCATAACATTTGTTGCATCTTTTCTGGAAGATAAAACTGAAATTGTAACCAGCTTTGTACAGGTTGTTTAAGAAAGGAATACTTCAAACAAAATTTCATTTTCAATTAGTCAGAAATGATCAATTGTAATCTGATGAAGGCAAAAAGGCAAAAAAAAAGGTCTTTCTTAATAATCTACTGGGAGAACCATTTGAGTTTAAGTATAACTTATGTATGAGTGAAGCTTTTAATGAGAGGTTTCTAGCTTTATTATTTAATAATGTTAGCCCCCCAAACTCATATTCATTATATAAATAGGCACGTTTAATTGTCTGGCTTAGCACTCCAAATAAAACAAAATATTTCTTGCTCATATGATAAAAAAATATATATAAAAAAATAAAGAAAATGTTTAAGAGTCATCTGGAGTAGGCAGTGCCATTAGTAAGTAAGTAAACTGTGATAGGACCAAAGAGTTAATCAATGTGATATTCCATAAATAGTACATACATAAAAAGTATTTACCTCTTGATGGTTGCAGAATCTTATCTATTTTTGCTAAATTTCTATTGAAATTAATTGTGGTAAGTTCATATTTTTTTTTTGAGATGTGAATATCAAGTATGTCTACTTCACCATCCGCCCCTTTTATTGGTAAACTACAAGGTAGTGTAAACACTATTTTTAACGATCCAATACGTAATATGGTACACTTGTGAAAACTAGGTTTTAATCCTGAGAGGATGGAAAAGTGATCCAGATCTTCAACGAGACGGTGCAGGGATACAGATTGCAGATTTAAGAAAAAACTAGAGTCATCAGCATACATTGACACTTTTGTTTTTATCCCCTGGATTTCTAACAAACATACATTTTGATTTTTTTAACACTTTTTTGGTTACTACATGATTCCATATGTGTTATTTCATAGTTTTGATGTCTTCACTATTATTCTACAATGTAGAAAATAGTAAAAACAAAGAAAACCCCTGGAATGAGTAGGTGTGTCCAAGCTTTTGACTGGTACTGTACGAAAATGAGATATATCTGCATTTAATTTCCCCCCAAAATGTGCTTAAATTTCAAAAAACATGTTCACTTTGTCATTATTGAGCATTGTGTGTAGATGGGTGAGAGAAAAAATATATATTTAATCCACTTTGAATTCAGGTCGTAACACAACTAAATGTCAAGGGGTATGAAAACTTCCTGAAGACGTTGTATATACGTGTTGCAATTGTATTTCTATATTTCTGTATTTCTATATCTACATTTGTAGAATGACAACCACCAAAAGGCAGTGGGTATACTCAACAGAGATGGAAACAAGCAATGATTAAAACAACTTAGAAAGAAAGCAGACCACATTGTTCCACTTTCCAAATCACAACAAGCATTCTCTCATTCTCCATGACAATCCCATGGTGATGGTTATAGAAAAGAGAGTGACATTGTTGGTACCTCAAGGCTTTCTAGTCTCTGGGAAAACAGGGAGGGCATGAGTCATGTGTTACACACATGCATTTGGAACTCTGTGTGTGTGTGTGTGTGTGTGTGTGTGTGTGTGTGTGTGTGTGTGTGTGTGTGTGTGTGTGTGTGTGTGTGTGTGTGTGTGTGTGTGTGTGTGTGTGTTCTTACATGAGACAAGGCCCTCGCTCTCATCATAGCAGGATTAACGCGCTCTCTGGACAGATGGCCATCCAACCCTCCCCCACCCTACCCTTTAAACACACAGCTCAGCTCCACACGTAGGCTATTTCAGTTCACTGTGCACAAAAACATAGCAGCCGTCAGCTGTACCCCGCCTGAGGCTTAAACATGCATAAATTACCACACACACACACACAGTGCTGTATGACAAACACATGTTTGGTGATGTAAGAGGTCACTCCCGTGTTCTCAGACAAACAAAATATGTAGGCTACGCCTGTGAGAACTAGACTCCTACCACTTCCTTCCCTCCCTCAATCATTCCCTCCCTCCACACATGAACACTGGAACAGACACCACCCATCAACCTGGGACAGGCAAGCCATTTCTACAGTACAAACTGGTCAGACATCAAGGTTGGTTTCAACTTAAATGTAACCTGGGTCTATTTGAATTTTCTTCATTGTTGATGATGCTGGGAGAGCAGATTATCTTGATCCATCGGGATGACAAACCAACATGGCTATATTTATATCGGACATGCTCTTTAATATCATGTTGTTTTACAGTTAATCCTATTGGAGGACCGAATATTTAGATGATGACTGGGATACGGGAGACTGAACAAGTGGTTCAGTCCACCACATCATAGCCGTCTCTTACTGACCACAAATGAACGCTGTCATGAGTTTTTTTTAAATAATATCAGTACATTACAGTATGTATAGTATTAAAAGACACACAGCAACCCAATACAATATAGTGTATTTATATAATGTGTTCTAGTGGGAGGAGCTCTGGGGGATTTGTGAGGAGACCATTCTCATTTAAAAGGTCTCATATGTCTGTATAAATCTAGAGGCCCTAATTGTGTCCATATTCAGAGATCCCATCCTGATAACAAAGAGTATTGACCAATATAAGGTGAGCATGGTCCAGTACAATGTTACTGTACTTTTTGCATGCACACATGTACAGTAGTTCTCTTTCAGTCTGCTCTGTGCAGTGCTGTTTCCCACCACCTAGTCTCTATATGTGACACCATTTTCAGGACACCCCCAGAGGGTTTGGATGCAGAGGAAACTAAGTGAGGCCGTGTAAAAATAAGTACTTGATGTTCTCTGCTCTATAAATACAGTGTCATGGTCTCAAAGCAACTGTACAATCACTTCGTTCTCAAAGCCTTCACCCATTTACCCCTCTCAGAGCTGTTCAGTCTGTCCGTGCAGGAAAGAAGGCCTTCATGTTTAGGACACTTCATTCCCCTTCTTGTCTACATTTGGATGAGCTCACTAGATCCATTTCCAAATTCCACACCCCAAGTGAAGTTATAGACAAGCACATCAGGACTTGACGGACTGAGGAGCAACAAATGAAAATAGACTAGATGGGGGAAATGCAGCAAAGAATACAGATTGTAATACGTGTTCATTTTGTCTCTACATCGCAGTGTCCATGGTGCTCCTCAGAGCTTAGTCAGCTTACAACAACTTCTAGAAATACAGATAAGAAATGGAGAGAGATGGCTGAGGGGATGGAGAGGGGGGGATGAGGGGATGGAGAGGGGGGGATGAGGGGATGGAGAGGGGGGGATGAGGGGATGGAGAGGGGGGGATGAGGGGATGGAGCGAGAGATGGAGATGAAGGGATGGAGAGGGAGATGAGGGGATGGAGAGAGGGAGATGAGGGGATGGAGAGAGGGAGATGAGGGGAAGTAGAAATATCTAAGCTCCTTAATTAGATACTGTATGTTCTTCCTTCCCAGGATGCTCTGATTGACATTGTGTCCATAACTTTGTGATTCTCATATTTTTGTCTAACTGGGATTTTATTCCTAGTGGGAATGACCTTATCTGTAGGCAAGTACAGCTTCTATAGAGATTTACAAATACTTGAATCTTCTCTTCAGAGTTCAATGACTTGTACAATGTTTGATTAATTCAGTGCACATGACACCAGCAAGTGCTGCTTGGGAAATAAATGAACTAAATGAATGCACTCAGCATGTTTGTAATGGGATGAGAGTTCGGAAAATTCCAATTAGGAAAGTCTTAAAAAGGCAATTTTAAAAGAACAGAGGCCTTGAATCCTCCATATCACAAGTTTCCTTTGAAAGAGAAGCACATTATTATCCCTCGCTAAGTGCACAATATACCAGTGCTGTATTCACCCCCATCAACCACTTTAAAAACAGGAGAAATAGGTTGTTGGTGCAACTAGCTCTAGCTTGATTAAAGAAAGAAAGAAATTGAGAAAGAGATAAAGGGAGAGGAAAGTAAAGTGTGGGAGTATACTGTGCATTCAGAAAGTATTCAGACCCCTTGACTTTTTCCACATTTTGTTAAATTATAGACTTATTCAAACATTAATTAAATGTTTTTCTCCTTCATCAAGCTACACACAATACCCCATAATGACAAAACCAGTCTTTTTCAAATAAATTCTTTCACATTTGTTAATTTCTTTTTAACGGAAATATCACATTTACATAAGTATTCAGACCCTTTACTCAGTACTTTCTTGATGCACCTTTGGCAGCGATTACAGCCCCGAGTCTTCTTGGGTATGGCGCTACAAGCTCGGTACACCTGTATTTGTGGAGTTTCTCCTATTCTTCTCTGCAGATCATCTCAAGCTCTGTCAGGTTGGATGGGGAGGGTCGCTGCACAGCTATTTTCAGGTTTCTCCAGAGATGTTCAATCGGGTTCAAGTCCGGGCTCTGGCTGGGCCTCTGAAGGACATTCAGAGACTTGCCTGGAAGACATTCCTGAGCTGTCTTGGCTGTGTGCTTAGGGTTGTTGTCCTGTTGGAAGGTGAACCTTCGCCCCAGTCTGAGGTCCTGATCACTCTGGAGCAGGTTGTCATAAAGGATCTCGCTGTACCAAGCTCCCTACATCTTTCCCTTGATCCTGACTGCCACCACCATGCTTCACCATAGGGATGATGCGAGGTTTCCTCCAGACGTGATGCTTGGCATTTAGGCCAAAGAGTTCAATCTTGGTTTCATCAGACCAGAGAATCTTCTTTCTGGTCTGAGAGTCCTTTAGGTGCTTTTTGGCAAACTCCAAGCGGGCTGTCATGTGCCTTTTATTGAAGAGTGGCTTCCGTCTGGCCACTCTACCATAAAGGCCTGATTGGTAGAGTGCTGCAGAGATGGTTGTCATTCTGGAAGGTCTTCCCATGGCCACAGAGGAACTCTGGAGTTCTGTCAGAGTGAGCATTGGGTTCTTGGTCACTTCCCTGACCAAGGCCCTTCTCCCCAAATTGCTCAGTTTGGCCATTTTTTGAATGATGAGGCCCCTGTCCTTGGGACCTTCAATGCTGCAGAAATGTTTTGGTACCCTTCCCCAGATCTGTGCCTCAACACAACCCTGTCTCGGAGCTCTACGGACAATTCCGTGGACCTCATGGCTTGGTTTTTGCTCTTATATGAACTGTCAACTGTGGCACCTAATATAGACAAGTGTGTGCCTTTCCAAATCATTAATTTATCACAGGGGGATACCAATCAAGTTGTAGAAACATCTAAAGGATGATCAATGGAAACAAGATGCACCCGAGCTCAATTTCGATACTCATAGCAAAGGGTCTGAATACTTATGTAAATAAGGTCTTTCTGTTTTTTATTTTGAATAGATAATGTCAACAAAAAAAAAATTTGCTTTGTCATTATGGGGTATTGTGTGTAGATTGATAAGAGGGAAATTGTTTCATCCATTGTAGAATAAGTCTGTAACGTAACAAAATGTGGAAAAAGTCAAGGGGTCTGAATACAATCTCCTCAACTTTATGTCCACTCGTAACCCTCACTGTTTCATATAACAAGACTGAGAATAAAATAACAAAAGTCCTTAATTGACAGTAAAACTGTCAGAGAGAAAGACATTTTTTCAGTTCTTCATTCAAAACAACAAACTTAAATTTGACCTCTACCACGCTGTAAGATTATGAGCAAGCATCTTTTTTATTTAGGATGCCTACAAGTGCTCATAGTCTGCATTTTGGTTTTGGCAGCATCTGGGTTGTAACTGTTTGTTTGTGTGAATAATTAATGTATGGGTGGAACTGCAAGATGTAATCTGCCTGTCTGAATCCATTTGCAGCAACCAGCCTGTGGGAGTCAGACAGTCACACTCAGGGAAACAGACTAGAGGGGCCGCAGTGCCATAAAAGAATCACAGATAACTAAATCAATAGACCAACACAGCAAGCTGTTTCCACTCTGCTAAACTCCGATTTCCCCCTGACATTGTGTATGCCATCCACAGGTGAGATGATTCGCTGAAAACAATCGAACCGCCGATGTGATGCACAACAATTTATTTTTAATGTACATTTACATTTTACATTTAAGTCATTTAGCAGACGCTCTTATCCAGAGCGACTTACAAATTGGAAAGTTCATACATATTCATCCTGGTCCCCCCGTGGGGAATGAACCCACAACCCTGGCGTTGCAAGCGCCATGCTCTACCAACTGAGCCACACGGGACCGTATCTCTCGTTCTCTCTTTGATTGGCACTTAGAACCTCCCACAGCATCTGTGCACTTTTTATTTATTTTACCTTTATTTAACTAGGCAAGTCAGTTAAGAACAAATTCTTATTTACAATGACGGCCTAACCCTAATCCAGACAACGCTGGGCCAATTGTGCTCCAATTCGCGGCCGGTTGTGATACAGCCTGGAATTTAACCAGGGTCTGTAGTGACGCCTCTAGCACTGAAATGCAGTGCCTTAGACCGCTGCGCCACTCGGGAGCCCTTCCAACTTCACTATTTGACACTGATAATGAACCCGTTATTGTCCAATTAATTATACTGGATTCCAGACAGGTACACTTGCCATTTATGGCATTCAAATCTGGTCCATTTTAGAACTTAATACAGACAGCATGGACATTAAAGGGCCAATCCGAAGTTGAAACAATAACAAAGCAGTCACCGCTGAGTGATGGGTCTGGAGAAATGAAACAACTCAAATTCACAGAGCTATGGATGCAAGGTCTGACCATGCATGATATCCATATTATAGTTGTAACCATGTTGAAGCTAAAGTGTTTTTTTTTTTTTACATTTACAATGTTTACAAACATAGAAGTAAAACACGCTTATATATTTTTGGTACTGGTGGGGTGTGACAGTTGAACAAAGTTAATAAGGCATTGATAAGTTATATTCTTTAAAAATCAATGGGTATATAATTAATTTATAAAACCAAAAATGGATGTAGCAAGTGCAGATTGTCCCTTTAAAAATCAGCCAAGGTAAGAACAAAACACTTCTGGTTGATAAGATAAACAAACTGAAGGGTTTGAGTGGGATGAAATGACCAGCTTTAATTTAATCACAGGTGGTGGCACTTCATTAAAAGGCGACTGAACTTCCTGATTTGGCCTCGTTTCAGTGCACTTCAGACAGTCTATCGAGTCGGGAAAGTCTGGCTGCGTGCTCAGGACTGATTTCTGAGAACAACATCACATCTACAACCTCATCTGCAAGCTGTCAAACTTTTGTAAATAAATCACAAGTTACACACTGTTTAGCAGTGCCCAAAACCACTAGTAGCTAGCAGGCACATTGAGCATCCAGGCCACAATCAGCTTATCAAGTCACTGGCGAGTGGCAATGTGTGCCGTTTTGTTTCTTACAACTTTCACACTATCTATTACTAGTGTGTGCACGTTCGTCTGGCAGTGTTTCATAGGGAATCATGTTACAAAACAGGTTGCGGGGGGACATGAGATGTTCCCGAATGCAGTTGCAGTTTGGATACAAGTGCGCTCTGATTGTCTCAATTCAAATTTTGCCCCAAAAAGTGGCAAACTTAAGTGGTTTACACTATCAAAACACATCAATCAGCATGTGGCCACTTCATAAATGGCCTAGGACCAAGAGTTCAACATAACATGGGCGACATGAGGCGCCGCGTAATGGGCAGGTCTGTCTCACTATCTGGAGTTTCTGGCTGCTATGATTGGATATAGTGTGCGCAGCTGATAGAGCGCAATCAGCACAGGTGCTTCTCTCGTGTTAGTCGGCACTGGGTAATCCATACTCAAACTTCCAGTAAATTGTGACATACTCACAAAACTCAGTTTTAGATGAGACTGACTTTATCACCAACATTTTCCTATTTACACTTTGTAGTACATTTTGACACTAGAATGAATGTTTCTGACTCATATCAATGCCACATAGGCTGTTTAAAACCAGAGAAGTTGTTTCTAAATTGCTGCCTAAAATCCCTCTTCAGTGCCCCACACTCAGGTTAGATCTAGTTCCCATTCTCACATGACCTGGCAATACACTATTTTTAACCATCCTACCTGCACATCCCCATTTACCCTCCAAAAAACATTACTAGTCCCACATAAAACTGGATCCATGACCCTTAAAATCCCAAAAGATTGAGGTAAAGAATATCCTCTGCTGAACATGGATTAAATTTATATTAGACTTGATTAGTAGATTAAGTTGTCTTTAGTTCATATATATATATATATATATATATATATATATATATATGATTGGTATTTTAGAAATATGACAGTAATTAGTTATTTACCAGTAGTTACAAAGTAATGCAGATAGGCCTAAGTAATATTGCAGCACTGAAATAGTTCCACAACTTTGTATGAAAGGATTTCACCTGTTGCTAATTTAGTGCATCAAATAAAAAGAAATTCCATGTAACCACATCTGCCCTGGAAATTTAAGGTTAAGTGTGACCAATTTCCTGAAAAGATTTAATCTAAGGGATTAAAATGTGCTGTTATTTGCATCCCGATGGACATGCAGGTTTTAACCCAATTCAACCCAGATTTGACATGTGTGACCCAGTTGTGTCTACCTTTTCTTTTAAATTGCGAGTCCAGAGGATGTTGACAGATGGTCAAGGTGTGAAAGTAGCTGCATGATGGCATTAAGGTGCTGATTCCCTTCTGACAAGAGGGGAGGTGACCTCAGCTCCTCACATTAGGCCAATACAGGCCATCAATCAAGGCCTGTACTAAAGGGGGAAAAAATCTGTAGACCCTCCCCTAAAGCAACTCTGACTCAGGGATGGTTGATCATAATCAAATATGCCTACATATTCACTATTCCCAATCATGTGGACCAGTTATAATATAGTTTACACACTCAAACTCAATCTGCCAGCAATAAGTAATGTGTTCATTATCAAATCACCAGTGTTTGGGAGTAGTGAACTACATAGTTCAACAGGTAATGTAACTACATTTTGCAGTAGCTTGGTGGTTGTTGAACTAAATTCAAATCTTGGTTGTGTTTTCAGTAGTTCATAACGTTTTTTTACCATATAGCGGTGTTGCTAACTACTTGAACTACACACTACATTTTATGCCAGAAAATGTCCTTTCTTTTTCGGCATTAGACCTACCAATCTCACTTGAAACATAGTGTAATTTAGCCGACTAAACACAAAAACTAACAACAGATTGATTGCAATTTGTAGTCTATGAAATTTCAGATTTAGAAATGATATTTCATCATTAAGTAGTTTGGATGTAGTGAACAATTTTTTCAAAGTAACTTTAGTTAAGTAAACTAATATTTTTTAAAGGGTAGCTTAACTTCTTCCAATGTGAAGTAATTGGTAGCTTGGTAAACTATACGTTCAGAGTAACTTCCCTAACACTGGCAATCACAACACTTAACATTGAGTAGGAATTCACTATTTTCCACTCGATCTATACAGGTAGTCAGCCATGAATTGCAAGCAATAGCAAGCCCCAACGACAAGGACCACAAAAACAACATGGCTTAGTCTACTGTCCATTACAAACTGTATATTTGTCTGTTGAGTCTAAGGTGACTGTTACCAGGGATATTTGATTGGGAAATCGATATGAATCCACAAAGATAATCATTTGTACAATTACCACCCTTGAATGAAATGTAAAGGCTTTATATTGTAGAGTGGCAGAGAGCAATAACAAAGGAATGCGCCGGGGTTAAGGTGTCACGGCTCTTGATATTGTTTTGGTGATTCATAAGCATCCGCGCATAGTTTCTAAACCCAGAGGAGCAACATCGCGAGACTTCCAGGAACGCTTGTGAAATAAACCAGGCCAGGGTTTGAAAAGTCAATGAGAAAGGTGAAAAATTCTTCCTTTAGTTGTTAATTTTCTCGAAATCTAAAAGGCACAACCTAGATTCGAGCCAATGTCTTAAGTACTTGAACATGTTATTACTCCACCCTTGTGAAAGTGACAAACGGACACGTTTTAATTTTCGTCAAAAACAACTTTATATCGAAGGAGTGCCTGTGATTTGATGGCCTACACATGCGCAATTGGGCGCGAGACGACCTTTATAGACACGATGACGTATTTCTACGCGTCAGCTTAGCTTGCCAACGTCGCCATGACATGTATTGGAGAAGCAGCTTTAGCCTATCTTCATACCGTACGGTCTGTCTTTGATTAGCTGCAAGTCAATAATAGGCTACTTCCGACCGAGCGAGGTTGTAATAATGTCTAGTGGACTTTAACTTAACGTAGCAGGCGTAAGAGAAAGTAGACTTTGTCTTTGAACACTGGTTAGAAAGTATTAGAATGTTACTTTGAAACAGTATATTTGCGGATACTTACTTGAATCTTCCCTGACAGTGTTGACACTGGGCTCCAACCCATCCTTGGTCACAGACGCAAGTTCCATTGATGCATTTCCCAGAAAAGCAATTTTTATCACAGGACTTGGAGACTGTGGCTTCGGTGTAAAACACCAAGTACAGCATAAGGAATGCCCCCAAATATATTTTGATGTCCTGGGGTCGCATATTTGGATATCTAGTCCATGTGCATAGATGCATTCCTCGGCAGTCCCCTCCCATTTTACTTTAGAAACAGGTAAAGGTCTCCTTTTCTGGTTAAGACTCCCTTATTCACAGATTGAGTGACTCAATTAAAATGTCACTTATCGGTAATAAATACTTTGTGAGCAAAGGTTTGGTGTAGGCGTGGGATAGCCTAGCCATGAAGCTAAATACACTCAAACATTCAAATTGGCTTATTTATTGGCTATAGAAACATAGCTGAGTCTGAGCATATTGCTGGAGTTCCGCAACTAAAGCATCTCTCCTCAGACAACAAAGCCTGCAAATGTGTACTGACTTTATGCACTCCTATTAAACTTTCTTGAACTAACGTTAATGAATGCTCACAGCGTTATTCCCAGAGGCTAAGAAGCCATTTTAAAAACCAAAGAAAATCGGCGTGTTTTCTAAGTTGTATTCTAAATTAAGTATTTTCCAAGCAATTTTCAAGTTCACCATCCTAATGCTTCCCGAAAAACTGGAAGAAAATAAAAGGTCACAGGATTGATCCTGGGATGTTAGTTCTGGATCCCAGTTTCCATTGCAAGAGTCGGTTGTGGATGTTGTTCGCTGCGGTGGAGAATGCAGCAACCCGGACAAATAGATCAAGTTGACCGTTCTCCGTTCCGCTTTTTCCCACTTTCAGTTTAGACCCCTTCACTGAAGATAAGGACGCTTATTTGCATAAAAAAATTGTAATCCTTGTCAGAGAAAGCGATATTCACCGATGAATAACAACACGACTCCCCTCCTTACGTGATGATACTCGCACAGCTGGTTTTCGACAGGGAAACTCCTGGACAAAGCTCCGAGCATGAGCAGAGCAAAATTACGCATTTAAAGAGACAGTACACGAATGCGCGCTGTTGTCCCTGTACTGGTTAGCCCTATCCGAGATCTTTGGGACGTCTGTGCCCTAAACTCTAACCTTAACCCCTACCCTAACCATACCCTAACCTTAACTCTTACCATTTTTAACAAGAACCCACTGTACTTCTCAGAACCTTGTTTTCCTTCTTCTCTGGTATAACGGCGTTCGCAACAATTGGATGTGCATGCCGCCACCTACTGTACGGGTGGATAATAAGGATCCACAAAAAGGAAAAAATGTGTGTGAAAAATATTCATATAAAACGATAAAGAAAATGTAACTAATCAAAATCAACCTGCCTTTCTGTAAAAAAATATATAATAACATTTCATCAGGTTCCTACACAGGCTCACAAGGAGAATTGTGCCATCTTCCAGAGACAGTAGTCCTTGCAGTGCTTCTGCTGTGAACTCTTGAAACCCCAAATACTTTTTCGGCCGCAGACACAATGATGTCAAGCTTGTTGGACTTCTTGGACACTTGAAGAATAGAATTTATAACAGTGCCAATAAACGCTACAAAATACGCCTTCACAATGAGTGTATCCAGGTCTATTGACTGACAAGGAACATTTATAATGGGCTGTGGAGCATCACCACCATCTCTTCAGCGCTGTCGCCACTTGCCCAATCGAGTCTCTTTACCACCTCCACATAGGAGATCAGCTGGACAGCCCTGATCCTTGACACCTCGACCTCTTGACTTTCATGTTAACAGGGCACTCAGGGAAAATGATCACCACCACAGTTGCAACATTTTACATTCACAGACTCTTCAATAACATATTCCTCCCATCTGCAAACACTTGACACATGGCCAAACTTTTTACACGTCTTGCATTTCAGCAGGTTTTGCAGAAAAACTCACCGCATACCTTATATATCCCAACTTTACATGGGTTGGGAGATACTCTTCATCAAACATCAGTAATACAGATGTACTTTTCTAATTTTTCCCTCATCCACCATACGGGTCATACATACATTAACTACTACTTACAGGCTGAGATATTGATTATCAATGTCCAACGGGATGCCAGAGATAACACCTTTTACCAGTGCCCTGTTACGAAAATCAAAGCTGTCCACGTAACGCATCGATAATTTCGCGAGCCACAATGCACATTCCTTTTGCTCTTCAAAATCTAATTTTATTGGTCACATACACATGTTCAGCAGATGTTTTTGCATGAGTAGCGAAATGCTTGTGTTTCTAGCTCCAACAGTGCAGTAATATCTAACAATTCACAACAATACACACAAATCCAAAATAAAGGAATGGAATTAAGAATATATAAATATTTGGACGAGCAATGTCGGAGCGGCATAGATTAAGATACAGTACAATAGAATACAGTATATACACGAAATGAGTAATGAAAAATAATTCAACATTATTAAAGTGACCAGTGTTCCCTTATTAAAGTGGCCAGTGATTTCAAGTCTATGTATATAGGGCAGCAGCCTCTAAGGTGCTAGTGATGGCTATTTAACAGTCTGATGGCCTTTATATAAACTGTTTTTCAGTCTCTTTGATGCACCTGTACTGACCTCACCTTCTGGATGATAGGGGGGTGAACAGCTTGGTTGCTGTCCTTGTTGATCTTTTTGGCCTTCCTGTGACATCAGGTGCTGTAGGTGTCCTGGATGGCAGGTAGTTTGCCTCCGGTGATGCGTTGGGCAGACCGCACCACCCTATGGAGAGCCCTGCGGTTGCGGGCGGTGCAGTTGCCGTACCAGGCGGTGATACAGCCCGACAGGATGTTCTCAATTGTGCATCTATAAAAGTTGGTGATAGTTTTAGGTGTCAAGCCAAATTTCTTCAGCCTCCTGAGGTTGAAGAGGCGCTGTTGCGCCTTCTTCACTCCACTGCCTGTGTGGGTGGACCATTTCAGTTTGTCCGTGATGTGTACGCCAAGGAACTTGAAGCTTTCCACGTTCTCCATTGCGGTGCCGTCGATATGAATAGGGGGGTGCTCCCTCTGCTGTTTCCTGAAGTCCACGATCAGCTCCTTTGTTTTGTTAACGTTGAGTGAGAGGTTGTTTACCTGACACCACACTCCCAGGGCCCTCACCTCCTCCCTGTAGGCTGTCTCGTCATTGTTGGTAATCAGGCCTACTACTGTTGTGTCGTCTGCAAACTTGATGATTGAGTTGGAGGTGTGCGTGGCCATGGGTGAACAGGGAGTATAGGAGGGGGCTGAGCATGCACCCTTGTGGGGCCCCTGTGTTGAGGATCAGTGAAGTGGTGTTGGTTCCTACCTTCACCACCTGGGGGTGGTCCATCAGGAAGTCCAGGACCCAGTTGCACAGAGCATGGTTCAGACCCAGGGATCCGAGCTTAATGATAGTGTTGAATGCTGAGCTATAGTCAATGAACAACATTCTTACAGATACACAACACCATACCACTCCTGAGTCATGGTTACTTTAAATGCATCCACTATTCCCAGCACCTTCTTCACCATCCTCATGACTTCAAAAAAGGTTCCCCTTTTCCCAAGAACCCAAGGACTCCTTTTCAACAACAATTCTAGCCCTTTTCGTTCCATTCTTGGACTTCACTGTTGTCCAATCATCCTTTTCACTAACTGTACTCCATGCACTTTCAGCTTCAAACAGCACTTCCGCTTCCGCCTTCTCGCTTGGCTTCTTCTTCCTCGGTGGGGTTTTTCAGTGGTTGGAATCCAACGGTAATGGCGCATTACTGCCACCTACTGTGCTGCTGTCCCTGTACTTCTCAGAACCTTATCACAATCACATCACACAATATCCCCATGGGCAATTTCAAACCATTGTTGCAGAAATGCTTTCCTGTCTTGGTTACTGACCTCAAGTGCCCTTGTCTCTGCTAATGTATTTAATCTCAATTTGTTTCAAATGGCACACACTTGAGGCCAGGAAGATGATTGATTATGGATGCTGTTGAACAGAAACAATAGCCTACCATGGATTCAGCCTCTTCTAATCAACCAAGAAAATAAGCTATAATTATAACAATGTAAATGGTGTGCCATAAAATAACCTAGGCCTAGATGTGTTGAGTGAGTTTTATCATTTTCTATGCAATTTGTTGCTTTGGTTTTAATCGAATTGTCAAGAATCAATATACATTTTTCTTTTTAATTTCCCCCCGATGGGACTATGTGACCCAATCAATATTTCTGCATTGACTCCAGGGTGAGCAAAAATCCTAGCTGCATAATGGAATTTACCCAAGCAACCAGAATACAAAGCCAGCTTAAATGGTTCACTGTGGAATACTTTTTCTACCCAGGTACTCGTTTTAAAGACTCTTTTCAGAGTTGTAATGAATTCAGGTCTGACCTTGTTCAGCATCACCCTCAGTAGGATTACCAGTTATAATGGTCATCATCATTAGACCCTATCATCCATTTACTATTCTGGGTAATAGAATCAAGTCACTCACACAATCATGCCAATGATATTAAGTCCCTTATTGCTTTAGTTAAAAAGATTCTGCTTCTCTTGGAAAAAAGTTAGAAGAGGTCATGTTTTATTTTGTTTAATCAATTAAACTCCATGGACTTTTTTAAACTTACACTAAGTGAATGTACTTTGTAGGAGGGGAACACGTCTCTGTTGCTAGAAACCAAGATAAACACACATAATCCTGCATGTTTACTGGAGGCCCAGAGAAACATTAGAGAAATCTTTGAACCAAATTAATTTTCCTCTTTGTCCAACAACTATGAAGTAGAATCGGGGAAAAGAGCCATCCTAGCTGGAAAGACCTCACTCTCTCTCACACACACACACACACACACACACACACACACACACACACACACACACACACACACACACACACACACACACACACACACACACACACACACACACACCAACTAACAGGAAATGTTCTTTAATGCCTCATCATGACATCCTGTTTATGTTCCCAAAGTGGGTATCCCCGGGGTCCCTGGGTAAGCCATGAGCCAGATGTTTCCTGGTGGACTGTGTATAGTTGATAGCTACCTGGCTGTGCCCTCTGGCTGTGCCCTCTTTACTGCATGCACCAAAAATAGGTTGAGCCCATTGTTCCATGACTTCCCTGAAATAGCTAATAAAATAAATTGCTGATCAGGGATTTTCTTTACCGAATGGTAAGAACAAGAAAATGGTTTTGTATCAGAATACACTGTGGCCACTGATCCTTTCTTTAGACGTTGGGCCTAGACAGTGGCGACCCGTTTTTTTTGTTGTTGGCTGTTGTGCATGTTATTTTGACCTTAATACGTGTCACATATCATTTTGCAAACAATGTAAAAAAAATAAAAAATAAATGTATTGAGTTAATAACGCTGCATACAAACATGGTCTCTTTTTGGCTTTCTTGAGTAAGGCAGCGCCAAAATGCAGGCGTTTCCGCCTAGCCCAGTGCTTTCTTTGGTGGAGTGGCAGCCAGCGTAAAATACAGAGCGTAGGGGTTCGCAATCTTCTCTAGTTGCGCCATGGTTGGCTCAGTGTTCTTTCACTCATGGGGACACTACGTTACTGCAAAATCTACAGGGAGAGCTAGAAAGTTCAAGCCCCCTTGGGTGCTGCCATAGATTTACATTAGAATTGCCCATCCAAGAAGCCTCAAGGTCATTGGCTACGGATAAAATGGTGTCAAATGACGTTATATCTACCGTAGCTTTGATTGGACGGATTATGTCAACATCATACTTTCAAAATCTTAGCTAGCAAGCTAGACAAGCAGTTATCATCATGAATCATGTCGACAATCTACCGGCAAATCCTTTTCAATCCTTGTCATATAAAGATAAATTATAGATGAAACGTATTCGTGCTCATCGGCCATTAGACATAAACATTACACAACAAGTTGGAAATCGAAAATTCAACAGTGAGTGGTTTGGAAGGAATCAGTGGCTAACTGCAAAGCAATCACTATTTTGCTTCCCCTGCTATTTGGTGGAGAGGGTGTGTGGTCCAAGTCTGAGTTTAAGGTTCTCTTTTCCAATCTTAAAAGGAGAAACATTCACACGCAATGTCATGGGCCAGAAAAGGTTGAATACATTGACCATACTGTCAATCCAGTATGACTGCCACGTTCAAAACAACTGGAAACTCAGACTTCAGTGAGTTCAAGACAACTGGGAACTCTGAAAAAAACTAGCTGTGACTGGGAAAATACGTTTTGAACGGTCATCCAACTCGGAATTCCAAGTTGGGAACACGGGCCTCTTTCTAGAGCTCCAACCTGAAGATCACTGACGTCATGATTCAACCTTGTTTTTTTCCCCCAGAGTTCCCAGTTGTCTTGAAAGCACCATCAATTCAGATAATGCCAGACTTTGATGACAAAGTTTAATGGCAAAATTTGCCCACAAGAAGGACCGACGCGCCACCTTCCTGTTCAAGTGAGCACAGCACAACGGTGAGTCCAAAAATGACTTGTATGCTGCTGCATAAATTATGTAATATGCCAGGGAGATATGTATACTGTAGCTAAGAAAGTAATACTAAGTGTATGTTGTGTAGTAATACTGCTGTTAGTAGCCCATGTGCCTCACCCTAATAATTTGGTCCCTTTCCCCCTCATAACTTAATATACTGTTCTGACTTGTAAGATATTTCATTGTCTGCTTATATGCTCCCTTTATTTATCCTAGGGTTCTGACTTGGGGAGAATACTGTAAGAACGGCCCATGTTCTGAATACTGCCGCTGTACATTTCAAAAGTGCTGAACAAATAGCTATATTGACTACATCCATCTTAGCTCGCTCTTTAATGTCTTAATCTAAATTACGGACTGCCTCTTATCCGCTCATCATTTCCTTATGCCATAGTTTGTACATCTCAATTGTCCGTAGAAACCACATTTGTTGAAGCAAGTCAGCCATATCAGCTATGTTTTTTATTAAAGGCAGTAAATGAGGCTGAATGAACTGTTTCGCTGCCAGACAAGGATTCACTCCATGGTGCTGAAAAGAAAGCTCTGCTGTTGGGACAGCTTTATGTAGGCCCTAACAGTTTGTGGACACCGTTTGTCACAGTTATAGTGCAATTCATGTATTGTTTAGTGTTGTGGAGTGGCTTTGCTGGCATGCATCTAAAAATGTTTTGGGGAGTTTGCCCCACCAAGATTTACATGCTAAAAATTGCCAGTGATGAACAGAACAACTCTAGTAAGATCATCAGCTCTGCTATCTGACCATACCATAGCCAGATCAGCAGTGTAATGACAGTCTGTTTGCATGCTCATTGGCTCCCTCATGCATCCACAAACTGTCACTGCAAGTCATCCATCCTACCAATCACGTTGTACTGTCAATCCAAAAGAGAATGATTCAGCCCTAGTGATTGAGGGCAGAGGGCAAAACCAAATCTATAGGTCACACTCTGACAAGATACTGCACGTTGCCAAGCCCATTTCAGACAAATCCTGTTATACAGTATCAGTGAGCCAGCCATGAGGATCATCGGTGAGGATGAAAATGTGATTTCATATCCTCTGAGCAGCTTGTGCCAGACAGGGTTTATGAAACGCTGCCATCTGTCCTGCCTTCAATTTGCAGTGCGTCTAAACAGGGAGGTCTGAGGCTGGGCTGGGCTAAAGCACTGACAGTATTATCCATCTTGTTACGTCAGAATGAGAACTCACCATGACCACCAGGATCAGACACTTTCCCTGCAGTCTGGGTTTAAAATCAGGTCTCTCTCTCGCTCTGTTTCTTTCTCCCCCAATGGGCTTTATTAGCATGGGAAACATATGTTTACATTGCCAAACCAAGTAAACTAGATAACTCAAGTGAAATTAAAAATTAACAACAAACATTATACTCACAAACATTCCAAAGGAATAGAGACATTTCAAATGTCATATTATGTATATATACAGTGTTGTATTGATGTGCAAATAGTTAAAGTCCAAAAGGGAAAATAAATAAACATGGGTTGTATTTACAATGGTGTTTGTTTTTCACTGGTTGCCCTTTTCTTGTGGCAACAGGTCACAAATCTTGCTGCTGTGATGGCACACTGTGGTATTTCACCCAATAGAGTTGATCAAAATTGGATTTATGGGTCTGTGTAATCTGAGGGAAATATGTGTCTCTAATATGGTCATACATTTGTCTCTCTCTCTCTCCCACTCTCTCAGCCTCTTTCTGTGATGGTTGTGTTAGGTCTGTATCAGTGGAGGCCGTCCTCCCCTCTGCAGCTTCCACTGGTCTGTACAGCCCAAACATCATATTGTTTTCGTGTCAGGTTAATGCTTTTACAATATGTCCATATTCCATTTTTCATTATAAGGGGTTGATTTCTATGTGATTGTTGTTTTAGGTCAGTACAGATTAGGGTATAGAAAAATGTGCACATAGTTTATTTGTTAGGACCTTTGTTGAAAGCCCTGTCTTTGGATACGGTTCTTATGGTAGAATAACTATACAAAGCTGAAATTTACAAATGTTCATGTATTATATCTACCAGTACTATTGTGCATTAAATATGATCACACACCCTATGAAATATATCATACATTAAAAAAAACAATGCTACATATACCCGTTAGGACTTAGACCTATTGTACCCTTCTGCAGTCACGAGTGACTCAAATTCCTGCAGTCCCTCTACAGATAATATTGTCTCTATAATGTTGCCAAGATATGAATGACCATTCCAGTATGACCTTGGTTATGGTTGCAATAACACAAAAGACTGCAATCGCCAACCAGATGATCATTTGATTAAATAGAACTGGAGCTCAGAGGGCAGGACTTGTCCGTATGACTAATAAGACGGTCGACTTCAGGGCCAGTTGTTTTTTGCTTCAGTGTTTGCCTGTTTGAGAGACAGTGTAATAAGGACATAACTTAGTCTTGTAGATAGGAGCCTCGGCACTGATTGGAGCCTAATGATCCTTGACAAAGCCCAAATCCAATTTTCTCACACCAAAGACATGGCACGCTTTAATAATATCTAGGTTATTTTTTTAATAGTTTTTTTTCTTTTGGGTGAGTCAAATTATGATGGAATGGGTGGAATGGATATTCTTTCCAATAGCATATTATTTTTCTTGTGACAGCACAATTTAATATTTAGTTGTTGCGTCAGAATCAATCAATAGAGACACGATATGGAAAAGTTTGAAATTCTTGGATGAAGATGTCTACCATACTGTACTATCAAACATTTCATTCTATGAAATTGAGTGTGGTTAGCGTACTCTATACAACAGATAAATAATAACCATTAAGTGCTGGTTCTACACACATTCTCTGCACCTCCCCACAAAGTCTCTATGGATAAAAGCATCTGCTAAATGGCATAGAATATTTATATTAGAGAAGCCCTTGAGATTAACCTAGTGTAGCCCAGTGTATAATCTTCTCATTGTAGGGGATCCTGATTCTGTGAATTTGTCCATTTATCCAGTCACACAAGCGTACTAGAGAGGGAAGTGTGTGTGTGTGTGTGTGTGTGTATGTATGTGCATGAGTGCATGCGAGACCGAAAGACAGAGCGAGACAGAGAGCAAGAGAGATAAAGATGGCAATATAAACATTTCAAATGCACTAATGCAATATTAAATGGTTAGAGACATCCTGTTTGTAATTGTATAATCCATAGAGGTGGATAGAGGGCCCTTCTATGACAGCATGAGAAGTGCCATTGAGGGCTTCCTCCATTTTAAAGTAGTCAATTTCTTCTTCTTCTACTGTACTTCTATTAGTTGGTAAATAAACTGAAAAGGTGCATACTGCCACCTGGAGTGTGTTGTCAGAACAGGTATAAAGCCAAGGTTGGTAATTTACTGCCATCTGCAGTTATGGAATGTTTGCTCAGGAGTATAATTAATTGGCTTATCCGTCCTGATAATCTGGATGAAATTATATGATCTTTGCTTAACCTATAGAATCCCCCACCCAGTTGACTACAGCATTTTCTGCAGTTAAATGCAACAAAACAGTATTTATAATTAATGTATCATTATAATGTATATTTATATTATTTATAAATACTAATATGGTGTTTGAACAGTATAACTTGTTTACAAGCATGATACTTTTAGTTTATAGCTTGTTGGCCATTAGTGTTTCTCAATGATATTTACTACTTCACTGGTAATTCCCACTTCCCACTTGGTTATGTATGCAGCATTAGAATGTAACAGGTGGGACCTTTTAGATGTCTATCACTATGGAGAAGTACCTGATAGGATTATATCAAGTACCTGCTGTCCCTTTAAAAAGGAAACTGCAATCAGCCATTTTGAGGAGACTACCATGTGGAAATGTCTGGTTGGGGCTCAATGAAATGTTTGATGAATGTCAGAATGTGTCCTTTATGGTAAGCTATTTCAAATGAGTAATATTATTGAACATGTTTGTTTAATAATATAAACGGTTTGATAACCATCTTGTACATGTACTATTTTTCATATTAAAGAATTGTTTATTGATGATTACAGTTCATATTTGTAAAGCCATTATGTAATAAATGATGAAATGACTTTCTCATTTGATGGCAAATTAATTTGGATGAATAGAATCAGTCGAGATAATATATTAAACTGTATGTATATTAGGTGTGGCCCTTTGATATAGCATGGATGTTTGCATGACCAGTCTAGGATTTATAATCCACTGCAAGTTATTCTGAAATTGAACTTTTTTCTAAAATATTGTACTGTGAATATATTTCAAGATCAACTGACAGAATTCTAAACCAGCTTCTTCAGTGCTGAGCTTTTGAGCAACACAAACATCCACTAGGTGGCCACAAAAGACAGGGGATCCAATAGATAGCCATGCACAACATACAGTGATTATTTGGAAAGCCAGGAGTTGCTGCTGACCTGAACATGAAAAACACAAAACCCTGATTGCAAAGGTATAACATAAGCCGTGTTCACACTGCAGTTAGCCCAGGGCTAAGAGCCTCTTTAGCACTCGGCTACGGGAGCTTTTAGGTCGGGACTAAGAGGGTGTTCACACTTGCACATTCTAAACTGGGCTAGCACCAACCTTAGTCCATGGCTAGCTCGCCTGTTCTGGAGCAGGGTTAGCACCGACTTTGAGGCTAGCCATTTAGATGTTACCTAATTCGAACATTCTACTCCAGAAAAGTGACAGTTGGTTTCTGTTAGCCCTGCTTGTGTGAACACAGGCTAAGCTAGCCCAGGGACAGTGTTAGCCTGGGGGTAAGAACAACACAGTGTGAGGCCTATTGTGTACCAAACCTGCTTCCCCTACTTATACACATTTTTGCTTATTAGCCTATCTCACCGAGCAGAGAAAAAGCCCAATCAACTAATTGACTCAGCCCAGGGACAGTTTTTGCAGTGATTAAACCGAGGCGCTAGCATGAAAAGGAGATCCTTCCTACACACACTTCATGGTGTGCTCTGTGACAGCTATGCAGTCTGTATTATGGCCTGATTCAAGCTGTCCCCTGGGTCTCAGCAGCTCTCATTAGAGGTTCTGTGAGAACTTTACTTGGCACCTGAGACATGCCCTATTAAAACACATACAGTAATTGGCCATCTTAATCACCAGTACAGTACTGCCATGGAACCATATAGGCTACTGTAGGATAAAAGTTGGAACGTTGCATAGATATACGAATCGCAGGCAACACGAGTACACGCTATGAGTATCTTTTGACACTGACAGCCATTTTCTATTGTATTTCTCTTCAAAGGAACATGTGGTGTGTGGGTGGTGTTGCCAAGGTGACCATGTCCAAAATGTAGGACCATGACATACTTCAAGACAGGGTAAGTACAATAATAATTTCACTCTTTTGGCACAGGGTGTCTAAGAGGAACCCAGTTAATTAAGTATCAGAGGCTTTAGTTTTATTTCCTAGATAGTCAAAGCTGAACAGTATATCCCCAGTGGACATTAAAGGCATGCAGTAGCCTACATCCCAGGGCCCAGTGGACTATAGGAGGGAGAAGCACAGAAAACCCACTCTAGCACTGAATCACATTCATTATTCATTGTGCTAAACCCAAACTGTCATCTTCCAACACTCGAGCCAAATCCACAGAGGACACTTAAGTGCATAGAATGGGAAAATAAAGTATGTGAAGCCTCAAACGGGCATGAATAAATGTCTGACCATCCCTCGAAGGCAAACCCCCAAAATGGTAGCAAACAAAAAGGTATATTCACTTCCAATGCCATTGAAAAGACAACCTTAACATCAACCCAATTTACTATAAAACTTAACTCTCTCCCTATTATCCTTAGAGGACAAGAGGCAGTTAAACATTTCTGCCAGCCTGCAAAGCACAATGACAATGAACCTTGTTTAATTCAGGGTTAGCCAGATATGGGACACAATGTTAAACAACTAATTAATCCCAAAACAAAAAGACTGGTAGTTGATAAAAAGCTGCAATGCATTGGCTGCAGAGAGAAGACGCAGAGGAGAGATGGAGGTAAGGTCCTTTTGATCATGTTTTGGAAAGTTTTTTGGGGATATCGATTTTGGCTGAGGCATGTGCTGAGTAATCATTGGAGGCCATGCATACGATATTGCTTAATTAAATCACTGCAGGTCAAGTGTTTTCTTAGCCCGAACAATATAATGGCATGTTCTACACATTCAATTTGAAGCAGTCGACAGACTCAACGAATGACCAAAGTTTATCCTCAATTTCATGCACAGTGAATAATAATGAATCCGGTTTGTACAGAGATTGTCACAAAGGCAATTAATTTTCGGTCCCAATTCCAGGGACTGAGGACTGAGGACATTTTATATTAAATGGGAATGAAAAACAATAAATACTGAATGTTCGCAGAATATGATGGTAGGGGATTAATACATGGTGCACGCACTATGAAAGACAATACAACACAATAGCAGTCTAACCTCTGGATTTAGCAGAACTATATTCAACCTACGAATCACTGTTTTACCTTATCACCGATAGCAGCTTTAGATAGAATCAAGAAAATCAGCGACAGCAAGTATCTATCAGGATGGACTGCATTAGTTAAGGCTGGTTTAATTAATCTCTTGTCTATTTGGCTGCATCCTGCAAGTGCACGGCTCAAAAGGCCTTTAAGGTTTTAAGACTTTCTGGTGCCTAATCCTTTGATGCTGAGAAAGTATTCAATTGAAGCGCAGCATATTTATCTATATTTCAAGACTTTGAAGTTGTAACGTCATTTAAAGCGGCACAGTATGCATTTCTGTTCAATAAACAAATATATACTGTATTTATATATTTGACCTTTATTTAAATCCAGTGGCATTATTCATTGGTGGGTTTTAAATACGTATTTTTGTAAACCATACGAGGCTATATTTGTTTACCGTAGCTCCCGTTGACGTGTTTACTAAGTCATTTCATGGCTCATTTAAATATCGCTGGGTAAAATTGGACAAGGTGCAACCTAATCTGCCGCCGCTGGTAATGGCATCCACATAACTGTTTTTAATGTCATATCCCACACATTCTCCTTTATGTGTGCAGGGGGAAAACAACTTTGGAAGCAAGTAAAACATTTGTCGTATGCCAACATTAGTTTGATAATTAATTGCCACATAGTAAAATTGCAGTGATCCCAAGTATTTTAAATGATAATTTTCAAGTATGTGTAGTATACACTGTAAAACAATCCTGCTGTTTATACAGGCAATTTACTGGCAGATAGTTATCTGTAAATTATTGGAAAAAAGTACAGTATGTTACCATATATTCCAAAGGAATTTTGGTTTAACAGTATTTATGGTAACATACTGTACCTTTTTTTATAGTAATTTAAAGGTTACTGGCTGCCAGTAAATTACTGTAAAAACAACATAATTTGTTTTACAGTTTAGCTATCTTCTTAATCTAGGCTAATGTCAGATCAAAATCAATTGTATTTTAGTCTCTGAACCAGAGCCAGAAGGTGGGCCCAGTGGTAGTTATAATGTTGGCCAGAGTTCAGTATGCTGGATGGACTCCTGATGCTTCTCTGATAGGCTCTTCTGGTAGAGAATGTGATTGGAATATAATGGGATTGACGGCAACCTTTAACAAGAACCAGGAGGGCACAACACCTGCCTCTCCTTGCAAAGATACAAACATGACTCAGCTTCATTTGATGTTGTTCTTTTGGACCGAGTGGCGCAGCGGTCTAAGGCACTGCACCGCAGTGCTCCAGCCGTGACTACAGACCCGGGTTCGATCCCGGGCTGTATCACAACCGGCTGTGATCGGGAGTACCATAGGGCGGCGCACAATTGTCCCAGCGTCGTCCGGGGTGAAGGGAGGCATGGCCGGAGTAGGCCGTCATTGTAAATAAGAATTTGTTCTTAACGGACTTGCCTAGTTAAATAAAATAATGCAGTGCAGTGCAGATATTGATAGAGTAACGTGGGAAACGTCATAGTCATAATGTAAATGGTTGTCTGAAAGGTTAAGATAATCGGGTAATTAAGAATCAGACATTTGCTATTGATCCTAAATAAAATGATACACCTCAATCGATCCTTTGTGATGTACATGTAGCGTAATAGTTCTGTGCATTTGGGAGAGCTCAATCTATATCTCCAAACTTATTGCTCAATTTTAGCACACATGTGGATGATCCAAGCCTTTATGAAAAAGTAAGTAAAAAGTAAAGCAGCTAGACACAGCTGTCATTAATGGGCTGGTTGAGTGATGTCCTATAACCTGTCTTTTGTACTAAGTAATATCTCCAAACTATGTGACACCTACCGAAACTATACAAATGGTGAAAGTCCAGCTGAATTATTCACCTACTGTGGGTCCCAACAAATGAAAGGGTAGTGTAGGTGAAAATAGTCCACTGTTATCTCTATTCATCAGGAAGTTATTCCAGGAAGTTATAATTATTCGTCTTAAGTATATACTGTCTATACATACCACGTATTTAAATACTGGATTCTGACACATTCTCACTCTGTATCTACTCTTGATTGTTATTTCTTGTTTAGATTTTTGATTATTTGTGTATTTGTATTGTATATGCGAGACATTCTACTGCCCTGTTGGAGCTGGTAACATAAGCATTTCTCTGCACCTGCTATAACACCTGCAAATCTGTGTACGCGACCAATAAACTTTAATTTGATTTTATTTGAAGGCAGACTTTCATGCTACAATGAGTCCTAATTAAGGAGCTCTGACTGTTCCTCTGGAAAAGGAGGTTGAGGTAATTAGACTTCAAGCTCTGTTGCCTGTGTGACTTGTGATGGGCGGAGGTGAGCAGAGGTAACTGCGGATCATACATATTGGTGTGTGTGTGCGCGCATGTATGCGTGTGTATATCTTTGTGTGTCTGTGAATGCTCCCTCTGATGACCAAGGATATCCCTGCTTGAGATGGAGAGTGGTGGAGGTAAAGACCAAGTGGTGGAGGTAAAGACAGAGAGGAGAGTGGTGGCGACAGAGAAATAGAAAGACCGAGAAACAGACATGAGGGGGAGATGGAGAGAGAGAGCCTCCTACCTCTGCCAGTAAAGCCTAGTCTCATAGACTAGGCGTAGCATAGTAAATCTAAATCCGGGACACTCAAATTAGTATGATACAGTATGGTTACATAAACCAGATGGTTACTTAAAACAAAAATAGGGTGGATGGGTAGGTGTATAACGCAAACGTCTAGCAACCCAAAGGTTGAGAGTTCAAATCTTATCACGGACAACTTTAGCATTTTAGCTAATCAGCAGTTTTTCAACTATACTTACTACTTTTTAGCTACTTTGAAACAACTTAGCATGTTAGCTAACCCTTCCCTAACCTTAACCCTTTAACCTAACTCCTAAACTTAAACCTAACCTTAACCCTAACCCCTAGCCTAGCTAACGTTAGCCAGCTACCTAACAGTAGCCACCTAGCTAGAATCCATAACATATCATACATTTTGTGAATTTGTAACATATTGAACGTTTTGCAGATTCGTAACATATAATACTAATTGTAATACGTAATATCATACAAAACAGGTGATGGACATCCACAAATGAATATATATACAGTATATACCAAACTAAACATATCATACTAAATGGAGTGTCAGATTTACATACAGAATAATACTAAATGCTCTGAGACCAGGTTGGCCAGCACCGACGGCAGTGTTGCTGACTCTACTGGGGTCTGATCCTGACGGGGGTCTCTTCTTCTTCCGTCACGCTGCATCAGCAACACAACACATGGGATCCCTGAGTCATACAGCTAGGGTGGGGCCCCACTCCAGGGGGCTGAGCAGAGGGCTTCTCCAGCCCAACCTGCCATGAGCCAAGCTGCTGTCAGGGGACTTTATGGAGCTCCAGCTGAAAGGGGGTGGTCCCCCAGTGGTCCCCGCTAATACCATATACAGAACCGTCCAGCAGCAGGATTACTCTGCAGGCGTCTGGCTCCGCAGGAAAGAGAAAAAACTTGAACATGTAAGCCAAGGGATCATTGTCTAATAAGTTGCTGTAACTGTGAAATCTATAGATTTCTCATGGCTGTTCTATATCTGTTTGCAAGTTGTTGTCTATTATGTATTTTTATCTGGTTGTTTCTATACTTGAGTGTTTTGTGTTAGCATTTCCAGTGGTTATTTGTTATATATTGCCTGCTGAATGATCTTATCTGCTCTAGTAGCGACTTCATTTTCTGACGTAAATTATACAGTTGAACGTTATTGCTGTAGACTGGTGTTGTGTTATTAATTACTCTTTACAGTGTAGAAGTTAGGGTCCAGAAGTCTATTGGATAAGCTGCTGCAACCACTGAATGTTTTGCGACAAGGGAAGGTACGCTAAAGTCAGACTGTACTGTATGTAAATTCTCCCTGTGCTCAGTTGATGCTCTTAGTGGATTGAGCCTAATGTAGATGAGTTTATTGAGGATAGAGAGGAAAGATGTTCTCCTCGTAGCCGTACTATGAACCAAAACTGATTTATCTGTAAGTAATGCTTCAAAGTGCTCTTCTTATTGAAGGAGGTCAATATGAGTCCGACAAAGAAAAGCTTGTTTCTTGGCTTGCTTCCAGTCAGTGTGTCTTAAAAGGTTTCTATTTATATTATATCAAGGCATCTATAAAAATGCAAATGTGCCTGTAGATATGGTCCAGTGAATTTTTACCCTAGTGTCTAGCCTGCGGCCGGCAGTTTGAACTGGAAATGGTGCGTTGAATATTTGATGGTTCAAAGGGATTGGGCCGTGTTTATATGTGATGCTTTCCAAGCCCAGCTGTCTGCTCTCACTGCTTACGAAAAGAGGAGGAGAGGAGAGAGTCTGCATCTTCAGCCTCTTCAAAACCTGCAGCACTCCTCCTGGCTGCCTGTCTTGTCACAGCACCCAGTTAGCCAGCTCTTACCCCTCCCTCCAAAACCAATTTAATGGTTTGATGAAGCCGTGTCCTTTCTGAGTTTCACTCTTGTTCTACAGAGAAAGTTGTAGAAACAGTAAAGTATGTCTTGAGCAATAAAGTATGCCATTTTACTGAATTCGGAACAGGGCAATAGAAGAGCTAATTTCCGACAACAAAACAACACTTGAGATTATGTATTCTGTAACACCTTGCTTTGGTGAAACTTGAGTCTTCGAGGGATGAAGTAAACAGATCTGTAGTCATGAACCGTCACTCATCTTAAATCAACTGTGAAAGGTGGGAATGGGGTGTAATCTTTGTTTTGCTAGGAGAACTCGGAAACTCATAAACAGCGAGCGCCAAGAGGCTTGGGGAAATTGCTCGGGAGAGTCGTGCTGTGGCATGAAGCAGTAGAGGTGCTATGCTTGCTGTTGACATAAAGCAGTGAAGATTGTAAATGGCGTGGTGTTAATGTAGATGTTCTTCTCTATCAGTATCCCCTGGACTCAGTGGACTGTGTGGGTGAACCCCTGCTGAACCCATCATATCACACCACATAGTGAGAGTTTATTTTGCACTGAGATGAGGAGTTATCTGTATGAGTTAGGACCAATGATGTCTATAAACCCTGGATTGATCATGCTGGGTTTAAAGCCACAGGTTGACACTCCTCCATAGGAATGAATGGAATTCAAAGGTCAAATAGGGAGTGCTTGTATTTGTCCTGTTTCACAAATGTACAAGTGTGTAACCTGTTCAAGTGTGTGGTGTGAAATTGCATTTTTTTTTGCATATCCCGCACACCCTGAGACACCCTCTGAGAGTGAGGTCACAGCATGGGATTAGCCATTATTGATGGTGACCCTGAAGCAATTAGGGTTAAGTGCCTTGCTTCAGGGCAGATCAACAGATTTTTCACCTTGTCAGCTCAGGGATTCAAACTAGCAAAATTTTGGTTACTGGCCCAACACTCTAACCGCTAGGCTACCTGCCACCCTCAGTATTTCAATTACATGTTTCAAGGACAAAATTACATGTATTTAAGTATTTTTGTTGTTGTTGTGTGGACAGTAACATTAATAATAGAAACATTTAATTTTAAGGATTTATTTTATTTTTTATGCTTAGTTCACATAATATAATTTTTAAAGTATGCATTGAGGTGTCTAATAGAAAAACATGTGGAAAAAACAAATGTAGATATTAATAAATGCATTTTATATAGCTTTCAAAATGTTTTTTACAACGATGGGGGGGTGTCAAGATGGAGGTGTGGTGGCTTCAACACAGCACCCCCTGTCAGTCATCTAGTGTGTGTGTGTGTGTGTGTATATATATATCTCATTGGTTAGGAATTCCAGGAGAAGCAGGTTCTGTTTTTCCTTTACTGGATAGTTCCCTGCTGTCTCCAATATCAGAATATCACATCTCTCGACTCTCGCTCTCGCTTGCACCTGCTGTCTCGACTTCTGAATGCTCAGCTATGAAAAGCCAACTCACATTTACTCCTGAGGTGTTGAACTGTTGCACCCTCTATAACCACTGTGGTTATTTGACCCTGCTGGTCATCTATGAACATTTGAATGTCTTGAAGAACGATCTGGTCCTAATGGCCATGTACTCTTACAATCTCCACGCGGCACAGCCAGTAGAGGACTGGCCACACCTCGGTGCTTGGTTCCTCTCTTCCTAGGTTCCTGCATTTTCCAGGGAGTTTTTCCTAGCCAGTGTGCTTCCAAATCTGCATTGCTTGCTCTATGGGGTTTTTCGTCTGGGTGTCGGTATCTTTTATCCGTAAACTGCAAGATGGACCCAGTTATAGCGTTCTCTTTTCATCAATTTTTACCTTCGTGGCTGATAAACACGCCCCGTTAAAGCGACTTGGGGTAAAAAATCAAACTAATCCTTGGTTCTCCTGTGATTTGAAAATCCTTTTTCAGCAAAAGAATCAAGCATGGGCTTTGGCGAGGAAAACTGGTGAAACAGCTGATTGGCTGCTTTTTAGGCAATTGAGAAATAAATGGACCGGAGGAATAAAAAAGGCAAAATCTAGGTAATTTTTGATGCTATGACAAAGTCTGCTGTTGATCCCGCTAAATTCTGGAAAACTCAACTCACTTAAACGAGGAAACTGCTTGACTTCCCTGCCGAAGCAAATTACATCGAAATCTGGGATCATCAGTGACCGAACTGAAATTTGTGATGTTTTTAATAAGCATTTTATTTCTGCTGGTTTTCTTTTTGAATAAAAAAATGGCCAACATGATCCTGACCGGTCTATTGTTTCAGTCCCTCGGCCTTCAGCTGATGTGGAAAACAGTAAGCCGGTTTTTAATTTTCAAAAAGTCACAGAAGATGAGGTCTTATCTGCACTATCTGCTATAGATTCTAAGAAATGATTAGGCGCTGACAATCTGGATCCATATTTACTCAAGTGTGCGGAACCTATTATTGCTGGTGTAGTGACGCATATTTTTAATCAAACATTTGTCGTAGGAAAGATTCCTAAATCTTGGAAAACAGCTTTTGTTTTACCACTCCTGAAGGGAGGTGATGGTAGTGAATTGGATAATGATCGGCCCATCTCTAAGCTCTCCTGTTTGGCTAAAATTCTAGAGTCACTGGTGAATAGGCAACTACAATCTTTTTTAACTGTTAACAATACTCTTTCTAGTAATCAATCTGGCTTTAGACCTAAACACAGTACTATTACGACCACTGTACATGTTGTAAATTATATTACTAATGCCCTAGATAATAGAAAGTACTGTGCCGCCTTGTTCATAGATTTATCTAAAGCTTTTGACACTGTAGACCATGCAATACTTTTGGGTAAGCTGTCGTCAATAGAACTGGGACTGGATGCCTGTCGTTGGTTTCATGACTATCTAAAGGATAGAAGTCAGGCTGTTAGAGTCGACGGCATCTAGTCAGAGCCATTGGAGTTGGTTAAAGGGGTCCCACAAGGTTCTATACTTGGTCCATTACTGTTTACTCTCTACATAAACAATATCGGTGAGGAGATAAGAAAGTGTCAAATTCATTTATATGCTGATGACACTGTCATGTACTCTATCGCTTCAACAGCTGACCAAGCATTATCACTATTGGAGACAGATTTTAAGATATTACAAGGGTCTTTTTATACAGCTGAAACTTGTTTTAAATGCAAAGAAAACACATTTTATGATTTTTTTATAGGTTCAAAAAGTTGGTTGAAAATACACTTGCACTTACGAGCTTAGATGGTTCTCGAATTAATCAGGTCTCTGCATATAAATACTTAGGGATATGGTTGGATGATTAACTGTCTTTTAAAATGCATATTGACGAACTTTGGAAACGGCTAAAAATCAAGCTAGGTTTCCTCTATAGAAACAGGACATGTTTGTCCTCTACAAATAGAAGACAAATTGTGCAAGCTACTTTTATGTCTGTTATAGATTATGGGGATATTATTTACATGCATGCTACGGCATCAACACTTAAATCGCTGGATGCTACTTATTGTGCACTTAAGTTTATTACGGGTGCTAGCTACAGAACTCACCACTGTGTTTTATATCAAAATGTGGGTTGGACTTCGCTGTCCGTGAGACAAGAACAACATGCTCTCGTGTTTGTCTATAAAGCACTTCTGAATAAACTACCTTCTTATTTATCATCACTCATCAACATTATAATTCCTAAAACCAGGTCTCAAGCAGGGATTACACTTGAGGCCCATGCGATTTCCACAGATTTGGGTATGGCTGCCTTTTCCTGTTACGCTCCTTGCCTATGGAAGGAGCGTAACAGACTCAACTTAAACTTGAGACTCTTGTCCCCCTTGCCCATTTTAAATATATATTTTTTTTTTGTATTGCTTGTAACTGTTTCGGGTAATGCAAGTTCTTGTGCTGTTAGTAGAATAACCTATGTGTAAATTAAATCTGTTGCTGTATTTAAAAAAAAAAAAAAAGGTTTTATCTGTGATCGTTTTGTTTGTCTTGTTTAGTTTTTTAATCATTGTACCTAAACTGTATGTGTAAACATGTATACGCAGGGCCCAGCTGTAAAAGAGACCTTGGTCTCAGTCTGTGTTCCTTGTTGAAATAAAGGTAGAATAATAGCAGTGTGCTGCTTCGTCTATATAGCTTTGACTAAAGGCAGAAATAATCATTCTTATAACAAATCTAGTGTTTGATATGTCAAATTATATTGGGTATGACCTCTAGCTAAACTCCCCTGGTCAATGTTCATATGAAGGAATTTGAGAATGCCAAGTCTCAAATAAAACATCCTTCAACATCAGTAGCATCTGTCCCCTCCTGTCAGGAAGTTTCCACTAGTAGAACACAGCTGGGCAAATTGTCTCACTCCCATGTGAGATGAGTTATGTATACTCCAGTTACCTATGGAGATGAGGAGTTATCTGTGTGAGTTAGGACTCCTAGAAGAAACCGGTTCATTTATTATTTTTTTGTCTCCAGAATCGCATCAGAGAAGTCTACTTCAAAGTTGAATTGAACAGAGAAAATTGTATTTCAAAGTGTGTAGCTGTGAGCTGCTTTGTTTATACAGATTTGACTGGTGGCAGGAATAATCATTCTCAATTCGCGTTCGATGTGTCGAATTACAGAAAGAGTAGCCTAGCTGTTGCATTAGTAACGGCTAATTGGGGATCTAAACAAATAAATCAGTAGCCTGTTTTGTTTCTTGGGAAACAGACTAGCAGCTAGGTGAATGGTATCATGGGTGAGGCATTCTCTAGTTTAATAAGAAGCAGAGCTGTATGTGAGCAGTGTTTGATCTAAAGATGTAAGACACATTGCCTTAGTTATAGTGCCTTTGAACTTTGCAGGTTGAGTGTATTGATGCAAGAGAACCTTTCTACTATGGCAAATGGTAGTCAGCCTCCCAACAGGGTGCAGAGTGTCCGGAGCGGTTTTCTTCTTAGGGAGAGATTGAAAAACCCCTAGCTGTGACAGGAAAACTAATCGAATCAACTGCCAGGTCTGACAGGCTGCCTTCTCGCCCGTTTCCTCAATGTCTGTTAGAGTTAAAGATAAGGGACAGTTAAGGCACAACCTTGTCTCTGCTGGTACCACACTCACCCCACATTCAATCCCCCATCTATCAGAGTGTTAGTTATGACCTGAAATGACAAGAATCATTATGTCAACTTGTAGACTTGCCAATTAAGCTTTTACTTCCAAACTTTCTCCTCTACCAAGGGTATGAGTGAAACTGTTGTTTCGTCATCATCATAGTTTAATTCAAACAAAAAGTGTCTTCAATAAATGTAGGGTTTATTAGATGTTTATTGCATTGTGATTGAGTTTTTCTTACATCTGAGCTGACAGTAGCAAGAAAATCCCAATGTACTGTACAGACACATTAAACCATCAGCCTGGGAAACATGCCAGGAGCTACATCAGGGAGGTGAAAGAGAAATGAGGATAAAGTTTTAGTTTAGCTTGGCAAGCATTGGTTTTGATATTTCAGAGCAACAATAGACCATGACAACACTACAGAACCTTATTGTCCAGTGTTTGTCTACAGTCGTGGCCAAAAGTTTTGAGATTGACACAAATATTAATTTTCACAAAGTTTGCTGCTTCAGTGTCTTTAGATATTTGTCAGATGTTACTATGGAATACTGAAGTATAATTACAAGCATTTCATAAGTGTCAAAGGCGTTTATTGACAATTACATGAAGTTGAAGCAAAGAGTCAATATTTGCAGTGTTGACCCTTCTTTTTCAAGACCTCTGCAATCTGCCCTGGCATGCTGTCAATTAACTTCTGGGCCACATCCTGACTGATGGCAGCCCATTCTTGCATAATCAATGCTTGGAGTTTGTCAGAATTTGTGGGGTTTTGTTTGTCCACCTGCCTCTTGAGGATTGACCATAAATTCTCAATGGGATTAAGGCCTGGGGATTTTCCTGGCCATGGGCCCAAAATATCGATGTTTTGTTCCCCGAGCCACTTACTCACTTTTGCCTTATGGCAAGGTGCTCCATCGTGCTAGAAAAGGCATTGTTTGTCACCAAACTGTTCCTGGATGGTTGGGAGAAGTTGCTCTCGGAGGATGTGTTGGTACCATTCTTTATTCATGGCTGTGTTCTTAGGAAAAATTGTGAGCGAGCCCACTCCCTTGGCTGAGAAGCAACCCCACACATGAATGGTCTCAGGATGCTTTACTGTTGGCATGACACAGGACTGATGCTAGCGCTCACCTTGTCTCCTCCGGACAAGCTTTTTTCTGGATGCCCTAAACAATCGGAAAGGGGATTCATCAGAGAAAATGACTTTAACCCAGTTCTCAGCAGTCCAATCCCTGTACCTTTTGCAGAATATCAGTCTGTCCCTGATGTTTTTTCTGGAGAGATGTGGCTTCTTTGCTGCCCTTCCTGACACCAGGCCATCCTCAAAGTCTTCGCCTCACTGTGCGTGCAGATGCACTCACACCTGCCTGCTGCCATTCCTGAGCAAGCTCTGTACTGGTGGTGCCCCGATTCCGCAGCTGAATCAACTTTAGGAGACGGTCCTGGCGCTTGCTGGACTTTCTTGGGTGCCCTGAAGCCTTCTTCACAACAATTGAACCGCTCTCCTTGAAGTTCTTGATGATCCGATAAATGGTTGATTTAGGTGCAATCTTACTGGCAGCAATATCCTTGCCTGTGAAGCCCTTTTTGTGCAAAGCAATGATGACGGCACGTGTTTCCTTGCAGGTAACCATGATTGAATGAGGAAGAACAATGATTCCAAGCACCACCCTCCTTTTGAAGCGTCCAGTCTGTTATTCAAACTCAATCAGCATGACAGAGTGATCTCCAGCCTTGTCCTCGTCAACATTCACACCTGTGTTAACGAGAGAATCACAGACATGATGTCAGCTGGTCCTTTTGTGGCAGGGCTGAAATGCAGTGGAAATGTTTTTTGGGGATTCAGTTTATTTGCATGGCAAAGAGGGACTTTGCAATTCATCTGATCACTCTTCATAATATTTTGGAGTATATGCAAATTGCCATCATACAAACTGAGGCAGCAGACTTTGTGAAAATTAATATTTGTGTCATTCTCAAAACTTTTGGCCACGACTGTATGTGGCACATTGGCTACTATAGCCACAGATACAGCAGAGGGTGCTATCGTCAAGCCTAAAAGAAGAGCTAAGGACCTCAATGTTATGGTCTAACGGAAGTGATGCTGGCGGCTTTGAGCTTTAATTTACATGGTACCATAACAATTTGTGAGAATCTACATACAGTGCAGTCGGAAAGTATTCCGACCCCTTTACTTGTTCCACATTTTGTTACTTTACAGACTTATTTTAAAATGGATTAAATAGTTGTTTTCCCTCGTCACGCTACACACAATACCCCATAATGACAAAGAAAAAACTGGTTGAAAAGTTTTTTTTGCAAATGTATTAAAAATGTAAAACTATGACATTTACATAAGTATTCAAACACTTTACTCAGTACTTTGTTGAAGCACCTTTGGCAGTGATTACAGCCTCGAATCTTCTTAGGTATGACTCTACAAGCTTAGCACACCTGTAATTAGGGAGTTTCTCCTATTCTTCTTTGCAGATCCTCTCAAGCTCTGTCAAGTTGGAAGGGGAGTGTTGCTGCACAGCTATTTTCAGGTCTCTCCAGAGATGTTCGATCGGGTTCATGTACTGGCTATTTTTACTCTTTTTACTCCACCCCAGGACATTCAGAGACTTGTCCCGAAGCCGCTCCTGCGTTGTCTTGGCTGTGTGCTTAGGGTCGTTATCCTGTTGGAAGGTGAACCTTTGCCACAGTCTGAGGTCCTAAGTGCTCTGGAGCAAGTTTTCAGGATTTCTCTGTACTTTTCTCCATTCATCTATGCCTCGATCCTGACTAGTCTCCCAGTCCCTGCCGCTAAACAACATCCCCATAGCATGATGCTGCCACCACCATGCTTCACCGACTGGATGGTGCCAGGTTTCTTCCAGACGCGACGCTTGGCATTCAGGCCAAAGAGTTCAATCTTGGTTTTGTCAGACCAGAGCATCTTGTTTCTCATGGTCTGAGAGTCTTTAGGTGCCTTTTGGCAAACTACAAGCGGGCTGTCATGTGCCTTTTACTGAGTAGCGGCTTCCGTCTGGCCACTCTACCATAAAGACATGATTGGTAGAGTACTGCAGATATGGTTGCCCTTCTGGAAGGTTCTCCCATCTCCACAGAGGAACTTTAGAGCTCCGTCAGAGTGACCATCGGGTTCTTGGTCACTTCCCTGACCAAGGCACTTCTCACCCGATTGCTCAGTTTGGCTGGGTAGCCAGCTCTAGGAAGAGTCTTGGTGGTTCCAAACTTCTTTCATTTAAGGATGATGGAGGCCACTGTGTTCTTGGGGACCTTCAATGCTGCAGAAATGTTTTGGCACCCTTCCCCAGATCTGTGCCTCGACACAATCCTGTCTCAGAGATCTACGGACAATTCCTTCGACCTCATGGCTTGGTTTTTACTCTGACACGTGCTGTCAACTGTGGGACCTTTATAAAGACGTGTGTACCTTTCTAAATCATGTCCAATCAATTAAATGGTAATTTCTGTTTCTTTTTTTTATACATTTGTAGAATCTTAAACCTGTTTTCACTTTGTCATTATGGGGTATTGTTTGTTGATTGCTGAGGATTTTTTTATTTTTTACCATTTTAGAATAAGGCTGTAAAGTAGCTAAATGTGGAAAAAGCCAAAGGGTCTGAATACTTTCCGAAGGCCCTGTATACATAGCTACCTCAATTACCTTGTACCCCTGCACATCGACTCGGTACTGGTACTCCCTGTATATAGCCATGCTATTTTTACTCGTTATTCTTTAGTCACTGTATTTATCCTCGTGTATTACATTTTGTTTGGTTGAATTTTGCATATTTAAGTCTGCAATGTTGAAAAATGACCCGTAAGTAAGTATTTCACTGTTAGTCTACACCTGTTTTGCAACGAAGCATGTGACAAATACAATTTTATTTGACACGCACACAAACACTTTCTGTAATGACGTGCCAGTGGCGGCAGGTAGCTTAGCAGTTAATGTTCGGCCAGTAACCAAACGGTCATTGGTTGGAATGCCAGAGGTGATTCTATTATGACTTTCCTTTAGCAGCACTTATACTTTTCAGTTGTTCAACAAAACAATAACGTTCCAGTAGTGGGAGAGGCATGCATCTGCATCGAGATAATGACACGGGTTCGCTTGTGGTTTTCTACGTGCGCACGTGTGTGTACGTGCTCATTAGACAGGGCAGCTGGGCCATGTTGACTTAGTGTACTATAAGTAGATGTACAGTATACTTTAGTCTACTGTAATTCTACTGCATTCCGCTTTGCTCCACAGGTAGTATTACAGGTAGTATTACATTTCATTTCATTACAGTACAACAGTTTGATTTGTTTGATCTTAGCTGGCTACATAGCCGTCTTTGTATCCAAGATAATTGTGTAGTCTAGAGTAATTGTCGAGGTTACCTAGCCAGTTAGAGGTTACCTAGCCAGCTACACTTTCAAACAAAGTCAACAACGCAGCCACTGCTAGCTAGCCTATTTCACCAGCCAGCAGTACTATATCATTTTAGTCAATAAGATTTTTTGCAACGTAAGCTTAACTTTCTGAACATTCGAGACGTGTAGTCCACTTGTCATTCCAATCTCCTTTGCATTAGCGTAGCCTCTTCTGTAGCCTGTCAACTATGTGTCTGTCTATCCCTGTTCTCTCCTCTCTGCACAGACCATACAAACGCTTCACACCGCGTGGCCGCTGCTACTCTAACCTGGTGGTCCCAGCGCGCACGACCCACGTGGAGTTCCAGGTCTCAGGCAGCCTCTGGAACTGCCGATCTGCGGCCAACAAGGCAGAGTTCATCTCAGCCTATGCTTCCCTCCAGTCCCTCGACTTCTTGGCACTGACGGAAACATGGATTACCACTGATAACACTGCTACTCCTACTGCTCTCTCCTCGTCTGCCCACGTGTTCTCGCACACCCCGAGAGCTTCTGGTCAGCGGGGTGGTGGCACTGGGATCCTCATCTCTCCCAAGTGGACATTCTCTCTTTCTCCCCTGACCCATCTGTCTATCGCCTCCTTTGAATTCCATGCTGTCACAGTTACCAGCCCTTTCAAGCTTAACATCCTTATCATTTATCGCCCTCCAGGTTCCCTTGGAGAGTTCATCAATGAGCTTGACGCCCTGATAAGTTCCTTTCCTGAGGATGGCTCACCTCTCACAGTTCTGGGTGACTTTAACCTCCCCACGTCTACCTTTGACTCATTCCTCTCTGCCTCCTTCTTTCCACTCCTCTCCTCTTTTGACCTCACCCTCTCACCTTCCCCCCTTACTCACAAGGCAGGCAATACGCTTGACCTCATCTTTACTAGATGCTGTTCTTCCACTAATCTCATTGCAACTCCCCTCCAAGTCTCCGACCACTACCTTGTATCCTTTTCCCTCTCGCTCTCATCCAACACTTCCCACACTGCCCCTACTCGGATGGTATCGCGCCGTCCCAACCTTCGCTCTCTCTCCCCCGCTACTCTCTCCTCTTCCATCCTATCATCTCTTCCCTCTGCTCAAACCTTCTCCAACCTATCTCCTGATTCTGCCTCCTCAACCCTCCTCTCCTCCCTTTCTGCATCCTTTGACTCTCTATGTCCCCTATCCTCCAGGCCGGCTCGGTCCTCCCCTCCTGCTCCGTGGCTCGACGACTCATTGCGAGCTCACAGAACAGGGCTCCGGGCAGCCGAGCGGAAATGGAGGAAAACTCGCCTCCCTGCGGACCTGGCATCCTTTCACTCCCTCCTCTCTACATTCTCCTCTTCTGTCTCTGCTGCTAAAGCCAATTTCTACCACTCTAAATTCCAAGCATCTGCCTCTAACCCTAGGAAGCTCTTTGCCACCTTCTCCTCCCTCCTGAATCCTCCTCCCCCTCCTCCCCCCTCCTCCCTCTCTGCTGATGACTTCGTCAACCATTTTGAAAAGAAGGTCGACGACATCCGATCCTCGTTTGCTAAGTCAAACGACACCGCTGGTTCTGCTCACACTGCCCTACCCTGTGCTTTGACCTCTTTCTCCCCTCTCTCTCCAGATGAAATCTCGCGTCTTGTGACGGCCGGCCGCCCAACAACCTGCCCGCTTGACCCTATCCCCTCCTCTCTTCTCCAGACCATTTCCGGAGACCTTCTCCCTTACCTCACCTCGCTCATCAACTCATCCTTGACCGCTGGCTACGTCCCTTCCGTCTTCAAGAGAGCGAGAGTTGCACCCCTTCTGAAAAAACCTACACTCGATCCCTCCGATGTCAACAACTACAGACCAGTATCCCTTCTTTCTTTTCTCTCCAAAACTCTTGAACGTGCCGTCCTTGGCCAGCTCTCCTGCTATCTCTCTCAGAATGACCTTCTTGATCCAAATCAGTCAGGTTTCAAGACTAGTCATTCAACTGAGACTGCTCTTCTCTGTGTCACGGAGGCGCTCCGCACTGCTAAAGCTAACTCTCTCTCCTCTGCTCTCATCTTTCTAGACCTATCGGCTGCCTTTGATACTGTGAACCATCAGATCCTCCTCTCCACCCTCTCCGAGCTGGGCATCTCCGGCGCGGCCCACGCTTGGATTGCGTCCTACCTGACAGGTCGCTCCTACCAGGTGGCGTGGCGAGAATCTGTCTCCGCACCACGTGCTCTCACCACTGGTGTCCCCCAGGGCTCTGTTCTAGGCCCTCTCCTATTCTCGCTATACACCAAGTCACTTGGCTCTGTCATATCCTCACATGGTCTCTCCTATCATTGCTATGTAGACGACACACAATTAATCTTCTCCTTTCCCCCCTCTGATAACCAGGTGGTGAATCGCATCTCTGCATGTCTGGCAGACATATCAGTGTGGATGACGGATCACCACCTCAAGCTGAACCTCGGCAAGACGGAGCTGCTCTTCCTCCCGGGGAAGGACTGCCCGTTCCATGATCTCGCCATCACGGTTGACAACTCCATTGTGTCCTCCTCCCAGAGTGCTAAGAACCTTGGCGTGATCCTGGACAACACCCTGTCGTTCTCAACTAACATCAAGGCGGTGACCCGTTCCTGTAGGTTCATGCTCTACAACATTCGCAGAGTACGACCCTGCCTCACGCAGGAAGCGGCGCAGGTCCTAATCCAGGCATTTGTCATCTCCCGTCTGGATTACTGCAACTCGCTGTTGGCTGGGCTCCCTGCCTGTGCCATTAAACCCCTACAACTCATCCAGAACGCCGCAGCCCGTCTGGTGTTCAACTTTCCCAAGTTCTCTCACGTCACCCCGCTCCTCCGCTCTCTCCACTGGCTTCCAGTTGAAGCTCGCATCCGCTACAAGACCATGGTGCTTGCCTACGGAGCTGTGAGGGGAACGGCACCTCCGTACCTTCAGGCTCTGATCAGGCCCTACACCCAAACAAGGGCACTGCGTTCATCCACCTCTGGCCTGCTCGCCTCCCTACCTCTGAGGAAGTACAGTTCCCGCTCAGCCCAGTCAAAACTGTTCGCTGCTCTGGCACCCCAATGGTGGAACAAACTCCCTCACGACGCCAGGTCAGCGGAGTCAATCACCACCTTCCGGAGACACCTGAAACCCCACCTCTTTAAGGAATACCTAGGATAGGATAAAGTAATCCTTCTACCCCCCCCCCTTAAAAGAGTTAGATGCACTATTGTAAAGTGGTTGTTCCACTGGATATCATAAGGTGAATGCACCAATTTGTAAGTCGCTCTGGATAAGAGCGTCTGCTAAATGACTTAAATGTAAATGTAAAAATAAAGTATACTTAGTCTACTTAGTATAATGCTTAGCCTACTGTAAATTGGCCTACTTAGCCTACTGTAAAGAGTCGTTGTGATAAGAGGAATTTTTGCTCTCCATTTTATGCACATACAGTATGTTTTTTGGGACTTGTAAGATGCATCACTATTATCATGAAAAACAATAAGTAAAACTACAGTAGATTTCAAAATCTATTGAACAGCTATTTTGAATGAAATCAATAGGAATAGTAAGCTATCCTGATAGCCAACTTCTATGGTATGTCAGGTTAATACAGAAGGTTGTTGTATATTCTCCATATGCATCATCTCAACTGTCAGGTCTGACCCGGTAAACCATTATAGGGTACCCCGCTTCAGTAACGGTTCAGCCGCAACCCTCAAGACCTGCTCAAGCACCAGACATTTCCAAATCGCAGACACACACAAGTACTTGACCCTGTAGATTTATTTTAAATTTTTCAATAATGATTTATTACAAAAGACACAAGGAAGGGGTAACATTAAAGTAATAGAACATGAAGGACAAACAATACAGCATCAAGACACTATCAAACATGTATCAGTCTTTCCGCAACAGAGCCATCCTTATGTGTGAGGGTGCGTGTGCATGATGGTGATATAAAATATATGTCATAGTTTCCTTTTTCTGGATCACCATCTTGTGAAACCCGATTCATCCAAGATCCCCCCACAGTTCCCCGATAGCTGTCCCTCAACCATTCGAGACCTTTCCCACAGCCTCCCCCCCTCTCCGAAGAAGAAAAATACAATTAATTCCATTCCCCACCCCCAAGAACCCCCCCAATGCACCAACAACCAAGAGAAGAACTAAAGAGAAAAAAGGAAAAGACAGAAGAAAACAGCAAACAATGCAAAACATTTTTTTTCCAATAATACATTTAAAACAAAGGACATCAAGGACAACTGAAATCCTAACAGCAATGCCTACGTTATATGTTTGACACTATTACATGTATGTGTGTGTTCTTGTATGTGTTTATTTGAATGAGAGTGTGTGTGTGTATATGCATGTGTACCAACACCTGCACGGCATTAGCCTCAGGCAAACCGGCATTAGTTGTAAAAACACTGCCACTTAGTGTCATTCCAATGTACTTTTATTATGTTTTATTTTGACTTTTTTTACCCTTAATCTTTTGACCATCATTCTCTCTCTCACACAGTGTCTCCAATTCCACATACCAACCCTCAGCTTCCCTCAGCCCATCCCATCTATCTCTGCTGGCCACCCACTTCGTGTTTCTACTCAACACATATCTTTCACCTATGCTATGATGTTTAACATACAATTTCAATCTATCTAATCGAATAGAATCTACAGATTGCGTGTTGAAGATAAATACTTTTACTAAGAGTATTAGTATATTAGTAATTGACTGACCCAGTCTCTCCAGATCTCCTATCAATACTATTTCTAGGGTCAATTTTAGATCAATGCTATGCATTTTCAGCCATTCCTGAACCTGAGACCAGAAACCAAAATAAATGGTCTATTGATTCTGTATCCTCACAACAAAATCTGCAGAGATTCGATGATTTATGCCCCAAATATTCAACATTTTGTTGGTGGCAAGAATTCTATATAATAATTTTAGCTGAAAAGCACGAAGTCTTGAATCTTGCATTGTTTTATATATCAACTCATACCATGGTACCATGGAATCGGTACATCAAAAATCTCTTCCCAACTATTTTGCAATCTGTATGGCACAGTTGTCAACATCCTGGTCAAATGAAACTGGTATACTTTCCTATTTATGCTATTTTTATTCCTCCCTGTAGACTTATCTAACGTCTATGTCAGACACATTCGCCTAATATACCCAATTTACTCAAATCCCCTCTGCACTTAAGGCATTGAACTTCCATGTGTATTATGCATAACTGTAGATAGTTCCCCATTGTTTTTCGTAATAGCATTGTTAATCATAGCTTTCTGAAATCTGCATTTGTACTGCCGACTAAGTGACCATCAGTATTGTTGAAGTGGGGACCATTACTATTATCAGTATTGTTTACGTGCTGACCATTACTATTATCAGTATTGTTGAAGTGGGGACCATTACTGTTATCAGTATTGTTGAAGTGGGGACCATTACTGTTATCAGTATTGTTTACGTGCTGACCATTACTATTATCAGTATTGTTGAAGTGGGGACCATTACTGTTATCAGTATTGTTGAAGTGGGGACCATTACTGTTATCAGTATTGTTGACGTGGGGACCATTAATTTTATCAGTATTGTTGACGTGGTGACCATTACTATTATCAGTATTGTTGACGTGGTGACCATTACTATTATCAGTATTGTTGACGTGGTGACCATTAATTTTATCAGTATTGTTGACGTGGTGACCATTACTATTATCAGTATTGTTGAAGTGGGGACCATTACTTTTATCAGTATTGTTGACGTGGGGACCATTACTATTATCAGTATTGTTGACGTGGTGACCATTAATTTTATCAGTATTGTTGACGTGGTGACCATTACTATTATCAGTATTGTTGACGTGGTGACCATTACTATTATCAGTATTGTTGACGTGGGGACCATTACTATTATCAGTATTGTTGAAGTGGGGACCATTACTGTTATCAGTATTGTTGAAGTGGGGACCATTACTGTTATCAGTATTGTTGAAGTGGTGACCATTACTGTTATCAGTATTGTTGAAGTGGTGACCATTACTATTATCAGTATTGTTGAAGTGACCAGAATATTGTTCTCAACAGCGTCCTGGTCATCTTCTGCTTGGCAAAGTCTAAATGGATAGATACAAAAGTTGATATTGTTTTCTTTATCAGACGTAAATATTTTTGGGTTGTTTTTGTTTCTATACTGTATTGACAGTAGAAAGTGCACTTGGAAGAACATTATTTTATCTCTGATTCTCCCTCTTACTCATTCATAAAGCAATTTAACGACTGGATGTACAAGCTTAGAAAAAAAGCTCCGGTCTAGAACCTAAAAGTGTTCTTCGCCTAGGCGAACCCTTTTGAAGAACCCTTTTTGGTTCCAGGTAGAACCCTTTCGGTTCCAGGTAGAACCTTTTCCACAGTGTTCTACATAGAACCCAAGAGTTCTACCTGGAACCAAAAAGGGTTATCCTATGGGGACAGCCGAAGAACCCGTTTGGAACCCTTTTCTTCTAAGAGTGTATCTGTAAAGAGCTGCTGCTGGATAACACCACCTTAAATCCTGACCAGTGACAGTATTCTCATCGCTTCACTGCAGGACCATTGCTAAAAAAAAATGTCCTTTTTACTTTTATATTTCAGAGATTCATATAGATCATTTTAGGAACATTAGGAGGCACTGAGGGACGGGGAGTGGTATAAGATTAATTGGGGCTGTCAATTGTGTAGTGTCTCAGATCTAATTTAAATCCAAATCTAATGAAATTGTGCAAAGGCAATTGCAACACATATCACTCGTACATTTCTTTCTCCGACATCCCACCATACCTCCACCCCTCCCATTACCATTATATATTTTCACACCCTGAAATATTGTTTCAAATGCATTTTTATGTAAGTGTGATAATTAGACCTCAGTGGAAATACTGTTAGCAGTCATGGTGATGGTTGTTGGGGGGGGAAATAATATCTTCAACATTTGTAGATGGACTTGAAATTTCACAAATGTAAATTAATGTGAACCAGCACTTTTGATTGAATTGTCCTGATATGATAATTGATAGGCTTTTCATGGTCAGCACCATATTTTGACTGGGAGTTTCCAATCTAGCCAGCTGCTGATCTGCTCTGCTGCTGTTCTGCCTTAGTGTGCTATACACTATTTATTACTGACTGCAGTTCTATTCTATTGGTCAGTGCTATCTGATTTGTGTTGTGTTGGACAGTGTACTGTGCATTTCTGGATAATGAAGCACCCAGCTGACTGCAGCAGAGGAGAGGAGCAATAGACATTCTATAGGCCCAAGGCCAGGAAAGCCATAACTCAGATCATTGGCTATGAGCAGTGCGGATAAAGGCACACTGTATACTACTACCTGGGAGGGGGGGCTGGCAAGCATATCCCCCCACAGATGACAGCCAGCAGAAACAAAAGCAGATTACTGCACCATCGTGCCTTTGAACTACAATATTATATACAATGTCATATAGCTGTTTAAGAGTATGTGATGAAGCAAAACAAAGCCATGGTTATTACGATGCTTGGTTCCAATCCCAGACATGACAGCTTGAAAAACAAAGAATTAAAACGAACAATGATAGCAGCTGTTTGATCCGATTTTTTTTACAGATAAAGCCGCCTCACTACCTCAATGTGTTTACCTGGAGAAACTGAACCAAGTAGTTCCTTGAAATGCATCACTCACTCAGTAACGGTCTTCTTCAGGAGGAAAAACATTGTGTTGCAGAAGAAGATTAAGTTATTAGGTTTTGATCCTCTGTATTGAAAAGTTTTCCCCCTTACTTATTTACAAACAGTACCCATCAGACTACAGTTATAAACTCCAGAAAGCAGACAAAAGAGCAGAGGCAGATGTATCTGATAATTCAGCTCAGGTTGTCTGATGAATCAAACACGAACAGAGTCAGAGAAGATGGGCTGTTAGACAGACAGCAGTGGCTAGACAGAAAACGGATTAGACACCTATGGATTTGACCAGACGCTCAAGATGACACCCTCACAGATTATTTACTTCTGTTTGGTGATTGAAGTCGATGGCAGCTTTGACATGTTTATATTTATGGGATACATGTACACTGTACAGCAGATCGTGCCTGTGTTGTAGGAAAACAGTGTGCAGAGACTGCCCTCTATTGGTGGCTGTGTGTTATAACACTGCTGCAGGGAAGGTTGACTCTTCATCATTTTAATTAAGGTGAAAATTAAATCAGACTGTGGAAATACCATGGGTCATACCAAAGAAGTGTGTGTGTATGTGCTTTGCAATATCTTGGTGATTGTAGCTTAATGTTTATTCAGTACACAGTATTGGAGGATTATGTTGCCAACGTGGAATAGACGTTGAATTGATGTCTGTTCCCAGTGGAGTCTTTTCTAACATCTAACACACTGCAGCGTCACTATCACAATGGTATAAATGTAATCGATTGGTTTCCATAATCCTGTAATATTCAAATGCACCTTGGTTTTAAACAGGTTATTCTTTTGTCATCATGGTGGCTTCAAATGTTCATCTATGCAATACATTTCTGTGTAGGTACTTATCCTATTGGTAATATTGTAATCATGTGAAATTTGAAAACATTGCTGTCAGTTCACCACTTCATGCCACCTATAGTGTTCAATGTCTTTCCTTTGCTGTGGATAACTTGTTTGTAATCTACACATGTGCAGTGTGTGTATAATTCCTAATACCCGCTGAGGATTTATAATTTATCTACTACAGACCTGTCAACTACAATTTCCTTTGCATTCATGTGAGCTAACTAATATTATTCATGCATATGCGTGTAGCAATTTATATAGTGTGTCTGTGTCTGACTTTGTGTGAGAACTGAGGAGCTACAGGAGTTGTGATTTTGCCCAGATGTACCGGTCTGCCTCTGGTTGAGGTTCTCACTCCGTATGGCTTGAACAGAGGGAGGGGAAGATGGCTGGAGTGGATTTGTATTGGATGGAATAGAAGAGGGGGAAGGATCATGAAAGATAGGAGGGGTGAGGAGAATGGACCATCTATCTTTCCCAATCTCACGATCTGTGTTTACAACTAAAGGGTGGAGAAGTGTGAGGAAGAGATACGGGAAGGAGAGCGAGCGAGTGAGGGAAAGGGAAGGAGAGGGGGAAAATGGAGTGAGAAATAGAGAGTGTGAGAGAGGGAGAGATTGATAGCAGGACTCAGTAGCTTCCTGTTTCTACACTCTACATTATACCTTTCATTTGGACCCTGTCCAGCCAACAGGAATAGCAGCGTGTGAGGGGACAGCTTCCCCTGCCCTGTCGGAAACAGGCTCCTGCCCAGAAAACAAACACACACAATTACACACACACACATACACACACACACGTGTGCTGCGGAGAGGACTGTCGACGCAGGGGTGCATCATGAAGGTGAGTTCTACTCACTCAAAGAAAGCCAAATCATTTCAGAGAGGTCAGCAGCTATTGTTTCACTAGGAACGTTGCCAGCTGGCATGTCATCTTTTAGCTCACATTCATGTGTCAGCTTACGTGGGGTTGTGTTGTTGTAGCTCGCAATGAGACTTTGAAATTTAAAACAGGTGAATGTGTTTTTGGCTGTGAACAGTGTTGTTCTCTGAGCTTTTGATGCTACAGTATGTACGTACGATATGCTTAGCTGAGAGGTCATTGATCTCAGTGCAAACTGTACTGATTTGATTTGCTTGCCTTTTAAGTACTTCACAACACCACTGGGTTGTAGTTTTTGATGAAGACATTGAAAATAGGTGAGGGATTTGGGCTCTTCAGTAGTTGGGGGCTGGGATGTATAGTATAACGTTGAGGGGAAGGCAGTGCTGCTGTGGTGCTGGGTTGTTTGCTTGAGGATGAAGTTACACTAAAGAAAGATTGCTGTGAAGGCATATATCACTAAATTGCTGACTAAATTTAGTCATGACATGAAACAGCTCATAGTTTCATGCTAAACAACATTCCCAGATTTCAAATGTTTATAAGGTTGGTGCGTGAAAACTTTAATGAGGATTTGGGGATGCTGTTAATTTCCATATTTGTCAAATGCTTTTGGAATTTGGTGTGGTTCCAGTCATTTTGACATCTGTCATATTGTTGTCACATTGCAGACGACAGCACTGGGATGCTGAGGATACAGGGTTGAAGGGTTTGTGTAGATATTTTTTACAACCTCTTTGGGGGGTGTCACAGCTCACTTAGCAGTAAGGGAAGGTGCAAAGTGCAGCAACTCTCCCTCGCATCGGCCGTCACTCTTTCAGCACTGCTGCACAAAACAAAGCTGACAACTGAAGCATGCAGCCAATATGACACGGGCTGACCTGCTATTCTGCCTGTGGGGAAATGAGTGGAGGGGGAGGGGTTTCTCTCTAAATTCCACTCGCAGACAGGATCTCTATGCATAGAGCGTGTGTGTTTGTGTGTTTGTGTGTGTGTGTGTGTGTGTGTGTGTGTGTGTGTGTGTGTGTGTGTGTGTGTGTGTGTGTGTGTGTGTGTGTGTGTGTGTGTGTGTGTGTGTGTGTGTGTGTGTGTGTGTGTGTGTGTGTGTGTGTGTGTGTGTGTGTGTGTGTGTGTGTGCGCGCGCGTGCGACACACACACACACACACACACACACACACACACACACACACACACACACACACACACACACACACACACACACACACACACACTGAGCTAACAGAACTCATCCAGCAGAAAGCCCATAGGAGAGGGAAGCCAGAATTACTTGGAGTGGTACCCATGGAAACATCACCACTGGCTCACCTCTGCCTCCTCAGGTAGTTCCAAATCAAATCAAATTGTGTTGGTCACATACATGTGTTCAGCAAATGTTATTGCGAGTGTAGTGAAATGATTTCGCTTCTCGTTCCGACAGTGCAGCAGTATCTAACAAGTAATCTAACAATTTCACAACAACTACCTAATACACACAAATCTAAGGAATGGAATAAGAATATATATATATCAATATGTGGATGAGCAATGTCAGAGCGTCATAGGCTAAGATGCAATAGATAGTATAGAATACAGTATATACATACGAGATGAGTAATGCAAGATATGTAAGCGGTATTAAAGTGACTAGTGTTCCATTTATTAAAGGGGCTAATGATTTCAAGCCTGTTTGTAGTCAGTAGCCTCTCTGTGCTAGTGATGGCTGTTTAACAATCTGATGGCCTTGAGATCGAAGCTGTTTTTCAGTCTCTCGGTCCCAGCTTTAATGCACCTGTACTGACCTCGCGTTCTGGATAATAGCGGGGTGAACAGGCAGTGGCTCGGGTGGTTGTTGTCCTTGATGATCTTTATGGCCTTCCTGTGACATCGGGTGGTGTAGGTGTCCTGGAGGGTAGGTAGTTTGCCCCTGGTGATGTGTTGTGCAGACCGCACCACCGTCTGGAGGTGCAGTTGCCGTACCAGGCGGTGATACAGGCCGGCAGGATGCTCTCAATTGTGCATCTGTACAACAATGCAGTTGGTGGGGTCAGTTTATGAGATCAGTTGGCGGGGTCAGTTAAAGATTACATTGTTACTTACGGCTTACAGTCTCTGAGGATATGAGTAAAATCTTAGTCCCACACACTGGCAGACTGTTTGTTTAGCAGGGTTTCCCAAACTCCATCCTGCCCCCCCCCCCTCCCCTTTGCACGTATTGTTTTTTGCCCTAGCACTACACAGCTGATTGTAAAATAATCAAAGCTTGATAATGAGTTGGTAATTTTAATCAGCTGTGTAGTGCTAGGGCCTCAGCACTGAGTTTGGGAAACCCTGGTTTATGGCACAAGTGTCACAGTGTTTGTTTTGTGTGTGTGGGAAGCAAACTGAAATTCTAATATTGTTTTCGCAGACCTCATGCTGTGAGACGGTTCCCTGGGTAGTATTCTGTCCTATTGTCTGAATCTTATTTCAGACTCATTCTGCTGACTGGTGTAATATGGAAGCTTTACATAGTATGCCACTCAAAACATATTTTTTTTTTTTTACATATGTCAACTATTAAAGGAACTTTGATTGCACAAAATAACCTTTTCAAAATCATGACTGCAACATATTAGCCTCTTAAACAATGTCTTACTTTATTGCTTACGTCGCCTCTAACACAAGGGGACGGACCCTACCCCTCCTCTAACCAAGTGCATTAGGTCACACAGTGCTCTGGAGATCATATATCACAAGGATTGAATGAGCGGATGGGCTGACCACGGACCAGTTATGGTCATGAGCTCAGAGGTCTCTGTGAGCCTGTAATGGCCAAGCCAGTGCTGCAGGCTGCAGCCTATAGGGGCTCCACGAGGGAGGGACTGGGACGGCAACAGTGCTACCATCCCTGGCTGGACCAATGATACTGCAGCATGGAGAGACGTATCATTGATCGTCCCTTAACTGGACTAAACTAATGGTGCCACTCCAAAAATAATGAGATCTAATAAGTGTGCACTGTCTGATTTATAAAAACATGAATTACTGCATGTCCCTTTTATTAGATTATATGCAAAGTGAAATGGTTTTGAATTGTGTTTGAGATAGCTTGGTTGATGCTTGAAAGTGATTTATTTGATCAAATATTCTACCTTCTCTCTCCATTCTTCTACCAAAACGGAATTTTTGATCATCTGGCAGGGCATTTAACCCATCTTTTTCTCAATTACTGGGAAAAAATTATACATTTTGCAGTTATTCGCAATAATTTCATGTCACACATGCAAACACACGCGCACAAGGACAAAGACGCACGCACGCACACACACACCTTCCACTAATTGGTCTTTGGATCTGAAAAAAAGATCAGAGTTGGGTTGCTTGTCGAAGCACATCCATATAGACACACAAATGGACACGAACATAACACATTTCCCTAATGCAGAATGTGTAAGTTATTTAGCTTGCAGAGTGTGTCCGAGTCTCTCTTAGTATGTGGCTTGGAGCAGTAGTGATGGGAGTTTACGCACCCTGTAAATCAGACAGCAATTCACAGATCAGTCCTGGCAGTGCAATTGTAAACCGTGCCGATTCCACGGTAAAGACGGCTCCTATGGATAGTGACATGCCCATGGCAACATTATCAGAAAGCACAGCATTGATTTCCATTGTTACGTAGACCATACATAACTTAACATTTCTGTGTCACCAGAGGATTTTAGCTTCATGGATAAATGATTAGACTGTATTAGTGATTTAAATACATGGGTACTTATTGTTGGAGCCAAAGCACAGAGAGAGAGAATCTGTCTGGACATTTTAATTCACGGGCAATAAAAATAAAACACCAGGTGAAAAACCTAGGTGTTTTTTTTAGATTCTGAACTCCATTTCGAATCCCACATTAGGAATGTGACAAATAGCTTGTAAAACCACTTGAGGAACATTGCCAAGGTGTGACCGTTTCTCTCTCATGCTGATACAGAGAGACTCATCCATGCTTTTATTACAAGTAGGCTTGACTACTGTAATGGTCTCCTGTCTGGTCACCCAAGAAAGACATTGGTCAACTGCAAAACATACAGAATGCTGCAGCGTGGGTACTGACCAAGACCAGACGGAGAGCACACATTACACCGGTTTTAAGGTATCTCCACTGGCTGCCTGTTAGTTTTAGAATTCATTGTAAGATTATTCTATTGGTTTTTAAATCAATCCACGATTGTGCACCCCAATACATGTCAGATATGCTTTTAAGGTATGTACCCAGTATGTTCCTCAGGTCCTCTGGCACTGTCCTTTTAACTACCCCATAGCCTAGGACCAAGAGGCATGGAGAAGCAGCCTTTAGTTATTATGCCCCCAGCCTCTGGAAAAGCCTGCCAGAGAACCTGAGGGGGGCTGAAACTGTGGACCTTTTTCGCTTCACTTTTCCTTAGGGTGATTTTTAATCGTTCAGTTTTTGTTATTCTTTAATTTTCTATTCTCTTATGTTTGTGTTGTAAATATTTAAGTTGTTTTATTTTCATTGTTTATTAGTTTTTTCCTTTGAAACACATTGCGTTGCATTCCATGTCTGAAATGTGCTGTATAAATAAAGCTTGATGATTTGAATATAATACTCGACAGATATGCAGAGAGGGCAGAAGTAGGAAGAAGCATTAGAAGAACCGTAGGATATATACTATTTCTACTGTAAATGGAGAACACTGATAGCTTACTGTAGCCGGCAAAACTGGTGTTTCTGCACCATCATACAGTAATTTGTTTTATTTCTTTGAAGTGTTCGAGGCTTTTATTATATTCTATTCTGACAAAGATGGTGGTTAATTGGTCCCTTGTCTAGGGAAATGGCCTGCTTTCTGTCAGTGCAGCAGTTCTGAAATTCCTGTTGCGTTGTTCCCATCATCATGGTGTTCGTGCTCCACCAGCTGTCCTCTGGTCATGAAAGCCCCAGGCTGAGGCTTCCCAGGGATGAGGGGAAGGGTCCCAGGGTCTGGAAAACTCTGCTCCCATCTGGCATTAGAGGTGTCTGGAGCCTCCGATTTCATGTTGCTCTAATGGAGGCTTAATTGACTTATTGATCAGAAGGGGCCTGGATGCGATCAATGGGCTGAGCTGCCTGCAAGGCAGGGAGCGGGTCCCAGCCCTTCAGACTAAAGTAGACGCGATCCTTACCAGTTACCACTCCAAGAGATAGTGGAGAGAGAGAACATGTTCCTGGCAAATTCTCAGGGTATTGATACTGTATTTTCTATCTTGTTGATTGCTTTTTTACCACTAGAGCCATTCTATAGCTACATAAATAATATATCTATAGCTACATAAATAACCTGCACCTTTTTGGCCAGTTTTCTTTTTCTCTTTTACCCTCTCTCTGTTTTCCCTCTTTCCAGTAATGTTTTCCCTCTTTCCAGTAATGTTTTCCCTCTTTCCAGTAATGTTTTCCCTCTTTCCAGTAATGTTTTCTAATTTCATCTCAGGTTTCTGTCATTATCCAGAGGTCTGTATTGATATGGAGATATAATGAATACATTCCAATTGATAAAGAGGAAGACGATAATAGAAAGAATACTAAAAAAAAGAAAAGTATATCTGCCATTTTTTCCCTTGTCAACTTTCCCTGATTTTAAATATTTCCACCATCCTTCTTTATCCCAAAACATCCTGTGGAGTGTAAATCATTGTGGGGAGATGTAGTGAGTTCCAAGGCAAACGCCAGCGTTTGTCTTCTGACCTTTCTGTGTGAAGGCGGTATTGGAAAGGTTGGGGAAAAGGTCTCACTCAAATTTCAGCCAGAGAACCATAGCAATGATCGACTTGACTGCTTGACTGCCATTGACAAGGAGATGCATCACAAATATGATGGCTGACTCATGGATATTGAATAGTTACAACTGATTGTTGATAACAATTATTAGCGTCCTCACCTCACATTTCCAATGTTAATGTTCCTTTAGGAGATTCCACATAAAGATCCACTCTGGTGATAACTTGGGTTGGTGCAATTGAACATGCTACAGTCAAAGAACCATTAGAGCGAAACAATATGCATTCTAAACACCCATCACTCCATTGTGTAATTGGCAGTATTAATCACTGGGTCACATGGGTTCCAATCACAGACAGCAAAGCTCCTCCTGTTGGAACCTATGCAGCACATTTGTCAGTCACTGGCAGATAGCTAGCTCACGCCAGGGAAGAAGGACTATCCACTCTTATTGTAGCCACAAAGTTCAAGGCTGACCGTGGTACTGCAGGCATTGTTTGCAGAAAACAGGATCCCCTATTAAAGGGAATGAGGAAATGTCAATCTTCATGTAAAAAAATAAATAAAATCGAAGACAATCATGGTAGCAATTATTGCTTCTATTACACCAGGTGTATGTCCTGATTTTTTTTTTTTTATATATATTTTTTTAACGAACACAGAGGGAGTTATAAGTATAATTTAGTTGCTAATGGCAGCCTGCAGTACCCCGGTTTGCCTTCAACTGGAGTTACTCAATGAGAGAGGGCAGCACTGAACTAGCCTGCAACGTCACTTCCTGGATTAGCTCCAACTGCACATGTTATGTTTCCATGAGACGCCATCTTAACCTGACTTCCTTGGCTTCAAATGTACATTTTACCTGTAACATGTTAGTATTGAAATCGTAAATTACTTCTCAGAGTGTAGACTGGAGTCTAGTACCCAGTGAAAACATGACACACTGGATCAAGGAGGATGATGGATAATATTGGCAGGACTCACAACAATCATAGCTAACCTTCAGGCCCAGTACCGATGGAGTGAATAGATTGCAACACAATCCCCCGATGATTGGGGATTGATAAATGCTGCAGCCGTTATGTAATGCCTCTACACAAATTGCCAACAGATTGAAACTGGGCGTCCCTCTTGTTTGTTTTATTGTGGATAATGCATTAGGAAAGGAACAGTGAGTCAGGTCTCTAAAGCCTTGTTCACATTGGCAGTTTGAAGTGACTCAAATTCCTTCTTTTTTTTTTGCATATCCGATTCAAATCAGTTGTTTTTCCTGCGGTCTGGACAGCCAAAAAGCACATGGATTTCAAAAACAAAACTGATTTGAGCATTAAGGCTCGCAGTGTGAAAAAGGCTTAAGATAAACAGTAAGTTGAGTGACAAGCAACATGCCATGTGGCCAATGCTAACTGTTGTGTAGCAGAGAAGGTTGATCATAGCCAATCTCACCATAACAGTTTATGATCTCAAGGTGTTACAGTGATTTTCGATAATATCAGAAGATGTGTAGGCTTATATGGGACTTTCAAGTATAGGTTTTTTTTTCCTCAAGGGTTTTCCCTTCCAAATGAGCCCTGTTCAACTAAGCTGTAACTACAATTTGTGTATCAGAGCAGTTCTTCTGATTAGGCTTCTTATCTTTGAATCCAAAATTCCCCTTGATATTCCCTCCCGTTCCCTCCCCTCTGCTTGTCTTGATGAGATGAGCTTGAGGTTCCATTGATTGGTTCAGCTATGTGACTGGCCCTCAGATTGAACCTGACATACCTGGCAAATAGCCACACCAATACAGATATCATAAAGCTTGCTTGCCAAGCTTGCTGTTCCTGAGTTGCATTGCCATGTCAATCATGGTCCTTTTGAAACGGTTCTTGGTCCTCGTCCTCTGCAACATTTCTGAAGTCGCACTGTTGTGTTGAGGTATTACACAGTCCTCTGAGAGGCTTGTAAACAGCTTCTGGACAAAATGATTCATTCTTAACCAACATGACTTGAGCAGCACTGCACTTCTAGATGTAAATATTCAGGGGCTTAGGAAATGTATACCTTTTGCATTGAAAGTATCTTTTCTGGGCCATCAGCACACATGAATACAGTCTGTCATTCATTCTGGAGATGGAAAAGGAGTGAAATACCATGCATCCCAGAGTGCTTAGCCTTGATGTGCTGAGTATGTGCAGAGACACATCCAGCTGATAGGACACACTGTCCTGGCATCACTCACTGGCTCTGGGGACCTTCACGCTGTCATGAACAGAGTTGGTAAAGTACTGTAGTGAAACAGCACTGTGTGATGGGAATGGCTGTAGAAAGCCAGGTAATAAGAAGACAGGAGCCAGGAGACTGAGGAACCAGACACTGTTTGGACGACGTGGTGCATTTGCCAGCACTTTTTATTGCAGGTGTCAGAGACAGAAGAATACCTTGTTTTTTATGTTAGTAGTCTAGGGAGTAGTTCAATGGCCTTAACGTTGTGAATCCACCCGCTAGTAAAAAGGTATGTTGATTATACAGTGCATTCAGAAAGTATTCAGACCCTTTGACTTTTTCCACATTTTCTTATGTTACAACCTTATTCTAAAATTGATTAAATTTAAATTTAAAAAAACACAATACACCATAATGACAAAGCAAAAACAGTTTTTTTAGAAATGTTTGCCCATTTATTAAACATAAAAACAGAAATACCTTGTTTTACATAAGTATTCAGACCCTTTGCTATGAGACTCGAAATTGAGCTCAGGTGCATCATGTTTCTACAACTTGATTGGAGTCCACCTGTGGTACATTTAATTGATTGGACATGATTTGGAAAGGCACACACCTGTCTATGTAAGGTCCCACAGTTGACAGTGCATGTTAGAGCAAAAACCAAGCCATGAGGTCGAAGGAATTGTCCGTAGAGCTCCGAGACAGGATTGTGTCGAGGCACAGATCTGGGGAAGGGTACCAAAACATGTCTGCAGCATTGAAGGTCCCCAAGAACACAGTGGCCATCATTCTTAAATGGAAGACGTTTGGAACCACCAAGACTCTTCATAGAGCTGATGTTTTTCCTGGAGAGAAGTGGCTGCTTTGCTGCCCTTCTTGACACCAGGCCATCCTCCAAAAGTCTTTGCCTCATTGTGCGTGCAGATGCACTCACACCTGCCTGCTGCCATTCCTGAGCAAGCTCTGTACTGGTGGTGCCCCGATCCCGCAGCTGAATCAACTTTAGGAGACTCCTTGCGCTTGCTGGACTTTCTTGGGTGCCCTGAAGCCTTCTTCACAACAATTGAACCGCTCTCCTTGAAGTTCTTGATGATCCGATAAATGGTTGATTTACGTGCAATCTTACTGGCAGCAATATCCTTGCCTAGCCCTTTTTGTGCAAAGCAATGATGACGGCACGTGTTTCCTTGCAGGTGACCATGATTGAATGAGGAAGAACAATGATTCCAAGCACCACCCTCCTTTTGAAGCTTCCAGTCTGTTATTCGAACTCAATCAGCATGACAGAGTGATCTCCAGCCCTGTCCTCATCAACACTCACACCTGTGTTAACGAGAGAATCACAGACATGATGTCAGCTGGTCCTTTTGTGGCAGGGCTGAAACGCAGTGGAAATATTTTTGGGGGATTCAGTTCATTTGCATGGCAAAGAGGGACTTTGCAATTAATTGCAATTCATCTGATCACTCTTCATAACATTCTAGAGTATATGCAAATTGCCATCATACAAACTGAGGCAGCAGACTTTGTGAAAAATAATATTTGTGTCATTCTCAAAACTTTTGGCCACAACTGTACTTTACTGACCTGTACTGAGCTGTTTGGGCCAAATGAAGGTCAGTATGGAATGGACCAAAAAAAATGTAATCTCAGAGAGAGAGAGATTTCTTCTCTACACTCTCGCTTTGGCCACCAGACGACAAAGAAAACAATCATGAGCTGAACATAACAGTATGCCAATGGAAGGGAGAACAGTAGCAGGTGACCCAACTGGGGTTTGAATACTATGATTTGCATTGTAGCCAATTCAATTGCAGTAATTTCGATTTGGTAACATACAGTGGGGCAAAAAAGTATTTAGTCAGCCACCAATTGTGCAAGTTCTCCCACTTAAAAAGATGAGAGAGGCCTGTAATTTTCATCATAGGTACACTTCAACTATGACAGACAAAATGAGAAGAAAAAAAATCCAGAAAATCACATTGTAGGATTTTTTATGAATTTATTTGCAAATTATGGTGGAAAATAAGTATTTGGTCAATAACAAAAGTTTATCTCAATACTTTGTTATATACCCTTTGTTGGCAATGACAGAGGTCAAATGTTTTCTGTAAGTCTTCACAAGGTTTTCACACACTGTTGCTGGTATTTTGGCCCATTCCTCCATGCAGATCTCCTCTAGAGCAGTGATGTTTTAGGGCTGTTGCTGGGCAACACGGACTTTCAACTCCCTCCAAAGATTTTCTATGGGGTTGAGATCTGGAGACTGGCTAGGCCACTCCAGGACCTTGAAATGCTTCTTACGAAGCCACTCCTTCGTTGCCCGGGCGGTGTGTTTGGGATCATTGTCATGCTGAAAGACCCAGCCACATTTCATCTTCAATGCCCTTGCTGATGGAAGGAGGTTTTCACTCAAAATCTCACGATACATGGCCCCATTCATTCTGTCCTTTACACGGATCAGTCGTCCTGGTCCCTTTGCAGAAAAACAGCCCCAAAGCATGATGTTTCCACCCCCATGCTTCACAGTAGGTATGGTGTTCTTTGGATGCAACTCAGCATTCTTCACGACGAGTTGAGTTTTTACCAGAAAGTTCTATTTTGGTTTCATCTGACCATATGACATTCTCCCAATCTTCTTCTGGATCATCCAAATGCTCTCTAGCAAACTTCAGACGGGCCTGGACATGTACTGGCTTAAGCAGGGGGACACGTCTGGCACTGCAGGATTTGAGTCCCTGGCGGCGTAGTGTGTTACTGATGGTAGGCTTTGTTACTTTGGTCCCAGCTCTCTGCAGGTCATTCACTAGGTCCCCCCATGTGGTTCTGGGATTTTTGCTCACCGTTCTTGTGATCATTTTGACCCCACGGGGTGAGATCTTGCGTGGAGCCCCAGATCGAGGGAGATTATCAGTGGTCTTGTATGTCTTCCATTTCCTAATAATTGCTCCCACAGTTGATTTCTTCAAACCAAGCTGCTTACCTATTGCAGATTCAGTCTTCCCAGCCTGGTGCAGGTCTACAATTTTGTTTCTGGTGTCCTTTGACAGCTCTTTGGTCTTGGTCATAGTGGAGTTTGGAGTGTGACTGTTTGAGGTTGTGGACAGGTGTCTTTTATACTGATAACAAGTTCAAACAGGTGCCATTAATACAGGTAACGAGTGGAGGACAGAGGAGCCTCTTAAAGAAGAAGTTACAGGTCTGAGAGCCAGAAATCTTGCTTGTTTGTAGGTGACCAAATACTTATTTTCCACCATAATTTGCAAATAAATTCATTAAAAATCCGACAATGTGATTTTCTGGATTTCTTTTTCTCATTTTGTCTGTCATAGTTGAAGTGTACCTCTGATGAAAATTACAGGCCTCTCTCATCTTTTTAAGTGGGAGAACTTGCACAATTGGTGGCTGACTAAATACTTTTTTGCCCCACTGTAATTACGAGTTTTAATCACTTAATAATTCATAAACAAAATTGATATAAATAAAAACACTAACCAATTAATAGAGCTACGTTTGACTTCTGTGAACTTTTATCTTCCCTCATGAGGGAGAGAAATTAGAATATATCTAGAAGATATGTGGGTTTTTGGTAGCGGAATAGCAAGGCACAAGGCAATGTTTCTTAAACTTACAGAAGGCAGAAAACAACTAAATATGTGTTGATATTAGTTGGCATGTGTCTTTCAGCATTCTTGTGTATTGATGTTTCTCCAATACCTTTTAAGACTGTTTCTGATGTTTTGTTAGACCCCTTTTTCATTTGTGTGTACTGGGTATATGTTGTGTAATTTTAGATACTACTGCACCGTCGGAGCTAGAAGCACAAGCATTTCGCTAAATCCAAAATAACATCTGCTAATCACATGTATGTGACCAATAAAATTTGATTTGATTTGACCAGAAATCAAAGCTATTACTTATGCCAATTTTTGTTTAATGGAAAATGGTTTAAACATTTATCTTTGCATTTATTTATCCCAAATATAGACTCTTAGCGTTCATTAGACACCCAGTTTGGTATGCTCCTATAAACTTCCCATGGGTCCTTTTACATGGAAATGACCTGTAACAACAAATTGATCCAACTTGAAGGGGCAATCAGCAGTTGCTACATCCATTTTTGGACTTATACATTATTGACATGTAGGCCTACCCATGATTCATGAAGAATATATATTATAAATGCCTCATGAGCTTATTTCAACCGTTGTACCCCATTAGAACCCAAAATAGAAGCTAGTTTTACTCCAATGTTTGTAAACAAAGAAAATGTAAACAAACTAGATGGTTCTCAGAACATGATTAAAACTATAGTTCTGATATCATGGATGGTCAGTCCTTGCGTCCATAGCGCCGTCTATGAATTTGAGTGATTACATTTCTCCAGCCCCATCCCTCAGCGTTTTACTGAACCGGGGGTGGGGAGGCTGTTTTATTGTTTCTACTGCTGATTGCTGCTTTAAATGTATCATAAATTAAGCTAATTTAAGTTGGGTCGATTACTGCCTTGGTGAGCTATATTATTTAGGTAAAGTCAACCTTAACAAAACTGTTACAGACCTCTGCATATAAATGGTTTATTTATATAGTCAAGTTGTTTTTGACCTTTTCAAATGTTCTCTCTTTGTGTTCCTTTGAAACAGCATGAATATACACTGCTCAAAAAAATAAAGGGAACACTTAAACAACACAATGTAACTCCAAGTCAATCACACTTCTGTGAAATCAAACTGTCCACTTAGGAAGCAACACTGATTGACAATACATTTCACATGCTGTTGTGCAAATGGAATAGACAAAAGGTGGAAATTATAGGCAATTAGCAAGACACCCCCAAAAAAGGAGTGATTCTGCAGGTGGTGACCACAGACCACTTCTCAGTTCCTATGCTTCCTGGCTGATGTTTTGGTCACTTTTGAATGCTGGCGGTGCTCTCACTCTAGTGGTAGCATGAGACGGAGTCTACAACCCACACAAGTGGCTCAGGTAGTGCAGTTCATCCAGGATGGCACATCAATGCGAGCTGTGGTAAAAAGGTTTGCTGTGTCTGTCAGCGTAGTGTCCAGAGCATGGAGGCGCTACCAGGAGACAGGCCAGTACATCAGGAGACGTGGAGGAGGCCGTAGGAGGGCAACAACCCAGCAGCAGGACCGCTACCTCCGCCTTTGTGCAAGGAGGTGCACTGCCAGCGCCCTGCAAAATGACCTCCAGCAGGCCACAAATGTGCATGTGTCTGCTCAAACGGTCAGAAACAGACTCCATGAGGGTGGTATGAGGGCCCGACGTCCACAGGTGGAGGTTGTGCTTACAGCCCAACACCGTGCAGGACGTTTGGCATTTGCCAGAGAACACCAAGATTGGCAAATTCGCCACTGGCGCCCTGTGCTCTTCACAGATGAAAGCAGGTTCACACGCACATGTGACAGACGTGAGAGTCTGGAGACGCCGTGGAGAACGTTCTGCTGCCTGCAACATCCTCCAGCATGACCGGTTTGGCGATGGGTCAGTCATGGTGTGGGGTGGCATTTCTTTGTGGGGCCGCACAGCCCTCCATGTGCTCGCCAGAGGTAGCCTGACTGCCATTAGGTACCGAGATGAGATCCTCAGACCCCTTGTGAGACCATATGCTGACACATGCACATTTGTGGCCTGCTGGAGGTCATTTTGCAGGGCTCTGGCAGTGCACCTCCTTGCACAAAGGCGGAGGTAGCGGTCCTGCTGCTGGGTTGTTGCCCTCCTACGGCCTCCTCCACGTCTCCTGATGTACTGGCCTGTCTCCTGGTAGCGCCTCCATGCTCTGGACACTACGCTGACAGACACAGCAAACCTTTTTGCCACAGCTCGCATTGATGTGCTATCCTGGATGAACTGCACTACCTGAGCCACTTGTGTGGGTTGTAGATTCCGTCTCATGCTACCACTAGAGTGAGAGCACCGCCAGTATTCAAAAGTGACCAAAACATCAGCCAGGAAGCATAGGAACTGAGAAGTGGTCTGTGGTCACCACCTGCAGAATCACTCCTTTTTTGGGGGTGTCTTGCTAATTGCCTATAATTTCCACCTTTTGTCTATTCCATTTGCACAACAGCATGTGAAATGTATTGTCAATCAGTGTTGCTTCCTAAGTGGACAGTTTGATTTCACAGAAGTGTGATTGACTTGGAGTTACATTGTGTTGTTTAAGTGTTCCCTTTATTTTTTTGAGCAGTGTATGTTGATACATAACATGCATATAACAACATGTATGAGGACTTTCCTGTGGGTTCACCCAACAGAGGTCCTTCCCTTTGTCCTTGGTGCAATGGATAACTTAATATCCACTGAATAATGTAATATAACTCTTCTTAACATAATAGCTTTTCAGTAGTAACAAAATAAAGACAGATATTACATTATCAATTGCTTGATAGATGTACACCTGACTGTAACTATCCCTCTACCTTAGGTGATCTACAGCTACGGTAATTCCTTTTCCTTAGTTGTTGTGCGTTATACCATCAGTTTAATTTATTCCACTTCGCTCTCTTATTGTTACACCTCCCTCAGAGAGGTGCAAGATCTGAAGCTTTCCCTGTTACTTTTGGGCAGAGGGGCCATTTGTACTTGTTAAAGGGACACACTTGAAAAATGTGATGTCCTCAAAGCATTATTCAGGAGGTGGATTTAGCACCAACCTTCAGATATTTAATGAAACTCAAAGGTTTTTTATTTCCAGGCTATTTATAATTCAAGACCAAGCTTATCTTAGATTGCACATACAGTGCCATCAATCTCATCTTTATTTATTTTTGGTCCTCAGAAGAACTTGAAGTTGGTAAGTTTTCTTTTCAAATCAATCTATCTTACACAGTTTTGGTGTCTTATCAGTGTTTTACACATTCTCCACACTACTGTAAGGTAAGTCCTCTGTGTGTGAACTGTCTATATGTAGAAGGTAAACAGAGTTATTACACCCACTATGCATCAAGAGTCTGTTTAGGGAAATCCATCCAATCCTTTCACCCTGGTGCCTTCGTTAGTGTTCAGCATGAGTCTCTGCACCCACATCAGTCTACCAGAGACATGACCTGCTCTTTAACAAGTACCAAGCCGTTAGATGTCAGGAACGCCTGTACTCCACAACTATCCTGACTAAACTACAAGGAAAGATCCTCTTACTAAAGTACAGATGAGAAATGATATAGTATATAGTTATACTCTGGTTCTTTTTTGTCTGCACAATATGCCAAGTTTGATAAGAAATCCTCCTCTTCGTTATACATCATTACTACATTACTACTGTACTAGTGTCTGAAAGAATGGGAAAGTAAGGTGTGGTCGGCAAAGCTTCTATTGAAACAGAGTAATATTTCCAATCTAACTCAGTACTGGCACCTTTCTGAGCACTTATGTATAACAGTGTATAACTCAACTTTTTTATTACACGGTTTAATATTTATACAATCTAATTTCCCCTGCCCTATTATTTTCCATTACAAGCTGGTGAGCGATGGCAGTTCTTCATAGAACAGCTGTGCTCATAACAGACAATGAGTCTCTTGAGGCACACTGAATATTAACTCTCTCTCTCCACAAGGATGAGCAGTTTCTGTTGCAGATCTCTGCATCATTTCATAGGTAACAATGTTTGTGCGGGCATGCGTTATGTCCATGATGTAAGGTTATGGTAAATGCACTGTGGTAGACCAGCCTTGCGGGTGGTAGGTAGAGAACTCTGTGCTGAGTGCTCTCTGGGGCTTGATGAAGGAATACTGTAGGTTACTGAACCCTCTAGTACAGAACAGATATGCAGGCTGTCTGTTAATCACTTCTGGGAGCCAAATATAGATTAAAGCATGCCTTTCTGCTTTGGTTTTTAGTGAATGCAATTAGCTTGTTACAAATGTGACCGACCCAAGAAGCTCATTTAAATTATACAACTTCCATGAAAACATCAAGAAATCGCTGATTGTCAGGCCCTGTCGGTTTGGATCACCACTTGAAGCTTTATACTGAAAGAAAGACAAATCTGGTTTGTTGCGGGCATACACTGTAGACACCTTTCTTTCTGGGATAGCTGTATACAGATGCACTATATTACTTTGATCACTCTGTCATCTCAAATGTATAGGTGTATTCAAAGTTTAAAAAGGCTTCTAAAGTTTGTAATTTCCACTTTAACATTTCTGATGTGATTTGCCCTCATGAAAAATCTATCAACCCCTATAAAAATTACCATTAATTATAATTCACATAAATGTCACGTTCTGACCTTAGTTCCTTTGTTATGTCTTTATTTTAGTTTGGTCAGGGCGTGAGTTGGGGTGGGCATTCTATGTTGTTTGTCTATGTTTTGTTCTATGGTTATATTTCTATGTGTTTGGCCTAGTATGGTTCCCAATCAGAGGCAGGTGTCAGTCGTTGTCTCTGATTGGGAGCCATATTTACGTAGCCTGTTTTCCTTTATGTTTTGTGGGTGGTTGTTTTCCTGTGTCTGTCACCATATGGGACTGTTTCATTTTCGTTTTGTATCATTCACGTTGTTATTTTTGTATTCTTAGTGTCCAGTTATTAAATTGAATATGGACACTTACCACGCTGCGTTTTGGTCCTCACCTCATTCCAACGACGAGCATTACAATAAAATATTTCTTGTTGCTGCAGGGTAATTTTCCTGCTGTGAGAAACTGGCCAAATTAAGATGGCACATTTTATACGTGCTAAAGTGTACAGGGGACAGGCTTTTCCAACGCCTGTGCTGTATATAGGCTAAATCCATGGCTGAGGTCAACAGTCAAACGCTCCAGCTGTTCCTCTATACTGGAATTGAATTTTCAGCAACTACAAAGGGAATAGAAAAAATCTTGTTGCATGATTTGATCATCAGCACAGACATCTCTGGCCACAGCAGCGGCTTACAGATACTTGGCTTGCCCCGAAACAAGACTGTCTGTTCATGAAACATGAGGCTTTCTTCTCTGCATAGGTTCTCCAATGGTTAGAGACAACATTAGTCAAACTATTCCAGGATAAGTAGTAAAAAATCAACTCTTAGAGAAAAAAAAGGTGCTATCTAGAACCTTAAAGGGGTATTGGCTGTTCCCCATAGGAGAACCCTTTGATGAATCCTTTTTGGTTGGAAGTTGAAAACCCTTTTGGTTCCAGGTACAACCCTTTTGGGTTCCATGTAGAACCCTTTTCTACAGAGGGTTCTACATGGAACCCAAAAGGGTTATCCTATGTGGACAGTCGAAGAACCCTTTTGGAACACTTTTTTCTAAGAGTGTAGCATTGCATGAGCTCTGAGTGTTATCTCTCTTAATGTGCTGCGGTATAACCCTTTCCTTTGAGGGCATGGTAATCTGCAGCTCTAAAATAGGAGGAGGAATCATCATCCACTTAATTAGGCCCCTGACATTTTCCTGTCTTTTTCTTGTATACAGTAATAAACTAATTTCACTATGGGTCTCTGAAAATATGTGACTTGTCGACATTTGCATTACCATTTTCAATATTACAGGCATCTAATTAGTTAAAAGACTCTAGATAACTGATACCAAAGTACCATGACTACCATGGTAAAATAGTTGTAAATCATCTTCCATTACGTTCTGAGAGAGAGTTGACTGTAATGGCAGTGAATACACTCACTTTGGGCAAATTACTATTACAGGCCAACTTTCCACTGCATGCTCAACATCTATCATTTTGGCCTAATGTTTTAATCCCTGATGGAGAAACGCTGTCTTTTCAGCACACATCTCTGCCTCATATTCCTGAATCTGAATGCCCATCCATACTGACCTTCCCTTCAAGTGGGTATGTGACTGACTGGCACCCTGCCAGCTGCCATGTACCAGTCGTCAGTCTTTTTCACAGGGACTAGAACAATGGAGCTTTTAAAGCGGCAGCCATTTTGAGCAGGCTTGGGGCTTCCTGCAAAGTCAGTCCAGGCTCTAGGTAGTGGGGCACAATGAGTTCAAATCAAATTGTATTTGTCACATACACATGGTTAGCAGATGTTAATGCGAGCGTAGCGAAATGCTTGTGCTTCTAGTTCCGACAATGCAGTAATAACCAACGAGTAATCTAACAATTCCACAACTACTACCTTATACACACAAGTGTAAAGGGATAAAGAATATGTACATAAAGATATATGAATGAGTGATGGTACAGAACAGCATAGGCAAGATGCAGTAGATGGTATCGAGTACAGTATATACATATGAGATGAGTAATGTAGGGTATGTAAACATAAAAGTGCATAGTTTAAAGTGGCTAGTGATACATGTATTACATAAAGATGGCAAGATGCAGTAGATGATAGAGTACAGTATATACATATACATTATATTAAGTGGCATTGTTTAAAGTGGCTAGTGATACATTTTTGATAAGTTTCCATTATTAAAGTGAGCTGGAGTTGAGTCAGTATGTTGGCAGCAGCCACTCGATGTTAGTGGTGGCTGTTTAACAGTCTGATGGCCTTGAGATAGAAGCTGTTTTTCAGTCTCTCGGTCCCTGCTTTGATGCACCTGTACTGACTTCGCCTTCTGGATGATAGCGGGGTGAACAGGCAGTGGCTCGGGTGGTTGTTGTCCTTGATGATCTTTATGGCCTTCCTGTGACATCGGGTGGTGTAGGTGTCCTGGAGGGCAGGTAGTTTGCCCCCAGTGATGCGTTGTGGAGACCTCACTACCCTCTGGAGAGCCTTACGGTTGTGGGCGGAGCAGTTGCCGTACCAGGCGGTGATACAGCCCGACAGGATGCTCTCGATTGTGCATCTGTAGAAGTTTGTGAGTGCTTTTGGTGACAAGCCGAATTTCTTCAGCCTCCTGAGGTTGAAGAGGCGCTGCTGCGCCTTCTTCACAACGCTGTCTGTGTGGGTGGACCAATTCAGTTTGTCCGTGATGTATACACCGAGGAACTTAAAACTTACTACCCACTCCACTACTGTTGTTACCTACCCTCACCACCTGGGGGCGGCCCGTCAGGAAGTCCAGTACCCAGTTGCACAGGGCGGGGTCGAGACCCAGGGTCTCGAGCTTGATGATGAGTTTAGAGGGTACTATGGTGTTAAATGCTGAGCTGTAGTCGATGAACACCATTCTCACATAGGTATTCCTCTTGTCCAGATGGGTTAGGGCAGTGTGCAGTGTGGTTGCGATTGCGTCGTCTGTGGACCTATTGGGGCGGTAAGCAAATTGGAGTGGGTCTAGGGTGTCAGGTAGGGTGGAGGTGATATGGTCCTTGACTAGTCTCTCAAAGCACTTCATGATGATGGAAATGAGTGCTACGGGGCGGTAGTCGTTTAGCTCAGTTACCTTAGCTTTCTTGGGAACAGGAACAATGGTGGCCCTCTTGAAGCATGTGGGAACAGCAGACTGGGATAAGGATTGATTAAATATGTCCGTAAACACACCAGCCAGCTGGTCTGCGCATGCTCTGAGGACGCGGCTGGGGATGCCGTCTGGGCCTGTAGCCTTGCGAGGGTTAACACGTTTAATTGCAACTCTACTTTGTCTCTATACTGACGCTTAGCTTGTTTGATTGCCTTGCGGAGGGAATAGCTACACTGTTTGTATTCGGTCATGTTTCCGGTCACCTTGCCCTGGTTAAAAGCAGTGGTTCGTGCTTTCAGTTTCGCGCTAATGCTGCCATCAATCCACGGATTCTGGTTTGGGAATGTTTTAATAGTTGTTGTGGGTACGACATCACCGATGCGCTTTCTAATGAACTCGCTCACCGAATCAGCGTATTCGTCAATGTTGTTGTTGGACGCAATGCGGAACATATCCCAATCCACGTGATCGAAGCAGTCTTGAAGCGTGGAATCAGATTGGTCGGACCAGCGTTGAACAGACCTGAGCGCGGGAGCTTCTTGTTTTAGTTTCTGTCTGTAGGCTGGAAGCAACAAAATGGAGTTGTCTGTTCCCTCAATCAGTCAAGCAATCAAATATATTTTATAAAGCCCTTTTTACATCAGCAGTTGTCTCAAAGTGCTTTACAGATACCCATCTTAAAACCCCAAAGAGCAAGCAATGCGTAGGCTTAAGCACAGTACCTAGAAAAACCAAGGAAGAAACCTATTGTGTACCTGTTTCCTTAGGAGTAGCCTATTGTATTCAGAGATCGGAGTCACTATTCCTCTATACTTATATTCATATTACTGGTCATTTGTATGTGTAGGTAGGTGTAAAGTGACTATGCATAGATAGTAAACAGCGAGTAGCAGCAGTGTAGAAACAAAGGGGGTGAATGTAAATAGTTTGGGTGGCCATTTTGATTAATTGTTCAGCAGTCTTATAGCTTGGGAGTAGAAGCTGTTAAGGAGCCTTATGGACCTAGACTTGGTGCTCCGTTACTGCTTGCCGTGCTGTAGCAGAGAGAACAGTTTATGACTTGGGTGACTGGAGTCTTTGACAATTTTTTGGGCCTTCCTCTTACACCGCCTAGTATATAGGTCATGGATGGCAGGAAGCTTGGCCCCAGTGATATACTGGGCCGTACGCACTACCCTCTGTAGCGCGTTACGGTCGGATGCCGAGCAGTTGCCATACCAGGCAGTGATGCAACCGGGCAGGATGCTCTCGATGGTGTAGCTGTAGAACTTTTTTACCACCTGCAGGCGGCCTGTCAGGAATGCCAGGATCCAGTTGCAGAGGGGGGTGTCCTTAGCTTAGTATTGAGCTTTGTGGACACTATGGTGTTGAACGCTGCGCTGTAGTCAATGAACAGCATTCTCACATAGGTGTTCCTTTTGTCCAGGTGGGAAAGGGCAGTGGGGAGTGCCATTGAGATTGTGATTACTGTTTTCTTGCTCAGTCTTACCGAAGAGGACGTGTTCACATAGGAGGGCATGGCTGTTTTTCAGCTAGGGAGAATATCTCCGATAACTGAAGGACTGTTGACTCTGGACCCCATTCATGAGTCTGATAACTGGCAACGTTTCAAGTGCACACTAGCACTATGACCCCTCCCAACAACACAAACATAATTCAAACATATGTCCTCATGTGTGAGAGAGGTCTTATTTACCTATAATTGTTTTTCAAGTTTTCTTTTCAGTAATGAACTCCGTGTAGCTGACCATATAATGGCCTTTTGTGTTCAATAGTAATTATGCACCATACTCCAAGATGGCATAGCAGTTCAGACGTTCTTTTTTTGTCCTCGTCTTGTCGTGTCCTGTATATATATATATTTACACCTTTCTTCGCATATCTTTATATATTTTATTATCCAAGAACTCAACTACAAAAGCTTTCCTGCAACCCGCCTCACAAATTACAAAAAAAAGTATTATTTACCTCAAATCTGAAAATCCACAGTGGAAGCTAGCCAGAGGCTAGCCAGAGGCTAACCAGAAGCTAACTAGAAGCTAGCCAGTAGCTGATCTGAAGCTGCCTAGAAGTTAGCCGGTTTGCTGGCTAGCGTTGGTGTTTCAGCTGCCCACGTTTGTGGTCTTCAGCTATTCCTTTAGCTCGATAATCTATCGGCACTTTTGTGCAACGCGACTCGGACCGGAGCATACCGGGACTATTTTTCTCAGTGTCCCCGGATTTCAGCCGCAGGCTCTGGACGTTTGCACCTTGATTTCACAGCTAGCTAGCTGCAAACCGTGTGACTATTGGCTTACGTCGATCCCGGAGCAAACTTAAATTATTCCGGAGCTAGCCAGCTGAGGAGTTCCATCAGCCACTCCTGGGCTACAGTCACCTATCCGGACCCGTTTTTTTTATTTTTTATTTTTATATTTAAAAAAAAAAAAAAAAAAAAATTGTTGCTGCAGATGCGGAGCCCCATCGGGCCTTCACGACTGACTGCCGACATTATCTGCCCGAGGGAGTTATCCAACTGGCACCTCCGTCGCAACGTTACCTGAACGCTCATCTGGGGCCCGCTAATCGTTAGCTGTCTTATCGGCTGCTATCTGAATAAGTATATCGGACAATTGTTCTTGGGTCACTATAACTATTTTGCCAATTGGATTGATCCCCTCTACCACACGGAACCCCACTAATCTACCGACGGAAACGCACGAGGTGTCTAAAAATAGACTTCCATCCTATGCTATCTTGCTACTGATAGCCATTCTACCCGGCCAGCTGTCTGGATCGCCGTGACCCCAACCAACCTCTACTCACTGGACCCTTATGATCACTCGATTAAGCATGCCTCTCCTTAATGTAAATATGCCTTGTCCATTGCTGTTCTGGTTAGTGTTTATTGGCTTATTTCACTGTAGAGCCTCTAGCCCTGTTCACTATACCATATCCAACCTCTCAGTTCCACCACCCACATATGCGATGACATCACCTGGTTTCAATGATGTTTCTAGAGACAATATCTCTCTCATCATCACTCAATACCTAGGTTTACCTCCACTGTATTCACATCCTGCCATACCTTTGTCTGTACATTATTCCTTGAAGCTATTTTATCGCCCCCAGAAACTTCCTTTTACTCTCTGTTCTAGTCGTTCTAGACGACCAATTCTCATAGCTTTTAGCCGTACCCTTATCCTACTCCTCCTCTGTTCCTCTGGTGATGTAGAGGTGAACCCAGGCCCTGCAGTACCTAGCTCCACTCCTATTCCCCAGGCGCTCTCTTTTGATGACTTCTGTAACCGTAATAGCCTTGGTTTCATGCATGTTAACATTAGAAGCCTCCTCCCTAAGTTTGTTTTGTTCACTGCTTTAGCACACTCTGCCAACCCGGATGTTTTAGCCGTGTCTGAATCCTGGCTTAGGAAGACCACCAAAAATTCTGACATTTTCATCCCTAATTACAATATTTTCAGACAAGATAGAACGGCCAAAGGGGGCGGTGTTGCAATCTACTGCAAAGATTGCCTGCAGAGTTCTGTTTTACTATCCAGGTCTGTTCCCAAACAATTTGAACTTCTACTTTTAAAAATCCACCTCTCTAAAAACAAGTCTCTCACCATTGCCGCCTGCTATAGACCACCCTCTGCCCCCAGCTGTGCTCTGGACACCATATGTGAACTGATTGCCCCCCATCTATCTTCAGAGCTCGTGCTGCTAGGCGACCTAAATTGGAACATGCTTAACACCCCAGCCATCCTACAATCTAAGCTTGATGCCCTCAATCTCACACAAATTATCAATGAACCTACCAGGTACCACCCCAATTCCGTAAACACGGGTACCCTCATAGATATCATCCTAACCAACTTGCCCTCCAAATACACCTCTGCTGTTTTCAACCAAGATCTCAGCGATCACTGCCTCATTGCCTGCATCCGTAATGGGTCAGCGGTCAAACGACCTCCACTCATCACTGTCAAACGCTCCCTGAAACACTTCAGCGAGCAGGCCTTTCTAATCGACCTGGCCGAGGTATCCTGGAAGGATATTGATCTTATCCCGTCAGTAGAGGATGCCTGGATATTTTTTTTAAATGCCTTCCTCACCATCTTGAATAAGCATGCCCCATTCAAGAAATTTAGAACCAGGAACAGATATAGCCCTTGGTTCTCTCCTGACCTGACTGCCCTTAACCAACAGAAAAATATCCTATGGCGTTCTGCATTAGCATCGAACAGCCCCCGTGATATGCAACTTTTCAGGGAAGCTAGGAACCAATATACACAGGCAGTTAGAAAAGCCAAGGCTAGCTTTTTCAAGCAGAAATTTGCTTCCTGCAACACAAACTCCAAAAAGTTCTGGGACACTGTAAAGTCCATGGAGAATAAGAACACCTCCTCCCAGCTTCCAACTGCACTGAAGATAGGAAACACTGTCACCACCGACAAATCCACTATAATTGAGAATTTCAATAAGCATTTTTCTACGGCTGGTCATGCTTTCCACCTGGCTACCCCTTCCCCGGTCAACAGCACTGCACCCCCCACAGCAACTCGCCCAAGCCTTTCCCATTTCTCTTTCTCCCAAATACAGTCAGCTGATGTTCTGAAAGAGCTGCAAAATCTGGACCCTTACAAATCAGCCGGGCTAGATAATCTGGACCCTTTCTTTCTAAAACTATCTGCTGAAATTGTTGCCACCCCTATTACTAGCCTCTTCAACCTCTCTTTCGTGTCGTCTGAGATTCCCAAAGATTGGAAAGCAGCTGCGGTTATCCCCCTCTTCAAAGGGGGGGACACTCTTGACCCAAACAGCTACAGACCCATATCTATCCTACCCTGCCTTTCTAAGGTCTTCGAAAGCCAAGTTAACAAACAGATTACCGACCATTTTGAATCCCACCATACCTTCTCCGCTATGCAATCTGGTTTCAGAGCTGGTCATGGGTGCACCTCAGCCACGCTCAAGGTCATAAACGATATCGTAACCGCCATCGATAGGAAACAATACTGTGCAGCTGTATTCATTGACCTGGCCAAGGCTTTTGACTCTGTCAATCACCGTATTCTTATCGGCAGACTCGACAGCCTTGGTTTCTCTAATGATTGCCTCGCCTGGTTCACCAACTACTTCTCTGATAGAGTTCAGTGTGTCAAATCGGAGGGTCTGTTGTCCGGGCCTCTGGCAGTCTCTATGGGGGTGCCACAGGGTTCAATTCTTGGACCGACTCTCTTCTCTGTATACATCAATGATGTCGCTCTTGTTGCTGGTGAGTCTCTGATCCACCTCTACACAGATGACACTATTCTGTATACTTCTGGCCCTTCTTTTGACACTGTGTTAACAACCCTCCAGGCGAGCTTCAATGCCATACAACTCTCCTTCCGTGGCCTCCAATTGCTCTTAAATACAAGTAAAACTAAATGCATGCTCTTCAACCGATCGCTGCCTGCACCTGCCCGCCTGTCCAACATCACTACTCTAGACGGCTTTGACTTAGAATATGTGGACAACTACAAATACCTAGGTGTCTGGTTAGACTGTAAACTCTCCTTCCAGACTCACATCAAACATCTCCAATCCAAAGTTAAATCTAGAATTAGCTTCCTATTCCGCAACAAAGCATCCTTCACTCATGCTGCCAAACATACCCTTGTAAAACTGACCATCCTACCAATCCTCGACTTCGGTGATGTCATTTACAAAATAGCCTCCAATACCCTACTCAATAAATTGGATGCAGTCTACCACAGTGCCATCCGTTTTGTCACCAAAGCCCCTTACACTACCCACCACTGCGACCTCTACACTCTCGTTGGCTGGCCCTCGCTTCATACTCGTCGCCAAACCCACTGGCTCCAGGTCATCTACAAGACCCTGCTAGGTAAAGTCCCCCCTTATCTCAGCTCGCTGGTCACCATAGCAGCACCTACCTGTGGCACGCGCTCCAGCAGGTATATCTCTCTGGTCACCCCCAAAACCAATTCCTCCTTTGGCCGCCTCTCCTTCCAGTTCTCTGCTGCCAATGACTGGAACAAACTACAAAAATCTCTGAAACTGGAAACACTTATCTCCCTCACTAGCTTTAAGCACCAGCTGTCAGAGCAGCTCATAGATTACTGCACCTGTACATAGCCCATCTATAATTTAGCCCAAACAACTACCTCTTTACCTACTGTATTCATTTATTTATTTTTGCTCCTTTGCACCCCATTATCTCTATCTCTACTTTGCACTTTCTTCCACTGCAAACCAACCATTCCAGTGTTTTTTTTTACTTGCTATATTGTATTTACTTCGCCACCATGGCCTTTTTATATTTTTATTTATTTTTATATATATTTTGTTTGCCTTCACCTCCCTTATCTCACCTCACTTGCTCGCATTGTATATAGACTTATTTGTCACTGTATTATTGACTGTATGTTTGTTTTACTCCATGTGTAACTATGTGTTGTTGTATGTATCGAACTGCTTTGCTTTATCTTGGCCAGGTCGCAATTGTAAATGAGAACGTGTTCTCAATTTGCCTACCTGGTTAAATAAAGGTGAAATAAAAAATAAAAAAATAAAAATGCTATGGCTCCTGCAGCAGTTAAAGAGATCAGGACATATTTGTTATTGTTTTACTTCCGGAGTAATTAGGTCATGGTTGTATGTCAATAGCCCATTATACAATGTTCCGGTTGGAGTTGTGATTTACCACTACACAAAGTGCATTGGGTATACTTTTTAATGTACACAGATAAAATGTGTATACTGTACATGAGGGAATATTTCAATAGATATTATATGATGTTATGATGAGAACTTTGCTTTTACCGTCAGGGCACCCAAGTATGTAAGAACAAGACAAACCGAATCCAAGCAATAAAATATTGTATTAAGTGTCCAGCTCATTGGGGAGATTATAGCATGAGTTTTCTGTGTACAGTGGTTTGCAAAAGTATTCACCCCCCTTGGCTTTTTTACTATTTTGTTGCCTTTATTGTATCATTTGATTTACACAACATGCCTACCACTTTGAAGATGTAAAATATTTTTTCTTGTGAAACAAACAAGAAATAAGACAAAAAAATCTGAAAACTTGAGCGTGCATAACTTGACTTTGGCGATGTCATTTACAAAATAGCCTCCAACACTCTACTCAGCAAATTGAATGTAGTCTATCACAGTGCCATCCGTTTTGTCACCAAAGCCCCATATACTACCCACCACTGCGACCTGTATGCTCTCGTTGGCTGGTCCTCGCTACATATTTGTCGCCAAACCCACTGGCTCCAGGTCATCTATAAGTCTTTGCTAGGTAAAACCCCGCCTTATTTCAGCTCACTGGTCACCATAGCAGCACCCACCCGTAGCACGCGCTCCAGCAGGTATATTTCACTGGTCATCCCCAAAGCCAACACCTACTTTGGCCGCCTTTCCTTCCAGTTCTCTGCTGCCAATGACTGGAACGAATTGCAAAAATCACTGATGTTGGAGACTTATATCTCCCTCAATAACTTTAAGCATCAGCTATCTGAGCAGCTTACCGATCGCTGCAGCTGTACACAGCCCATCTGTAAATAGTCCATCCAACCAACCATATACTTACCTCATCCACATTTGTTTTTGTTTTTCTGCCCTTTTGCACACCAGTATTTCTACTTGCACATCCTCATCTGCACATATATCACTCCTATGTAAATTGTAATTACTTTGCCACTATTGGCCTATGTATTGCCTTACCTCCTTACTTAATTTGCACACACTGTATACAGATTTCTCTATTGTGTTATTGATTGTACGATTGTTTATCCCATGTGTAACTCTGTTTTTGTCGCACTGCTTTGCTTTATCTTGGCCAGGTCGTAGTTGTAAATGAGAACTTGTTCTCAACTGGCCTACTTGGTTAAATAAAGGTGAAATAAAAAAAATATTGTAGAGCCCCCTTTTGCAGCAATTACAGCTACAAGTCTCTTGGGGTATGTCTCTATAAGTTTGGCACATCTAGCCACTGGGATTTTTGCCCATTCTTCAAGGCAAAACTGCTCAAGCTCCTTCAAGTTGAATGGGTTCCGCTGGTGTACAGCAATCTTTAAGTCATACCACAGATTCTCAATTTGATTGAGGTCCGGGCTTTGACTAGGCCATTCCAAGACATTTAAATGTTTCCCCTTAAACCACTCGAGTGTTGCTTTAGCAGTATGCTTAGGGTCATTGTCCTGCTGGAAGGTGAACCTCCGTCTCAGTCTCAAATCTTTTGAAGACTGAAACTGGTTTCCCTCAAGAATTTCCCTGTATTTAGCATCATCCATCAGTCCTTGAATTCTGACCAGTTTCCCAGTCCCTGCTGATGAAAAACATCCCCACAGCATGATGCTGCCACCACCATGCTTTACTGTGGGGAATGTGTTCTCGGGGTAATGAGAGTTGTTGGTTTTGCGCCAGACATAGCGTTTTCCTTGTTGGGCAAAAAGCTACATTTTAGTCTCATCTGACCAGAGTACCTTCTTCCATATGTTTGGGGAGTCTCCCACATGCCTTTTGGCGAACATCAAACGTGTTTGCTTTTTTTTTCTTAAGCAATGTTTTTTTTCTGGACACTCTTCCGTTAACCCCAGCTCTGTGGAGTGTACGGCTTAAAGTGGTCCTATGGACAGATACTCCAATCTCTGCTGTGGAGCTTTGCAGCTCCTTCAGGGTTATCTTTGGTTTCTTAGTTGCCTCTCTGATTAATTCCCTTCTTGTCTGGTCTGTGAGTTTTGGTGGCCCCCTTTTTAATAATGGATTTAATGTTCCCGACGTCCACAGGTGGGAGTTGTGCTTACAGCCCAACACCGTGCAGGATGTTTGGCATTTGCCAGAGAACACCAAGATTGTCAAATTCGCCACTGGTGCCCTGTGCTCTTCACAGATGAAAGCAGGTTCACACTGAGCACATGAGCACATGTGACAGACGTGACAGAGTCTGGAGACGCCGTGGAGAACGTTCTGCTGCCTGCAACATCCTCCAGCATGACCGGTTTGGCGGTGGGTCAGTCATGGTGTGGGGTGGCATTTCTTTGGGGGGCCGCACAGCCCTCCATGTGCTCGCCAGAGGTAGCCTGACTGCCATTAGGTACCGAGATGAGATCCTCAGACCCCTTGTGAGACCATATGCTGACACATGCACATTTGTGGCCTGCTGGAGGTCATTTTGCAGGGCTCTGGCAGTGCTCCTCCGCCCACAAAGGCGGAGGTAGCAGTCCTGCTGCTGGGTTGTTGCCCTCCTACGGCCTCCTCCACGTCTCCTGATGTACTGGCCTGTCTCCTGGTAGCGCCTTCATGCTCTGGACACTACGCTGACAGACACAGCAAACCTTCTTGCCACAGCTCGCATTGATGTGCCATCCTGGATGAGCTGCACTACCTGAGCCACTTGTGTGGGTTGTAGACTCCGTCTCATGCTACCACTAGAGTGAAAGCACCGCCAGCATTCAAAAGTGACCAAAACATCAGCCAGGAAGCATAGGAACTGAGAAGTGGTCTGTGGTCACCACCTGCAGAACCACTCCTTTATTGGGGGTGTCTTGCTAATTGCCTATAATTTCCACCTTTTGTCTATTCCATTTGCACAACAGCATGTGAAATGTATTGTCAATCAGTGTTGCTTCCTAAGTGGACAGTTTGATTTCACAGAAGTGTGATTGACTTGGAGTTACATTGTGTTGTTTAAGTGTTCCCTTTATTTTTTTGAGCAGTGTATATATTGAGATCATGTGACACTTAGATTGCACACAGGTGGATTTATTTAACTAATTATGTGACTTCTGAAGGTAATTGGTTGCACCAGATCTTATTTAGGGGCTTCATAGCAAAGGGGGTGAATACATACTTTTCAGTTTTTTATTTAGTAGAATTTTTTGAAACATGTTATTTTTTTCTTTTTTTTTACTTCACCAATTTGGACTATTTTATTTTGTGTATGTCCATTACATGAAATCCAAATAAAAATTAATTTAAATTACTGGTCGTAATGCAACAAAATAGGAAAAACACCAAGGGGGATGAATACTTTTGCAAGGCACTGTATATCTGAAGATAATGTCACTGGAGTATAATGATTATCCAAAATGTTCTCATTATAACCAAGTGAGTACCCCACTGAGATAAGCAATCAGACAGAACACAATATAAACACCCTTCAGTATGGGACTAGATTAGTCTCTAATTATTATGTCATTACTGTGTAATACCATAGTAACAAATTAATTATAGCAACCACATTCGTTTCCTGCTTTCCTTTGATTGTTATGTTTGGGTGGATCAGTAACTGAATGTTAGTCTTATCATAAGTTCAAGTTCCCCCATGGCAATATGATAAACATGATTAGCTTGATAGAGGAAAAGAGAAGGACATTTGAAATTCTGAGCAACAATGTATAATTCGCTTTTGAATGTATTAATTCTAAATCCACATTTCCCCAGTTCAAAGTTGGCGTATCTTTCTATGGACACGTGGTGTAGATCAAATGGTGCCACTTTTTTGAGGATCATAATTGGCGGAGTGAAAATACTTTAGAGGTCTCACATCATCAGAGTTACATTAAAGATGACCTCGGAATCCGTCAGCCGTATCACAGTAAATGTACTGAGAGCACATAAGATCATTCAGTTGCACAGAAGAGCTGATACACGCTAGGGGTAACATTGCTAATGAACATACTGTCTATATTAGTAACAAAGGGCACAGTGTTCGCCAACATAATATTGTCAACACAGTTTTCACTAGAATATTTAATTTTATAAAATGTAAGTTGCCTTCATTAGGCTACTTTGGTTTATTGGTATAGTCGGATCCCCATTAGCTTTTGCCGAAGCAGCAGCTATTCTTCCTGGGGTCCACAAAACACGAGGAAAACTTACTGTTATTGATGTTGTCCTGCAGTATACGCACAATTCCTTTCTAAAGGACCCAGAGACTAGTAAACCGTGTTGGGGTGACATACTCTATATATATATATTACCATTACAATCTCACAGGGTTGGCCAAGGTCCAAGTGCCCCTTTTGATTTGGACAAGCCCTCCAGAAGTACTTTTTTATAAATTATAGATTTGGAGCCAAATCTAACTGTTTTCAGTAGATCACTGTACCACCAGCCATGGCCTCCCCTGCAAATACTTTGTTCTCCCTTTTCCAATTATTATCCTTACAAATAAGGGTCATATTTTCACCATATGCAGCCATTTGGATCCAGCCCAAATATGCCAAGTTATCAGCAAAAAATGCTTCTTTACTGGGTTCCCTGTTGGCTTCTCTCCCCCATATGGCTGATCCTGACCATGAACAGTATGTAAATGTTTGCGTTGACTTCCTTTGGGAACGTGCTGCTATCATTTATGATTTGCTGTGCAGTGCAATAAAGCAGCCAGGGTGAGGGCAAGGTTTGGGCACTGACCCTCTAGGTGAATAAAGATGTCCAACAATCAATGTGTTGCTCTCTCTTACAGTCTCAGCAGAAATGCATCGTAATCTTTGCGTTGGTGTGCTGTTTCGCCGTGCTGGTGGCCTTGATCTTCTCAGCGGTGGATGTCTGGGGAGAGGATGAAGACGGTATAACAGAGGAGAACTGTAACAAGAACTGCAGGTGAGATATCCTCCAGCCATAACAATCTCTCAATTCCCATAGCCCAGTTTTTCAAAAGTTATCTTTATGGATTTCACCTAGGATCGGATAGGATCAAATGGAAAAAGAGGGAATGAATGAATGGAATGGTAATCCCCATTTAAGTCAATGATCTGTCCTTTCTATTCATTCTACTTCTATGCATTTAATCCTAAATCCAGATAACGTTACACTGTCTATACACTGTCAATCAAGTACACTATATATACAAAAGTATGTAGACACCCCTTCAAAATAGTGGATTCGGCTATGTCAGTCACACCCATTGCTGACGGGTGTATAAAATCAAGCACACAGCCATGTGATCTCCATAGACAAACATTGGCAGTAGAATGGCCTTACTGAAGAGCTCAGTGACTTTCAAAGTGGCAATGTCATAGGATGCCAACAAATCAAGTTTGTCAAATTTCTGCCCTGCTAGAGGTGCCCTGTAAGTGCTGTTATTGTGAAGTGTCTAGGAGCAACAACGGCTCAGCTGCGATGTGGTAGGCCACACAAGTTCACAGATCTGGACCGCAGAGTGCTGAAGTGCATAGCGCGTAAAAATCATCTGTCCTCGGCTGCAATACCAACTACCGAGTTCCAAACGACCTCTGGAAGCAACATAAGCACAATAACTGTTCGTTGGGAGCTTCAGGAAATGGGTTTCCATGGCCGAGCAGCCGCACACCAGCCTAAGATCACCATGCACCATGCCAAGCATCGGCTGGAGCAGTGGAAACGCATTCTCTGGAGTGATGACAGCAAATGCTCTGGCAAACAAATAAACAAAACACCATCCAACCTGGAACTGAGTGAGTAATGCTTAGTCTGAAGCATTTTTTTTACTTTCAAAAGTCAAGAAGAAAAATATATTACAATGATATATTTTACTTTATAAGGACTGAATGCTAAGGCTACAAAGCTTGCTAGGACAAAGAGCTACAACTTCAATTAGCACTGACGTGTGAAGCGAGATGTGTCGATGCCTTTGAGCCCAACAAATGGCCGGCCCACCCAAATCCAGAGGCCTCGAAGCCCCCTCCTGCTGTTCAGGGCCGTCCACTGGCATTTTCTACAAGAAATCTGCTTCCAGAAATAAAAGCTTCTCCCAAGTGGGTGTGACACTTACTCCATTTGCCTGCTGCACTGCTGCTTGGATTCCACCTGGCGATCTGTTCACCGTCTGCCCTGGTTGTCTCCCCCTCTGGTACAAGTACCCCCCCCCTCAAAGCTTTCACTTGCCTCCAGCACACAGGCACTGTTGGGGCGAGTGACTCAGAACTTACTTGGCTCGCCCCAAGTCGTTAAATCTTTTTTTTTTATCTTGTGCATCTTGCTATTTTGCTATTTGCCTCATGACTCCTGCATGCTTTGTTGACTACAAACTTTCTTTACCCAACCATGGGACAGATTGTTTGTTCCCACACTCGAGACTCTGACTATTGGTTACACAGACTTTTGGACTCCCATCCCATTCTAACCACCTCTCGCCGGCTTTGTATTAATTTTACCTGATGAAATTGCTGTACAATATGATCTTGTTGTCATCTGATGCACATTCAGATGTCGTAAATCAGCACTGCAGAGCTCTCCCTGATTGTATTACTGTTGATGATATCTGGAAATGTGCATGTACACCCAGGCCCATCTACTGTTGCTAGCCACAATTCTCACTTGTGCTCTGATATCTGCTTCACTGATTTCTGCTCTCGTAAAAGCCTGGGTTTTCTGCACGTTAACACTAGAAGCTTATTACCTAAAATGGATCAATTGGAAGTGTGGGTTCACAGCTCCAATCCAGATGTGTTGGTCATTACTGAGACGTGGTTAAGGAAGATTGTTTTGAATACTGATGTTAACCTTTCTGGTTATAACCTTTTTCGGCAAGACAGATCTTCCAAAGGTGGGGGAGTGGCAATCTTTACCAAGGATCACCTTCAGTGCTTGGTTGTCTCCCCCAAGTCTGTCCCCAAACAATTTGATTTGCTGGTTTTAAGTATTAAACTTTCAAATAGCTCTTTGTTGACTGTTGCTGGGTGCTATCGTCCTTCTTCAGCACCGGCCTGTACCCTACCTGCCCTAAGCTCTCTCCTGGCTCCTTACACGAAGTCTGAATTTGTACTGTTAGGTTACCAAAACTGGGACATGCTTAATCCACCTGACCAAGTCCTAAAGCAATGGGACTCCCTAAATCTTTCTCAGATTATTACCAATCCCACAAGGTATGACTCCAAACACCCATATTTGTTATCCTCACAAATAATCCTGATAGGTATCAGTCTGGTGTTTTCTGTAATGACCTTTTAATGACCACTGTTTTACAGCCTGTGTTCGTAATGGCTGCTCAGTGAAATGACCTGTCCTGATTTGTCATAGACGCTTGCTAAAAAAACTTTAATGAGCAAGCCTTCCTTCATGAACTGGCCTCTGTAAAATGGTATAGAATCCTCTTGATCCCCTCTGTCAAAGAGGATCAAGCTTCTTTTTTTATATTTTCAGTGGTATTGTCAACAAACACGCCCCCATAACGAAAATGAGAATGAAAAACAAGTTCAGTCCCTGGTTCGACCGTGATCTTGCAGAGTTACTCCACCTCAAGAATTGCATTTGGCGAAAGGCTCGTCACACGCATACTCAAGCTGACTGGCTCTCGTTCAGGCAAATGAGAAATAAGTCCACTCAGGCTATCCGGAAGGCCAAAGTTAGTTACTTTAAGGAGCAGTTCTCTCTCTGTGGGTCTAACCCCAAGAAGTTCTGGAAAACGGTTAAAGACCTGGAGAATAAACGCTCCTCCTTACAGCTGCCCATGTCCCTTAAAGGTGATGATATGGTTGTGTCTGACAGTCGGGATTCCTATTTGACTCAGCCATGCCTCCTTGCCCATCCAACATTTCCTCATCTTCCACCCCTTCTAATGCGACTATCCCCGATGCTTCTCTCTCTTTTTTTCCCTGCCCTGCTACAAAGTTTCTCCTTGCAGGCAGTCACTGAGTCCGAGTTGCTAAAGGAGGTCCTGAAACTTGACCCCAAAAAAACATCTGGGTCAGATGGTTTAGACCCTTCTTTAAGGTTACTGCCCCTATCATCATCAAGCCTCTCTCCAACCTTTTTAACATGTCTCTCCTTTCTGGGGAGGTTCCCATTGCTTGGAAGGCAGCCCCGGTTTGTCCTTTATTTAAAGGGGGAGATCCAGCTGATCCTAACTGTTATAGGACAATTTCTATTTTGCCCTGTTTATCAAAAGTGTTGGAAAAACGTGTCAATAATCAACTGACTGGCTTTCTTGATGTCTATAGTATTGCAATCTGGTTTCCGCTCAGGTTATGGATGTGTCACTGCAACTTTAAAGGTCCTCAATGATGTCGACTTTGCCCTTGATTCTATGCAATGTTTTGAGGCAATTTTTTGATTTTTTATTGACTTGGCCAAAGCATTTGATATGGTAGACCATTCCATTCTTGTGGGCTGGCTAAGGAGTATTGGTGTCTCTGGGGGGGTCTTTGGCCTGGTTTGTTATAATATTGTGCTGCTATTTTTATTAACCTGGCCAAAGCTTTTGGCCTGGTTTGCTAACTACCTCTCTCAAAGAGTACAGTGTATAAAGTCAGAAAATCTGCTGTCTCAGCCACTGCCTGTCACAAAGGGAGTACCTAAGGTTCAATCCTAGGCCCCAAGCTCTTCTCAATTTACATCAACAATATAGCTCAGGCAGTAGGAAGCTCTCTCATCCATTTATATGCAGATGATACAGTCTTATACTCAGCTGGCCCCTCCCCGGATTTTGTGTTAAATGCTCTACAACAAATCTTTCTTAGTGTCCAACAAGCTTTCTCTACCCTTAACCTTGTTCTGAACACTTTCAAAACAAAGGTCATGTGGTTTGGTAAGAAGAATGCCCCTCTCCCCACAGGTGTGATTACTAACTCTGAGGGTTTAGAACTTGAGGTAGTCACTGCGTACAAGTACTTGGGAGTATGGCTAGACGGTACACTGTCCTTCTCAGCACATATCAAAGCTGCAGGCTAAAGTTAAATCTAGACTTGGCTTCATCTATCGTAATCGCTCCTTTTTCACCCCAGCTGCCAAACTAACCCTGATTCAGATGACCACCCTGCCCATGCTAGATTACAGAGACGTAATCTATAGATCGGCAGGTAAGGGTGCTCTCGAGTGGCTAGATGTACTTTACCATTCGGCCTTCAGATTTGCCACCAATGCTACTTATAGGACACATCACTGCACTCTTTACTCCGCTGTAAACTGGTCATCTCTGTATACCCGTCGCAAGACCCACTGGTTGATGCTTATTTATAAAACCCTCTTAGGCCTCATTCCCTCCTATCTGAGATATCTACTGCAGCCCTCATCCTCCACATACAATACCCGTTCAGCCAGTCACATTCTGTTAAAGGTCCCCAAAGCACACACATCTCTGGGTCACTCGTCTTTTCAGTTCGCTGCAGTTAGCGACTGGAACGAGCTGCAACAAACACTCAAACTGGACAGTTTTATCTCAAATCTCTTCAAAGACTCAATCATGGACACTCTTACTGACAGTTGTGGCTGCTTTGTGTGATATATTGTTGTTTCTACCTTCTTGCACTTTGTGCTGTTGTCTGTGCCCAATGATGTTTGTACCATGTTTTGTGCTGCTACCATGTTTTGTTTCTACCATGCTGTGTTGTCATGTGTTGCTGCCTTGCTATGTTGTTGTCTTAGGTCTATGTAGTGTTGTGTTGTCTCTCTTGTCGTGATGTGTGTTTTGTCCTATATTTTTATATATTAAAAAAAGTTTTTTTATTTAAATCCCAGCCCCTGTCCCCACAGGAGGCCCTTTGCCTTTTGGTAGGCCGTCATTGTAAGTAAGAATTGGATTTGTTATTAACTAACTTGCATAGTTAAATAAAATATTTAATAAATAAAAATGAATCTTGCTTCACCATCTGGCAGACAAATCTGGATTAGGTGGATGCCAGGGGAACGCTACCTGCCCCAATGCATAGTGTAAAGTTTGGTGGAGGAGGAATAATGGTCTGGGGCTGTTTTTCATGGTTCAGCCTATGTCCCTTAGTTCCAGTGAAGGGAAATCTCAACGCTACAGCATACAATGACATTCTAGACGATTCTGTGCTTCCAACTTTGTGGCAACAGTTAGGGGAAGGCCCTTTCCTGTTTCAGCATGACATTACCCCCGTGCACAAAGCGAGGTCAGAAGTGGTTTGTCGAGATCGGTGTGGAAGAACTTGACCGGCCTGCACAGAGCCCTGACCTCAACCCTATCGAACACCTTTGGGATGAAATGGAACGCCGGTTGCGAGCCAGGCCTAATCGCCCAACATCAGTGCCCGACCTCACTAATTCTCTTGCGGCTGAATGGAAGCAAGTCCCAGCAGCAATGTTCCAACATCTAGTGGAAAGCTTTCCTAGGAGAGTGGAGTCTGTTATTGCAGCAAAGGGGGGACTAACTTCATATTAATGCCCATGATTTTGAAATGAGATGTTCGATGAACAGGTGTCCACATAGATGGCCTTCTGTTGGGCTGCATCGATGACAGGGCACATCTGAAAGCATTGTGTGAGAAATAATCTATCTTGAGCGATGGGTTTGTTTGGGGAAGAGAGAAATCCACTGTGCTCATTCAGAGTGGAACCTATCCCCTTTGCCTAGTAAGCTAAGTCAGTGTGGTGTAGAGAAAATGTATGACTTCGATCAAGACATTAATGTCAATTATGGGAATCATATTTCTCCAAATCTGGCATATATATATACAATTTTGTATGTGTCATAGGCCAAGACCTTTATGAGGCAGGGATCTTGTATTGCTTGTATTCAGGAAGTCTGCTTCAGGGGGAAAATTAGATTAATTTTTGGATTAGGGCACATAGGCCTTGTAAACAGAATATTTAATCAAATTAATATCCTGTGTGCAGGATAAACTTCTGTGCTGCGTCAGACGTTTTCCCAGATCAGGGCTGCAGTGTGCCAGAGAGGAGTTCATAATGATCGACATGGTGCTGCTTCCTTCCTTATGACTCTTTGTAAACTGTCAGCATTTGGAGCCACTGTTGACCAGTGCTACATTTCACTGCTGTTAACTTGGTCTATTTCAGGACCTACTGTATCTTGCCATGTCTGATCCCATTGGCTCCTGCTGTCTTAGCATTAATTGTCTGGGATTATGCATGGAATGCTGTTTTAGAATGATTGGGGTTCTGTTCATGATGAAATGTTGCCATGCCATGGTAGAGCTTAGTGAACATAATGTTCTGTGATAACATCTCTCTACAGCTCTTTCACTTCAAGTGTGCTGAAGTACTTTTTATACTTTTCAGACTAATAATAATAATAATTTGAGGGGTGCTTATATTTGTTATTTTACACACGAGTGTAATGGAACTGTGTTTCTGCATATCCCAACTCCCCCAGAGACCCCCTCAGGGAGTTGGTGTTACGTCCAGGGTCACCATCGTACAGCGCCCCTGGAGCAATTAGGGTTAATATCCCAACTCCCCCAGAGACCCTCAGGGAGTTGGTGTTACGTCCAGGGTCACCATCGTACAGCGCCCCTGGAGCAATTAGGGTTAATATCCCAACTCCCCCAGAGACCCCCTCAGGGAGTTGGTGTTACGTCCAGGGTCACCATCGTACAGCGCCCCTGGAGCAATTAGGGTTAATATCCCAACTCCCCCAGAGACCCTCAGGGAGTTGGTGTTACGTCCAGGGTCACCATCGTACAGCGCCCCTGGAGCAATTAGGGTTAATATCCCAACTCCCCCAGAGACACCCTCAGGGAGTTGGTGTTACGTCCAGGGTCACCATCGTACAGCGCCCCTGGAGCAATTAGGGTTAATATCCCAACTCCCCCAGAGACCCCCTCAGGGAGTTGGTGTTACGTCCAGGGTCACCATTCTACAGCGCCCCTGGAGCAATTAGGGTTAATATCCCAACTCCCCCAGAGACACCTTCAGGGAGTTGGTGTTACGTCCAGGGTCACCATTCTACAGCGCCCCTGGAGCAATTAGGGTTAATATCCCAACTCCCCCAGAGACACCCTCAGGGAGTTGGTGTTACGTCCAGGGTCACCATCGTACAGCGCCCCTGGAGCAATTAGGGTTAATATCCCAACTCCCCCAGAGACACCCTCAGGGAGTTGGTGTTACGTCCAGGGTCACCATCGTACAGCGCCCCTGGAGCAATTAGGGTTAATATCCCAACTCCCCCAGAGACACCCTCAGGGAGTTGGTGTTACGTCCAGGGTCACCATTGTACAGCGCCCCTGGAGAAATTAGGGTTAATATCCCAACTCCCCCAGAGACACCCTCAGGGAGTTGGTGTTACGTCCAGGGTCACCATCGTACAGCGCCCCTGGAGAAATTAGGGTTAAGTGCCTTGCTTTTATTTATTTTACCCTTATTTTACCAGGTAAGTTGACTGAGAACACATTCTCATTTACAGCAACAACCTGGGGAATAGTTGCAGGGGATGGGGGGTGATGAATGAGCTAATTGGAAGCTGGGGATGATTAGGTAGCGATGATGATAGGAAGGCCATATTGGGAATACAGCCAGGAGACCGGGGTTAATGCCCATACTCTTAGGGGCATTAAGAGTAGGGGCATTAACAGACAGTCAGGACACCTGTTTAACGTCCCATCCGAAGACGGCACCCTACACAGGCCAATGGGATATATCTTTTTAGACCAGAGGAAAGAGTGCTTTCTACACCACTTCCAGCAGTATCTGGTCTCCCATTTAGAGACTGACCAGGACCAATCCTGCTTAGCTTCAGAGGCAAGCCAGCAGTGGGATGCAGTGTGGTATGCTTGCTCAAGGGCACAGCGGCAGATGTTTTACCTTGTAGGCTCTGGTATACTGTTTGAGCTCCTTTTTCCTGTCTCACATGAGTAATGTCAAATTGTCAACCTATACCCGATTGTCAAACTGCGCACACTGCAATACAAGGTGTATTAAGCTATTAGTGTCTACCATCAACTAATGCATTATTGCAATGATATTCTACCTCACAACTTTAGGTTAATCCAAAGATTCCTGTAGCCAATTAGATGTGATCATATTGTGCATTGCTTTACTTGTCTAACAGCTGGTATTGAATGTCTGTTGACGAGGTACATATTGATCCAAGGCTGTGTAGTGGCAGACTTGAAACTAAATAATGTAGTTTCCGGATGGTGATGGACCTAGAAAAGGGTTACTGGTCTCATTTACTGGTAGACCTTTGATTAAAATATATCTATGGAATCCATTGCTCCTGATAATGCAGTAGGAGAACTAGACTGTTTATTTACTTCGTACAAGACGTTATACATGGAAGTCCCCATCAAATGTTTGTTTTAATGTCACCTAAACTGTATAATGAATCAAGGGGCATAAGAACAGTTTGTCAAACATGTATTTTTGGCTACTATTTGCCAGTGCAGTCAGTATTCACCCAGTGCCCTATAAAGGAATGATGACTGTTTACTATTTCTGGCAGACCTTCAGTCAGTAGCATCCAAGACACTCTACCTGGGTCATATTCTATACAGTAACCAAACAGGCTCAAACTTCTGCCAGCATCTGGAGTCTGAATTAATGGATTGTCTAAGCCACTGACAGCAGTATTATAACTCAATGAAACTCCAGGGCTGAAACATACTAAATCCAGTCTCAGGCCCAGGCTGTGAGATTCTTACATTTTATTTCTGGAATTTATCTCCATATATACAGTACCAGTCAAATGTTTGGACACACTTACTCATTCAAGTCTTTTTCTTTTCTTTTTACTATTTTCTACATTGCAGAATAATATTGTGAAGACATCAGAACTATGAAATAACACATACGGAATCATGTAGTAACCAAGAAAGTGCTAAACAAATCTTTGAGATTCTTCAAAGTAGCCACCTTTTGCCTTGATGACAGCTTTGCACACTATTGGCATTCTCTCAACCAGCTTCATGAGGTAGTCACCTGGAATGCATTTAAATTAACAGGTGTGCCTTGTTAAAAGTTAATTTGTGGAATTTCTTTCCTTAATGTGTTTGAGCCAGTCAGTTGTGTTGTGACAAGGTAGGGGTGGTATACAGAAGATAGCCCTATTTGGTAAAAGACCAAGTCCATATTATGGCAAGAACAGCTCAAATAAGCAAAGAGAAATTACAATCCATCATTGCTTTAAGACATGAAGGCCAGTCAATTCAGAAAATGTCAAGAACTTTGAAAGTATCTTCAAGTGCAGTTGCAAAAACCATCAAGTGCTATGATGAAATTGGCTCCTATGAGGACCACCACAGGTAAGGAAGACCCAGAGATGGCTCTGCTGCAGAGGATAAGTTCATTAGAGTTACCAGCCTCAGAAATTGCAGTCGAAGTAAATGCTTCAGAGTTCAAGTAACAGACACATCTCAACATCAACTGTTCAGAGGAGACTGTGTGAATCAGGCCTTCATGGTCGAATTGCTGCAAAGAAACCACCACTAAAGGACACCAATCATAAGAAGAGATTTGGGCCAGGAAACACAAGCAATGGACATTAAACCAGTGGAAATCTGTCCTTTTGGTCTGATGAGTCCAAATTTGAGATTTTTGCTTACAACCGCCGTGTCTTTGTGAAACGCAGAGTAGGTGAACGAATGATCTCTGCATGTGTAGTTTCCACTGTGAAGCATAGAGGAGGAGGTGTGATGGTGTGGGGGTGCTTTGCTGTTGACACTGGGACACTTCAAGGGACACTTAACCAGCATGGCTACCACAGAATTCTGCAGCGACACGCCATTCCATCTGGATTGGGCTTAGTGGGAATATAATTTGTTTTTCAACAGGACTATGACCCAACACATCTCCAGGCTGTGTAAGGGCTATTTGACCAAGAAGGAGAGTGATAGAGTGCTGCATCAGAGGACCTGGCCTCCACAATCACCCGACCTCAATCCAATTGAGATGGGTTGGGATGAGTTGGACCGCAGAGTGAAGGAAAAGCAGCCAACAAGTGCTCAGCATATGTGGGAACTGCTTCAAGATTGTTGGAAAAGCATTCCAGGTGAAGCTGGTTGAGAGAATGCCAAGAGTGTGCAAAGCTGTCAAGGCAAATGGTGGCTACTTTGAAGAATCTCAAAGATTTGTTTAACACTTCTGTGTAAATCTGATTTTTAGACCCTTTTTGGTTACTACATGATTCCATATGTGTTATTTCATATTTTTGATGTCTTAAAGAAAAACCTTTGAATGAGTAGGTGTGTCCAAACTTGACTGGTACTGTATTTGAGTATTCCCAGCAATTGTATTTTTTTCTTTTACCAGTCAAGTCAATTAAGAACAAATTCGGCCTGGCAAGGGGCATAAGGCCTCCTGTGGGGCAATGGGGGCGGGGATTTAAAGTGTAAGAAAAGACGGACAGAAGCAATATATCAGACATTTGTAATGGCATTACAATAATGCATAATAATACTTTTTTCATGACTTACGTCACCGTACTATATATGAATTTGCCTATTCCTATTGTGATGTCATAAAGAATACGTGAAAACACTGATCAATTCCAGGCATATCTACCTAGTCATCCATCATGGGTCTCATTCACATTCACAGAGCCTTGGCTGCTACTATCAAAATAGTTTCCACCATTTAACATGCCAGTCTGCTCCAGTGTGTCTGCCTGGACAGGCATCCTGCCCGTTCGCAGAGCCGCTGGGTTTAACTGGACTTCTTCTTTAGCAGCTCTGTGCGTGTCATGGATACACCACTGAAGGACATCAACAACACTGAAATCAGCCTTTCAGATAGGTGGGAGGGATTTCATTGTCATTCCAGAGATTTAAAACTTTAGCTTTCACTTTGAAAATTACTGAAGTTTCCTCCACTTGGGTATCAAGTAATACACACGGCTGCACATTGGGATTTCAAATGAGTGTGGCCTAATGTGCACGCAGCGTAAATAAATCTATGGACGTCCTCAGTGCTGAAACAAATGCTCTCCTCACTTTACAGAGACCTGCTTGCTGTTAGAGGCATAAATAATCCCCATGCATTATTTATTGAGTGAAATGGGTTGTTTTTTTCTCATTAAGATGACATGTTCTTCTTTCCTGGTTTTCTCATTATGAGATGGTTAGTATCTATCTGTCCTATTTGGTGTGGTGCCACTTTTGTGTTTCTAATTCTAATGGTAAATAATGCATGGAGTGACTGTTCATTTTATCAGTCTCTGAATCTTGCATGCTATTTCCAGGGTTTGCTTGTTTGTGTGTTATTGCATTTTGGCTATTCATGTTTTAAAGATTTAAAGTTTACAGAATAATCTACCATACTTTCTTGATCCTAACCTAAATCAATCCATGTTCATTTCACAAACACATTTGTTTGACTACCATTCTCTTTGGGATATGTAGTGCATTCCATATGGAACATATGAACACAGTGTCCAGTCACACAGTGTCCAGTCACTGTTTCTGGTACGCCACCGGTCAATTTGGTTTTGCAGCACTGACGGTATTTTGTCTGCTTGCTGACTCAACCGGGGCCAGGAACTGAATGTCTGCTCAACATCTCACTTGACTCGCCCTATTACCGTTTTATGTGATTAACTGTGTTTTCCTCTGAATGTTTTTTTATATATATTTTTGGGGGTTACCCCTTTTTTTCTCCCCAATTTCGTGGTGTCCAATTGTCCCATCATTGCAACTCCCTTGCGGATTCGGGAGAGGCGAAGGTCGAGATCCGTGCGTCCACTGAAACACGACCCCGCCAAGCCGCACTGATTCTTGACACAATGCCCGCTTAACCTGGAAGTCCGGCTCACCAATGTGTCAAAGGAAACACCATACAACTGGCGACTTTGTCAGCGTGCATACCCCCAGCCCGCCACAGGAGTCGCTAGAGTGATGCAGTGCCTTAGACCGCTGCGCCACTCTGGAGGCGTTTTCCTCCAATATTGAACCATTTCCCAGCATGAAGAATGTGTGCTCAGTAGTGGATCAGTATGAATCAATAATCTGGCAAGATAAAGCAGGAGCAATTTAGTTTTTTGTAATTTTTTGTTGCATTTTTTATAATTATACAGATAAGACAGAACAGGTAGAGGGAAAAACATACACTGATCCCCTACCAGATCAAACCCACCCCAACCCCCCATGCTCTAACAGAACACACACTGATCCCGTACCAGATTAAACCTATCCCAATGCTCCAACAGAGCACCACCCCAAAACCAGACTTAAAGCAGGTATTATAAAGATTTTGAGTTATATACAGTTGAAGTCGGAAGTTTACATACACTTAGGTTGGAGTCATTAAAACTCGTTTTTCAACCACTCCACAAATTTCTTGTTAACAAACTATAGTTTTGGCAAGTCGGTTAGGACATCTACTTTGTGCATAATTTTTCCAACAATTGTTTACAGACAGATTACTTAACTTATAATTCACTGTATCACAATTCCAGTGGGTCAGAAGTGTACATACACTAAGTTGACTGTGCCTTTAAACAGCTTGGAAAATTGCAGGAAATTATATCATGGCTTTAGATGCTTCTGATAGGCTAATTGACATCATTTGAGTCAATTGGAGGTGTACCTGTGGATGTATTTCAAGGCTTGCCTTCAAACTCAGTGCCTCTTTGCTTGACATCATGGGAAATCAGCCAAGACCTCAGAAGAACAATTGTAGACCTCTACAAGTCTGGCTCATCCTTAGGAGCAATTTACAAATGCCTGAAGGTACCACGTTCATCTGTGCAAACAATAGTATGCAAGTATAAACACCATGGGACCACGCAGCCGTCATACCGCTCAGCAAGGAGACGCGTTCTGTCGCCTAGAGATGAACGTACTTCGGTGCGAAAAGTGCAAATCAATCCCAGAACAACAGCAAAGGACCTTGTGAAGAGGCTGGAGGAAACGGGTACAAAAGTATCTATATCCACAGTAAAACGAGTCCTATATCAATATAGCTTGAAAGGCTGCCCAGCAAGGAAGAAGCCACTGCTCTAAAACCGCCATAAAAAAGCCAGACTACGGTTTGCAACTGCACTATGGGGACAAAGATCGTACTTTTTGGAGAAATGTCCTCTGGTCTGATGAAACAAAAATATAACTGTTTGGCCATAATGACCATCGTTATGTTTGGAGGAAAAAGGGGGAGGCTTGCAAGCCGAAGAACACCATCCCAACCGTGAAGCACGGGGGTGGCAGCATCATGTTGTGGGGGTGCTTTGCTGCAGGAGGGACTGGTGCACATCACTAAATAGATGGTATCATGAGGAAAATGATGTGGATATATTGAAGCAACATCAAGATATCAGTCAGGAAGTTAAAGCTTGGTCGCAAATGGGTCTTCCAAATGGACAATGACCGCAAGCATACTTCCAAAGTTGTAGCAAAATGTCTTAAGGACAACAAAGTCAAGGTATTGGAGTGGCCATCACAACGCCCTGACCTCAATCCTATAGAAAATTTGTGGGCGGAACTGAAAAAGCATGTGTGAGCAAAGAGGCCTACAAACCTGACTCAGTTACACCAGCTCTGTCAGGAGGAATGGGCCAAAATTCACCCAACTTATTGTGGGAAGCTTGTGGAAGGCTACCCGAAAAGTTTGACCCAAGTTAAACAATTTAAAGGCAATGCTACCAAATACTAATTGAGTGTATATAAACTTCTGACCCACTGGGAATGTGATGAAAGAAATAAAAGCCAAAATAAACAATTCTCTCTACTATTATTCTGACATTTCACATTCTTAAAATAAAGTGGTGATCCTAACTGACCTAAGACAGGGAATTTTTACGAGGATTAAATGTCAGGAATTGTGAAAACTGAGTTTAAATGTATTTGGCTAAGGTGTATGTAAATGTCTAACTTCAAGTGTGTGTGTGTGAGAGATATATATAATCAAACAAAAAGTAAACACGAGTAAAAAAATATATATATAATTGTGATACAAATTCCAATTTGGGTTTGTTTATGGAGTTGTGAAAGTAGCTGGGTCCATGTCTTCTACAAAGGATAGGAAAGGAGGCCAGATATTATAAAAATGTAATTGCAGATCCCCTAATGGAGTAGCACATTTTCTCCAGCTTGAGATGTTGCATGACTTCCTTTATCCAATGGCTAAATGTTGGAGGAAACACATCCTTCAGAGCCATTCAGGTTTGATAAAAGCATGCAGTGTGTCTAAAGCACTCAGGCTGACACACTAAATCCAATATGTTTACCTTATTTTCAGCACTCCTGCTGGGCTAGAATGGGGTTTGAAACATTAAGGAGAGCAAAGAACTATTCTTTGCCACCCAAATGACAGGGCAACCTGGACTGAATTTGCAATGTACAGAAATGTACTGCATGGTGTGTCTATGAAATTGAAATAGAACACATTCTTGACAGATGTAACACATTTCTTGGAAGATTTAATTCAATTAGCTTTGATGATGTCCTTATGGCCCAGCACACAGTTTGACGTACATCTGTGTTTGTTAGGTCAGATCTGTGTTTGTTGTCAGGTTGCTATGACATCGTAAGTCACTGATATACACTGCTCAAAAAAATAAAGGGAACACTAAAATAACACATCCTAGATCTGAATGAATGAAATATTCTTATTAAATACTTTTTTCTTTACATAGTTGAATGTGCTGACGACAAAATCACACACAAATTATCAATGGAAATCAAATTTATCAACCCATGGAGGTCTGGATTTGGAGTCACACTCAAAATTAAAGTGGAAAACCACACTACAGGCTGATCTAACTTTGATGTAATGTCCTTAAAACAAGTCAAAATGAGGCTCAGTAGTGTGTGTGGCCTCCACTTGCCTGTATGACCTCCCTACAACGCCTGGGCATGCTCCTGATGAGGTGGCGGATGGTCTCCTGAGGGATCTCCTCCCAGACCTGGACTAAAGCATCCGCCAACTCCTGGACAGTCTGTGGTGCAACGTGCCGTTGGTGGATGGAGCGAGACATGATGTCCCAGATGTGCTCAATTGGATTCAGGTCTGGGGAACGGGCGGGCCAGTCCATAGCATCAATGCCTTCCTCTTGCAGGAACTGCTGACACACTCCAGCCACATGAGGTCTAGCATTGTCTTGCATTAGGAGGAACCCAGGGCCAACCGCACCAGCATATGGTCTCACAAGGGGTCTGAGGATCTCATCTCGGTACCTAATGGCAGTCAGGCTACCTCTGGCGAGCACATGGAGGGCTGTGCGGCACCCCAAAGAAATGCCACCCCACACCATGACTGACCCACCGCCAAACCGGTCATGCTGGAGGATGTTGCAGGCAGCAGAACGTTCTCCACGGCGTCTCCAGACTCTCACGTCTGTCACATGTGCGTGTGAACCTGCTTTCATCTGTGAAGAGCACAGGGCGCCAGTGGCGAATTTGCCAATCTTGGTGTTCTCTGGCAAATGCCAAACGTCCTGCACGGTGTTGGGCTGTAAGAACAACCCCCACCTGTGGACGTCGGGCCCTCATACCACCCTCATGGAGTCTGTTTCTGACCGTTTGAGCAGACACATGCACATTTGTGGCCTGCTGGAGGTCATTTTGACGGGCTCTGGCAGTGCTCCTCCTTGCACAAAGGCGGAGGTAGCGGTCCTGCTGCTGGGTTGTTGCCCTCCTACGACCTCCTCCACGTCTCCTGATGTACTGGCCTGTCTCCTGGTAGCGCCTCCATGCTCTGGACACTACGCTAACAGACACAGCAAACCTTCTTGCCACAGCTCGCATTGATGTGCCATCCTGGATGAGCTGCACTACCTGAGCCACTTGTGTGGGTTGTAGACTCCGTCTCATGCTACCACTAGAGTGAAAGCACCGCCAGCATTCAAAAGTGACCAAAACATCAGCCAGGAAGCATAGGAACTGAGAAGTGGTCTGTGGTCACCACCTGCAGAACCACTCCTTTATTGGGGGTGTCTTGCTAATTGCCTATAATTTCCACCTGTTGTCTATTCCATTTGCACAACAGCATGTGACATTTATTGTCAATCAGTGTTGCTTCCTAAGTGGACAGTTTGATTTCACAGAAGTGTGATTGACTTGGAATTACATTGTGTTGTTTAAGTGTTCCCTTTATTTTTTTGAGCAGTGTATGTTTCACTTAGACCTGGATACCTTTAATGGAGAGACACTAGACCCTATGTGTTTCTAAAATGTATTTCAAGTTTTAATGTCATGTGCACAGTGAACTGCCTTTCTTGCATGCTCCAAACCCCCAAATGCAGTAATCAATATCAATGTAGCACTAAAAATAACATACGGTAGAACAAAAACACACAACAAATAAAAATAAGAACATGAGAAAGTAAAAGCTATGTACTGTACAGGGTCAGTTCAAATACCATATAAACAATGTGCAGGGATACTGGAGTGATAGAGGTAGATATGTACAATGGTAAGGTGACTAGGCATCAGGATATATGATTGGTAGTTACAGTTGGTAGTTACTACCAATTGGTAGTTACAGTCCTGTCCCATCGCTGCAACTCCCGTACGGACTCAGGAGAGGCAAAGGTCGAGAGCCGTGTGTCCTCCGAAACACAACCCAGCCAGCCACTGCTTCTTGGCACAACACCCGCTTAACCCGGAAGCCAGCCGCACCAATGTGTCAGAGGAAACACCTGGCAACACCTGGCAACCGTGTCAGCGTCCATTGCGCCCGGCCATCCACAGGAGTTGCTAGTGCGCAATGGGACAGGAACATTCCTGCCGGCCAAACCCTCCCCTAACACGGACAACGCTGGGCCAATTGTTCATCGCCCCATGGGTCTCCCGATCGCGGCTGGCTGCGACAGAGCCTGGACTCGAACCAGGATCTCTCGTGGCACAGATGGCACTGCGATGCGGTACCTTAGACCACTACGCCACTCGGGAAGCCCCGTTGGTGTCAGACTTGATGCACCGGTACTGCTTGCCATGCGGATGCAGAGAGAACAGTCTATGGCTTGGGTGGCTGGAGTCTTTAATGATTTTCCGGGCCTTCCTTTCACACCGCCTGATGTAGAGGTCCTGGATGGCAGGGAGCTCGGCCCTAGTGATGTACTGGGCTGTCCGCACCACCCTCTGTAGTGCCATGCGATCGAGACCGGTGCTGTTGCCATAGTAAGCAGTGATGCAGCCAGTCAAGATGCTCTCAATGGTGCAGCTGTAGAACTTCTGAGGATTTGAGGGTCCATGCCAAACGTTTTCAACCTCCTGAGGGGGAAGAGGCACTGTCGTGCCTTCTTCACAACTGTGCACGTGTGAGTGGACCATTTTTATTCCTTAGTCATTTGGACACCGAGGAACTTGAAGCTCTCGACCTGCTCCACTGCAGCCCCGTTGATGTGGGTGGAGGGGGGGCGTGCTTGCTCCCCCCCCCCTCCCCCAGATCCACGATCAGCTCCTTGGTCTTACTGATGTTGAGGGAAAAGTTGTCCCGGCACCACACTGCAAGGTCACTGACCCCCTCCCTGTAGGTTGTGTCGTCGTAGGCTGTGTCATCGTCGTCGGTGATCAGGCCTACCACCCTCATGTTGTAAGCAAACTTGATAGTGTTGGAGTTGTGCATGGCCACACAGTTGTAGATGAACAGGGAGTACAGGAGGGGACTAAGCATGCACCCCTGTGAGGCCCCCGTGTTGCAGGTCATCGTGGCGGAGGGGATGTTGACAACCCTCACCACCTGGGGTTGGCCCATCAGGAAGTCCAGGATCCAGTTGCAGAGGGAGGTGTTCAGTCCAAGGGTCCTAAGCTTGGTGAAGAGCTTGGAGGGGACAATCGTGTTGAATGCTGAGCTGTAGTCAATGAACAACCTTCTCACATACAGTTGAAGTTGGAAGTTTGCATACACCTTAGCCAAATACATTTAAACTCAGTTTTTCACAATTCCTGACATTTAATCCTGGTTAAAATTCCCTGTCTTAGGTCAGTTAGGATCACCACTTTATTTTAAGAATGTGACATTTCAGAATAGTAGTAGAGAGAATTATTTATTTCAGCTTTTATTTCTTTCATCACATTCCCAGTGGGTCAGAAGTTTGCATACACTCAATTAGTATTTGGTAGCATTGCCTTTAAATTGTTTAACTTGGGTCAAACGTTTCGGGTTGCCTTCCACAAGCTTCCCACAATAAGTTGGGTGAATTTTGGCCCATTACTCCTGACTGAGCTGGTGTAACTGAGTCAGGTTTGTAGGCCTCTTTGCTCTCACGCTTTTTCAGTTCCGCCCACAAATGTTCTATAGGATTGAGGTCAGGGCTTTGTGATGGCCACTCCAATATCTTGACTTTGTTGTCCTTAAGCCATTTTGCCACAACTTTGGAAGTATGCTTGCGGTCATTGTCCATTTGGAAGACCCATTTGCGACCAAGCTATAACTTCCTGTCTGATATCTTGATGTTGCTTCAATATATCCACATCATTTTCCTCATGATGCCATCTATTTAGTGAAGTGCACCAGTCCCTCCTGCAGCAAAGCACCCCCACAACATGATGCTGCCACCCCCGTGCTTCACAGTTGGGATGGTGTTCTTCCTCCCCCTTTTTCTTCCACCCCCTTCCTCCCCCTTTTTCCTCCAAACATAACGATGGTCATTATGGCCAAACAGTTCTATTTTTGTTTCATCAGACCAGAGGACATTTCTCCAAAAAGTACGATCTTTGTCCCCATAGTGCAGTTGCAAACCGTAGTCTGATTTTTTTATGGCGGTTTTGGAGCAGTGGCTTCTTCCTTGCTGAGCGGCCTTTCAGGCTATATTGATATAGGACTCGTTTTACTGTGGATATAGATACTTTTGTACCCGTTTCCTCCAGCATCTTCACAAGGTCCTTTGCTGTTGTTCTGGGATTGATTTGCACTTTTCGCACCGAAGTACGTTCATCTCTAGGCGACAGAACGCGTCTCCTTCCTGAGCGGTATGACGGCTGTGTGGTCCCATGGTGTTTATACTTGCATACTATTGTTTGCACAGATGAACGTGGTACCTTCAGGCGTTTGGAAATTGCTCCCAAGGATGAACCAGACTTGTGGAGGTCTACAATTTTTCTTCTGAGGTCTTGGTTGATTTCTTTAGATTTTCCCATGATGTCAAGCAAAGAGGCACTGAGTTTGAAGTTAGGCCTTGAAATACATCCACAGGTACACCTCCAATTGACTGAAATGATGTCAATTAGCCTATCAGAAGCTTCTAAAGCCATGACATAATTTTCTGCAATTTTCCAAGCTGTTTAAAGGCACAGTCAACTTAGTGTATGTAAACTTCTGTCCCACTGGAATTATGATACAGTGAAATAATCTGTCTGTAAACAATTGTTGTAAAAATTACTTGTGTCATGTACAAAGTAGATGTCCTAACCGACTTGCCAAAGCTATAGTTTGTTAACAAGACATTTGTGGAGTGGTTGAAAAACAAGTTTTTTTAATGACTCCAACCTAAGTTTATGTAAACTTCCGACTTCAACTGTAGGTATTCCTCTTATACAGTATAGGTGGGTGAGGGCAGTGTGGAGTACAATTGAGATTGCGTCGTCTATGGATCTGTTGGGGCGGTATGCAAATTGGAGTGGGTCTAAGGTGTCTGGGATGACGGCGTTGATATGTGCCGTAACCAGCCTTTCAAAGGAGAGGTTGAAAATGACAGTGAATATATGTGCCAGATGATCTGCGCATGCTCTGAGAATGCGCCCTGGAATACTGTCTGGCCTTGCGAGTGTTAAACCTGATCTAAAGACCTTACTCATGTTGGCCTCGGAGAGCGAGGCAAAGTAGAAATTTCCTGCTGGAGTGCCAATTTGGTTGGGTAAAGAAAAAAACTACAACTTGGGTTCAAATTCTTTTACATACTTTAACTGTGTAATTGAGCCTGCCTGATGCAGTGGAACCAATGGAATAATCCCCAAAAATGCAAACCCTGACCATCCAAGCAGACTCAATCTATTACTTGAAGTATTTCAAAGAAAATAAGTATTATTTGAACCCAGGCTTGATGACTGACTATTGGTGTTGAGACTCACTGGCTGGGTTTAGAAGCCTTTTAAAACTTTTAATCTTTCATTTCCATTACATTTATGATACTATAATTCACTCTACTTGAAAGCAGCCGGATGCATAGATAATGATTCTAAATGATGTCCTGGAAAATGTGCTACAGTTCCATTAGAGTTCTGTCACGGTGTTCCTGTTAGAAGGCAGTCCAGCCACTCTTCTATTCACCCCTACAACCGATCTCGGTGATAATAATGTCTAGATGGAAAATGTTCTGAAATATAGTGTAGGAGGTAATCATAGGTGAACGTCAATGCATATAACTTCGTTTTACAACATCCCAAGACAGCTGCACGGATGATTCTGTGGCTAATGTAGACAGACGTAATTGTCTCTGTGCTGTAAATTACTCTATTAAAATAACACTTCTTTAGTTCAACTTCTCTGGCTTCCAGGTCTTTTCAATTACAAGGCTGAAAAACAGCCATTTGTCATAATTAAATTAGGATGTTTTTTCACTCATTTTCAATCTCAGGGTAGTGCTTGTGGAGAATATTCCAGAAGATGTCACCTTCTCTGAGAATGCTACGTCCCACCTCCCCCTCTCTGCTGGGCTGCACAGCCTGTTGGACCTGGCAGTGGCTGGTCACTCTGTGGAGATTGTGTCACCTCAATGGAACCTGAACTACTCCAACTATGAATCCAGATTCCTACAATCTTCTAGGCAGGTAAGCACAACAACCAAACAGGAAGCGCCCCCAGGCCAAATAAGGCATTACTGTTTATCACACCTAGCCATAACACTTACTTTACGTGGCAGTTTTACTAATGGTCTTTTTCTTGTCAACCAATTTTATTGTATAAGATGCTCATTACTGTTCTTCAACCAAGAATACAAATAGCTCAAGTTCAAGTTTTATTGTAAAAGCACAGTGAAATGCTTAACTGCGAGCTCTACCCAACAGTGCACTTATAAATAAAATACTCTAAATAATAATTAAAATAATTAAAAGTATATAATAAAGAAAACAATAAATAACTGTATCCAGGGAGTATGTATACATATCTTGTTCACCTTATTCCAGCTGCTGTGTCTTCTTGTTGCTTCAAAGATCAGCCTTAAGTCCAGTCTTATCCATCTCTCACACATTGTCTTTATAGACTTATGCAGACTGGGTATGGCCACTTCCTGCCAGAATGTGCCATTAGTAGGTTGCAGCCAAAGCCAAGCCCATCTATTGTGTTGGCTCACCAGTAGACCCCCCCCCCCCCCCCCCCCAAAAAAAAACATCTGACGGCCATTAGCACTAAAACACTCCTGCTTACAACGAGGCTAAAGTTACACAGGGGTTTGGCTATAACGGCAGCGTTGAGGTTTGGACAACCCCTGTATCTACCCACTGCCGTTTAGTTCATTAGGCCTAATGGCACCCCTTGGCAGTTTAACTGGAGAGAAATTGCACTTGGGGCCCTCTGGCCTACACAATTATAATTGCTGGAGCCTGGCCCAATGTAAAAAATTACATAAAAATAAAATGCATTTTTTTAATTTATTTAAAAAAATACTAAATCACAATTCAGCAACAACAAAAAAATATTTAGGAAATCTGTTACCAAGTATTCCCACGAAATAAAATAGATACTTTTGTGTATAAAATCAAGCACTCAGCCATGCAATTGCCATAGACAAACATTGGTAGTAGAATGGCCTTACTGAAGAGCTCAGTGACTTTCAACGTGACAAGTCAGTTTGTCACATTTCTGCGCTGCTAGAGCTGTCCCGGTCGACTGTGAAGTGGAAATGTCTAGGAGCAACAACGGCTCAGTCGTGAAGTGGTAGGCCACACGAGCTCACAGAACGGGACTGCCTAGTGCTGAAGTGCGTAGCGCGTAAAAAACGTTTGTCCTCGGTTGCAACACTCACTACCGAGTCCCAAACCTCTTCTGGAAGCAACAACCGTACAATAACTGTTCGTCGGGAGCTTCATGAAATGGGTTTCCATAACCGAGCAGCCGCATACAAGTCTAAGATCACCATGCGCAATGGCAAGCCTCGGCTGGAGTGGCGTTAAGCTCGCCGCCATTGGACTCTGGAGCAGTGGAAAAGCGTTCTCTGTAGTGATGAATCACGCTTCCCCATCTGGCAGTTCGACAGACGCGTTTCCACTGATGCCAGGAGAACGCTACCTGCCCCAATACATAGTGCCAAGTTTGGTGGAGGAGGAATAATGGTCTGGGGCTGTTGTTCATGGTTCGGGCTAGGCCCCTTAGTTCCAGTGAAGGGAAATCTCAACGCTACAGCATACAATGACATTCTAGACGATTCTGTGCTTCCAACTTTGGCAACAGTTTTGGGAAGGCCCTTTCCTGTTTCAGCATGACAATGCCCCCGTGCACAAAGCGAGGTCCATACAGAAATGGTTTGTCGAGATCGGTGTGGAAGAACCCTGACCCCATCGAACACCTTTGGGATGAATTGGAACGCCGACTGCGAGCCAGGCCTAATTGCCCAACATCAGTGCCCGACCTCACTAATGCGCTTGTGCCTAAATGGAAGCAAGTCCCTGCAGCAATGTTCCAACATCTAGTGGAAAGCCGTCCCAGAAGAGTGGAGGCTGTTATAGCAGTAAAGGGGAGACCAACTCCATATTAATGCCCATGATTTTGGAATGAGATGTTTGACGAGCAGGTGTCCACATACTTTTGGTCAGGTAGTGTATGATTGTGTCTCAATGTAATCTAGGTATGAAATGATTGTTAGTTTCAAATGCAATATATTTTGGTGCTTACTTGGGGTCATTTTGCAGTGTACAAATTATTATAATTACGTTTCGGCCCCCGACCACCCGCTTTGACAAATCAGCCCGCGGCTGAATTTAGTTGCCTACCCCTGACCTATGGTGATCCAATTGATTGTGTTCTTGGTTACAGGGTGAGGCTTTGCTGCAAAGACTGCAGGGGCTGAAGAAGAAGGGAATCAATTTGAAGATAGCCAGTGGAATGATCAACTCTTCAGAGCTGAAGAGCCTGTCTCGTCACAGTGAGTCATGTTGTCAACCACAAGACCAGAGCTACAGCGACATTTACATTCCGTATACAGTATATTGCCATTTTATAGAAAATACTGGGTAGTGAACAGTGTCAGGGAAGTGACTTAAAAGGCACACACCCTTACGCAATGCACCAATAGGGTTAACCCCATTGCCGTGATGCCTGTTGACAGGATGCGTAGGGTGTTTGTATTTCACACCAGTGACCCGGGTTTGCTTCCCTCCGTCGCCATTCGCTACAATGGTGTCAGAAGTGGAATGGCGGCTGTGAGGAACGCACGGCCCGGACGTGTCAGGGGTCTGATTCAAAGCACAGGAACTTGCCTTCCCGTTCACACTAGAGACTCAGTTTCGCTTCCCTGCCCCATTGTTCACTACAGTATCTACAAAATGGTCTCGATACTTTTATCTCAATGAGGGATATTACATCATGACTAATCTTACATGCAATATTAACATACAGTGCTGTGAAAAAGTATTTGCCCCCTTTCTAATTTTCTCTACTTTAGGATATTTTGATACTAAATACTTGGAATGGCCTGATCAAAGTCAAGACCTAATCCCAATTGAGATGTTGTTGCAGGACTTGAAATGAGCAGCCCACAAATGTCGCTGAGTTTAAGTAGTTCTGCGTGCAAGAGTGGACCAGAATTCCTCCACAGTGATGTTAGAGACTGAGCAATAACATTCTATATCAAAAATATGCAAAAATGGAGAATCAGAAAGGGTGCAAATACTTTTTCACAGCACTGTACAATCAAATGTTGAGATTTCTATCTCTGTCGATTCTGTCTTTTCCTACCTGTGTAGGTGAGGTACACTATATTAACATGACAGCCCTGACCAAAGGCTTTCTGCACTCTTCTTTCTGGGTGGTGGACAGGCAGCACATCTACATCGGCAGCGCCACCATGGACTGGCGATCACTGTCCACGGTATCTTAGTATATTCACTCCATTATATTAACAACCTGTGTATATATATTTTTTTTTTTACCCCTTTTTCTCCCCAATTTTGTGGTATCCAATTGGTAGTTAGTCTTGTCTCATCGCTGCAACTCCCGGGTGGACTCGGGAGAGGTGACAGTCGAGCGTCAACTGAAACACAATCCAACCAAGCCACACTGCTTCTTGACACAATGCCTACTTAACCCGGTAGCTAACCGCACCAATGTGTTGGAGGAAACACCATACACCCGGCGACCGTGTCAGCGTGCACTGCGCCCGGCCCGCCACAGGAGTCGATGGTGTGCGATGGGACAAGGACATCCCTGCTGGCCAAACCCTCCCCTAACCCGGATGATGCTGGGCCAATTGTGCACCGCCCCTTGGGTGTGCGACAAAGCCTGGACTCGAACCCAGAATCTCTAGTGGCACAGCTAGCACTGCGATGCAGTGCCTCAGACCACTGCACCACTCGGGAGGCCACCTGTGTATATTTCTGTAACATTTATTCTCCATTCAATGAGACCAGTCCACCTATGAGTACTCCTCATACTGACTAATATGTTCCATACCTTGATTACGTAAACACTTTAACTAAACCTACTGTGTACACAAAACCTGTTTTGATTTTGAGGTCTGATATTGCAGGCATTTTGAGGGTACTGTGTACAACCATCAGCTCTGGGGATTTGTCCAATGACTCTGCAATCAATATTTATTCAAACACTGCTAGTTACACTAGGAGAACAGCATCCATTAATTGGCTTAGGTTGCACAAACATCCTGAATATAAAAGAGATGCAAGTTTTCATAGTTGGCAGAAAACGTCACCGTTTTAACGTGCGTACGAGAAAGGACAATACTGAATTAATTGAGTGGGGACAAAAAGGGAACGTGGTGCTGCTCAAAGCTGAAAAAGTACAAAAGGTTGATTTAAAGTGTGACCCCATTCGCTGTACCTAGCCCGTCTATCTTTATCACTTCACTGAAATAAACATTTGCTTGAGAAGTGCATCACTTGAAACCCTGCTGTGAGAAGGGATGGGAGAGGCTTGGTGATTGGAAGTGCCTGGAGGGCTGCCTGCCTCGTCCAGGGCCAGAGGAGGGCAGAAGACGATGGGGAGGATTGAGGGCTGGAAGGGAAAGGAGCACTGGGCTGTGGAGAGGAAACAAAAAAGAGGACAGGAGGGAGAAGGGGAAATTGAAGTGTGGGGAGTAGGAGATGAGAGGAGAGGGAATGGAAAAGGGGGAATGGAAGGAGAGGAGGGGGGAGGAAGGATGAGAAGAGATGTGTGGAGTAAGGATTTGGTATGGGTGGAGTCCCTGGGGGCACATGCTAACACCGTACAACATCTGTGCTGTTGCTTTGTTGTCTCTCAGATGAAAGAACTGGGCATCATCGTCTACAACTGTAGTTGCCTGGCACTGGACCTGCACAGGGTATTCAACCTCTACTGGCAGCTGCAGTATAAGGACTTTATACCGTCCATGTGGTCCAAAAGGCTGAGCGCCCTGTGGAACAAAGATGAGAACCTTCCGCTTCTCTTCAACAACACCAAGGCTGAAGTCTTTGTCTCTGTGAGTGACAACTAATCGTTCTCTCACATGGCTTCATGCATAAGGACAGGAGTTTGTCTGGACGATGTGACCTTTTAACAAGGACCGTGAAATTTTTTTTTTGCATTCTGTATCAGTAATCATTTGTATCATTCTGAAACAGGCAAATTTTTATACTGGATTAATGAATACTTTACAGAGATCATGATTTTTTTTTCTTTTTTTCTTGCTTGCAATAATAAATTGCCAATATTTATGCATACTATTTGAAGACTTTTCTTGGTTAAAGCCTTTTCATTAGTCCTGATATATAAATGATGTAAACATTTGCAATGTCCTCCCACAGTAAGAACTTTGACGAGAGGTGACAGTTGGGTGAAAAAAGCTATTTCTTATACAGCTCGATGTGACTAATCAGCTGGTGTTTTAAGTATGCTGACGGGATGAAAAATTGCATTGCTTCCAACAGAAAACATACGTTTGGCTGGTTGTAAATTAGGCCAGTCGATGAACATTTCTGAAAAACAGAGGGAACGTTAATCATCAGAAGTATTGATAGCATGGAACTGTGATCTGTCATTTTTCTCATCACACACATCCTATGGGTGACAGGGCTTTAGGCTGCGTGGCTCCGTGGCTGAGGAACACACTTCCAGACACTATTAGGGCTGCAGAGTCTCTGGCCTCCTTTAAGGCACAGCTCAAGACCGTGCTGTTCAGAAAAGCTTTCAAGGACCTCCTGTTAATTCTGTTCTCATGTCCCCAGACCTGTATATAGCTTAGATTGTTGTCTGTGTTCTATGGTCTGTGTTTTTTTGTTTAGTGTTTTTATTTTATTGCACCTTGGGTGTGAGAAAAGAGCTTTACCAATTAAATGAATAATATTATTATATATCAAGAAATAAAGAACAGAGACAGGATCAGTTAGAGACAAGTAGAGAGAAGGTAACGATGCTGTTGGAATACTAATGGACAAAGATATGTTCCAAGAGGTAGTGGTGGTGATGATGATGACGACGATTTGATAACAATAATGAGGACGACAACAATGACAATGATTCATTGCATCTGTAAAGCCTTGGCATTGACATGAGGGCCTCCGTTCTCTATTCTCCACTGATTTAACAGTCTTATCTTGTGGCAGAGCTCTCCAGATGTCTTCTGCCCTAAAGACAGGACCAGAGACCTTGATGCCATATCCTACGTGATCCAAAAGGCCAAGAGGTTCATCTTCATATCCATTACAGACTACCTGCCTCTCACTAACAGGAATGCTCACAGGTGAGCAATTTGTTGACACTGACAACACCTGATCACCTTATTGTTGATACTGACAGCATCTGATCACCTTATTGTTGACACTGACAGCACCTGATCACCTTATTGTTGACACTGACAGCACCTGGGGCCTGTTGCACAAAACTAGGATAAGGGATTAAGCCAGGATATCTTGGTGATCCTGGCTCAATTGATCCGTAATCCGGTTGCACTAAAGATGGATAGGGGGCAGGAGGATATGTTATGGTATAAATTACCATGGAGATTTATTCTGTGGAGCTAGCCTGCTCCAGACCAGGCTAAATTCCAGGATCTATTTAATCTCATCCCTAATGTCAGTCAGCAGTCACCACAAATGGAAACCAATAGTTATTTCACTGCTCACTATACATTGTTATCACATATAACTAGACCCACTGTTATTATTTAAACGTTTGTGATCATTAATTTCAATGATTTTGGATAAAAAATGATTTTTAGATGATGTTGCTATCATTAGATAATTTACAGTTTCCCATAGACTATAAGGCTATATATAAAATGATAGAATATTAGGGCCACAGAGGGGAAAAAAACACAAGTCATAATATTGTAACCAGTTGTTTTAAAGGAGGACAGTTGTTAAAATGACAGATGTGGGGCATTTCGTGAAATTGTACTTCAGTATGGTTTCATAAACAAAGACATGCTGATGTGCCAGAATATTAAGTATCACATTGTCATAAGTATCAAAACTGTAAAAACAATATGTAGCTTTTCTGCAGAAAGAACCAGCCTCATAAATTTATGACTTTATCCTTTTTCTTCAGTGTGGCCCTAGTACTCTGTCATATAAACAAATACACATTCCATATGAATATAAAAACACAATGTGTAACATTATGTTCCTTTATTGAATAAGGACAAAACAAAGCAGGTAAACCATCAGCTCCTTTCGAAACTGAAGTCACAGTGACTCTACAAGATGGAAAGCACAGAATCCAAGCATATTATACAAAATGATACATACACATTCAAAGGTCTGTATATAACACACCCTGCATGTCTGCACACTAAAATAAATGCAGGACAAATCCATACACATCAACTGAACAGACAAATGAATGGATGCAGTAGCCTCCCTGCAGCCTTGTATTACACACAGTATACCGCACAAACATCATAAGAGGCCAAATTCGTCAAAAAACGAACCCAAAAAAACCCAAATTCCTCTGCCACCGCAGGACATATTTAACCAAAATTTAAAGCACACATACTAACTAAAATAATTCAACACATATTGGTCCCTCAGCAGCCGACCACTGTCGTCATCAGGGAAGATTGCCGGATTGTCCCAGTCCATGGCTGGTGGCACTCTGGGGGCCCTCTCCTTCCTCAGGCAGGCCACATTGTGGAGGACAGCACAAGCCACAGTAATATCACATGCCCTAACAGGGCTGACCCTTAATTTGTGAAGGCAGTGAAAGCGTGCCTTCAGGAGGCCAAAGGTCATTTCAACTCTGGCCCTGGTCCTGGCATGGGCATGGTTGTAGGCCTGCTGTGCTTCCTGGGGGTCTGTGAAAGGTGTCAGGAGAAAAGGCTGGCAGCCATACCCCCTGTCTCCCAGCAACACACCAGAGAATTCACCTGTCAACACAAAATCTCATCATTACTACCTCATAAACACAGTGATATTCTTGACACAGCCATGATGGTTATAAATAGGGGTTGTGTGGCTTACCTTGTGATAGGCACTGATAGATTTCAGAGGCCCGAAAGATTCTGGAGTCATGGACTGAGCCAGGCCATTTTGCCACAACATTGCTGATCACACAGTCAGAATTGCAGACCATCTGAAATCATAAGATGAGGAATATTACACCAATCAATGCACATCACTGGCAATGCAGAGTGTTCGTCAATGGACAATATCAAAAAGTTATGTTCACCTGAACATTAATGCTGTGAAAGGATTTCCTATTCACAAAATCGGCCTCATGGGCACCTGAGGGGGCTTTTATCCTTATGTGTGTGCAGTCCACTGCACCAATGACATTGGGGAAACCTGTCACACAAAGTAATGAGTATCCTACTATGTGTTAACAGTTGTCCTGTAATTTGTAGATCCTCTTACCTGCAATCCTATAGAACTCCTCTTTGATGTCACAGTCTTCTGTGGCCAGGGAAGGAGATGAAGACATCTGCTAATGCTTTGATAGCCAGACACACACTCCTTATTGTGCGGCAAATTGTGGCCTTGTTCAGCTGTTCTGCATCCCCCACTGAGTACAGGAAGGCTCCACTAGCAAAAAAGCGCAAGGCCACACAAACCATTTGCTCCACACTCAGTGCATGGCTCCGTGCAGTGCGGTGCTTAATCCTGGGACCCAGTAGTCTGCATAGATACCTGATGCCATCTGCAGAAAACCTGTATCTTTCATATAGATGGTCATCAGGGAAGGCCAGTGGGTCCAACCGGTCCCTGAAGACCCTTTCTCGCCTGAAGGCTCTCCTCAGCACAAGTGCTTCTTCATCCACCACATCTCGCACGAATGGGCATGCCATTGTCAGAGCAGAAAGGAACACACAATTTTGGGCCTTCATATAGGCTAGTGGCCACACCTGGTGCTGGGGGGGGTGGGCAAAAGAGGGCGATGCCTTATAACGATGACTTGGTTGTACTGATTGCTGGGAAAATAAAAAAAACCTTAGAAAGATGCCACCGTCCTGTGTGCTCACAATAAGAGCTCATATGTCATGGCTCACTTGACTTTACGAGAATATACCTAATTTTTATTTTGAGCTGTGTCATCTTCTTGGAGCTGGGGGAGGAAAGAAAAATAATGATTAATACATTTGTGTTACAGTTAGCATACAGTGTACATTGAAGGCATATCTCACCTCCCTCTCAAGTTTTTTTATTTCAAGGTCCAGTTTCCTAATTGTCCTCTTTTTTATTTCGGACTCCAGTGCAAGATTTTCCATCTTTTTCTTCTTGTACTGAATGTCTATGTCTGCCAGTTCTATTTGGCGCCGGAGGTGGTTGCCATACAACTTTCTGATAGCTTGTGAGCTCTGTGAACACAATACAATTAGCGCAGCTGGAATTTGGCAGGATGTGGTGTCCTTTTATTAATACGCACTATGTTGCCAGGCTGGTTTTCCCACTGTATAGCATCTGGGTCCTGTAAAAGAAATTAGATTTTTTGATTTCACCTCACCATTGTAGAGTAAATAGTACTTTCACAGTCTTAACATGATACCTCATGCCTTCTGGAATCCAGAGAGATGGTCTCCTCCTCATCATCGTCTCCATCATGTGCTGTTGCTGCTGCACTGGGGCCTTCACCCTATCACATTTAATCGGATTCATATTGAAGCTAGTAGACAAGACATGCCAGGCCTACAGTATGCCTTTGATGGAGTACTCACTGGATCAGCATCGTCTGGTGCTTGTGCTGGTGGCTCTAACAGGAACACAGTGCTGCCAGACACTGCAAGGCAATAGGTAAACCAAAGTCAGACAGTCCAAATTGATTCAATATGAATGTGGTTGTATCCCATGTAGAGATGGAAGGACATACCTTGAATGAAGCGGGTGGCATCTTGGGAGGAACCTATGCTCGTCTCTTTCCCTCCAGGGATCCCCTCTAAGACGGGCCTGCCTTTATTTAGCTCCAAGGCCATGTCCTCTGCTGGGGTAAGGTCAGCCTTTGGTGACCCACCACCCGTGCCTTGTCTGTGGGTATTCTTTTTCACTGCTAAAACAGTACAGACAATGTGTGAGCAGGCACCTTCTGGGTACAATATATGCTTGTGCTTTGTTAAATATTAGTCAGGGACCATACCATTCTGCAGAATGTTCTTGTATTTGATTTTGACCTGCTGCCATGTCCGTTTTGGCCCGTTCATGTTTAATCTACACACACACACACACACACACACACACATTTAATGGAGTCACACTGCAAAAAATTACTTGGTATTTTTGTCTTGTTTTCAGTAAAAATATCAAAAAATTTATCATAGCTTTATACAGTGTGATGGAGTTACTTTACACAATTTCACTCATATCTGCAGTGCATTTCAATTAAAAATTTAACCGTTTCATAATTACAGTACAACTGCATTTTTGGAGATGTGAATTAAATATTTGAATTGTAATTGTGATGTTTCAGCGGAGCGGTGAGTGTGTAATTGTGCACTGCTTACGCATTCAGGCGGTCTGCAATACTTTGCCACGCTTTTTCTCTTTGCTTTATCACTGTGGCGGTGTTGCCTTTCTTCTTAATTATATCTTTTACCTCCTCGTATGCCTCCATGAGGATTTGTGCTTCCGACGGGGAAAAGTACGCGGCTCTAGTTGCCATGGTAAATCAGTTAATCTGTGATCTGTGGCGGGGTCTATTTGAGTGAGCCGTGAGCGCGCACCTATCCAGGATTGGTTTCACCTGGCTTAATGAATCCGTGTCTGCTCATCCTGGCTTGGTCTTTGTGCAACCAATTAAGCCTGGACGCACATGTTTTGGCTTCATTGAGCTCAGCTGAGTCATTTATCCCGGATGTCTTAATTCTACTTTTGTGCAACAGGCCCCAGATTACCTTATTGTTGACACTGACAACACCTGATCACCTTATTGTTGACACTGACAGCACCTGATCACCTTATTGTTGACATTGACAGCACCTGCCTACCTTATTGTTGACACTGACAGCACCTGATCACCTTATTGTTGACACTGACAGCACCTGATTACCGTATTGTTGACACTGACAGCACCTGATCACCTTATTGTTGACACTGACAGCATCTGATCACCTTATTGTTGACACTGACAGCACCTGATCACCTTATTGTTGACACTGACAGCATCTGAACACCTTATTGTTGATACTGACAGCACCTGATCACCTTATTGTTGATACTGACAGCACCTGATCACCTTATTGTTGACACCGACAGCATCTGATCACCTTATTGTAGACACTGACAGCATCTGAACACCTTATTGTTGATACTGACAGCACCTGATCACCTTATTGTTGATACTGACAGCATCTGATCACCTTATTGTAGACACCGACAGCACCTGATCACCTTATTGTTGATACTGACAGCACCTGATCACCTTATTGTTGACACCGACAGCATCTGATCACCTTATTGTAGACACTGACAGCATCTGAACACCTTATTGTTGATACTGACAGCACCTGATCACCTTATTGTTGATACTGACAGCATCTGATCACCTTATTGTAGACACCGACAGCACCTGATCACCTTATTGTAGACACTGACAGCACCTGATCACCTTATTGTTGACACTGACAGCACCTGAACACCTTATTGTTAGTGTTGTATTGTTCGCCCATTTATACAATACAATGACAACTGATAGAATGAAACCGATAGGATGTAACTGTGTATAATTACATGTAATTACCAAACAGATTAGTGTGTAACTCTTTGCTACCTTGGCAGATACTGGTCACGTATAGACGGGATGCTTCGGGAGGCCTTGATCCTGAGGAACATCGAAGTGCGTCTGTTAGTAAGCTGCTGGGAGCAGACGCATCCCCTGACCTTTAACTTTGTGTGGTCCCTGAAGACCCTGTGCATGGAGCTGGCCAACTGTTCGATGGAGGCTGTGAGTGTGGACACCACATGCCTACATCCTCATTACAAACTGATGTTATATAGAATCATCATAGCTACAGTGAGCTACAAAAGTATTGGGACAATTATACATTTAGTTTTTTTTGGCTCTGTACTCCACCACTTTGGATTTGAATGATACAATGACTGGGGTTAAAGTGCAGACTGTCAGCTTTAATTAGAAGGCATTTTCATCCATATCGGGTGAACCGTTTAGAAATTACAGCACTTTTTGTACATAGTCCCCCCAAATTCACTTATGTGTATTAAAGTAGTCAAAAGTTTAGTATTTGGTACCATATTCCTAACTTGCAATGATTACATAAAGCTTGTGACTCTACAAACTTGTTGGAGGCATTTGCTGTTTGTTTTGGTTGTGTTAAAGATTATTTTGTGCCCAATAGAAATGAATGGTAAGTAATCTATTGTATCATTTTGGAGTCAATTTAATTGTAAATAAGAATATAATATGTTTCTAAACAAGTGGAGCATCTTTGGTTTTAGAAGTGGGAGGGACAAAAAAAGTGTTAAACAAATCAAAATATATTTTATATTTGAGATTCTTTAAAGTAGCCACCCTTTGCCTTGATGACAGATTTGCACACTCTTGGCATTCTCTCAACCAGCTTCATGAGGTAGTACCCTGGAAGGCATTTCAATTAACAGGTGTGCCTTGTTAAAAGTTAATTTGTGGAAGGTAGGGGTGGTATACAGAAGATAGCCCTATTTGGTAAAAGACCAAGTCCATATTGTTATTTTATTGCTACTCTTTAATTATTTGATACTTTTAATTTTTTTTCTCTTTTTTTTCTTCTCTTAAATGCATTGTTAGTTAAGAGCTTGTAAGGAAGCATTTCACTGTAAGGTCTACTACACCTGTTGTATTCGGCGCATGTGAGAAATAAAATGTGATTTGATATTATGGTAAGAACAGCTCAAATAAGCAAAGAGAAATGATAGTCCATCATTACTTTAAGACATGAATGTCAGTCAGGGCGGAAAATGTCAAGAACTTTGAAAGTTTCTTCAAGTGCAGTCGCAAAAACCATCAAGCACTATGATGAAACTGGCTCTCATGAGGACCGCCACAAGAAAGGAAGACCCAGATTTACCTCTGCTGCAGAGGATAAGTTCATTAGAGTTACCAGCCTCAGAAATTGCAGCCCAAATAAATGCTTCAGAGTTCAAGTAACAGACACAACTCAACATCAACTGTTCAGAGGAGACTGTGTGAATCAGGCCATCATTGCTGCAAAGAAACCACTCGTAAAGGACACCAATAAGAAGAAGAGACTTGCTTGGGTCAAGAAACACGAGCAATGGACATTAGACCGGTGGGAATCTGTCCTTTGGTCTGATGAGTCCAACCGCCGTGTCTTTGTAAGACGCAGAGTAGGTGAACGGATGATCTCTGCATGTGTGGTTCCCACCGTGAAGCATGGAGGTGGTGGTGTGGGGGTGCTTTGCTAGTGACACTGATTTATTTAGAATTCAAGGCACACTTAACCAGCATGGCTAACAGCCAGCCTTCTGCACCGATACGCCATCCCATCATGATTCCACTTAGTGGGACTATCATTTGGCTTTAAAAAGGACAATGACCCAACACACCTCCAGGCTGTGTAAGGGCTATTTGACCAAGAAGGAGAGTGATGGGGTGCTGCATCAGATGACCTGGCCTCCACAATCACCTGACCTCAACCCAATTGAGATGGTTTGGGATGAGTTGGACTGCAGAGGGAAGGAAAAGCAGCCAACAAGTGCTCAGCATATGTGGGAAGTCCTTCAAGACTGTTGGAAAAGCATTCCAGGTGAAGCTGGTTGAGAGAATGCCAAGAGTGTTTAAAGCTGTCATCAAGGTCAAAGGGTGACTACTTTGAAGAATCTAAGATATATTTTGATTTGTTTAACACTTTTTTGGTTACTACATGATTCCATATGTGTTATTTCATAGTGTTTGTCTTCACTATTATTCTACAATGTAGAAAATAGTCAAAAGAAAAGAAAAACCCTTGAATGAGTAGGTGTGTCCAAACTTTTGACTGGTACTGTATTTTTTTATCCTGTCGGTCGGATAAACACTCCAAACAGCCTACCCGACTGCTCAGAGGCGTCCGCATGGTCCTAAAGCACACCGTTGCCTGATTAGATTCAGAGGGGTTGGGTTAAATGCGGAAGACACATTTCAGTTGAAGGCATTCAGTTGTACAACTGACTAAGTATCCCCTTTCATTTTCTTTGTATCACATTTCAATGATAAAACTAGGTGGCACAAAAATACAATTTCAGAATGTGGGGGGGACATGTCCCCAGTGAAAGTTGCGCCCCTGTTCTAAAAATGTCTACATTAATATGGATGCTACCATGAATACCGATAGTTCTGAATTGATCATGAATAATTATAAGTGAGAAAGTTAGTCACACAAATATCATACCACCATGACATGCTAACCTCTCACCATTACGATAAAAATGTTTGGGGGGTATGATATTTGTGCGTCTAACTTTCTCACTCATCATTATTCAGGACTATCTGTAATCATGGTAGCATCCACATTAATGTAGAAGTGTTCAAAAACATGTTCTATTCTTATTTTTATTTTTTATTTTTATTTTACCGTTATTTTACCAGGTAAGTTGACTGAGAACACGTTCTCATTTGCAGCAACGACCTGGGGAATAGTTACAGGGGAGAGGAGGGGGATGAATGAGCCAATTGAGCCAATACAATAAAAGTGACTCCAAAAAAACACTACATTATTTAACATTCCTTTCTATCGGCCACAAAATAATCAAAACGTGCTGTAGTACAGAGCCAAAACAAAAAATATGTCACTATCCCAATACTTTTGCAGTACACTGTATATAGTCATCTCTACTGTACGTCATGTAAAATGTATTAATCTCTACTGTACCTGCAAACCTACTGAAAGTCATGTAAAATGTATTCATCTCTACTGTACCTGTAAACCTACTGTACGTTATGTAAAATGTATTAATCTCCACTGTACCTGCAAACCTACTGTACATGTACAATTTATTCATTAATCACTACTGCTAAGCCAGTCCTTGTGTGTTTTGTGCAGAAGTTCTTCAGCCCCAGGGAGCAGAGAGATGGCACGCTACAGGGAATCAACCATAACAGATTCATGGTGACAGACAGTGCTGTGTACATAGGTGAGTTCACTTGCATTCATTTCAGATGAGTAGTAACTAAATGGTTTATTTAAAAATATATATATATATATATATTGGTCTAGCTACTGGTTGGTGGATTGATTAGTTTGCTTGTGAGGTGGGTTGACTATTTGGCTAGTACCTTTGAATCTATATTTCTGATTAACGATTTTGACGGGTGTCTGTTGTCCCACAGGCAACTTTGACTGGGTGGGGAATGAGTTTACGTTCAACGCTGGAGCAGGCATGGTGATCAATCAGGCGGAGGGGGTGAAGGAGAAGAACTCAACGTTGGTGGAACAGGTGAGGGCTACGTTCGAACGGGACTGGTATTCACGCCACACCAAGAGCCTGCAGGCTAACAAGATCCCAGTCTGCAACAAGCACCAGCTCAACCAACTGGCACATCTCAAAATCGCTCAACCAACAGAGAGCAATGGGAGTAAGGAGAGTCCCAATGGCTCCCTGTGAATCCGAAGACGTGGTGCGTTACAAGACTGGTTTATGCAGGCTTTAAGAGAAAAATAACAGTTTAATGCTGAAATCGTACACTGTAGACATAATATAGGACTTGGAGGGCATTTGTTCATCTATTGAACCTTCTGCATATTTCATCCTGACTGTTTCTTACAGAAGACATTCGTGGGAAGGGAACTGATCAAATAAATGGATTTTCTATTGACTGCTGAACCTCAGTAAATATAGTTCATCGTTAAATCCATTTTGCCAATAATGACATCATTCATCACAACCCTTTTAAAACCCTCCCTGGCCAAAGCAGGTTGGAGCTGCATGGACAGTAGTGTGGAGATATCCTATACAAATCTATACTCCAAAAGGTGTTTACCTGGTGTGTCTTCAATATTAATTTACAAAGTGCAGCATACCTCCAACCTCGACCAAATGAGCGGGGGCCATCTGTCTGTTGGACCACAGCTGATCAAATGAAAGGAATGGGGAAAATAGGAATGGGGAAAATAGGAATGGGGAAAATAGGAATGGGGAAAATAGGAATGGGGAAAATAGGAATGGGGAAAATAGGAATGGGGAAAATAGGAATGGGGAAAATAGGAATGGGGAAAATAGGAATGGGGAAAATAGGAATGGCAGAAACATGTCTTGACCTCATCTGACTCCTAAGATAAAGATATCTATTTGATGTTTATTGTTGCAGAGTAAAGACAATTATGCCCCATTGGCATCCATCTATTTTGGTATCATGTCGAAAATTCTGTTTTGGTCTAAACCAGAATGTAAACTGTCCGGGGTTGATCTCAGAATCTTGACTCAATTTCCAGCATCCAATTTTAAGTAAAAGTTGCATAGTCTTCTATTCTGTATATTTTCTTTGTTGGAAACACTCAATAGGGTAGAACTAGATATTTAACTTGTGATAGAGCTTTAGGGCTGTTATGTTTTTAACATGATCAAATCATTTATATATTATTAATATTTTTTTTAAATGTACCTTTCTGTACTCAAAAGGTGAGCGTCTTGCTTCCTGGAAAGTGTTGAAACCACCATGTCCCTGGACAGTACTTAGTTTGTAATGGATATGCTATCATACCCCGGTCTTATGCATAGGTTAAAACGAAAACCAACTGCAGAGGTCTGCAATAGCATACTAACATTGGAAGGAGCTGCCCTTTAAGGTCTAAGACAGGGATGGGCAACTGGCGGCCCCCCTTTTGTAGGCCCACGGATCAATTTTCAAAGCCTTAAAACAAAAAATCTGTCAGGGTCTCAACTTACTGTTGAGTTAGAATAGTAGAATAAACAAGGTGACATTTTGAAATGTGGTTGTGCATCAGCAGTTTCTTTCGTTATGTCAGTCACTGACAGTCACTCAATTAGCCCCATGTCAGCAAAAACAACTGTGATTGTAAGTTAGCTGGCCGCAAGACTAACTAAACTTTTAGTAATCATGGTTGAATTACCGATTTGGGGGGCCTCCATTAATGTTGTTAGTCACATCATATTAAAAACTGCAAACCTTTCTCTCCACCCCATGACAAAATTTGTAAAATTGCATAAAATTAGTTCTAAAATTGAGAAATCTTCTCCGCCTCATGGCAAATATGTATAGAATTGCAGGAAATTAACTCTGAAACGTATAACTTCCACTTAATGGCCCCCAAAAGACTAGGGCTCTGATTGCATGTGTGAGTATGGATGTGGGTTACACAGACCCGTGAGCCACTGCGGCCCCCTATGATGAGTTCAGCTTTGTTGTGGCCCCCACCCCCATCAAAGTTGCCCATCCCTGGCCTAAGGTATTTGTTAGGTAAAATTACAAGACAATGATTTTACCTAATGGAATATTGGTCATAGATTCCCAAGGTCTTTGTGAATAATTAGGTTTATTAGGTATAACTGGAAAAGGGTGTTGAACCAGTGGGACAACTGTAGCTTTCTTTAAAAACAGATGTTGACTTATAGAACAGATATTATAAAAAACAATTGGATGCGATTTCAGTCAGTAAGATCAATAGCATGACTTTTTAAAGACTGCTAAACACCATTTCCAGTTCCCCCAAGGACATGTTTTGAAATGAGACCTTATGCATTGGACTTAACACCGGCAGAGAAAGTAACCACAGCAACTCTTTACACCACCCGCATGATAAACTTTGCGCCTGAACATCAAAGATGATCAACTACAGGAGTAGTAGTTGAACACCTTGATCAACACCTTTTTATGAACATGTCACTCCAATGACTAAATACTGTATGTAATAGGCCTATCTGTGGTGTTTGATTGGCATTACACTTCTATTAATTCAGTTTCATCTGTCTTTTCATTGTCTTTTTACAGTAATATAATGGGAGAATACTTTCTCCATGTTTACAGGTGGTTCTCTTCACACATTATTTTATAACTGGGGTTCTGTTATATCATATTTTGATACAAGAAAAATATTAATAGTAAATTGAAAAAATAACAATGCACGTACTTCCTGAAAATTTTAATACGTTTGTCAGCGTTAACCAGTACATAAATGTAGCATTAACACATCTATGATGTACACTGCTCTTATGGCAGACAATGTTCTTAATCTGACAGTAAATATCTGTACAACAACTTACTGCCGAAATAAAGGAAACATCATCAGAGTGTCTTAATAGGGCGTTGGGCCACCACGAGCCGCCAGAACAGCGTCAATGAGCCTTGGCATCGATTCGACATGTCTGCAAGTATTGGAGGGATGCAACACCATTCTTCCACGAGAAATTCCATAATTAGTTTTTTTGTTGATGGTGGTGGAAAACGCTGTCTCAGGCGCCGCTCCAGAATCTCCCATAAGTGTCCAATTGGGTTGAGATCTGATGACTGACACACACACACACACACACACACACACCCTTTAAACCCCCTATGCTCCTTTGAGACCCCTCTTTCAAAGGCACAGATATCTCTTCTAGCCATGGTAGCCAAAGTAACGGGCAACTGGGCATTTGTATACATGACCTTAAGCATGATGGGATGTTTTAATTGCTTAATAAACCATGAACCACAACTGTGTGGAAGCACCTGCTTTCAATATATATACTTTGCATCCCTCATTTACACAAGTGTTTCCTTTATTTTGGCAGTTACTTGTATGTCCTCATGCCATAAAGAGGTAGTCAAAGGCATCGGACTGCTGTTGGTGCAACAGTCCAGAGTAGGCTACTTTATATATTGTTTTACGAGTGCATCAATAGTGACTGTCAATGATCTGTTTAGGAATGCACTTTGTCACTGTACAAGAAACATGTTTTCTTCTTCAATTGCTGGCAAACCTTCAGTCACTGTATTGCTCTTGATGTAGCAATTCTGCGATTAACATTTCCTAAGCTATACATCGAACCCATTCATAACAGATCAGAGCAAACCAAATTTGGGGTGTGTCCCAGATACAACCTACAGTATAAACTGTCCCTGATTCACTGTTGCCACCTAGAGTTAGTTTAAGGAAAGACTATTTCTCTCACCTGCAAACAGGCACAAAAGATGTCTGAATACAAAGTAAAGATGAATGAATAGTCTTGGTCCTCATCATCACTTGCGCATTAGACAGACAGCCTACATTTTATTAGAATAGTCTCCTGTGTAGTTTAAAAAAATGTTAGATTAGATTTGTACATCCACAGTAGGCAAACATGTCATACGCTACTACTGAATGGTAAATTAATTCATTTAAAAGGTATGATTGTAATATTGTAATAATAGCTTGGAGGATACCACTGTGGTCAAGGTGATTTACAGTTCATTTAAAAGCACATTGCATAATGTGCTTTTAATAATGGCGAGAACGGAGCAAATGAAATGGCATTAAACCATGTGTTTGATGTATTTGATACCATTCCACTAATTCCGCTCCAGTCATTACCACGAGCCCGTCCTCCCCAATTAAGGTGCCACCAACCTCCTGTGTTGAAGACATTGATTGGGCTGGTTCGACATTGCAGCCGACAGTGCAGGCGACTGCCGACTGACTGTTCTACAAATCACCTTGCATCGTAAATAACGGCTCATTATTTGTTGATCAGTCAGTCACAATTGACCCATAATACATTACGGTTTTGATCCTCTCGAACATGACCATTCATTTCGATAATATTACAGTACAATGACTGCCCTCTGGAGGACAATGTCCCACCAGTTAATTATATACTGAATAAAAATATAAAATGCAACATGTAATTTTACTGAGTTACAGTTCATATATAGATAATCATCTGTTGGTCACAGATACCTTAAAAAAAGATGATAGGATCAGAAAACCAGTCAGTATCTGGTGTGTTGTGCTGCATAAGCCAAATGGTGGTCACATCTCCTTCGCATAGAGTTGATCAGGCTGTTGATTGTGGCATGTGGAAAGTTGTCCCACCCCTCTAATGGCTGTGAGAAGTTCCTGGATATTGTCGGAAACTGGAACACGCTGTCGTACACGTCGATCCAGAGCATCCCAAACATGCTCAATGGGTGACATGTCTGGCGAGTATTCAGTCCATGGAAGAACTGGGACATTTTCAGCTTCCAGGAATTGTGTACAGATTCTTGTGACATGGGGCAGTGCATTATCATGCTGAAATATGAGGTAATGGCGGCAGATAAATGGCACGACAATGGGCCTCAGGATCTCGTCACGGTATCTCTGTGCATTCAAATTGCCATCGATAAATGCAATTGTGTTCGTTGTCCATAGCTTATGCCTGCTCATACCATAACCCCACCGCCACCATGGGGCACTCTGTTCACAACGTTGACATCAGAAAACCGCTCACCAACATGATGCCATACACGTGGTCTCCGGTTTTGAGGCATATTGGACGTACTGCCAAATTCTATAAAATGACATGAGGACGGCTTATGGTAGAGAAATTAACATTCAATTCTCTGGCAACAGCTCTGGTGAACATTCCTGAAGTCAGCATCCCAACTGCACGTTCCCTCAACTTGACACATTTGTGGCAGTGTTGTGTGATAAAACTGCACATTTTAGAGTGGCCTTTTATTGTCCTCAGCACAAGGTGCACCTATAATGATCATTATGTTTAATCAGCTTCTTGATATGCCACACCTGTCAGGTGGATGGATTATCTTGACAAATGAGAAATACTCACTTACAGGGATGCAAACAAATTTATGCACAAAATTTGAGAAATAATATTTTTGTGCGTATGGAAAACTTCAGCTCATGAAACATGGGACCAACACTTTATATGTTGCATTTATATTTTTGTTCAGTGTACATTACACCATCTGTTTCCAAATGTACAAATAAGCAGAGTAAGTTATGCCTTACAAATATGTTCTTAGGCATAATACAACATACTTTTTTTGCTTAATTTTGGCATGCCCACTGTTGCATGCCCTGCCTTTATGAACTGTAGGACTAAAGTACAATAGACAGCCTTATTTTAACAATATATATTTCAAAATACAAAATGAGTGTATATTTATTGTATAACCTTGATGCCTATATCGAATTGATACATTTAATGTTTACTCTTAATAATAAAAAATCTGATATGTATGTATTGTGGTTTTATTCAGAGGCTACTGTACACGTCAAGTCCAGTCCAAACCCCGGTAACTATCCAAATTCAGGTAGGTCTACGCGCTTTAGTGACTATCCATTTCAGATTACGTGTGATTTAAACTGTGGTGGTTTAACCTGTGAACTAATTAATCCTATCTCAAGATCTATTCAGGCATAGAGGGGTATCTTCAACTAGCACACGGAAATTTCGCCCTACACAACAGCGCCAATAGACGGGCATTGTAGCCTAAATCACTATTCAGGTAATGTAGGTAGTTTACTGAGAAATATCAGGGATTGTTAGTATTGTGCATTCAAAGGATCACAAAGAATAAAACACTTACTAGGTTACCACACTGACACACACCTGATGGGCTGTTCAATTTGTAGAACGCTAAACACTGATGTAATCGGTTACCATAGGGACCGATTAGGTGTCAACCCATTCGACCACTTCGAAATTCATGAGTGCGCATTTTCAGATTTTCTGCAGCTACGGAGAGGGATACTAACAATAAATGGACTAGCTTGTTAGCTAGATCTCAACAAATGTATGCATACTTACACTTCAGTTGTGCATTTTGTTAAATTTCAAGACCAGCCTTCCTCGCCTGAAGAGCACTGCAGTGTGTTTTTAGCCAACATGGCTGAGGACGGCGAGTGGGTTGTGGAGAGCATCGCTGGATATTTGGGAAGTCCTGAATGGGTCATTCCATACACTGACTTCTTGGAAAACAAATGTACAGGTAAGAAAGGCCATTTGTTTTTCTACGTTTTACGATAAAGAAAATTATTATAAACGGTTTTCAGGACCAGGATTACACATGCTGGAATCATCCTTGGCACCCCTGCTCGAGTGTGCTAGCTATCAAGCTGAATAACAGCCAGATAGGAAACGTTAGCTATTCAATTCTAGGTGGCATTAGCTAGCTAAAACTTTTACTGCAGCTAGCTAGCTTCAAGCGCGAAATGTTTTTGTTGGCGAAAGGGAGCAGTGATTTTCCAGCTCAGTTGTTTGGCATGCATCAGTGCTTCACATGTTTGAGCGACATTCATCCAACATGTCTTATTATAGCTTAGTTAATACTTGAAGCAAATAAACTAGCTGGTTAAGTTATCCACTGGGTGAAACAGTATATATCTGTGCGTAGAGACCACTCGAACGCCCAGAAAGTTCCGATTCAAACGCACAATTCACCAGATCTGCATTAGAATGTCAAAATACGTTTGTTGCTCACCAAATATTGAGTTTCGCTGATCAACTATCTGCATTTACTTCCGGTATGTACTTCCAAAAATAAATGTCTAAATAAAAATGTACAAGCAACCGAAAAACATCCAGTGTGATAGGATTGAGCTGTTGTATTCTTCCGACCTGATCGTGGCAGTAATTTGTGATTTTTATTTTGACCTTTTTTGGAAGTACATACCGGGAGTAAATGAAGATATTTGCTCAGCGAAACTCCATATTTGGTGATCAACGAATTTACATTATAACGCTTACAGTGGGGAATCGGAGCTTTCTGGACGTTAGCGCGGTGCACACACTGGTTGAATCAACTTAATTAGTCAACGTGTTGTGAAATGGAATCAACGTGAAAAATTCATTGGATTTGAAAAAAGTCATAAACCAGTACTGTTTTCATCTAATACAATAGCTCAATCCTATCACACTGGATGTTTTTCGGTTGCTTGTACATTTTTATTTAGACATTTTTTGGAAGTACATACCGGAAGTAAATGCAGATAGTTGATCAGCGAAACTCAATATTTGGTGATCAACAAACGTATTTTGACATTCTAAAAAATATACTATTAACATTAATTTTTTTCACCTTTATTTAACCAGGTAGGCTAGTTGAGAACAAGTTCTCATTTACAACTGTGACCTGGCCAAGATAAAGCAAAGCAGTGAGATACAAACAACAACACAGAGTTACACATGGAATAAACAAACATAGTCAATAATACAATAGAAAAAGTCTATATACAGTGTGTGCAAAAGGGGTAGGATAAGGGAGGTATGGCTATTTGAGTGTCAAATAACACTATTTGACGTGTCAAATAAGTTTGTTGACCAAACAGGACCTGAATATGACTCACATAATAATTTAACGCGTTAATACATTTTTACGTAGTTATTATACATTGATTACACTATCACTCGTATTTCATATGTCACAACGATTCATCGATATGTATGCTATGATGCTGCTAAAGTTGTCTCGTGCACCTACAGTGCTGGCCATTAAAAAAGGGCAATGAATTCCATTATCTTGGCTTTAATGGATTTCACGTTAGAGTTGTCTCACTGAAATTTTGTTACTCTTTCAAATGACTGCTTGACTTGTTGACTGCTCAATCCCATTGCAGACATTGTGGGCTAGTTTAGGAAGGCTGTGTTGCACGTATAGCGCAAAATGGCGTCATTACGTCATGTAACTTCATTATATAGGTATGCACATCAGCTTTGACATCGGTTTTGCACATCGGACATTAAACTAGACATCGGCCGATTCCGATGTTTTCCACGATATATCGTGCATCCATAGTTTTTACTCAAGGTAGTAACAACACAGTGTGGTCAAAGACTTAGTAACTTAGTTGTAGTCACGATCTGGTTACTTATAACTACAAACATGGTTACGTTTTAGCCTTTTCACATATTTATTAACTTATTTGCAGATATCTTAAATTACCCACAATGTACTAATTCTCTACGTTCTATGGAGAATCTACTCTGCGTTAGCTACACTACATGGTCAAAAGTATGTGGAGACCTGCTCGTCGAACATCTCATTCCAAAATCATGGGCATTAATATGGAGTTGGTCCCCCCTTTGCTGCTATAACAGACTCCACTATTCTGGGAAAGCTTTCCACTAATTGTTGGAACATTGCTGCGGGGACTTGCTTCCATTCAGCCACAAGTATTAGTGAGGTCGGGCACTAACGTTGGGTGATTAGGCCTGACTCGCAGTCTGCGTTCCAATTCAACCCAAATGTGTTCGATGGAGTTGATCAGGGCTTTGTGCAGGCCAGTCAAGTTCTACCACACCAATCTCGACAAACCATTTCTGTATCGACCTCGCTTTGTGCATGGGGGGCATTGTCATGCTGAAACAGGAAAGGGCCTTCCACAAACTGTTACCACAAAGTTGGAAGCACAGAATCATCTAGAATGTCATTGTATGCTGTAGCTTTAAGATTTCCCTTCACTGGAACTAAGGGGCATAATCGGAACCATGAAAAACAGCCCCAGACCATTTCTCCTCCTCCACCAAACTTTACCCGTGGCACTATGCATTGGGGCAGGTAGCGTTCTCCTGGCATCCGCCAAACCCAGATTTGTCCGTTGGACTGCCAGATGGTGAAGTTTGAGTCATCACTTCAGAGAATGTGTTTCCACTGCTCTAGAGTCCAATGGCAGCGATCTTTACACCAATCCAGCCAACGCTTGGCATTGCGCATGGTGATCTTAGAATTGTTTGTGGCTGCTTGGCCATGTAAACCCATTTCATGAAGCTCCTGACGAACAGTTCTTGTGCAGAAGTAGCTTCCAGAGGCAGTTTGGAACTTGGTAGTGAGTGTTGCAACCGAGGACAGACCATTTTTACGCGTTATGCGCTTCAGCACTCTCCGATCCCGTTCTGTGAGCTTGTGTGGCCTACCACTTTGCGGCTGAGCCATTGTTGTTCCTAGATGTTTCCACTTCACAATAACAGCAATTACAGTTGACCAGGACAGCTCTAGCAGGGCAGAAATTTGACGAACTGACTTGTTGGCATCCTATGACAATGCCACGTTGAAAGTCACTGAGCTCTTCAGTAAGGCCAATGTTTGTCTTTGGAGATCGCATGGCTGTGTGCGTGATTTTATACACCTGTCAGCAACAGGTGTGGCTGAATCCACTAATTTGAAGAGGTGTCCACATACTTTTGTATATATCGTGTAGCTCTGTTGAAATGAACACATCTTGTTTCCAAAGCTAAGCAGGGTACATAAAGGTAGACATCTGTATGGTAGACTCGTTCTCACTGAAGTGTATTACCCCTCATCACCAGCTGTCTACACAATATGTGAAAACCAGCACCTCCCTCGACAGAGATCAATCATCTCAATAACTAAAGCAGATAGCTTGCTACGGCCCACCACATAATGAGGATGTGAAATTTCAGCAACAAAGCGCGTTTTTACTCTGGGCAGAGTGGGTGGACACCCTATTGTTCAGGCAGAAGTCGTTGGACTGTGGCATCACATTTTATTTCAATATACCTCTTTATTTAGGTTGATAGCATGACGTTGAAAAAATGACATTGATTTAAACATTCCATTTTACTATCAACATTGAACAAGGTCAAATAAAATGTCTAATCAAATCTAAAGTTAATTGACGAAAGGATGAAAAATATTGTTTATGTTTCTATGTGGAACTTTCAATGCAAATTCACCGTATACAGTACCAGTCAAAAGTTTGGACAGACCTACTCATTCAAGGGTTTTTCTTTATTTGTACTATTTTCTACATTGTAGAATAATAGTGAAGACATCAGAACTATGAAATAACACATATGGAATCATGTAGTAACCAAAAAAAGTGTTACACAAATATGTATTTAATGAGATTCTTCAAAGTAGCAACCCTTTGCCTTGATGACAGCTTTGCACACTCTTGCCATTCTCTCAACCAGCTTCATGAGCTAGTCACCTGAAATGCATTTCAATTAACAGGTGTGCCTTGTTAAAAGTTAATTTGTGGAATTTCTTTCTTTAATGCATTTGAGCCAGTCAGTTGTGTTGTGACAAGGTAGGGGTGGTATACAGGAGATAGCCCTATTTGGTAAAAGACCAAGTCCACATTGTTTTATTTTATTTTATTTAACCTTTATTTAACTAGGCAAGTCAGTTTAGAACAAATTCTTATTTACAATGACAGCCTACCAAAAGGCAAGAGGCATCCTGCGGGGACAGGGGCCTGGGATTATAAAATAAAATAAAAATGAATACAATATAAATATAAATACAGTGATCCCTCGCCACTTCGCGGTTCACTTATCGCGGATTCGCTATTTCGCGGATTTTCATAATGCATATAATTTTTTTTTTTGGTGCATTGTGCTCTGCATTCTGATTCGCTAAAAACTCACTCCCGCTTCTTGTATCAAAACATGCTACGAATTGTGCTATCATTTTGTCGTCTCGTGCAGTTATGTGTACGTACATAAAACAGCTTGGCAAATTTACATTAAGTTGGCCAAATTATCTTGTAATTTCGAACATCTCCTAAACCCATAATGTCGACGAAACGGCCTGGACCGACAAAAGCACCTGCGGATGGGCCCAAACGGCGGAAGATGCTACCTATCTCAGATAAAGTTAAACTTCTGGACATGCTAAGGGAAGGTAAAAGCTATGCAGCCGTTGCTCGCCATTACGGAATCAATGAATCTTCCGTTCGTTACATAAAGAAGGAGGAAAAAAACATAAGGACGACAGCAGCAGTCAATTTTAATACGAATGCAAAAAGGGTTGTAACTGTCCGCAACAAGACCATGGTACGGATGGAGACGGCATTAGCTCTGTGGATTAATGACTGCAGGAAAAAAAACATAACCCTGGATACAAACGTTATCTGCACAAAAGCGAGAATGCTGTATGAAAACTTTGCTGTCAGTGACGGGGAAGAGGGAGAGGATGCCGGGCCCTCAGCAAGTGCTGCTGACACAGTGGGAGAGGATGCCAGGCCCCCAGCAAGTGCTGCTGACAAAGTGCCAAGCGCATTTAATGCAAGCAAGGGCTGGTTTGAAAAGTTTAAGAAACGCTTTGGACTTAAAAATGTTTGTCTGCACGGTGAGATGGCGTCTGCGGATACCGCTGAGGCAGAAGCCTTCGTGAACAATAAATTCAAGGCGATCATTGAGGAGGGGGGATATAAGCCCGAACAAGTTTTTAACATGGATGAGACTGCCTTATTTTGGAAACGAATGCCCTCCCGCACCTTCATCATGCAGGAAGAAGCCAAAGCCCCAGGATTTAAAGTTCACAAAGACCGTTTGACCCTGGCTATGTGCGGAAATGCCGCAGGTTTCATGATTAAACCGGGGCTGATTTACAGGTCTAAAAATCCCAGGGCGCTGAAAAACAAAAATAAGGATGATTTGCCTGTTTACTGGATGTACAATGCAAAGGCTTGGATGACAAAAGCGCTCAATCTGGATTGGTTCAAAAACTGTTTCATCCCGGAGGTCAAGTGTTATTTGAGAGGAAAGGGACTGAACTTTAAAGTGCTTCTGCTCCTTGACAACGCCGGAGGTCACGGTAATGATTTGGCATATGATGGTGTGCAAATCGAATTTCTGCCGCCAAACACTACATCCCTGATTCAGCCCATGGACCAAGGAGTCATCCGTGCTTTCAAGGCTCTCTATACGCGCAACACCCTGCAACATCTTGTTGACGCTATGGACTCGGATCAAGATTTCTCACTGAAGGACTACTGGCGTGGATACACCATTGCATCGTGTCTCCAAAACATTCAGAGGGCCATTCAGGAAATGAAAACGGAAACTCTGAAGGCCTGCTGGAAAAAACTATGGCCAGAGGCAGTGCAAAACGCAACCGGAGGCTCGCTTGACGAGGTCCACCACTCTGCCGTAGAAACAGCTGTGAATCTGGCTAAACAGATTGGAGGAGACGGCTTTAATGACATGAGTCCGGATGACATAAACGCCCTGATTGATGGAGACGCACAGCCGCTGACCGATGCAGAGCTGGCAGAAATGACAAAGCCACAAAGCGACGATGAAAGAGAAGAGGGAGAAGAGGACACGAGAGATGAGGAGGAAGGACTAACGCTTGGTCGCTTAGCAACCATGGTGCGAATGGCCACTGAACTTAAGCGAGTAGCTGAGGAATGGGACCCTTTGATGAGCCGTTCATTACAGTTCTCCAACGTAATCGATGGTGGCATGTCGGTGTACAAGGATCTTTTTGCAAAGAAGAAAAAAGAGCGACAACAGCTGCCTATCACTATGTTCTTCTCCCGAACAAACACACCTGCACCGCGGGCTTCAGAAGAAGAGAACACTGCAGAGCGCAGTCAGGATGCAGCGGCCCAGTCTGAAGAGCAGTGAAACGGCCTACACGTGAGTCACTGTATTTGTATACATGTAATAGTTGCTAATTGTAAAAAAAAAAAAAAGTTTTCTATTTCGCGGATTTCACTTATCGCGGGTCATTTTCGGAACGTAACCCCCGCGATAAACGAGGGATTACTGTATAGGACAAAAAACACATCACAACAAGAGAGACACAACACTACATAAAGAGAGACCTAAGACAACAACATAACAAGGCAACAACACATGACAACACAGCATGGTAGCAACACAACATGGTGGCAGCACAAAAACATGGTACAAACATTTTAATTTTTTGACCTTTTATTTAGCTAGGCATGTCAGTTAAGAACAAATTCTTATTTTCAATGAAGGCATAGGAACAGTGGGTTAACTGCCTTGATCAGTGGTAGAATGACCGATTTTTGCCTTGTCAGCTCGAGGATTTTATCTTGCTAACTTTCGGTTACTAGTCCAACGCTCTAACCACTAGGCTATCTGCCGCCCCATTATTGGGCAAAGTCAACAGCACAAAGGTCAAGAAGGTAGAGACAACAATACATCATACAAAGCAGCCACAACTGTTAATAAGAGTGTCCATGATTGAGTCTTTGAATGAAGAGATGGAGATAAAACTGTCCAGTTTGAGTGTTTGTTGCAGCTCGTTCCAGTCGCTAGCTGCAGTGAACTGAAAAGAAGAGTGACCCAGGGATGTGTGTGCTTTGGGGACCTTTAACAGAATGTGACTGGCTGAAAGGGTATTGTATGTGGAGGATGAGGGCTGCAGTAGATATCTCAGATAGGGGGGAATGAAGCCTAAGAGGGTTTTATAAATAAGCATCAACCAGTGAGTCTTGCGACAGGTATACAGAGATGACCAGTTTACAGCGGAGTAAAGAGTGCAGTGATGTGTCCTATAAGTAGCATTGGTGGCAAATCTGAAGGCCGAATGGTAAAGTACATCTAGCCACTCGAGAGCACCCTTACCTCCCGATCTCTAAATGATGTCTCTAATCTAGCATGGGCAGGATGGTCATCTGAATCAGGGTTAGTTTGGCAGCTGGGGTGAAAGAGGAGCGATTACGATAGAGGAAACCAAGTCTAGATTTAACTTTAGCCTGCAGCTTTGATATGTGCTGAGAGAAGGACAGTGCACTGTCTAGCCATACTCCCAAGTACTTGTATGTGCCGACTACCTCAAGTTCTAAACCCTCAGAGGTAGTAATAACACCTGTGGGAAGAGGGGCATTCTTCTTACCAAACCACATGACCTTTGATTTGGAGGTGTTCAGAATAAGGTTAAGGGTAGAGAAAGCTTGTTGGACACTAAGAAAGCTTTGTTGTAGAGAATTTAACACAAAATCCGGGGAGGGGCCAGCTGAGTATAAGACTGTATCATCTGCATATAAATGGATGAGAGAGCTTCCTACTGCCTGAGCTATGTTGTTGATGTAAATTGAGAAGAGTGTGGGGCCTAGGATTGAGCCCTGGGGTACTCCCTTGGTGACAGGCAGTGGCTGAGACAGCAGATTTTATACACTGCACTCTTTGAGAGAGGTAGTTAGCAAACTTGGCCAGGTCAATAAAAATAGCAGCACAATATTGCTTAGAATCAAGGGCAAGGGTGACATCATTAAAGACCTTTAAGGTTGCAGTGACACATCCATAACCTGAGCGGAAACCAGATTGCATACCCGAGAGAATACTATAGACATCAAGAGAGCCAGTCAGTTGATTATTGACTAGTTTTTCCAACACTTTTGATAAACAGGGCAAAATAGAAATAGGCCTATAACAGTAGGATCAGCTTGATCTCCTCCTTTAAGTAAAGGACGAACTCTGTGGCTGCCTTCCAAGCAATGGGAACCTCCCCAAAAAGGAGAGACAGGCTTTGCGATGATAGGGGCAGCAACCTTAAAGAAGAAATGGTTTAGACCCTCTGACCCAGATGTTTTTTTGGGGTCAAGTTTAACCTCTCTTGGGTATGTGAGACGTTAGCGTCCCACCTCTTCAACAGCCAGTGAAACTGCTGGGCGCCAAATTCAAATACAGAAATACTCATTATAAAAATTCAGAAAACAAAACATATTTTACATAGGTTTAAAGATTAACTTCTTGTGAATCCAACCACGGTGTCAGATTTTAAAAATGCTTTACGGCGAAAGCATACCTTACGATTATTTGAGAACATAACCCAGAAGACAAATCATTACAAACAGTAACCAGCCAAGTAGAAGAGTTACACAAGTCAGAAATAGAGATAAAATTAATCCCTTACCTTTGATGATCTTCATATGGTTGCACTCAGCAGACATTCATTTACTCAATAAATGTTCCTTTTGTTCGATAAAGTCTCTTTATATCCATAGAAACATGTCAAACGATGTTTATATTCAATCCTCAGGTTGTTTTTAGCCTAAATAATCGATAATATTTCAACCGGACAATAACGTCGTCAATATAAAAGGTAAACAAGAAAGGCACTCTCTCGGTCGTGCGCATGAAAAAGCTCTGTGAAACTTTAGGGTCCACTCATTCAGACTGCTCTTACTTCCTCATTTTTCAGAATACAAGCCTGAAACAATTTCTAAAGACTGGTGACATCTAGTGGAAGGCATATGAACTGCAATTTGAGTCCTAAGTCAATGGATACTGTCATGGCATTGAATACAAAACTACAAAACCCCAAAAAAATCTACTTCCCGAATGGATTTTTCTCAGGTTTTCGCCTGCCAAATCAGTTCTGTTATACTCACAGACACTATTTTAACAGTTTTGGAAACGTTAGAGTGTTTTCTATCCAAATCTACCAGTTATATGCATATCATATCTTCTGGGCCAAAATTCTGAATGCTGCCCCCTACCCTAGAGAAGTTAAGGAGCTCCTTTAGCACCTCGGACTCAGTGACTGGCTGCAGGGAGAAACTTTGTAGCGGGGCAAGTGAAGAAGAGGGAGAAGCATCGGGGATAGTTGCGTTAGAAGGGGTGGAAGATGAGGAAATGTTGGATGGGCAAGGAGGTATGGCTGAGTCAAATAGGAATCCAAACTTAATGAAGTGATTTAAAGAGCTCAGCCATGTGCTTCTTGTCAGTAACAACCACATCATCAACATTAAGGGACATGGGCAGCTGTAAGGAGGAGGGTTTATTCTCCAGGACTTCTTGGGGTTAGACCCACAGAGGAAGAACTGCTCCTTAAAGTAACTAACGTTGGCCTTCCGGATAGCCTGAGCGCACTTATTTCTCATTTGCCTGAACGAGAGCCAGTCAGCCTGAGTATACGTGTGCCGAGCCTTTCGACAAATGCAATTCTTGAGGTGGAGTAACTCTGCAAGATCACGGTTGAACCAGGGGCTGAACCTGTTTTTAATTCTAATTTTCTTCATGGGGGCGTTTGTTAACAATACCACTGAAAATATAAAAAAAGAATGTCCGAGCGTCTTCGACAGAGGGGATCAAGCTGATTCTATACCATTTTACAGAGGCCAGTTCAGGAAGGAAGGCTTGCTCATTCAAGTTTTTTAGCAAGCGTCTATGACAAATCAGGACAGGTCGTTTCACTGAGCAGCCATTACGAACACAGGCTGTAAAACAGTGATCACTAAGGTCATTACAGAAAACACCAGACTGATACCTATCAGGATTATTTGTGAGGATAACATCGAGGAGAGTGGCCTTTTCTGGGTGTTTGGAGTCATACCTTGTTGGATTGGTGATAATCTGAGAAAGATTTAGGGAGTCTCATTGCTTTAGGACTTGGTCAGGTGGTTTAAGAATGTCCCAGTTTAGGTCACCTTGCAGGACAATTCCTAACTTAGTGTAAGGGGCCAGGGGATAGTTTAGGGCAGGTAGGGTACAGGCCGGTGCTGATGGAGGACGATAGCACCCATCAACAGTCAACGAAGAGCTATTTGAAAGTTTAATGCTTAAAACCAGCAAATCAAATTGTTTGGGGAAAGACTTGGTAGAGACAACTGAGGTGAAGGTGATCCTTGGTAGAAAATTGCCACTCCCCCACCTTTGGAAGATCTGTCTTCCGAAAAAGGTTATAACCAGAAAGGTTAACATCAGTATTCAAAACACTGTTCCTTAACCACGTCTCAGTGATGACCAACACATCTGGATTGGAGCTGTGAACCCACACTTTCAATTGATCCATTTTGGGTAATAAGCTTCTAGTGTTAACGTGCAGAAAACCCAGGCTTTTACGAGAGCAGAAATCAGTGAAGCAGATATCAGAGCACAAGTGAGAATTGGAGCTAGCAACAGTAGCTGGGCCAGGGTGTACAATCGTGGCCAAAAGCTTTGAGAATTACACAAATATTAATTTTCACAAAGTCTGCTGCCTCAGTTTGTATGATGACAATTTGCATATACTCCAAAATGTTATGACGAGTGATCAGATGAATTGCAATTAATTGCAAAGTCCCTCTTTGCCATGCAAATGATCTGAATCCAAAAAACATTTCAGCCCTGCCACAAAAGGACCAGCTGACATCATGTCTGTGATTCTCTCGTTAACACAGGTGTGAGTGTTGATGAGGACACGAAGCTGGAAGCTTCAAAAGGAGGGTGGTGCTTGGAATCATTGTTCTTCCTCATTCAATCATAGTTACCTGCAAGGAAACACGTGCCGTCATCATTGCTTTGCACAAAAAGGGCTTCACAGGCAAGGATATTGCTGCCAGTAAGATTGCACCTAAATCAACCATTTATCGGATCATCAAGAACATCAAGGTGAGCGGTTCAATTGTTGTGAAGATGCCTTCAGGGTGCCCAAGAAAGTCCAGCAAGCGCCAGGACCGTCTCCTAAAGTTGATTCAGCTAAAGGGATCGGGGAACCACCAGTACGGAGCTGGCTCAGGAATGGCAGCAGGCAGGTGTGAGTGCATCTGCACGCACAGTGAGGCAAAGACTTTTGGAGGATGGCCTGGTGTCAAGAAGGGCAGCAAAGAAGCCACTTCTCTCCAGGAAAAACATCAGGGACAGACTGATATTCTGCAAACAGTACAGGGATTGGATTGCTGAGGACTGGGGTAAAGCCATTTTCTCTGATGAATCCCCTTTCCAATTGTTTGGGGCATCCAGAAAAAGCTTGTCCGGAGAAGACAAGGTGAGCGCTACCATCAGTCCTGTGTCATGCCAACAGTAAAGCATCCTGAGACCATTCATGTGTGGGGTTGCTTCTCAGCCAAGGGAGTGGGCTCGCTCACAATTTTTCCTAAGAACACAGCCATGAATAAAGAATGGTACCAACACATCCTCCGAGAGCAACTTCTCCCAACCATCCAGGAACAGTTTGGTGACAAACAATGCCTTTTCTAGCACGATGGAGCACTTTGCCATAAGGCAAAAGTGAGTAAGTGGCTCGGGGAACAAAACATCGATATTTTGGGCCCTTGGCCAGGAAACTCCCTTGACCTTAATCCCATTGAGAATTTGTGGTCAATCCTCAAGAGGCGGGTAGACAAAAAAAAAAAACACATTCTGACCAACTCCAAGCATTGATTATGCAAGAATGGGCTGCCATCAGTCAGGATGTGGCCCAGACGTTAATTGACAGCATGCCAGGGCGGATTGCAGAGGTCTTGAAAAAGAAGGGTCAACACTGCAAATATTGACTCTTTGCATCAACTTCATGTTAATTGTCAATAAACGCCTTTGACACTTATGAAATGCTTGTAATTATACTTTAGTATTCCATAGTAACATCTGACAAAACTATCTAAAGACACTGAAGCAGCAAACTTTGTGGAAATTAATATTTGTGTCATTCTCAAAACTTTTGTCCACGACTGTACATGCACATTTCCAGATATCATCAACAGAAATGTAATCAAGGCACGGCATAGTACAGGGAGAGCTCTGCAGTGCTGATTTATGACTTCTGAATTTGCATCAGATGGCAACAAGATCATATTGTATAGCAATTTCATCAGGTAACATGAATACAAAGCCGGCGAGAGGTGGTTAGAATAGGATGGTAGGCCAAAAGTCTGTTTAACCATTAGAGAGTCAGAGTCCCGAGTGTGGGAACAAACAGTCTGTCCCACGGTTGGGTAAAGACTGTTTGTAGTCAACAAAGTATGCAGGAGTCATGATGCAAATCGAAAAATAGCAAGATGCACAAGAAACAAATAAAAAGTATAACAACTTGTGGCTAGCCATTGTAAGTTCAGAGTCACTCGCCCCAACAGTGCCTGTGTGCTGGAGGCGAGAGAAAGCTTTGGAGAGAGGGGTGAGTGTGGTGGAGGAACCTGTACCAGACAGGGGGAGACAGGCCAGGGCAGACGGTGAACAGATTGCCAGGTGGAATCCAAGCAGCAGGCAATGGGAGTAGATGTGTGTCACACCCACTTGGAAGAATCTTTTATTTCTGGAGGCAGATTTCTTGTAGAAAATGCCAGTGAATGGTCTTTGAACAGCAGGAGGGGGCTTCAGAGGATGCTTCAAAGACTCCTGACACTTGTTGGGCCAAAAGCCCTTTTACTTCACACCTTAGTGCTAATTGAATTTGTATCTGGTTTGTCCTTTCAAGCCTGAGACCTCAGTTCCAGGTTGGAATGGTATCCTCAGGTCTCTGCTGTTTGTTTGCTAGAGCAAACATGGAATGGTATACCCTCTGTATAGCTTGGAAAAAGAAAACCTTGGAAGCAGTAATCTCTCCGGTTAATTTTGGTCAAAATTAGGTTGTAGGTTTGGAGTTTTGATCTGGAGCGAAGGCCATGCTGTGGAGAGTAGCATCCTGCATATGTACCTGCCAAGAAATCCAAGTTTATCTAACTCCAAATCTATCCTTTTGTAAAAAAACATGTTGAAAGATGTGAGAGCTCCCATTTAGCTGTGTGTTTCTCTCTGAGGGGGGGGTGTTTTCACTGCATACCAGATATTATGTCAAGAACAGCGCAAATAAGCAAAGAGAAACGACAATCCATCATTACTTTAAGACATGAAGGTCCGTCAATCCAGAAAATGTCAAGAACTTTGAACGTTTCTTCAAGTGCAGTCGCAAAAACCATCAAGTGCTATGATGAAACTGGCTCTCACAGGGGCCACCACAGGATAGGAAGACCCAGAGTTACCTCTGCTGCAGAGGATAAGTTCATTCGAGTTACCGGCCTCAGAAATTGCAGGCCAAAAAAATGCTTCACGGAGTTAAAGTAACAGACACATCTTAATAACTGTTCAGAGGAGACTGTGTGAATCAGGCCTTCATGGTCAAATTGCTGCATAGAAACCACTAGTAAAGGACACCAATAATAAGAAGAGACTTGATTGGGCCAAGAAACACAAGCAATGGACATTAGACTGATGGAAATCTGTAATTTGGTCTGATGAGTCCAAATTACTGATGGAAATCTGTAATTTGGTCTGATGAGTCCAAATTTGAGATTTTTGGTTCCAACCGCCGTGTCTTTGTGAGACTCGGAGTAGGTGAACGGATGATCTCCGCATGTGTGGTTCCCACCGTGAAGCACGGAGGAGGAGGTGTGATGGTGTGGGGGTGTTTTGCTGGGGTCACTGTCTGTGATTTATTTAGAATTCAAGGCACACTTAACCAGCATGGCTACCAAAGCATTCTGCAGTGATACGCCATCCCATCTGGTTTGGACTTAGTGGGACTATCATTTGTTTTTCAACAGGACAATGACCCACCACACCTCCAGGCTGTGTAAGGGCTATTTGACCAAGAAGGAGAGTGATGGAGTGCTGCATCAGATGACCTGGCCTCCACAATCACCCGACCTCAACCCAATTGAGATGGTTTGGTATGAGTTGAGTGAAGGAAAAGCAGCCAACAAGTGCTCAGTATATGTGGGAACTCCAAGACTGTTGGAAAAGCATTCCAGGTAAAGCTGGTTGAGAGAATGCTAAGAGTGTGCAACGCTGTCATCAAGGCAAATGGTGGCTACTTTGAAGAATCTCAAATCTCAAATATTTTTATTTGTTTAACACTTTCTTTGGTTGCGATGTGTTATTTCATAGTTTTGATGTCTTCACTATTATTATATTGTCATTACTCTTTGACTGGTACTGTGTTGAAATTAGATTGATGTAACAACATGTTAGTCAAGTTAAAGTGATGCTCCAGAACTTTTGTATAATTTCCGCCAGTAGTTTTGAAAGTGGTGCTCTCAAGTCAAAATGGGTTCCCGTTTTTATGTGTAGTACGTTATCCATTCCATGTGATATTTTACATTGTTGCAATTTTGTAGGATATGTTATGAATTTGTTGTGCTTAAGATCCCGGACTGTATCTTTAAGTCAATGTATTTAAGTTTTACCGTAATTTCAACGTTTTTCAACGTTGAATTTAGATGAAAACAGTACTGGTGGTTGAATTCTTCAAATCCAATGTATTTTCCATGCAGATTCCACGTCACAATAACTTGACAAATTACGTTGAAACAATGTTGATTCAACCAGTGTGTGCCCAGTTGGTAGCTAATCAATCTGGCTCGCGCTTGTTACGTTCCTTTATTTAGGCCACTAGTACATGCAACAGTGCTTGACCAAAATAATCATCACCTGATTAGCCAAACCTCCCAGTGCCAGGTGGTCACTGCACACCAGATATTATGGAAGACAGAAGCTGGCTACTATAACTATTGTAATTTGTTAGCTAGCTAGGTACACTTAAAATGTAGTTCAAGATTTTTGCTGCTATTGTTAATGATGATACCGGATAAAAAAATGCACAGCTGCAAATCAGGTAGCCTAGCAGTTAAGAGCGCTGGGCCACTAACCAAAAGGTCGCTGGTTCAAATCCCCAAGCCGACTAGGAGAAACATCTCTCCTTAAGTTCTTGCGGATCAGTGGGACGCTACCGTCCCAAATTCAAATTAAATTACTATAAATATTAAACTTTCATGAAATCACAAGTGCAATACATCAAAATAAAGCTTAACTTGTTGTTAATCCAGCCGTCGTGTCAGATTTAAAAAAGGCTTTACGGCGAAAGCAAACCATGCGATTATCTGAGGACAGCGCCCAGCACACACATGCATAACAAATCATTTTCAACCAGGGAGTTGCGACACAAAAGTCAGAAATAGCGATATAATATATGCCTTACCTTTGAAGATCTTCTTCTGTTGGCACTCCAAAAGGTCCCAGTTACATTACAAATGGTCCTTTTGTTCGATAAACTCCTTCTTTATATCCATAAAAACTCAGTTTAGCTGGCGCTCTTCAGTCAATAATCCACTCGTTTTCCCTCCTTCAAAATGCATACAAAATTAATCCCAAACGTTACCAATAAACTTATCCAAACAAGTCAATCAGCGTTTATAATCAAACCTTAGGTACCCTAATACGCAAATAAACAATACAATTTAAGACGGAGAATCGTTATGGTCTTTACCGGAGAAAAATACCAAAGAACGCGCTCTCATTCACACGCTTGGAAACACTACAGCCAAAATGGGAGCCACCTAGAAAAATGACAATTTCTGGCAAATTTTTCCAAAAACCAGCCTGAAACTCTTTCTAAAGTGTGTTGACATCTAGTGGAAGCCCTAGGAACTGCAATTGGGCACGATTTCGCTCTATTATAAAAGTGCCAGCCATTGAAATCAGTGGTAGGATGAGGGAGGTGATGGTTTGTCCACGGGGTTTCGCCTGCCATTTCAGTTCTGTTATACTCGCAGACATTATTTTCACAGTTTTAGAAACTTTAGAGTGTTTTCTATCCATGTGCATATCCTAGCTTCTGGGCCTGAGTAGCAGGCAGTTTACTTTGGGCACACTTTTCATCCGGACGTCAAAATACCGCCCCCTATCCCAATGAAGTTAAGCAAGGCACTTAACCCTATTTGCTCTTGTAAGTCGCTTTGGGTAAGAGCATCTGCTAAATGGCTAAAATGTAAATTAGGAATGTATGTCAATAAGCAGTGTCACCCTACTTGTTTATTTCAGATATTATGCATGCAAGTTTGCATAGATGACCAATTTTGCATTTTCTTTCAGTTTTTGATGACGAAGATGAAAATAAATTGACTTATACAGAAATCCATCAGCAGTACAAGCATTTGGTGAGTAGCTAGCTACAGTCTTTGGAATGGCTTGCAACATTATTATGCATTGGGTTTCTTATTATGACGATTTAACGTTACACATGTATCTTAGATAGACATATTCTGGAAGGGTCTGCAATTCCATAAATTAGTCCTGAATCAAGATGTGGAATGGCTCAGTTAGTCATGAATAGTTTGTCAGTGTCTTAACATCAAATGTTTTGTCTCTGGGAAAACAGTAATGCAAGTAGCTACATTTACTTTCAGGTGGAGAAGTTGTTAGAAACGTACATGCAAGAGGTTGGCATCGATGAGCAGCAGTTTCTGGAGGCATGCTCTTCTCCTTTTGCCAAGTCCAAAACCTTACAGGTAAGCTCGATCATCTTGCCTATACGCTGCCACAAATGATGCCAGCTACGTAGGTGTAGACGGATGAGTGTGCACCTTTACAATGCAAATGGGTTGATAACAGAACCTCTAGATATTTTCTTACATATCCTTCAGTGCTTTACACAAGTCAGTGGAAGGAAAGTGTAAACCATTGCTCTGAAAATACCTAGGTCTATGTTTGGGCCAGGGCAAGAGCTCTCTCTGGATACAGCATTAAAGGCTCTCCCTAAAAATAACAGCATGTCAATGCCACTCTGATCTGTCACTTGCTTCATCATGCCTGCTGTGATGACATATCTAGGGGATTTTTATTATGATGATGAAGTCTAATGGTTGCTGGGAACTTGCCAGCTATTGGTCTCTTTTTTTGGACTCTGGCCATACTGAACGATATATTCTGTATCCGGGCGCAATTCAATAGCCTCCATCTCAGGACAATTCATTTAATGCACCATCAATGTAATGACTCCTGTATGTGATGGAGTTAATTTGTGATGACTCATCAAGTAATGTAATGTTACACACAGTAGGCTACCTGACGTCTCTGACAGTAGAGATGAGCTCTTTGACATCCCAAAGGCCTAGTTGCCTTTTGATGAAGCCAAGGGCTACAAGGTTTAGGTCTGCTCACAGGGATGAACTGAACTGGAAGCTAACCAAGACATTTGGAATAATTATTGCACAGTGCAGGTCAGGAAGGAGGAGTGGACAGTGCCAGAGTTTAACAACTCCAATGAGGTAGCTTACTATGGGATGGGTTTCTACAGGGACTCCCTGTGATATTGTTACAATTTAACTTTGGGCCCTATCCAATCAAACTCAATTACCAGGTTTCTGGGATAAATCCCAAATGATTCTTCTTGCACTACAAGTAGGCCTAGGTTATGCACATTTGATGTGTGTAAATAAACAAACAATGTTTACAGTGTTTCTTTTTGTGCAAGAATACTCACTTATCCTGGAGACCTGTTTACTGATTTTATGAAATGGGCCTTCGGTTGTAGCCTGGTGGAACAAGCTGAGCGCAACAGTCAGTCTGCTTGACCAGGCCACAGCGGTCAGTATGCTTGACCAGGCCACTTCGGTTGTAGCCTGGTGGAACAAGCTGAGTGCAACAGTCAGTCTGCTTGACCAGGCCACAGCGGTCAGTATGCTTGACCAGGCCACTTTGGTTGCATGGCAAGCAATCAAGAACAAGAAAGGTACATATTGAACTACCTGTGAAGGTAGGCTACATATTAATGACTTGAAGCCAAGCTCCTTTCAGTTCTGCTCATGCTGTTACCTGCTGTCTCCATGCCGACTGTTTTGACAGTTCACCACCCACGAGGGCGGGGTTGTGATACTACTTAATTACCTTGCTGAAGCATTTCCCTGAGGTCTGAATCTGAGGACCTTATCACCATTGAGCCTAATCCACACCTTTCCCGACCCTTTACCTTCCTACTAATGGTAGGGAATATGAACTGTCAGAGTGGGGAAATATGATAGGATTGGGTGTGCTCTCATGAAAAAACATTAAAGATAACTTGCAGCCTAGATCTTCTTGAAATGCGCCCTCCCGTCATGGACTGAGGAGCATGCCCCATCATGTTCAACTCCATGGTCAAAGAATGCATGGCCCTGCATAAAAATACATAATAGGAAATAGTTCAGGTACACAATGATGCATTCTGTTTCTCCTCCGTCTGCTGGTGTTGTGAACCTGAGACTGTTAAACATACAGGAGCTCAGGTAGACCTGATCTATGACCAGATTAGTGGGCCGGGCCTAAATCGGGTTAGTGAGATACAGGAACAGCTCGATGGAGCTATTCCTGATGGAGAGTGTTACTTAGTGTCAGAGCCAGCGGTGCCCTCTGGGACATACCTGGGCCAGAAAAAGACCTCGGTTGTGATTTAAGTTACCAGGAGGCACATAATGTAGGCCTCAGGACAGAGACATAGAGAGGAAGATAACTCAGAGCTGACCCAGTTTCAATTACAGTGCCAACTGCCAAGGTTGCACAACCCAGAGGCAGAGAACCCAAAGAAACAAGTACAAATATGAATAATTCATTGGACTTGGCAAGATGGTTAGCAGATGTAGAACAGTATTCATGCTTATTATTAACTGTACCTTTTGTACAGACTGTATTCCAGCCCGTCCTGGCCACAGACGACTTCCAGATGTTCAGGTCTCTCATGGTGCAGAAGAACATGGAGCTCCAGCTTCAGGCGCTGCAGGTCATTAAAGAGAGAAATGGTACACCTTTTCACTGTTGTCACACAACTCCTAATTAGGGTTGAACAAATCTGGTAACTTTCCCAACATATTCAGATTTTCCAGAAGTCTTGATTGGAGGATTCCGGATTTCTTGCGTATTCCCTCCTGATTTGGGAAAGTTACTGGATTTTTTTGCAATCCTAATGCTTGCCTACCGTACCAGCTTACACACTACTCCATCATGCGGGTGTGCCCACACACACACACTTGGCACCGATGAGCCTACACCGGTCCAAAACCGTTTGTTCTAATGCTCCCCTCTTGTGTGCATAGGCGCCCTGCCTGAGTGTCTCACAGATGGAGCAGACGTGATGAGTGAGCTGGAGCAGCAGGAGATGAAGATTATACAGGAGGTTCTGAAGTAAGAGACTCATAGAACTGGGGCCATTACACCAGCCCTCATACATGCACTGTCATTTTATAAGAATAGGGTTTTCATCAGGTTCTCATCAATGATGTAGGCTTTGTTGTGTCATTTCCTTTAGTCATTGGCGCACACGTAGGGCCCGTAGTTTTGCCTGAGCACATTATTAGACCAGGAAAAACTCCAGCTCCCAATAAACCCCCCCCCCCCCAAAAAAGGAACAATAAAATAACAATGAGGCTATATACATGATATATTATTATATATTATTCGTAGTCGTCTATTTACCACCACAGACCGATGCTGGCACTAAGACCGCAATCAACGAGGTGTATAAGGCCATAAGCAAACAAGAAAATGCTCACCCAGAAGCGGCTATCCTTGTGGCCCGGGACTTTAATGCAGGCAAACTTAAATCAGTTTTACCAAATTTTTACCAGCATGTCACATGTGCAACCAGAGGGGAAAAAAACTCTGACCACCTTTACTCCACACACAGAGATGCATACAAAGCTCTCCCTTGCCCTCCATTTGGCAAATCTGACCATAATTCTATCCTCCTGATTCCTGCTTTCAAGCAAAAACTAAAGCAGGAAGTACCAGTGACTCGCTCAATACGGAAGTGGTTAGATGACGCGGATGCTATGCTACAGGACTACAGGAAAAGGTGGGACGAACAGGCCCCCATTAACATCAACAGGGCTGTAGTGATTGAGTCGAGAGTTTCAAGTTCCTTGATGTCCACATCACCAACGATCTATCATGATCCAAACAGATGAAGAGGGCACGACAAAACCTTTTCCCCCTCAGGAGACTGAAAAGATTTAGCATGGGTCCCCAGATCCTCAAAGTTCTACAGCTGCACCATCGAGATCATCCTGACCAGTTGTATCACCGCCTGGTATGGCAACTGCTCAGCATCTGACCGTAAGGCGCTACAGATGGTAGTGCGTACGGCCCAGTACATCACTGGGGCCAAGCTTGCTGCAATCCAGGACCTATATACTAGGCGGTGTCAGTGGAAAGCCCATAAAATTGTCAGACTACAGTCACCCAAGTCATAGACTGTTTTCTCTGCTACCCCAAGGCAAGCGGTACCGGAGCGCCAGGTCTAGGACCAAAAGGCTCCTTATCAGCTTCTACCCCCAAGCCATAAGACTGCTGAACAATTCATCAAATGGCCACCGGACTATGACATTGACCCCCCCCCCCTGTTTTTACACTGCTGCTACTCGCTGTTTATTATCTATGCATAATCATTTTGACCCCACGGGGTGAGATCTTGCGTGGAGCCCCAGATCGAGGGAGATTATCAGTGGTCTTGTATGTCTTCCATTTCCTAATAATTGCTCCCACAGTTGATTTCTTCAAACCAAGCTGCTTACCTATTGAAGATTCAGTCTTCCCAGCCTGGTGCAGGTCTACAATTTTGTTTCTGGTGTCCTTTGACAGCTCTTTGGTCTTGGCCATAGTGGAGTTTGGAGTGTGACTGTTTGAGGTTGTGGACAGGTGTCTTTTATACTGATAACAAGTTCAAACAGGTGCCATTAATATAGGTAACGAGTGGAGGACAGAGGAGCCTCTTAAAGAAGAAGTTGCAGGTCTGTGAGAGCCAGAAATCTTGCTTGTTTGTAGGTGACCAAATACTTATTTTCCACCATAATTTGCAAATAAATTCATTAAAAATCCTACAATGTGATTTTCTGGATTTTTTTTCTCATTTTGTCTGTCATAGTTGAAGTGTACCTATGATGAAAATTACAGGCCTCTCTCATCTTTTTAAGTGGGAGAACTTGCACAATTGGTGGCTGACTAAATACTTTTTTTGCCCCAATGTAAGTAGAGAAATAAAAAACAACACTAAAAAGACAATGAAAGATAATAGTAGCGAGGCTATATACAGGCACCAGTTAGTCAGGCTAATTGAGTTAGTATGTACATGTAGGTATGGTTAAAGTGACTATGCATATAAGATAAACAGAGAGTAGCAGCAGTCTAAAAGAGGGGTTGGGGGGTGGACACAATGCAAATAGTCCGGGTAGCCATTTGATTACCTGTTCAGGAGTCTTATGGCTTGGGGGTAAAAGCTGTTGAGAAGCCTTTTGGTCCTAGACTTGCCATGCGGTAGTAGAGAGAACAGTCTATGACTGGAGTGGCTGGGATCTTTGACAATTTTTAGGGCCTTCCTCTGACACCGCCTGGTGTAGAGGTCCTGGATGGCAGGCAGCTTAGCCCCAGTGATGTACTGGGCCATACGCGCTACCCTCTGTAGTGCCTTGCGGTCGGAGGCCGATCAGTTGCCGTACCAGGCATTGATGCAACCAGTCAGGATGCTCTCGATCGTGCAGCTGTAGAACCTTTTGAGGATCTCAGGACCCATGCCAAATCTTTTTAGTTTCCTGAGAGGGAATAGGCTTTGTTGTGCCCTCTTCACAACTGTCTTGGTGTGCTTGGACCATTCTAGTTTGTTGTTGATGTGGACACCAAGGAACTTGAAGCTCTCAACCTGCTCCACTGCAGCCCAGTCAATGAGAATGGGGGCGTGCTCGGTCCTCCTTCTCCTGTAGTCCACAATCATCTCCTTAGTCTTGCTCACGTTGAGGGATAGGTTGTTATTCTGGCACCACCCGGCCAGGTCTCTGACCCCCTCCCTATAAGCTGTCTCGTCGTTGTCGGTGATCAGGCCTACCACTGTTGTGTCGTCTGCAAACTTAATGATAGTGTTGGAGTCGTGCCTGGCCATGCAGTCGTGGGTGAACACGGAGTACAGGAGGGGACTGAGCACTCACCCCTGAGCGGCTCCAGTGTTGAGGATCAGTGTGGCAGATGTGTTGCTACCTACCCTCACCACCTGGGGGCGACCCGTCAGGAAGTCCAGGATCCAGTTGCAGAGGGAGGTGTTTAGTCCCAGGATCCTTAGTTTAGTGATGAGCTTCGAGGGTACTATGGTGCTGAGCTGTAGTCAATGAATAGCATTCTCATGTAGGTGTTCCTTTTGTCCAGGTGGGAAAGGGCAGTGTGGAGTGCAATAGAGATTGCATCATCTGTGGATCTGTTTGGGCGGTATGCAAATTGGAGTGGGTCTAGGGTTTCTGGAATAATGGTGTTGATGTGAGCCATTACCAGCCTTTCAAAGCACTTCATGGCTACGGACATGAGTCCTACGGGTCTGTATTCATTTAGGCAGGTTGCCTTAGTGTTCTTGGGCACAGGGACTATGGTGATCTGCTTGAAACATGTTGGTATTACAGACTCAATCAGGGACATGTTGAAAATGTCAGTGAAGACATCTGCCAGTTGGTCAGCACATGCCCGGAGCACACGTCCTGGTAATCCGTCTGGCCCCACGGCCTTGTGAATGTTGATATGTTTACTCACATCAGCTACGGAGAGCATGATCACACAGTCGTCCAGAACAGCTGATGCTCTCATGCATGTTTCAGTGTTGCTTGCCTCGAAGCGAGCATAGAAGTGATTTAGCTCGTCTGGTAGGCTTGTGTCACTGGGCAGCTCGCGACTGTGCTTCCCTTTGGAGTCTGTAATAATTTGCAAGCCCTGCCACATAAGACACGCGTCGGAGACGGTGTAGTATGATTCAATCTTAGCCCTGTATGGCGCTTTGCCTGTTTCATGGTTCGTCGGAGGGCATAGCAGGATTTCTTAAGCTTCCGGGTTAGAGTCCCGCACCTTGAAAGAGGCAGCTCTGCCCTTTAGCTCAGTGCGAATGTTGCCTGTAATCCATGGCTTCTGGTTGGGATATGTATGTACAGTCACTATGGGGACGACATCCTCGATGCACTTATTGATAAAGCCAGTGACTGATGTGTTGTACTCCTCAATGCAATCGGAAGAATCCCGGAACATGTTCCAGTCTGTGATTGCAAAACAGTCCTGTAGTTTAGCATCTGTGTCATCTGACCAGTTTTTTTATAGACCGAGTCACTGGTGCTTCCTGTTTTAATTTTAGCTTGTAAGCAGGAATCAGGAGGATAGAGTTGTGGTCAGAGTTACCAAATGGAGGGCAAGGGAGAGCTTTGTACGCGTCTCTGTGTGGAGTACAGGCAATCTATATTTTTTTTCCCTCTGGTTACACATTTAACATGTTTCTAGAGATTAGGTTAAACTGATTTACGTTTCCCTGCATTAAAGTCTCCGGCCACTAGGAGTGCCTTCTCTGGGTGAGGGGTTTCTTGTTTGCTTATTTCCTTATACAGCTGACTGAGTGCAGTCTTAGTGCCAGCATCTGTCTGGGGTGGTAAATAAACAGCTACGAAAAGTATTGTTGAAAACTCTCTTGGCAAATAGTGTGGTCCACAGTTTATCATAAGATACTCTACTTCAGGCGAGCAAAATCTAGAGACTTCCTTCGATTTCGTGCACCAGCTGTTGTTTACTAATATGCACAGACCGCTCCCTCTCGTCTTACCGGAGTGTGCTATCAAGCCGGTGCAGCGTATATCCTGCTAGCTGAATATCCATGTCATCATTCAGCCACGATTCCGTGAAACATAAGATGTTACGGTTTTTGATGTCCCGTTGTAGGATATTCGTGATCGTACCTCGTCTAATTTATTGTCCGATGATTGTACGTTGGCGAGTAATATTGACAGTAACAGCAGCTTTCCCACTCGCCTTCTGCGGATCCTTGCGAGGCACCCCGCTCTGTGTCCTCTGTACCTGCGTCTCTTTCTCTTGCCAATAACGGGGATGTTGGCCTTGTCGGGTGTTAGCAGTACATCCTGTGCGTCCTGCTTGTTGAAGAAAAAATCTTTGTCTAATCCGAGGTGAGCGATCGCTGTCCTGATATCCAGAAGCTCTTTTTTGCCGTAAGATACGGTGGCAGAAACATTATGTACAAAATAAGTTACAAATAACAACAACAAAAAACATGATAGCACAATTGGTTAGGCGCGCGTTAAACTGCTCCCATTTCTTCCGGCGACATTTTATGATGCATAATCAGAAAATAAACCCATAACTACTGTAAAATATGGTGGTGGATCTTTGGTTGTATGGGGCTATTTTGCTTCCACTGGTCCTGGGGCCCCTTGTTAAGGTCAACGGCATGAACTTTACCCAGTAGCAGGAAATCTTTGCCAAAAACCTGGTTTCCTCTGCCAGGAGGCTGAAACTTGGCTGCAGTAGAACTTCCAGCAAGACAATAACTTGAACCCTGGTAAAAAACCTGTGGTTTGAATTGAAGAGGGCAGTCCATAAGCGCATACGAAGGATATCAAGGATCTGGGAAAAAATCTTTTTGGAGGAATGGTCTAAGATCCCTCCCTAAGTGTTCTACAATCTCATAAAAAGGCTCAGTGCCATTATCCTCACAAGATGAAGTATTGAAAACAGGTGCCAATAATCTTGAACCCCATCTTTTGGGAGAGAAAAAAAGTATTACTTTTTAAACAATCTTTTCTCTGAGAAATTGTATTAGTATAATAACATTTTTAGTTTTATTTTGCATACAATATAGGTCAGTATTTATTTATTTTATAGTCTCTCAATGGTGCCAATAATGGCTGTGTTATTTAAGACCGCTTTGTATTCAACTACAAGTAACATATTGAAACACTAGTACAACCCTATAAAACCATGGTGGTGTTTGATGTAAAGTAACCTCCCTCTTACCATCTGAGTTAAACAACTATCTACTGCTAGTAAACATATCTCCCCGATGTGTGTTTGTACAGGAGGTCAAAGGAGGATTATGACCTAGAGATGGCTCGGCGACAGCAGTCAGAGGAGATCGGCTCCACGTCCAGAAGCTGCTCTGATAGGCCAGTTCTAGAGGCAATCAGCATCCAGAGACCCACCTCCATTCAACAGACCAACAAGGTGAGTTATGAACCTAATACTGACCCATCAGAGTGTTGTAATACAAAAATACTGAACATAAGACTCTTTGTCTGTCGAATGTGATAAATGGTTCCTATTTCATGTATTCAGAGCCATAGTATTCTTCTGAGCAATGTAGTTTAGCAGCAACACAAAAGAAGGGGAAGTGATGAGTGCAGCAGCTTACAGTCCCTACATATCACGTTACTAGACAGTCTTCAATCAATCAACTAATGCAGAGCAGTACATGATCTGGCAGATATCCAGCCCTGTTCTAGGACATGGACTCACATTGTTAACTAAAGGTTTGACTTGTAACACTGTTTTTGCCGCATTATTGTTACAATATATGTTTTTTAGCCTGTATATTAACCTAAAGTGGGGTATGTTGCACATGCTCAGCCCAAGGCTGAGGCGAAGGTGTGGGACAGTGGTAGCCACCAGCCCTCTGTCCCTTTGTTCAATGGCAACGCAACGGTAACTCCTAGTAGTGCAATAGCAGACTGTGTGCACTGTACTATGTTAGACCTGTAGTCTGTTGTGGTCGCCCATAAATGTTAGCTGTACAACCTGAACTTTGTGAACATCAGTGTGGCATTATAACTGGAACCGCTAGATGCAATGACATGGCTGCCCTGTGCCTTCCCTGTAGGTGAACAGTACATCTCCTCAGAGAGGGGAGCTGAAGGCTGCTGGAGGTAGTGGGCAGATGAGTCCAGCCAATACCAGCACATCTGCCCCTTCTAAGTTGGAATCAGGTAATAACTGTTACATTCAGTCTCCAATACTGTTAGCTGACTGTTTCCCCTCCATATACTTTGGTGCTTGAAACAGTCTTCTCTTTCATGTTCTCAGTACATCTGCTCTATTACTAGTCTGTAGTGATGTCTCGGTACCCTCCCTTCTCCTGCCCTCCCTACTGTTCACTGGATTTACTCTGTGCCCTCAGTTTATAGTATACACTAGTCTGTTCCCCTTGAAGCCTTTCCTGTAGTGTAGATATAGCACATGAATGCTAAAAGGTTCATATACACTACATGTCCCTTCAAATTAGTGGATTCGGCCATTTCAGCCACACCCGTTGCTGACAGGTATATAAAAATCGAGCACACAGCCATGCAAACTCTATAGACAAACATTGGCAGTAGAATGGCTTTACTGAAGAGCTCAGTGACTTTCAACATGGCACCGTCATAGCATGCCACCTTTCCAACAAGTCAGTTCATCAAATTTTTGCCCTGTTAGAGCTGCCCTGGTCAACTGTAAGTGCTGTTATTGTGAGGTGGAAATGTCTAGGAGCATCAACGGCTCTGCCGCAAAGTGGTAGGCCACACAAGCTCACAGAACGGGACCGCGTAGCGTGTAAAAAATCTTCTGTCCTCAGTTGCAACACTCACTACAGAGTTCCGAACTGCCTCTGGAAGCAACATCAGCCCAAGAAATGTTCGTCAGGAGCTTCATGAAATGGGATTCCATGGCAGAGCAGCCGCACATAAGCCTAAGATCACCATGTGCTAAGCCAAGCGTCGGCTGGAGTGGTGTAAAGCTTGCCGCCATTGGACTCGCGTTCCCTGGAGTGATGAATCACGCTTCACCATCTGGCAGTCCGATGGAAAAATCTGGGGTTGGCGGATGCCAAGAGAGAATGCATCCTGCCCGAATCCATAGTGCCAACTGTACATTTTGGTGGAGGAATAATGGTCTGGGGCTGTTTTTCATGGTTCGGGCTAGGCCCCTTAGTTCCAGTGAAGGGAAATCTTAACGCTACAGCATACAATGACATTCTAGACGATTCTGTGCTTCCAATTTTGTGTCAACATTTTGATAAAGGCCCTTTCCTGTTTCAGCATGACAATGCCCCCGTGCACAAAGTGAGGTCCATATAGAAATGGTTTGTTGAGATCGGTGTGGAAGAACTTGACTGGCCCTGAGAACTTGACAGAGCCCTGACACCTTTGGGATGAATTGTAACACTGACTGCGAGCCAGGTTTAATCGCCTAACACCTCACTAATGCTCTTGTGGCTGAATGGAAGCAAATTCCAACATCTAGTGGAAAGCCTTCCCAGAAGAGTAGCAGCAAAGTGGGGACCAACTCCATATTAACGCCCATGATTTTGGAATGAGATGTTCGACGAGCAGGTGTCCACATACTTTTGGTCAGGTAGTGTACTTCAGAGGTTGTGTGACTAATGGAGGGTTATGTGTTGAAGTCCTTCCTGCTGTGAGGGTTCCAGTGAAGGGCACAGAGCTTCCGGCTGTCTCCAGGGAGAAGGGCAGCAGCCAGGCAGTAGAGGGCTGGATAGAGGAGGCACGCAAGGAGGCTGGCATCTCCAAGCCGTTCACAGTGAGACTCTCCTACTGCATACACCACACATAGGGCTTTGTGTTTTGGTTCATCATGTCACATGATGTAGATTTTAACATTTATAAGGCTTTCCCAGAAATGAGAATTAGAGAATTTACATTTTTCTGAGGATGGTGCTGAAGCGTCGGACATAAAAGCTTTAAATCCAGGTCATGTGACATTAACCATAACACATATGTCATGCACTCTGAATAAACACCCAGGCAACATGACCAATTTCACTGAAGACAGAGGACTGATGGATTGTGTTTCTCTGTGTTCAGGAGTTGTCAGCAGAGCAGCAGGTGCAACTCCAGCAGAGGGCGCTGTACCTGAGGCAGCAGAGGGACAAACTTCAGGCCATGAAAAGAGAGCAGAGACCCAAACTAGCCACACCAGAGGAACCCCCAGCACCCACTCCCAGCACACCGGTAACAGCTTTCATTAGTGGTAGATAATGCACCATACCTCAGCTGATGGCTGCAAATTCAAGTAGAACTCTGCTAGCAAAGAACCTGAGGTCTGCCTGTGTCATGTTTTTAGTGAGTTTCAAATGCAATCTTCTCTCTTGGTTTCCCCAGATTTTCTGTTCACATTATTCCCTTTTTAAAGTGTTTTGTTCCTCCTCTTTTGCTGCCTTGCCAATCAAAGGACTATGTTCCCAAAATGAACATGGGTGGTGCTAGTAGTGTACAGGAAGAGATGGTCAATGCCTCGCAGCCTGCGAGCTCTCTCGTTGGGGGACATAAACCCAAGGTGATCTGGGTTGGAGTGATGACTGTCTCCACTTTGTAGTGCTGCTGCCCCGTGTGCTTCTACTCTTAGAGCTCTATTCAGTCTAGATCGTGCAATATGAAAAAGGTCATTTCCAATTGAGCCGGCATATTTACCGTGAATGCAGTCTCCACTAACATCGCTTTTAAATCAGGCTGAACTTCGGCGATACGGATTGAATAAAGCCCTTGCTGTAGCAGATTTGTGACTTAAGTTTTAGTGGTGCTACCGTTCAACATTTGATACACTTTCTTGGTTTTCCCTTCAAAGGAGATCTCTGTCGAAGATAAAAAGAAGTTACAGAAAAGAAAACATCTGGCTGAAAAACTGAAAGAGGAAGTCATCAAGAAGTAAACGCAACTGCAATATATCCCCCCCCCCAGAGTTTAATTGTAGTCAAAATGGACCAGAAATGCACCGGGACAAGGAGTTCAAATGGACCTTGATATAGAATCAGTGGTGCATTAATATTAACTATGTAAGATCATGTATGCTGTTTAATAAATCCTATTATTTTATACACTTTCTGCCAGAGATCTTGTGTGATAAACCTGGTTAGCATGGAAAGATGCAATTGACTTGTACATCCTGTTTTAAATCTACAAGCATGGGTACCTCAGAGGCAAACCTACTGGATAGACATTTTCAGCACTCAAACCAAATGAGAAAGTTTACTATATATAACAAAATGTAATGGTTGTAGCATTAACAATTCAGAAAGATTGCAGGTAAAATAAAGCTAGATCCACAACTTTAATGCCAGGGTCACATTTAATCTGAAAACGTATCAACTGTATACAAAATTTTTGAATGGAGATAGTGGTAGTAAATGCACTTTCTACACATTTTTCAGGGAGAAAACAAACCTCTAGACATTTGAAATGGTTACATTTGGGCATTCACAGCTGCTTTACGTACTCCGACAAATGCTTTCCACCTCTTCCTGACATCTGTCAATAGGAATGTCTATCAGGGATAGGCAATAGATGGGGGTAGGGGCCACCCAAAATCTGAACACACATGAGGGGCCGCAACAGCTCGCAGATCTGCTTACACATCCATACCCACAGATGCAGTCAGAGTAGGCCCTAGCCCTTTGGGTGCTGAAGCAAAATTGTTGCACCCACCCACCTTGCGAGCAAAACAATTTAGCAGCCCCCCCTTGACAGAGAATTTGATTTCATGCTAATTTAATTTCATGCTATTCTACACATTTTGTAAAAGGGTGGATGCGTTTGCAGTTGATCAGATATATTAAATGGGGGCACCCGGTAGGTAATTCAACCATGACCACACGTTTAGATAGCTGGCCTAGACTAATTTACCAATTGCCATCATGGGCTAATTGAGTGACTGTCAGAAGAGAAACTACTGATGCAACAAAATTGCACCTAGTGTATTCTACTATTCTAACCCAACAGTAAATTGAGACCCACACTGTTCAACAACAACAAACATGGGGGTGAGGGGGCATCCCATGTCTATATAAATGGCAGTAGCTGGTCTAGCCACCACTGCTGCAATTTAGGATTGAAATATGTTCTGACCCACAGGAAGTGTGCTAGCAACAAAATCAACTCAACCCATCAGGAGTACTGAACTGGATCACCGGTAGTATGTACCACTGAGAAGGGTTGGTGTTCTTTTAAAACAAGATACACATACCTGCTGGAAAATAGACTTCTGAACAAAGACATCTGGTACCTCCGTTGAAAGGGAGCCACAGTGAGTCAAAGCCACTGAATATACAAACTTCAGACATTCTCAGTGGGCTGCAAAAATGACTTTACTGCAGTTTAATACCAGCATTGCAACTCTTGCTTTCTACAATGAATTTAATTAAGGGTGAACAATGATCCCACCATTTGTGCAGCAAAAAAATAAAAATACACTGGCAGGTATAGCTCTCCCCTTTTAAAATCACTTAAGGGGCATATGATGAAAAAAAAGAAACTGTACAGTACTTTTAAACTCATGAATACAGGAGTCCTGACTAGTTGTGTGTGAGCCTCGGCAATGCAGCCCCAGCTTCAACGGTTGAGTCCTGCTCCTCAGAACTAAGAAACTTTTGTTTTCTGTAGGTTCGTTTTTTTGTTTGTTACTTACCCCCTCTTTTTGCCTAGTTCCCTCCACCCAACCCAAAGGAACAGTTCTGTAGGGTCAGCCAATCAAGCTTCCATTACTAAACGGCTAGTCCTGCTAGCCTGACTGGCTCTCCCATTAGCACCTGCTCCCCCTTCTGTAGAGCGGCTGAGGTTTGGGTTAAGTGCTGCGTCCCTGCTGGACCAACAGGGAAACCTTGGCACTGTTCAACCTCTCTGGTCCACAGGCCAGATATGGGGACGTAGGAGCAGGGGGGCAGGGTAGGAAGGTGGGAGTGGTCTCTGTCCAGTGGACTGTGACTGTGGCACAGCTGACCAAGACCAGATGATTTCACTGGCTTAGGAGCCCAGGCGGGGACGTTTCCGTGGCGACTGCTCTTCGTCTTCTTCATCCTCGTCTTCGTCGTCAGGGTAGTCTACAAGGCCAACCATCGCAGTCTGTCAACGAGAACACAGGTCACATTAGAACTCAAGTGACTCAACCCTGGGTTTGATAATTTTTACTACTGGGGTGGCAGGCAAATGGGGCTTTTTACTACAGATTGACAGGTAGAAAGAGGATATGGCTCACCTTCGCAATTAGAATGGCAGTTGACAGGGAAAGCTCACCTTGACTACCAGGGTGCCGGATGGCGCGTCCGACTTGGCTGGGGAGCCGTTGGGACTGGCTGAGGCGGCGTGCGAGGCAGCTGGCTTGCCGTTGGCACCGTTGGCAGCCCCTGCAGAATGAGAGAAGGTAAACTTAAAGCTGCCAGTTGGGGTCTGCTTTGGGAAGTTCTCTTTGTCGTCACTCTCTTTAACTGCAAAGAGATGGAAATGCATATTGTGAACATACCATTCCACAAGTTGTGGGGTTGAACACACTGAGCAGAGTGGCGGCACTTACCTTTTTTCGCTTCCATATACTTTCCGTAGCTCTCTGGGAACTCTTCCTCTGGCCTGCTTTTCTCAACAGCCTCTCCATCATCATCATCCTCATCTTCATGGAACCACATTTCCTCATCCTCGTCCAGCGTTCGGGCATCCCTACGATATCTGCTTGGATACAGTAAAGGTTAATTTTAACAGGCTTTATATAAATAACAAAAATATAAGTTACTTGACAATGCAACATAAGTTACTTTGCTCAACACAAACCAATTTATATGCCAAGTTATCCTCTTTGGCTGAACCAAACAAATCAAATCCCCTTTAACGCCATTCCAGTTGTCCATGTCTGTGGGAGATGACGAAACACTGACCTGTTGAGTCTCAGGGTCTGTCGGTCCTTCTCCTGCTCATATCTGCCCTTCAGGCCCTTGAACGTCTGGACGTATTCAATGGATTCAAGTGCTTTGTAGTAGTTGTCTATGATGTGTGCTATCAGGGACTTGACATCCTCCTGTAGAGATAGATGTCATGAGAGTGTGTGCATGTGGTAAAATGGTAACCAGACATGTTAAGGGTGAATGTGGGCTTACAACTTTGATGAACTCAAAGAGTTCGATGATGGCTGAGTTTAGGAGGTTGTATCTAGTGCCATTGTCCAGCAGAGTGTTGATGACTGGCTCAAACAGGTTCCCTTTGATAATATAGCGGTTGTAGTACTCATCTTTCTGCCCGATTATCCTCCTCATAAAGCGCAGAGCACCTGTTAAAGACAAAATCAATACAATCACCACTTTGAAAAGAGGCTGAGGAAACTCCATACCGGCAATTACTTGCAGTACATTTTAGGTTGTGGATTTATCAATGGATTATACCCAGGAGCCAAGGGTCCAAAGGTCTGGGTTCTAGCTTGATGTGCTTCATTAATCAAATCATGAAAAAACAAATTCACAATGTTTTCATGTCAACGCTTGGTGCTCCCCATATTCTAGAACCCATGTCCCTCTGTAGTGTTTCCCCGGTGACTCACACAGCGCCAGGAAGGTGTGTTTAGAGTTCATTAGCACCAGGATTCGTCGTAGCAGGTCCTTGTTCATGATGTATGTCTTTATGTGGTACGTGTGGTGCTCAACACAGAATGTCAGCAGCTCCAGAATCAAAGCCAGGAGTTGAGCTGTCTGGAAATTATCTGGAAGACAGCGGCATGCATTTACAATAGGAAGAGACACTCTTAGTCAAATGAGAATTATGATTGTGATAATGTATGGTTAAATACCAGGACACACTGGGTTGATCTTGGTGGACCCCTCTTGCAGAGCTGAGAGACATAAAAACAATGAATATCAGTCATACAAACGGAAAAGGTAAATGTAAACAGATCCAAACCAAGACATCTTGGCCTGCACACCAAAAAGATATGCACCTAAACACACCAAATTCTACAAATAACCAGAGTCCATACACACAATGCATATATTATCAGTGCTATCCGGGATCCTTGGGACGTCCCTAACCTAAACCCTAACCATAACCCTTGCCTTAACCATTTAAAATGTAAACTTCAATGAGGTAGGGACGTCCCAACGATTCCGGATAGCACGGACCATGCATGATGCATAGATCTATAATCACGCGAGTTAAAATACAAAAAATCGTCCCCCTCCTCACCTTTAGACTTCTTCTCGTCTACAGTGTTGGCCAATAGAGGGGCTGTTAGGACCTGCATGCAGTACTTGTAGAAGAAGCTGAGGAACTCGGTCTTCTCCGTTTTCTGACGGGATTCAAAGTAAAAGCTTTCATTCATCTTTAACGTAATGAAAGTATCATACAACTAATGAGGTATAGCTAGCTGTTCTGTTTTCTTGCATAATAATCATTACTCCCAGTGTTGTGTGTATTTGGACATGGTCTTACATTGGTGGGCGTCAGCATGTTCTCTGGGTCAATCAGTGTTCGTAGGAGCCCCATCAGCTGCACAGCACCCCCCAGCTCAGGGTCCGAGTCACAGATCATCTGCTTTATCACCACGTTGATCAGCAGCACATCCTAATGAACATACAGAGGGGAACTGAGTAGCGTCAAGTACAGGAAACCTAGAACACCCTAGAGAATTCAGACTCATCTCATCTAAATGCTCAGAAAAGGTATGCTTGGGTTAACAGTAAACACCTACTATAAGAAACAGTTCAATGGTTAAATAATCATGCCTTCTCATTTACATAATCACATCTCCATATGGCACCTACATGTGTCAGAGAAATTTGAGAAATTGGCCCACTAGTATCACGTAGGGCTAGCTATATGATATACTTACATCATCAGTCTGCTGTGGCTCCTGCATAACAAACTCTCGGACCATGGAGGGGCTGAACTCCACCAGGTATGAGAATATGTCTGTGGCTGCAGCCCTCACTTGCAGGTCGTCCATCCCCTGTGGAGATGGTGAGACACACTAGTCACACACCGGGTACACACAGTGAGCTCAAACTAATAGCGCATTCAGCTCCATCCACGTGTTTCTTTAGGGGCTCAGGAGTCTTGGTGTAATCTGGACTAACTGACTTTTTAGACCTTTATAAATTCAGGATTTAAAGCATTCTTCAGGATTTAGGCAATGAATCCCTTTATCTACATACCCAGTCAGATGAACTCACAGATACAATTTTGTATGCATCCAGTATGAAGGATGTTAGATGTAGTTTTGCGAGCCAAAGCTAACTAGCTGTAGCGCAATGACTCAAAGTCTATGGAATCTACTAGCATGCTAGCGGTTACCATAGACTTCCAATCATAGCGATAACGCTAGTTAGCAACTCCCATCAAATTGTACGGAGGTAGACAAAAATGGTAGCTTTGGGAAAGTAGATAAAGAGCTTTATACCCAAATCCTGAAGCATCCCTTTAAGAGACATACTCTGGTACATTTAAATTCATTCCACTTATTTTGACATGTTCTGGCAAGATGCAGCCCTTGAAGTTGAGATGAGATTTCACATTCAAGTGATTGAGAGAATGTTGCCACATCAAACACACAACCAAATGTCCAGGGTAAATACGCAAAAAGACATTTAAAATGTACATAGTAACCATTCATACCATGACTATTTCAAGAGCAGGAAGAATGCCTAGATTCGCCAGAGTCTTGAAGAAAGCATCTCTATTTTGCGGTTGCAAGGTTTGTGAAAAAGCACAAAATTCTTTGAAGAAGTTCACCTGTGAAGAGGAAGGAAAAAAACAGGACAGTACTGAAACATTCATGACATGAAAGCTGAGTATTTGTATACTTTTAATAAATAGAGTTAATCGTTAAACTTACTAGTTCCCTCCTTTTACCGTCCTCTGTGGCTTCATCCGTTAGCTGTGCAAAGACTTCGGTGAGGAACTTCTCATCCTCCTGTAGTGTAAGGCAGGGATATAAAGTTAACATACTCAACTGCATCTCAGATCTCAGTGGCCTGCAGAGGTTTTGTGGTGAGAGGTCATGTTAAAAAGCACTAGGCCTGAAACCAAATTTATTACAGGGGTCAATAGACATGGCCATGTCCCTCTTGAGCTTCTAAACGTGTATAATTATACTGCCACGGGAAGTTTAAAAAAATGTTTTAAATCATGCCACAACCTTATCATTGTTACCAATGTAAGATCCAAGACATTCAGGGCCTACTGGTATGTTGGCTTCACAGATTCCCTTCTTAAATTGAAGATTTCCCATCAACTACAAACCTGTTCACTAATATCAGAGCCAAAGACAAACAGTTTGATCAAGAACTAATCCCTAGAGAAGTAACAAGCATTGATTTACAATACTGAAGACAACAAAGTGGCATGTGTATTTTATCACATTTCATATGACATTCTATTTATGTAAAATAAAAGACATTGATAAGTAGGGATGCACAATAAAAAATAAAAAAAAAATAGAAACGGTAAGTATATCGGAATCGGTTGATATTAGCTAAAAATGCCAACATCAGCCCGATGTCCAGTTTAACGCCAACGTGCAAAACCGATGTCAAAGCTGACTTGCATATCTATAAACGTAGGTAGATTACATAATGACGCCACGAGAAATATAGCACTAAACATGCAACACAGCATTCCTAACCTAGCTCACAATGTCTGCTGTGTGGATCGAGCAGTCAATTGGAAGAGTAAGATATTTTCAGTGAGACAACTCTAAGGCAAAACCATTAAAGCCAAGATAATGGAATTCATTGCCCTTGACAATCAACCGTTCTGTTTTGGGTGATGTTGGCTTTCGCCGACTGGTCGAGCTCCGGTACACACTACCAAGTAAGCGCTATTTTTCCGATTTTGCCCTACCGTAGTTAGTGTTGTTGAAACTCACATCCATGAGCAACTGCTATTTGCTTCACGACTGACATTTGGACCAGCGACGTCAGCCCCATGAGCATTGAGTCAGACAGCACAGTGGGTCGACGAGGATTTCGTACTGAGGAAAGCCGTATTGCATGCTCAAGAATGTGCTGGTTCTCATTCCGTTGCTGCCATTTCAATGGCATTTGAGAACATGTTTGAAACATGAACACTCTTAGCTCCATTCGAACAACTGACTCGAGAAATAAGCTCAACTGCATCTGCAGCAGACGTGATACCCTGTCATGGCACTGAAACACCTTCACAACAAAAACGCCAACACAGACCGTCGGGTTAACTTGGAAAAGTAATCTAGTAGAGGCTGTGAACAATTGAGTCGGTGGCATTCTTTCTGAGCCTCTACTGTGTCGCCACCATGCTCAATGCTAGGTACAAGGACCGCTATTTCGATGCAGACAAGAAAAAGGGTTTACATGAAATGTTAGACACAGCTGGACAAGACGGAAACGGACACAGTGACAGTGCGCACCGAGGAAGAAAGGCCACGGATAGACAGAGCTGAAACTTCACTGTTGACATGTATGATGAAATGGTTGAGACTGAACAAATGAACAATGAAACAGCACAGCAAGTAAGCGAAATAAATAGGTTTTGATTATGTTTTACTGGTAAATGGGGACATACGTAAATGCTAACAAAATAACTTTTGTCAGTGTGTGTGTTTCAACTATTTAACTGTACTAGAATGCTTAAAGGGGAGCAAATGTTTTAAATAAATATCGGCATCGACTTTTTTTGGCAAGGAAAATGTTGGCAAAATGTAATATCAGTGCATCCCTATTCATAAAGTTGATCCAATCCAGGTTGTTTACAACAGCAGAATATCACATACATGTACAGATTACAATTTATCTTCAGATCTACAGATGGGGCAAATTTCACAAGAAAATAAAAGCACCAAGAGACACTCTAGTCACAATATTGTTGGTTTCATTCAATGGTTTCTTTATTTTTACTATTTTCTACATTGTAGAATAGTGAAGACATCAAAACTATGAAACCACACACATGGAATCATGTATTAACCAAAAAAAAAGTATTAAATTAAAATAGAATCTTCAAAGTAACCACCCTTTGCATTCTCTCAACCAGCTTTGAGCTAATCACCTGATGAGTCCAAATTTGAGATTTTTGGTTCCAAACGCTGTGTCTTTGTGAGACACAGAATAGGTGAACATATGATCTCTGCATGTGTGGTTCCCACCGTGAAGCATGGAGGTGGTGGTGTGATGGTGCTTTGCTAGTGACACTGATTTATTCAGAATTCAAGGCACACTTAACCAGCATGGCTACCACAGAATTCTGCAGTGATACACCATCCCATCATGATTCCACTTAGTGGGACTATCATTTATTTTCAACAGTACAATGACCCAACACAGATCCAGGCTGTGATAGGGCTATTTGACCGAGGAGGGTGATGGAATGCAACTTCAGATGACCTGACCTCCACAATCACCCAAACGCAACCCAATTGAGATGGTTAGGGATGAGTTGGACCGCGGAGTGAAGGAAAAGCAGCCAACAAGTAGGAACTCCTTTAACTTTTTAGGAATAGGGGGCAGCATTTTCACTTTGGATGAATAGCGTGCCCAGAGTGAACTGCCTCCTACTCTGTCCCAGATGCTAATATATGCATATTATTATTGGATATAAAACACTGAAGTTTCTAAAACTGTTTGAATGATGTCTGTGAGTATAACAGAACTCATATGGCAGGCAAAAACCAGAGAAAAAATCTAAACAGGAAGTGAGAATTCTGAGGCTGGTTGATTTTCAACTCATCGCCTATTGAAATCCCAGTGGGATATGGATCTGTTTGCACTTCCTATGCCTTCCACTAGATGTCAACAGTCTGTAGACCGTTGAATGAAGCTTCTACTGTGATGTTGAGCCGGATGGGAGCTGTTTGAGTCAGTGGTCTGGCAGAGTGCCAGGTCCTGGTCACGCGCATTCCACATGATATCGACTTGCGTTCCATTACTTCTATAGACACAAAGGAATTCTCCGGTTGGAACGTTATTGAATATGTATGATAACATCCTAAAGATTGATTCTCTACTCAGTTTGACAAGTTTATTCGACCTGTAATATAACTTTTTTAAGTTTTCGTCCGACATTCGCCTGGATCTGCGCGAGCGTTTGGATGTGTACTAAACGTGCTAACGAAAGTAGCTACTTGGACATAAATAATGGACATTATCGAACAAAACAACAATTTATTGTGGAACTAGGATTCCTGGGACTGCATTCTGATGAAGATCATCAAAGGGAATATTTATGATGTAATTTCGTTTTTCTGTTGACTCCAACATGGCGGAGAAATGTTATTTCTATCTGAGCGCCGTCTCAGATTATTGCATGGTGTGCTTCTTCCGTAAAGTTTTTGAAATCTGACACAGCGGCCGCATTAAGAACAAGTGTATCTTTAATTCTATGTAAAACATGTATCTTTCATCAAAGTTTACGATGAGTATATGTTATTTGATGTGGCTCTCTGCAATTTCTCCAGATATTTTGGAGGCATTTCTGAACATGGCGCCAATGTAAACTGAGATTTTTGGATATAAATATGCATATTATCTAACAAAACATACATGTATTGTGTAACATGATGTCCTATGAGTGCCATCTGATGAAGATCATCAAAGGTTAGTGATTAATTTTATCTCTATTTCTGCTTATTGTGACTCCTCTCTTTGGCTGGGAAAATGGCTGTGTGTTTTTTGGACTTGGCGGTGATCTAACATAATCATATGTTGTGTTTTCGCTGTAAAACATTTTTTAAATCGGACACAATGGGTAGATGAACAAGATGTTTATCTTTCATTTGCTGTACTGGATTTGTTAATGTGTGAAAGTTACATATTTCAACAACAAAAAAATTGAATTTCCCGCGCTGCCTTTTCAGCGGAATGTTGTCAGGGGTTCCGCTAGCGGAACGTGTGTCCTAGAAAGGTTAACCTCACTAGGGTATGTGGGACGCTAGCATCCCACCTGGCCAACATCCATTGAAATTGCAGCGCGCCAAATTCAAATACAGAAATACTCATTATAAAATTTCAGAAAACAAGTATTTTACATAGGTTTAAAGATTAACTTCTTGTGAATCCAACCACATTTCAAAAAGGCTTTACGGCGAAAGCATACCGTACGATTATTTGAGAACTTCGCCCAGCAGACAAATCATTACAAACAGTAACCAGCCAAGTAGAGGAGTTACACAAGTCAGAAATAGAGATAAAATTAATCACTTACCTTTGATGATCTTCATATGGTTGCACTCAGAAGACATTCATTTACTAATGTTTGTTTTGTTTGATAAAGTCTCTCTTTATATCCAAAAACCTCTGTTTTATTCGTGCGTTTTCTTCAGTAATCCACAGGCTCAAACGCAGTCACAACAGGCAGACAAAAAATCCAAATTGTATCCGTAAAGTTCATAGAAACATGTCAAACGATGTTGATATTCAATCCTCAGGTTGTTTTTAGCCTAAATAATCCATAATATTTCAACCGGACAATAACGTCGTCAATATAAAAGGTAAAAAAGAAAGGCACTCTCGGTCGCGCGCATGAAAAAGCTGTGACACTGCAGGGTCCACTCATTCAGACTGCTCTTACTCCCTCATATTTCAGAATACAAGCCTGAAACCATTTCTAAAGACTGTTGACATCTAGTGGAAGGCATAGGAACTGCAATTTGAGTCCTAAGTCAATGGATACTGTAATGGCATTGAATAGAAACTACAACAAAAAATCCAACTTCCTGGATGGATTTCTCTCAGGTTTTTGCCTGCCAAATCAGTTCTGTTATACTCACAGACACTATTTTAACAGTTTTGGAAACTTTATAGTGTTTTCTATCCAAATCATACGCATATGCTATCTTCTGGGCCTGAGTAGCAAGCAGTTTAATTTGGGCACACTTTTCATCCAAAATTCCAAATGCTTCCCCCTACCCTAGAGAAGTTAAGACTGTTGGAAAAGCATTCCTCATGAAGCTGGTTGAGAAAATGCCAAGAGTGTGCAAAGCTGTCATCAAGGCAAAGGGTGGCTACTTTTTTAGAATCTAAAATGTTTTGATTTGTTTAACTTTTTTTGGGTTACTACATTATTTCATAGTTTTGATGTCTTCACTTATTCTACAATGTAGAACATAGTAAAAAATAAAGAAAAACCCGTGAATAAGTAGGTGTGGCCAAACTTTTGACTGGTACGGTGTATATAAGGAGCACCTAACTTAACAAGACTCGCACTACATCATGGTTGTTGTAAGATCTTTCAGATACAAAGACCCAACTGATTAGAATAATTTACCAATAGAAAACAGGGCATTAAAATCTGTGATTTTAAAGCCCCTTTTCAAATGTTAAGGACAAACCGTTTGTGTTTTTAACTAATATCACCATTTGAAGATATTTGTAAATCTGTATGTATATAATATAGGTACTTAGTTTATTAGTTGTATTAGTAGTTGTAGCAGGAGTTTATTAGTTGTATTAGTATTTGTATTAGTTGTAGCAGTAGTAGTTGTACAACAATGTTTCTATGCTGTTAGTGTACTTTTTTTTTTAAATGTTGTATTATTATTTCACTTATTATTAGACAGTTGCCATACCCTTGTTACTAAGTATGTTTGTTTTTTTTGGACACTCAAATGAGATGTGCATCTCGAGATTTCATCCTGCAAAATGTGAAATAAATAAATAGACTTACATTTGTAGTTAAGAATGGCAAAATCTTGTTTGGCACTGTTGGTTTGCAGTGACTCACCTGCAGCATGCTGACTATCTCCACCTTGTTGAAGAAAATGAAGGATGTGAGGGTGGAAAGGAAGTTCTCCTCGAAAACAGAAGGAGTGGGAAGGATGATGTCCTGGATGTACTGCACACGGTACGTCTGGTGGATCTTCTGCCGCAGCTCTGAGTCCGTGATTGGGATCACCTCCTTGAACTTGGCCGTCTTGGTGAGGAACTCACGGTGCCTTTTGGGCTGCACCAGCGCCGGGTCGTACTCCAGGCAGCCCACCACGTCCATGATGCAGTCGTCTGAGAACATGACCTCGAACAGAGCCGCCTTGTTGAGAAAAAGCACGCCACGCACAATCTCATACAGATGATGTAGGCCCTCCCGGTTGTCCAGGTCTTCACACACCTGGAAGAGCTGCAGTAGCTTCTTCATGTAACCTTCGCTCATAAGGGCTAGGGCCAGTTTCTCCCGGCGGATGGGCGAGGACAGGACAGAAGTCACAAGGTCAGCGATCTCCTCCAGCCGGGCTAGCTCGCATGGAGGCAGCTCCACCAGGTGGCTGGTCTCTGGCATCTCCTCGAAGCGCTCCTCCTCAGACTCATCGATGGGGTCCTGGGTGATCTCCAGCGCAGGGTCTTTTCCCTGCACCTGGGGTGGAAATTAGACACAGGCCAAAGGTAAGAACAGAGAAGATCTCTAGTCCCCCATTGCAAAGGACAAACTTCTATAACATGATATTCTATCATTTATTATTATTAAATACTACTGGCTTAGTCTTATATGGGCATATAAAGAAAATATATGTTTACTGGCCCCTAAAGAAGCAGCAGTGACCTACTATGCACATACATGGTTATTCATAGTATTGGGGGCTGGAGCTTCAAAAAACAAGCAAATATGGCACAATCAATTGCTCCAGACAAGGCATGTTTATAATTGTGTGTATATGTCACCAACAGTTGTGACATGATATATAAATGTTGTTGCTGCAGTTAAAAAATTATGCTTTCTGGTGCCATAAAATGACTATAAATAGCATAGTAGTACTCATAAACCTTACACTGACTTACACAACCATATAGAGTAAACACGGTACAATACCTGACAAATCTTTTCCCAGATTTCATCACAGCCAGCTTTTTCCTGAAAACTCAGAGCCAGATCATAGTTCTCTGCTTCAGACCACACGATCAGAGTATCCTGAGCAGGGAAAGACAGTTCTCATGATCAAGTTCAGACAATTCTATTTTCAAGTATTTGCATTGTCAAATTAACCACAACTGTACACATTCACAATTATTTAGATATATAGGCTACTTTTATAAATGCACCTTCCCCAGAGCAAATAAAACACGTAATGTACACTGAAGATACACAGCAGGCCTCGATAGAGGCAGAATACTTACTTGTTGTTTTTGATATGCAGTATTTGGGCTGATTTTAGACTCCAGAAGAAGTGAGCCTAAAAGACATGAGGACATTTAGTTAGCTAACCACTACCATACTGAAATAATGATTTGCTGTCTAAATGTTCCCAACTATATAATAAACAACTTAATAATTAATTAACATGGTGTGAAAGAATGTTCGTCAAATAAGCCTTCAATATCAACAACAAGATGGCTGTTGTAACTGAGGATACTGCTGAAACCTGAACACTTTTACGGACAAACTGTGCATGTAAACAAAGACAACACACCATAAATTAGCTGACAATTTGTTTTGGGCTGGCCAACAACTATCCCTTTATTTACTACTGAGTTAGCCAAGTGAGTTTACTAGTAACGTTACCTAGCCAACGTTAAACTAGCAAGCTGTGCAACAGTTATTTGACCAGGTTGCTAGTTGGCTGGCTAGCTCGTAATCTAACTAGTTGGATACACTACTTTTAATGAACCAACGTTCATTAACAAGATAACTAGTTCGTTAATTATATAACCTTAAGTATTGAAACGGAAAGAGTTTCAAAGGAAGTCAGTTCAACCACATTTATATTGCAAACACGGGCTAGCTAACGTTATATCGATAATTAAAACAAATCAGTTATCTTCAAGTCCAATCACCCATACGGTTACAAGTAAACGTAAAACATAAGCTACATAACGTTAATTAGACAGTATTAGCAATATAGTGATTTATCTAGCTACAGTAGTTGGCTAGAATAACTCATACACGTCGACATCAGCAGTTACGTTTGTAGCTAGTGAGCTAATAACAATTGATTGCCAACTGATCTAGTTAACTAGTTGGTTAGTTAGGTGATCGTTCGCAAACTAGCTAGCGATGTGGAATTGTTGAATGGGAGGCCTGTGCTAGCTACCAGCTAGCTGGCTAACTACGAACAAAACAAACGTGACGAGCCATCGTCTACTAATAAGATATGCTAGTTAGCAACTCACCGTCGGATTCGGCCCGAACTAATAATGATATTCCCTTCAGTCGTTCGACAAAGGTAGACGAGACATGTCCTGTGCCCCTGTCGTCCCACTGTCGGTCTTCATTCAGCGTGTATACTTTCACACGCCGCCGAGTATCCGACATAGTTATCTTGAGGAAAAACTAACGCGTTAGCAAGCCAACACTAACGTTAGTTCACCCTATCTTTAAAATAGTTGCCTAGCTATGTTCTTATCCCCGAGCTTCAAACGTGTTTCTACCCGCATGTCCCAGACATACATCTGGGTATGATTTTCAAAAATGTGCTAATTAATGAACATATTACGCGGTTGATTCTTTTTTGTACCCGCAAAAAGCAGGATATCTATCGAACTGTAAAATTCACCGTTGAAAACAACTACGACGGCCTCTTCACTATCGTCCACAGACCGCCATCTTGTAATCCGATCTTTTTCTTCCCCTACGTCAATCAAACAGCTACCGCCGCGGGGTCTCCTCTGAGGGGCTACGGAAACCAGTACTATGGCGTTAATATCGAAACTATTACAGCATTGGTGGGATATAGACCTGTCAGTCTCTGCTTACAATATAGGAAAAAGAATGCTGTTGATTTAAATAGCAAACTAAATATTGTAGCACTAACAATGAGTATGTAGAGTCACAGGTTCAAGTCAAGTGAATGTATAACAATGGAATGTTTAGTTTACATATTTATTATACATTGTATAAAATAGATAAACTGACAGCATATTGTTATTTGACAACTCAAAAACCTATGGCCACCAAGCTGATATCACTGCTGAAATCAACAGAGAATGAGAGTACAGCAACCAGTGCTTGGAGGATGTTGGTGAGTAAATGACAAATGGTAGTTCAGAGAAGTCAGTGTAGATAGACTGTGGATGGAGACTGGACAGTTGGTCGGGGTCTAGGAGGATAAGGGGAGTCAAGACGAGTTGCTGGTTGCTTGGCCATTCCCTGTCCCCATGGTGATGCTCTGTTTCTCACTCAGTGTCTTGACAACTGTTGCTGCTGGAGATTGTAACACCTTCCTTGAAAGCCTCATTCTTCCATCTGTTGGGTCTCGCCCAAAGTATTTAACCTGTTGATAGCGTTCCATCAAAGAAAGAATATTAGTCAAGAAGTCAAGCAAATTAAGAAGGTCAGAAGACTGCAATACATACCTGAATCTGCTGTCCAACCTCTAATCCAATAGCACTTGGGTGTTTTATCTGGACAAATTCAATGTGTACAATTATTTCACTCTGCCAACAATTTTAGTTGAAACATTGTTTATTAATGGATGACTTTTTAAAATCACACAAATTACAACTTATTGTAAATAAAACTGAAAAGAAGCCAACACATGCAGCCCTTTCCAAACTGGTAACATCTGTAAAACATAATATATGTTGAAGTACCTGTAATCCCTGCATGGTATTCTGGGACTAGACTCTTACCCGTTTGTGGTCCAGCTGAGAGTTATGGAGCAGAACAGCACTCATATTGGGATACAGCTTCACCATGACACCAAAGTCCCTGTGGAGGAAAGGAGACAGAAGTGCAGCAAGTCATGAAGCTACCTGTTTAGCAATCTAATATTTAAATCAATGGAAAAAAAAATTTTAAACTAGACTGCAGCTGCATCAGATGAAACAGCAGCCTCCCATAACGCAGCAGTGTGTACCTTATTTCCATGATGGTGGCAGTGTAAACAGCACCAAACTCCAGCTGCTGCTCTTGCTGAAAGGAGGGGAAAAAAAGACATCCTCAGATTCATATTAGTACTGATGTGGGTAAGTACTGCCTTTTTGGAGGATATAGTGCAATGATGTTTAATGAGGAGTAAATAAAAATGAGGAATTGTAAGGAATTAGGCAATACAGTGGAATTAGACTAGGTTGGACTCACGTCATCTTTGCAGATTTCTGTGATGAACTCCTGGGCTTCATTCATGGCACCAGGAGTAGGTGCAAACACAGAGAAGGTCTCCTCATCCACCTGGCTTATCGTCACACCTATCCAATGGCACAAAACAACCACACACACAACAACCTGTAATTTCCCCATACACCAGGGATCATCAACTAGATTCAGCAGCAGGCAGATTTTTTCTTGAGCAGATGGTCAGGAACATAATTGCAAATAATTAGTAAATTGACCACAAGAAGTCCAAACAGACATAACATTTGACTAAAACAATCATTTCAAACCTTGCTTACGATTGCATGCATATAGTCATTTACAACATTAACAAATGTCTACACTGTTTCTGATCAATTTGATGTTATTTTAAATGGACACAATGTGCTTTTCTTTCAAAAACAAGGACAATTCTAAGTGACCCCAAACGTTTGAACAGTAGTATATAAACTCAGCAAAAAAAGAAACGTGCTCTCACTGTCAACTGCGCTTATTTTCTAAAAACTTAACATGTCCAAATATTTGTATGAACATAACAAGATTCAACAACTGAGACAAACTGAACAAGTTCCAAAGACATGTGACTAACAGAAATTGAATAATGTTTCCCTGAACAAAGGGGGTGTCAAAATCAAAAGTAACAGTCAGTTTCTGGTGTGGCCACCAGCTGCATTAAGTACTGCTGTGCATCTCCTCCTCATGGACTGCACCAGATTTGCGAGTTCTTGCTGTGAGATGTTAACCTACTATTCCACCAAGGCACCTGCAAGTTCCCAGACATTTCTGGGGGGAATGGCCCTAGCCCGCACCCTCCGATCCAACAGGTGCCAGACGTGCTCAATGGGATTGAGATCCGGGCTATTCGCTGGCCATGGCAGAACATTGACATTCCTGTCTTGCAGGGAATCACGCACAGAACGAGCAGTATGGCTGGTGGCATTGTCATGCTGGAGGGTCACGTCAGGATGAGCCTGCAGGAAGGGTACCACATGAGGGAGGAGGTCTTCCCTGTAACGCAGTGTTGAGATTGGAGGCAATGACAACAAGCTCAGTCCGATGATGCTGTGACACACCACCCAGACCATGACGGACCCTCCACCTCCAAATCGATCCCGCTCCAGAGTACAGGCCTCGGTGTAACGCTCATTCCTTCGACGATAAACGCGAATCCGACCATCACGCCTGGTGAGACAAAACCGCGACTCGTCAGTGAAGAGCACTTTTTGCCAGTCCTGTCTGGTCCAGCAACGGTGGGTTTGTGCCCATAGACGACGTTGTTGCCGGTGATGTCTGGTGAGGACCTGCCTTACAACAGGCCTACAAGCCCTCAGTCCAGCCTCTCAGCCTATTGCGGACAGTCTGAGCACTGATGGAGGGATTGTGCGTTCCTGGTGTAACTCGGGCAGTTGTTGTTGCCATCCTGTACCTGTCCCGCAGGTGTGATGTTCGGATGTACCGATCCTGTGCAGGTGTTGTTACACGTGGTCTGCCACTGCGAGGACGATCAGCTGTCCGTCCTGTCTCCCTGTAGTGCTGTCTTAGGCGTCTCACCATACGAACATTGCAATTTATTGCCCTTGCCACATCTGCAGTCCACATGCCTCCTTGCAGCATGCTTAAGGCACGGTCTCGCAGATGAGCAGGGACCCTGGGCATCTTTCTTTTGGTGTTTTTCCAGAGTCAGAAAAGCCTCTTTAGTGTCCTACATTTTTCATAACTGTAGCCTTAATTGCCTACCATTTGTAAGCTGTTAGTGTCTTAACGACCGTTCCACAGGTGCATGTTCATTAACCGTTTATGGTTCATTGAACGTTTAAACCATTTATAATGAAGATCTGTGAAGTTATTTGGATTTTTACGAATTATCTTTGAAAGACAGGGTCCTGAAAAAGGGACGTTTCATATATATAAATAAAACACACACAAAGTCAAAAGTTTGAACACACGTACACATTCACGGGTTATTTATGTTGACCATTTTCTACATTGTAGAATAATAGTGAAGACATCAAAACTATGAAATAACACATATGGAAACATGTAGTAACCAAAAGAAAGTTTTAAACAAATCAAAAAAAATTGGGGGAGATTCTTCAAAGAGGCCAGGCTTTGCCTTGATGACAGCTTTGCACACTCTTGGCATTCTCTCACCCAGCTTCACCTGGAATACTTTTCCAACTGTCTTGAAGGAGTTCCCACATATGCTAAGCACTTTTTGGCTGCTTTTCCTTCACTCTGCAGTCCAACTCATCCCAAACCATCTTAATTGGGTTGAGGTCGAGTGATTGTGGAGGCCAGGTCATCTGATGCAGCACTCCACCACTCTCCTTGGTTGAATAGCCCTACCACAGCCTGGAGCTGTGTTGGGTCATTGTCCTGTTGGAAAACAAATGATAGTCCCACTAAGTGGAATCATGATGGGATGGCGTATCACTGCAGAATGCTGTGTTAGCCATGCTGGTTTAAGTGTAGCTTGAATTTTAAATAAATCACTGACAGCGTCACCAGCAAAGCAGCCCTACACCATAACACTTCCTCCTCCGTGCTTCACGGTGGGAACCACACATCCAAAATAATCCATTCACCTACTCTGTGTCTCAAAGACACGGCGGTAGGAACAAAAAACCTCAAATTTTGACTCAGACCAAAGGACAGATTTTGGTGTGCTTTAGTAGTGGTTTCTTTGCAGCAATTCGACCATGAAGACCTGATTCACGCAGTCTCCTCTGAACAGTTGATGTTGAGATGTGTTTGTTACTTGAACTCTGAAGCATTTATTTGGGCTGCAATCTGAGGCTGGTAAGTCTAATGAATGTATCCTCTGCAGCAGAGGTAACTCTGGGTCTTCCTTTCCTGTAGCGGTCCTCATGAGAGCCAGTTAGATCATAGCGCTTGATGGCTTTTGCAACTGCACTTGAAGAAACTTTCAAAGATCTTGACATTTTCCACCCTGACTGACATTCATGTCTTAAAGTCGTTTCTCTTTGCTAATTTGAGCTGTTCTTGCCATAATATGGGCTTCGTCTTTTACCAAATAGGGCTATCTTCTGTATACCAATCCTACCTTGTCACAACAAATCAAATGTTATTTATCACATACGCCGAAGTCAGGAAGTTAAAGCTTGGTCGCAAATGGGTCTTCCAAGAATACTTCCAAAGTTGTGGCAAAATGGCTTAAGGACAACAAAGTCAAGGTATTGGAGTGGCCATCACAAAGCCCTGACCTCAATCCTATAGAACATTTGTGGGCAGCACTGAAAAAGCATGTGCAAGCAAGGAGGCTGACAAACCTGTCTCAGTTACACCAGCTCTGTCAGGAGGAATGGGCCGAAATTCACCCAACTTATTGTGGAAAGCTTGTGGAAGGCTACCCGAAATGTTTGACCCAAGTTAAACAATTTAAAGGCAATGCTACCAAATACTAATTGAGTATGTAAACCTCTGACCACTGGGAATGTGATGAAATAAATCAATCATTCTATCTACTATTATTCTGACATTTCACATTCTTAAAATAAAATGGTGATCCGAAATGACCTAAGACAGGGAATTTTTACTAGGATTAAATGTCAGGAATTGTGAAAAACTGAGTTTAAATGTATTTGGCTAAGGTGTATGTAAACTTCCGACTTCAACTATTATGCATGGGAATACTTTGGAACAGATTCCCCCCCATAGACTATGCACAATACCTATTTTGCCAATTGGCCTGGACCCCTTTTACTGCCGATACGGAGCCCCGCCAATTCATCACGACTGGATTACCAACGTAATCTGCCCGAGGGGTTTTTTCAACAGGCCCCTCCGTCGCGATGTCCCCTGAATGCCCATCTGCTAGCCGTGGCCCGCTAGCTGTCTAGAGCATATCGTACTGTTAGCTGAAGAGGTCCATCAGCCAATTTCTTGGGCTACTATACCCATTTTGCCAATTGGCCTGGACCCTTTTACTACACGGAGCCCTGCTGATCCATCACAACTGGTCTGCCAACGTAACCGCACGAGGGGGCTACAACAGACGTCCTCCGTCGCGACGTCCCTCAAAAGCCATTCTGCTAGCAACGGCCCGCTAGCTGTCTGAATCGCCGTGCCTCCAGCTCGCCCAGCTACTCCCTAATGTCAATATGCCTTGTCCATTGCTGTTTTGGTTAGTGATTAGTCTTATTTCACTGTAAAGCCTCCAGCCCTGCTCAATATTCCTTAGCTAACCCATTTGTTCCACCACCCACACATGCGGTGACCTCCCCTGGTTTAAATGGTGTCTCTAGAGACAATACCTCTCTCATCGTCACTCAATGCCTAGGTTTACCTCCACTGTATTCACATCCTACCATACCTTTGTCTGTACATTATGCCTTGAATCTATTCTACCGAGCCAAGAAACCTGCTCCTTTTACTCTCTGTTCCGAACGTACTAGACGATCAGTTCTTATAGCCGTTAGTCGTACCCTTATCCTACTCCTCCTCTGGTGATGTAGAGGTTAATCAAAGCCCTGCAGTGTCTAGCTCTACTCCATATATGTCAGAGTCAAGGCCCGCGGGCCACATCCGGCCCGCGAGAAGGTTTTTTACGGCCCCTGGGATGATCTTGATTTATTATTAGAACCGGCCCGCAGACCGCAGCAAGCCGGCAGCCCGCAGATCTTTTACACGCACCAATACTACATTTCCCACAATGCAACGGTGACGCACCGAGCAGTAGGCTGCTGTGTAAATGAGATGGAGCTGCCTTGGGAAAAACTCGTGGGTTTGACAACCGACGGAGCACCTGCGATGTGTGGACACAGGAGCGGACTGGTGGCGAAGATACGGGAAAAGATGCAAGAGGAAAACGCGACAGGTGAGCTGACAGCTTATCATTGTATCATACACCAGGAAGCGTTGTGCGGTAAAGCCTTGAAAATGGAGCATGTAATGAGCATCATCACGCGCACAGTTAACTTTATCAGAGCCAAAGGTTTGAATCACCGCCAGTTCAAGGCATTTCTGACGGAGTTAGAAACGGAGCATGGTGATTTGCCTTATCACACAGAGGTGCGATGGCTAAGCCAGGGAAAGGTGCTTCAAAGATGTTTCGAGCTTCGTGAGGAGATTTGTCTGTTCTTGGACAGCAAAGGGAAAGACACAACACAACTCCGAGACGAAATGTTTCTGTGTGAAATGGCTTTTCTGTGTGACATTACGAGTCATCTGAATGCAATGAACTTGCAGCTGCAGGGTCGGGATCATGTCATCTCTGATATGTACAGTACAGTGAAGGCATTTAAAACCAAACTGACTCTGTGGGAGACGCAGATGCGGAAAGAAAATTTGAGCCACTTTCCCAGCTGCCAGACCATGAAAGAGAAGCTCTCTACCAGTGCGTTCCCGAGCGCACAGTTGGCTGATAAAATAGGTATGCTTGCCGCTGACTTTCGACGCCGATTTGCTGACTTTGAAGCACAAAAAAGCAGGTTGGAACTGCTCGGTAACCCATTTGCTGTTGACGTGGAAAGCTCACCACCAAACCTCCAAATGGAGTTGATTGACCTCCAATGCAATGATGCACTGAGGGCAAAATATGCGGCAGTGGGTGCTGCGGAGTTCGCCCGTTTCCTCCCCGACACAATGCCCCAGCTGCGCATCCAGGCTGCTCAAACGTTGTCTATGTTTGGCAGCACATACCTGTGTGAACAACTGTTTTCTTTGATGAACCTGAACAAAACATCACACAGAAGTCGACTTACTGCTGAACACCTCCACTCAATTCTGAGGATTTCCTCAGCTCAGAGCCTTACCCCGAACATTGATGAACTTGTGGAAAAGATGGGACACCACCAAGTATCACCCTCAACCTCAAACAAGTGAACATTACTGTGCAATCACATATTTAGAGTTTTTACTCAGTTCAAGTTTAAAAGTTAAAGTTTAATATTTGTTTTCACTGCATGTTACTTCTCCTTAAACAAAGTGTTGTTTTTGATTAATAGATTTTTGCACTTTATTTTATTGTATTTCAATCCAATTATATTTTAAAAATATTTCAGTTGAGTGGATGATAGAAAATTGCTATTATTGTTTTTTTCTTTGAAGTAAATTTAGCCCACTTTTGCTAAAATAGAAAATATAGGCTACTGATGGTGCCTTGAATACCGGTTTCTTTCATTTAATGTTCATGTTATGGGGATTTTTATATAAAGGAAATTTGTCTTTTGTGTCTGTTGAAAATTAAAGATTACTGACAGAGCCATAAGAAAATATTGCTTTATTTATCTGATCATATTGGAATATATTTGTTAGGTTTTCAGTAGGTTCAATTAGGTTCACTAGACTATATGCGTCATTTAAAAAATTTTCAATGAACATTCGAACAGTCCGGCCCTCGGCTTGTAGCTAAATTTTTTATTTGGCCCTCCGTCCATTTGACTTTGACACCCCTGCTCTACTCCTATTCCCCAGGCGCTCTCATTTGTTGACTTCTGTAATCGTAAAAGCCTTTGTTTCATGCATGTTAACATTAGAAGCCTCCTCCATAAGTTTGTTTTATTCACTGCTTTAGCACACCCTGCCAACCCGGATGTCCTAGCCGTGTCTGAATCCTGGCTTAGGAAGGCCACCAAAACCCTGACATTTCCATCCCTAACCATAACATTTTCCGACAAGATAGAACTGCCAAAGGAGGCGGAGGTGCAATCTCCTGCAGAGTTCTGTCTTACTATCCAGGTCTATGCCCAAACAATTTGAGCTTCTACTTTTAAAAATCCACCTTTTCAGAAACAAGTCTCTCACCGTCGCCGCTTGCTATAGACCACATTCTGCCCCCAGCTGTGCCCTGGACACCATATGTGAATTGATTGCCCCCCCCCCCCATCCATCTTCAGAGCTTGTGCTGTTAGGTGACCTAAACTGGGACATGCTTAACACCCCGGCCATCCTACAATCTAAGCTTGATGCCCTCAATCTCACACAATTTATCAATGAACCTACCAGGTACAACCCCAAATCCATAAACACGGGCACCCTCATAGATATCATCCTAACCAACCTGCCCTCCAAATACACCTCTGCTGTCTTCAACCAGGATCTCAGCGATCACTGCCTGCGTTCGTAATGGGTCTGCGGTCAAACGACCATCTCTCACTGTCAAACGCTCCCTAAAACACTTCAGCGAGCAGGCCTTTCTAATCGACCTGGCCCGGGTATCCTTGAAGGATATTGACCTCATTCCGTCAGTAGAGAATGCCTGGTTATTCTTTAAAAGTGCTTTCTTCATCTTAAATAAGCATGCCCTATTCAAAACATTTAGAACCAGGAACAGATATAGCCCTTGATTCACTCCAGACCTGGCTGCCCTTGACCAGCTCAAAAACATCCTGTGGCGTACTGCATTAGCAGCAAATAGCCCCCGCGATATGCAACTTTCATGGAAGTTAGTATACACAGGCAGTTAGGAACCAATATACACAGGCAGTTAGGAAAGCAACAGCTAGCTTTTTCAAGCAGAAATTTGCATCCTGTAGCACAAACTCCAAAAAGTTCTGAGACACTAAAGTCCATGGAGAATAAGAACACCTCCTCCCAGCTGCCCACTGCACTGAGGCTAGGAAACACTGTCACCACCCATGAATCCACGATAATAGAGAATTTCAATAAGCATTTTTCTACGGCTGGCCATGCTTTCCACCTGGCTTCTCCTACCCCAATCAACAGCCTGCACCCCCCACAGCAACTTGCCCAAGCCTCCCCCATTTCTACTTCACCCAAATCCAGACCTGACTGCCCTTGACCAGCACAAAAACATCCTGTGGCGTTCTGCATTAGCATCAAATAGCCCCCGTGATATGCAACTTTTCAGGGAAGTTAGAAACCAATATACACAGGCAGTTAGGAAAGCTAAGGCTAGCTTTTTCAAGCAGAAATTTGCATCTGCTATGCTTTATCTTGGGCAGGTCGCAGTTGCAAATGAGAACTTGTTCTCAACTAGCCTACCTGGTTAAATAAAGGTGAGAAAAAATCCAGATAGCTGATGTTCTGAAAGAGCTGCAAAATCTGGACTCCTACAAATCAGCCGGGCTAGACAATCTGAACCCTCTCTTTCTAAAATGATCCGCCGCAATTGTTGCAACCCCTATTTCTAGCCTGTTCAACCTCTCTTTCGTATCGTCTGAGATCCCCAAAGATTGGAAAGCTGCCGCGGTCATCCCTCTCTTCAAAGGGGGAGACACTCTAGACCCAAACTGTTATAGACCTATATCCATCCTGCCCTGCCTTTCTAAAATCTTCGAAAGTCAAGTTAACAAACAGAACACCGACCATTTCGAATCCCACCGTACCTTCTCCACTATGCAATCTGATTTCAGAGCTGGTCATGGGTGCACCTCAGCCACACCAAGGTCCTAAACAATATCATAAACGCCATCGATAAGAGACAATACTGTGCAGCTGTATTCATCGACCTGGCCAAGGCTTTCGACTCTGTCAATCACCGCATTCTTATCGGCAGACTCAATAGCCTTGGTTTCTCAAATGACTGCCTAGCCTGGTTCACCAAGTACTTCTCAGAGTTCAGTGTGTCAAATCGGAGAGCCTGTTGTCCGGACCTCTGGCAGTCTATGGGGGTGCCACAGGATTCAATTCTAGGGCCGACTCTCTTCTCTGTATACATTTTTTTTTTATTTAACCAGGTAGGCTAGTTGAGAACAAGTTCTCATTTGCAACTGCGACCTGGCCAAAATAAAGCAAAGCAGTTTGACACAAACAACACAGAGTTACATATGGAATAAACAAACATACAATCAATAATACAGTAGAAAAATCTATATACAGCATGTGCAAATGAGGTAGGATAAGAGAGGTAAGGCAATAAATAGGCCATGGTGGCGAAGTAATTACAATATAGCAATTAAACACTGGAGTGGTAGGGTGTGCAGAAGATGAATGTGCAAGTAGAGATACTGGGGTGCAAAGGAGCAAGATAAATAAATAAATACAGTATGGGGATGAGGTAGATTGGATGGGCTATTTACAGATGAGCTATGTACAGGTGCAGTGATCTGTGAGCTGCTTTGACAACTGGTGCTTAAAGCTAGTGAGAGAGGTAAGAGTCTCCAGCTTCAGATATTTTTGCAGTTTGTTCCAGTCATTGGCAGCAGAGAACTGGAAGGAGACATCAATGATGTCTCTCTTGCTGCTGGTGATTCTCTGATCCACCTCTACACAGACGACACCATTCTGTATACTTCTGGACCTTCTTTGGACACTTAACTAACCTCCAGACGAGCTTCAATGCCATTACAACTCTCCTTTCGTGGCCTCCAACTGCTCTTAAATACAAGTAAAACTAAATGAATGCTCTTCAACCGATTGCTGCCCGCACCTGCCTGCCCGTCCAGCATCACTACTCTGGACGGTTCTGACTTAGAATATGTGGACAACTACAAATACCTAGGTGTCTGGTTAGACTGTAAAGTCTCCTTCCAGACTCACATTAAGCATCTCCAATCCAAAATTAAATCTAGTCAGCTTCCTATTTCGCAAAACAAAGCATCCTTCACTCATGCTGCCAAACATACCCTCGTAAAACTGACTATCCTACCGATCCTGGACTTTGGCGATGCCATTTACAAAATAGCCTCCAACACTCTACTCAGCAAATTGGATGCTGTCTATCACAGTGACATCCGTTTTGTCACCAAAACCCCATATACTACCCACCACTGCGACCTGTATGCTCTTGTTGGCTGGCCCTCGCTTCATATTCGTTGCCAAACCCACTGGCTCCAGGTCATCTACAAGTCTTTGCTAGGTAAAGCCCCACCTTATCTCAGCTAACTGGTCACTATAGCAGCACCCACCCATAGCACGTGCTCCAGCAGGTATATTTCACCGGTCACCCCCAAAGGCAAATCCTCCTTTGGCCGCCTTTCCTTCCAGTTCTCTGCTGCCAATGACTGGAACGAATTATATTTAAAAAAAATAATAATAATTAAAAATTAAAATCACTGAAGCTGGAGTCTTATATCTCCTTCACTAACTTTAAGCACCAGCTTCTGCACATTATCACTCCAGTGTTTAATTGCTAAATTGTAATTATTTCGCCACTATGGCCTATTTATTGCCTTACCTCATCTGCACACACTGTATATAGACTTTTTCTATTGTGTTATTGACTGTATGTTTGTTTATTCCATGTGTAACTCTGCTGTTGTTTGTGTCGCACTGCTTTGCTTTATTTTGGCCAGGTCGCATTTGTAAATGAGAACTTGTTCTCAACTAGCCTACCTGGTTAAATAAAAGGTGGAGAAAACCAACAACAACAAAAAACACTTTGGAACAGGGAACCCAGCCATACACTATGCAGCGATGAATAGAGCTAATGTGTTGGGATAAATGTTACCTGTTTGAGCTTGTAGTCTGCGGAGGTTATAGCCCCTGGCCCAACAAAGCGTGCTCGTCTGGAGACTGGGACTCTGACATTTTCTACAACAGACAGGAAAAATACCTTGAAAGCAAAATACATAAATAATGGGAATCAAAAAGGACTAGCAACCAAGAGTCTTACCGACAACCGGACCATTCTCCTTTCTGTTAGCTCTGGGCTTGGCAATGGTATTGTTCATGATGACCAAAATCTCCCTCTTGGCAACTGTAAGGATATGAGATTGAAATGGGGGTGGTGACTTTGATATTGATCTCTCTAGAGAATGAATAGATAGCTATTTATGGGGCATGTCTTTCATGTCACCTGTGGCTTGCTGAATAGCCTCCATTACAAGTTTGAGAGGTAAGCCTGGAATCTTCACATCAGCCTAGGAGGAAGCATACATTATAGCAAAAAGAAACAGTCAACAAAAAACGACAGCAGAGAGAAACCAATGGATGTTCAGCTACAGTACCTGTAAGGCATTGATACCCTTATTTGTTCCAGCCAGTTTGAAGTCCATGTCTCCTAGGTAATCCTCGATTCCCTGTTGTGACAGAAAACACAAATAAAACAGTTCTACAGAAAGGGGATCTTATGATTATAGTACACGTGGTATTCCATAGAAAATGTAGTTCGCTTTAGGAATGGTGAGAAAAATACTAGTAATATTGGGTACCAGAATATCAGTCAGTATTCGGTAGTCCTGGATTTCCGATGGCTTCTCTGGGTTTGCCTTGGAGATAAGTCCAATAGCTACACCTGCCACAGCTGATGTAATAGGCACACCTGGAACACAGAAGTGCTATGTTTCACTGTAAATGAAAGAATAATCAACAAAAATGTAAAAGCGTTAAGTATTGTACCAGCATCCATCAAAGCCAGACTGCCTCCACATGCTGACGCCATCGACGAGGAACCTGAGAGAACGAGAGTGCGCTCATCATACAATCATTGAAATGACTAAGATTGGGCAATTAAAGTTATAATAATAAGTGGTATAAAAAATATATAGAAGCAAAATGGAGGTCATCCACAGAACTCACCATTAGACTCCAAAACCTCAGAGGTGACTAATAGTGAAGGGGAAGTCTTTTGGGATGACAGGTCTCAGAGCCTTCTCCGCCAGTGCCCCTGTCAACATAGAAACAGAATATTATTTAAATAGTCACATGAACTTAGGCATGCCACCCACACACTACCCATGGGCATATTTTAATCCATTCCAACATACTAACCATGACCAAGCTCTCTCCTGTTCATTCCACTCATCTTTCCAATCTCATTGGTTGCGTAAGGAGGAAACTGAAACAGAAAAAGTTCATTTCAGCCCATGCAGATTTTGTTCTGCAATACCAAACCAATAAGCAAATCCTACTGGAATCCTTATTATTTACATAGTGATACTCACCTCATAGTGAAGCATGAAATTCTTGTCTTTGACTCCACTGTTAAAAGAGAGCAACTCGTTTCAGCTAATATATATATATATATATATATATATATATATATATATATATATATATATATATATATATATATATATATACACACACATACTACATTTAACACTTGCTTGAAACTTGCATTCAAAAGGACTGTAATTAAGGGCCTCCCGGGTGGCGCAGTGGTCTAGAGCACTGCATCGCAGTGCTATGCTGCGCCACCAGAGTCTGGGTTCGCGCCCAGGCTCTGTCGCAGCCGGCCGCGACCGGGAGGTCCGTGGGGCGACGCACAATTGGCTTAGCGTCGTCCGGGTTAGGGAGGGTTTGGCCGGTAGGGATATCCTTGTCTCATCGCGCTCCAGCGACTCCTGTGGCGGGCCGGGCGCAGTGCGCGCTAACTGAGGGGGGCGGGTGCACGGTGTTTCCTCCGACACATTGGTGCGGCTGGCTTCCGGGTTGGAGGCGCGCTGTGTTAAGAAGCAGTGCGGCTTGGTTGGGTTGTGCTTCGGAGGACGCATGACTTTCGACCTTCGTCTCTCCCGAGCCCGTACGGGAGTTGTAGCGATGAGACAAGATAGTAATTACTAGCGATTGGATACCACAAAAAAATTGGGGAGAAAAGGGGATAAAATTTTTAAGAAATTTTTTTTTAAAAATATAAATAAATAAATAAATAAAAAGGACTGTAATTAATAATGTATAAGTTTACCTTAATGCTGTAGTAATGATGTCTGTTTTAATACTGGACTCCAAGGAGTCAAATGTTACAGAGCACAGAACCTAGACAGAAAAGGCTTTACTAACTAGGCTAGATACAATGAAAAACAACCCAAAACAAATCAGACTCCGCAAATATATTTCTCCTCAATTCAACTTTCCAATGTCCCCAAAATGAATAGCACGCCTACACTGTGCACTTCTTTATAACGCCAGATCCCTACCTGTGTCTGTCCCCTCTGGAAAAGTGCAGACCCATGAAGGGGCTTAAAGACATCTGCCTCACAGGAAATATTTCTTAATGAAGTCAGGTTTCTTCCATCACACCTTTAAAACAAGGACATTATTAATGACATTAATGACACTTTTCTAAATACTACTGAGACATGCATTATTTTTACCTCCTATATTCATTCAAAACCAGATTGCGGAAGACCTCTTTGGACACCATGTTGAAGGATTCCATCACCTCATAAGGTTCTGCATGAGGATATTTCTCTACAGAAAACAGAGTATGTAGGCGGTTAGACAGTAAACGAACACACACAAGAAAAATCTTGTAACATAACATTTATTTGTGTCACCCTGTTGCAGGATAACTTTCCTGCAATTCAGGAAATGTAAAACTTTGTGTATTTGAGGTTTAAAAATGCTTCTGAAGTTTGTAATTTCCACTTTGAAATTGGACTTGACTTTCCCTCACGAAAAATGTACCAACCCCTACAAAAATGTCCATTAGTTATAATTCACATTTCCTGTTTCTGCAGGATTATTTTCCTGCTGTAGCAAACTGGCTCAAATTAAGATCCTACATCTGTATATAGCAATGATACATACCTTTCATTTGTTCCTCTGTTTCTAGTCGCACTTTGTTAATGGCGTCATCTCTGGAAATCTGAAACACAATAAGTTACTGATTTTATTGAATGAAAAAGTACCACCAAAACACAATAGCAAAAACAACCAGACATAAATACCTACCTTGTCATGAGTGAAGTCTGTGAAAACAGCATAGACCTTTTCAGAGGCCAATCTGAAAGCAAAACCGTGTGCTGTCATGTAACCATAAAAATAAAAAAAACGTAAGAAATATGAGAAATATCAAGTCATAAAGAAATATGTCTTACTGTCGTGTGTGCTCAATATATCAAGTCAGAAAGAAATATGTCTTACTGTCGTGTGTGCTCAATCATTTCCTCGGGCGCAGAAAATATTTTGGGAGGGGTGCGCTTGGTCACTTTTGCTTCTCTGGCCATCTGCTGAATAGCCAATATGATCTGCTGTGTGTGCTTCACGCCAACCTTGACTGCATGACAGAAGTCCTGCTGCAACACATTCTCAGCAGATGCCTCGATCATCACTAAGACAAATAATATGTTTAATTTTTTCGGGGTGGTAGAGAGGATCCTGTAGGAAAAAGGGATGTGTGATATAGCTGGACTACAGTACTAACCCACTTGGCTGAGAGGTGCTCCAGCCACTATCAGATTGATAGTGCTGGAAGCCATTTGCTTTCGTGTTGGGTTCACCAGGAACTCGCCATCCACCAGGCCAATGCGCACTGCACCTAAAACATCCACGAAACACAGACCATATAGTAAAAGCCACATACATGCGAAGAAAAACAAAAGGACAAAGATCTTTATGAAATACTAACCAATGGGCCCATTCCAGGGAATGTCAGAAAGGGTAAGGGCAGCAGAGGCTGTAAGGAAGTTAAATAGTTCATGTTATCACTGGATGTCAAGCAAAGATCATGTGAATGTTTCTACAAGGAAATCAATCTCTCCTCACCTCCATTGATAGCCAGTACATCTGGATCATTAACACCATCAACTGCCAACAGGTTACACAGGACCTGAAAATATACACCGCAGGACTAAAATCCAGAGCATAGCTTGTAATAACAGTGTAAAAATATCCGTAATGAACCTACATAAGTACAACAATAACTACAAATACTAACTCACCTGAGTATCATAGAAATAACCAGCAGGAAAAAGGGGTCTGATTGCCCTGTCTGAGGTGAGACAATAAAAAAGATACAGTTAAGTCTGCTAATGGTATTTGCACTAAATCTAATATAGAACTGGAGTAAGAGTTAAGGCATAGGAGTTAGAATCATCTTCTCACCTATTAGCCTACTAGTCAGAATCTCATTTTCAGTGGTGCCCAACTCCCGCCGCAAGTGGTTAGTGGGGATTCTACCAGCAGCAGCTGCTTTCTGTCTGTAGTCCACCTGTCAATCAAAAACACACCATTCTAGCCAAGGGACCTGAATCACACCAAGGGACCTGAATCACTCCAAGGGACCTGAAACCACTATGTTATAGCCTACTACACTAAAGAGATTATCACACACAATGAACCATCCCACATGGAAGATAAAAAGCAGCTTTTAAATATGTTTGAAGTGCATTGAAAAAAATGATATGACCCCACTTACAATAGAAATGAAGTATTAACTTACCACTAGTGGCATAAATTGGGAGGGGGACGGTTTCGTTTTGCTGACAGCTGTCACCATCACTGTTGTATCCCCAAGCTGGAAAAAGAGATCTGAGTAATTGGTCTGAGCATCTTGTGCATATTCACTTACAAACTCTCAAAACATTATTATGATTTATACCTGCACAACAGCCGACCCATCTGCAAATCTGGCAAGTTTCCCTGTTGAGATCTCAAGTTTTCTTCAAAAGAGGGCAAATCAGAACACATCTGAAGTTAAGAGTGAATTGATGGGAGTCAATTAACCATTCATAACTGCAACGCAGATTTAGGAGGACGCGAACAAATATCCTATGCATATTCCGTCTTATAAATATATCTGACTCAGACTATACACCCCACTGCGTTGAATAATGAACTTGAAGCCTTGGCCCACAGGCTTGAGCGGCTATCACTGAGTAAAGTTATGTTAGTAGCTAGCTAGCTAAGTCAGACGTATACTTACTTCTCACCCAAGTTCACGCCCACTTTTTGTATCGTTCCATGGCTGTTCCAGACACTTTGGTGGCACAACCGCACATTTAGTCTGGCCAGCGTGGGCCCAAGCCTCAGTAAATGTTTCATATTCAAGTACAAACTACCATGAGATATACTTTTCAATTGAACATGAAGCCTTTACACAATTTTGCTGCCATTACAGTTCTTCACATGCACGGAAGTACGTCACAATTAAATAGCGCCCTGTGATTGGACAAAAGACGTTCCACCATATCTGATTGGACATTATTTGTGCATCTCCAAAACAAGGCGTTGCAACTGGGAGGACAATCCGTGACTTGCAGATAGAGCGCATGACCGGGGGTCATAGGGTCTGAGCAAGCGAATCCGAGAGAAAGGGCGCGCTTGTTTGAAATGGAAAAGCGTCACGGTTGCTATTGATGAAGAACATCATGATGAAGCAGCTGATTTACAAGTGGGATGCACTGTTGAGCGCTACATCCCGAGTGGTTCGTGCTGATTGTACGGAGATTGTGACAGCCGGTTAAATGGCGTCCCTTGACATGACAAGAACAAGATGTATGTCAGGAGAAGTGCAGTATTATCATAAGGAGAGCCAAACTTGGAATATGAAGGAGGAATGGAGGGGGGAAAGAGAGGCAGAGGAGGTCTAAGAAAGAGAGGGAGGAAGAGGGTGAACTTGAGTCGGTTAAAAATGGCAGAAAAAAAGTGAGATGGTTTGTTAAAGAAGGATGGTAGAAAGTGCAAGCACAGTGAGTTGAAGACAGGGCGAGAAATGGAAGTGAATGAGGGCGAAGTATCGGAGGTGGTAGGTATGGTGAACTCGGAGCCTGAGGCTTGCACTGAGGGTCAGGATAAAGATGAGTCTGTGACAGTAGGAGTGAAGTTTTTGGAAAAAGTGGACCCTTTTCTTTTGGCTGATCCATTTGTGGTTTCAGGGTGGGTGAAAAGAGTTGAGTGCTGTGGAATCGGTGAGGGTAACCAGAAGTGGTCTTGTGATAATTGTTTGTGTTTCTGCTGGTCAGAGGGAGCAACTGCTCCTTGTTAAACTAATGTGGGCAAGAGATGTGAATTGTGTTGCTCTCAAGAAAAGGGTGCCATTGAAAGGAGGGATTTACAAGGGTAGCGGTAAATGTGAAAGTTGACCAACTGAAGGGGAAGATTCCCGGTGTTTGTGATGCTCGTCATTTGGTGTGACGCAGACAGGGTGGAGTGAGTGGAGAAACAGAGTGATTGTCTGTTCTTTTGAGTTTTGATGTTGAGTCTTTGCCTGACAAAGTGATGGTAGGATATATAAGTTATCCTGTACAGGCTTTTGTGCCGAATACATTACGTTGTTACAGGTGTCAAGCTTATGGGCATGTGGGAAGGAGGGAGGTTCGTAGGTGTGCAGAAGGGCATGAGACACAGGAATGTGTAGCATTGGGGAAAGTGGTATGTGTTCATTGTAGAGGTGCCCATGGGGCTGGGAATCAGAAATGTCCAGTGTGAGAGAGGCAGGTTGAGGTTTCCAGGGTTAGAGTAGAGCAGAAGTAGAGGAAGATGGGTCAAGGGGGAGGGATCCTGAGAGTGGTAAGAGTACCCAATACAGAGGGATAAACCAAGTGATAAATGTTTCAGCAAGATTGGATTTTTGGCATTTATAGCAATGGTTATCAACTGTACTGCAGGGATGGAACTTAAGTCGCAGAAAATAGAGGTTGTGGTGGCAGCTGCAGAGAGGTATTTGGGTGTGCGAGACTTGACAGAAGATTTCTGTTGGCCTGAAGTAGGACTAAATAGATTTATATAGTGGAGTATGGTATTTATTTAAAAATGTTTGTGAGTGTAGCGTTAGATATGAGGGTATTTGTTGTATTTAAAAAATAAAGATAAACTTTTTAAAGCAAAGTATAAGGGAGTTATACTCCAGTCTAGTAGGTGGCGGTAATGCAACATTTATTGGATGCCGTCAGCCGTTAAACATCAAAGAAGGCGTTGCAGCGCAGTATTTTACAGCTCCAACCCATTTAAGCCTTGTTCACACTGCAGGCCTTAATAATCAAATCCGTTTTGGAATAATGACTGTTCAAACAGCAAGTTACAAGTGCCCAAATCGGATTTGTGTGTTCAGACTAGTAATTTGCTTACATGGCTACACTAGTTGTCGTGTTTGTGTGTGTGTACGCACACGCGCAGTAGGCTGTTTGGTGCTAGTGCTTCTCACTCAGAAGTTGTTGTGTAGCATGCTTAGGTGACAATACATGCCATGGAAGTCTCCCAGTTGCTTTGAAGGTTCAAAATCAGTGTAAGAACACTTAAAGCCTCAAAAGATATGATCCAACTTTCAAAATGAGACCTTTTTGGCTTGCCACAGCAGTCAACTAGCTAGCTTTTTAGCACATTCACTAATTTGTTTGTAATTCAACAATTAGCAACCTAGTTAGCTACCACATGTTCTTGTCAAACTGGCAACAGAGTAGCTAGCAAGCAACAAGATATGGCATTCTAAAAACCACTTGAGGGCAAAATTAGCAGATTAGGCCATTCAGAAAAGTCCCATGGCCACGAATCAGATTTGTATACTTAAAACCACCCATGAATGTGGTTTGAAATCTGGCTTGAAATACCTGATTTAATGTGCTTTGTTGTTCAGAATGCAGTAAAAAATATAATTTAATCGGATATGCAAAATAATAGGATTTGCGTCACTTCAACTTGCAAGTGTGAACAATTCCTGTTCAAATAACATACAGTATGTCAAATTGACTAAATGCCAAACTTTTTCAGAAGAAAATATGATTGAAGGGTGATGTTTGAACTTAGTTTTGCTGACTTTCCTAATGCGATTGTTTGTATCCCCACACAATGACCATAACCATCAACATCAATCAAATTCATCTAGCATATAGCACGTTTCCATCCAAACATTTCATGCTCATTAATTATCTGAAGCATGAAATGCCGACAGATAATTTGTTCGTTCGACATGGTAGGATCTTTTTGTGTCGGTAAAATTATGTGAGAAATGGCGGTGGAAACGCCCTTATGCGCAAATATGTATAGGATAACTCATATCGTGGACACTTACTGACATTTGTGGCAGCCTCGCATGATGTATTGTTGTTTCTACCTTATTGCCTTTGTGCTGTTGTCTGTGCCCAATATTGTTTGTACCATGTTTTGTGCTGCTACTATGTTGTCATGTGGTTTTGCAACCATGCTGTGTTGTTGTCTTAGGTCTCTCTTGTCATGTGTGTTTTGTCCTATATATTTGTACTTTTAATCGCAGCCCCCGTCCCCACAGGAGGCCGCTTGGTTGGCCGTCATTGTAAATAATAATTTGTTCTTAACTGACTTGCCTAGTTAAATAAAATATTGAAGTCAACTTGGAGTCACGGGGTGATATGTTGTGTGGTCCTCACACTAAGACTCGATAAAGCATACAGTTTATTAGGTACAGATGAAATAGCATGAACTTCACAGGCTGGTGAATGTGCACGGTGATGAGCTTGATGCTCCTTTCCAATAAATATCGAAGGTGTTATTCTGGTGACATGATGATTAATGCTTGGCTGCCATTTGACCAATACAACTAATATCGTTTTAAATCCTACACGCACTGTATCTGCGAGTTGTTTGTTAGAGCGCATGTGGGCTCATTGGCTATATAGCACAGTTTTTGTGACAAACCCACCAGTAGAGTTGAAAATGCGATAGAAACCCATTTAACACAAATGTAATTCGGTACATGGGAATTTAACAGTAAACGTCATTTTTATGTGCACAACGTCATCACGCACAGCGCCTTTATCCGCAAAAAAATAAGTTTGATGGAAAATTCGCATATTATTTTAGCATATTCACATGAAAATCTGTCACAAATTGGATGGAAACCTAGCTATTGATAGATAGTGCCCTTTAATGTGGATTGTTGAGTGGTACATAGCCTACATTATGATAAACCATCTCTGGTACAGTGCTGTTTAAAAGTGTGAACACAAGAGGGCGCATGTTCTCACAATTAACATGATACCCACCGGGTCATGTCCCATGTCCCTCTTCTTCCTCCCAGTGTGCACTCCCTTCACCGGTTTGAAAGGAAATGACTGGTACAAGAAATATTGTGGAAACTCCCACTAGCCCATGGCTCCACCAATCCAATGCTTTTACATTTTTGGGAAGTAGTAAACGAGTGCACACTGCAGAATAAATTATATATTATTGGGAAGCACACAGGGATAATGAGGTATGATAAACTAGAAGTCTGTGGTTGTACAATGTCAGGCTTGCCAGCCATGCTGTAATTGTACTGGAATAGCCTAAATCACAATGTGAGTATATGTTGAAGGACTTGTAAGATAAGAATATGTTTTTTTGGTCAACACAGTACTATTAGCTTCTTCATCATGAAATAATGGTTGTCCCTTACACTGTATATTTACCTGCTTTATAGTCAGTTAATAGGCCATACCCTATTTTGTTCTAAGGTTATTTAGAGGGAATTGTCTGTTTTTTTATTGCACTTTGAAAACATATTTTAATTCCCTGGATGTAAAATAAAATTAGACAACCACTGTTTTGCAGTATTCAACAGATCATTATTATTTATTTACTTTCAGTGGTGAATGGTGGTGAGGCTCCATCAATAATTAACATTTCTGATATCAATAATATTTTTATATAAACAAATTATATGTTAATGACCTTCATGGTGGCCATTACAGTTGTGAATCATTTTGAATAAGATTCTACTAACTTTGCACAACTCTTAGGGAAACATATCCATGGTATTTTGGGGTCAAAATTTGGTTGGGGATCATTGATGGACGACAATATTCAATGCTTGTCACTGATTTTCAAGAAGATTTAGGTCAGGACTGTGACTACTAGACCATTCAGGAACACTCAACACCTCTTGGAAAGAGGCATTAGAATTTGTGTAGTTGTTCTGCTGAAAAATAAAGCTATCACAGAGTTAGGTTTTCAGAAGATTGTGGCAGGTTTTCCTCTAACTTTTTACCTGTTTCTCCTTTCATATTTATTTTGATCCTGACAAACTCCATAGCCGCTGCCGGTAACAATCATACCCATAACATAATGCTGCCACCACAATAATCATCTTATTCAAAATGATTCACACCTGTAATGACTGCCAATGGTGCTTCCACCACAGGAGGCTGCTTAGGGGAGAACGGTTCATAATAATGGCCGGAACGGAGCAAATGTAATGGCATCAAACACCTCGAAATCATGTATTTGATGTATTTGATACAATTCCACATATTCCGCTCCAGTCATTAACACAAGCCCGTTCTCCCCAATTAAGGTGCCACCAACCTCCTGTGGCTTCCACCAAGTATTAACTATGGCAGGGCTGCCAGAAAACGTGTGGTGAGGTGGCATTTGCCCCAGCACTTTTCAATCTGGTGACACCGCCACACCACTTTTGATTTAGTTTTATATAATACATTGATGCAAAGTGCATCTTTAAAAAAGTTATTTGCCTCATGATTTGTCAACTCGCAAACAATTTCTCTGTTCTTCACATCGGAGTGCTGCTGCAGGCTCTGCGCATGTCTTGACCAATCCGATTCAAAGAAATCACAGGTGGCGTGGGCCCGGGTACAACACACAAAGCTGAAGGCACGCTCTACACTTTCCTCCGGTATGATGGTCCCCTGAACGTTCTTGGGACGTTGTGTCATGGTCCCCAGGAGTCTTTTGCCCAGTTCCCGGTTTGTCCCGGGGACGTCACCTTATGGTCTCAAAGAAGCGTCACAGTTTCATTACACATCACCCCTTGGCATCAAGTCCCTGATTGGTGAACAAGTTATCCAGTCACAGCTCTTTGTCTTTTGGCAATGCTAGGGACATCCACAGTGCTTTTAATACATTGTTTTCAACTTACATATTTGACACACTTTGATATACATGATTACATTGTATGTTTTATTCATTCAGTAATTATTATTTAACATGTCCTCACCTGGGATTTGAACTCACAACCTCTTGGTTCACGCCATTCCACACTTCCTGCGTGACAAAAGACACCAGGGGACCATGACACAACATCTCAAGAACATTCAGGGGACCATGACACAATGTCCCAAGAACGTCCTAAAAACATCCTCAGAGACATTCCCAGGACAAACAGGGAACTAGACAAAACAATGCTCCCTCGCCCTCCATTTGGCAAATCTGACCATAACTCTATCCTCTTAATTCCTGTTTACAAGCAAAAACTAAAGCAGGAAGTACCAGTGACTCGCTCAATACGGAAGTGGTCAGATGACACGGATGCTACGCTACAGGACTGTTTTGCTAGCACAGACTGGAATATGTTCCGGGATTCATCCAATGGTATACCACCTCAGTCACCGCCTTCATCAATAAGTGCATTAACGACGTCGTACCCACAGTGACCGTACGTACAGTGGGGAGAACAAGTATTTGATACACTGCCGATTTTGCAGGTTTTCCTACTTACAAAGCATGTAGAGGTCTGTCATTTTTATCATAGGTACACTTCAACTGTGAGAGACGGAATCTAAAACAAAAATCCAGAAAATCACATTGTATGATTTTTAAGTAATTAATTAGCATTTTATTGCATGACATAAGTATTTGATACATCAGAAAAGCAGAACTTAATATTTAGTACAGAAACCTTTGTTTGCAATTACAGAGATCATACGTTTCCTGTAGTTCTTGACCAGGTTTGCACACACTGCAGCAGGGATTTTGGCCCACTCCTCCATACAGACCTTCTCCAGATCCTTCAGGTTTCGGGGCTGTCGCTGGGCAATACGGACTTTCAGCTCCCTCCAAAGATTTTCTATTGGGTTCAGGTCTGGAGACTGGCTAGGCCACTCCGGGACCTTGAGATGCTTCTTACGGAGCCACTCCTTAGTTGCCCTGGCTGTGTGTTGCGGGTCGTTGTCATGCTGGAAGACCCAGCCACGACCCATCTTCAATGCTCTTACTGAGGGAAGGAGGTTGTTGGCCAAGATCTCGCGATACATGGCCCCATCCATCCTCCCCTCAATACGGTGCAGTCGTCCTGTCCCCTTTGCAGAAAAGCATCCCCAAAGAATGATGTTTCCACCTCCATGCTTCACGATTGGGATGGTGTTCTTGGGGCTGTACTCATCCTTCTTCTTCCTCCAAACACGGCGAGTGGAGTTTAGACCAAAAAGCTCTATTTTTGTCTCATCAGACCACATGACCTTCACCCATTCCTCCTCTGGATCATCCAGATGGTCATTGGCAAACTTCAGACGGGCCTGGACATGCGCTGGCTTGAGCAGGGGGACCTTGCGTGCGCTGCAGTATTTTAATCCATGACGGCGTAATGTGTTACTAATGGTTTTCTTTGAGACTGTGGTCCCAGCTCTCTTCAGGTCATTGACCAGGTCCTGCCGTGTAGTTCTGGGCTGATCCCTCACCTTCCTCATGATCATTGATGCCCCACGAGGTGAGATCTTGCATGGAGCCCCAGACCGAGGGTGATTGACCGTCATCTTGAACTTCTTCCATTTTCTAATAATTGCGCCAACAGTTGTTACCTTCTCACCAAGCTGCTTGCCTATTGTCCTGTAGCCCATCCCAGCCTTGTGCAGGTCTACAATTTTATCCCTGATGTCCTTACACAGCTTTCTGGTCTTGGCCATTGTGGAGAGGTTGGAGTCTGTTTGATTGAGTGTGTGGACAGGTGTCTTTTATACAGGTAATGAGTTCAAACAGGTGCAGTTAATACAGGTAATGAGTGGAGAACAGGAGGGCTTCTTAAAGTAAAACTAACAGGTCTGTGAGAGCCGGAATTCTTACTGGTTGGTAGGTGATCAAATACTTATGTCATGCAATAAAATGCAAATTAATTACTTAAAAATCATACAATGTGATTTTCTGGATTTTTGTTTTAGATTCCGCCTCTCACAGTTGAAGTGTACCTATGATAAAAATTACAGACCTCCAAATGCTTTGTAAGTAGGAAAACCTGCAAAATCGGCAGTGTATCAAATACTTGTTCTCCCCACTGTATATACAGTTGAAGTCGGAAGTTTACATACACCTTAGCCAAATACATTTAAACTCAGTTTTTCACAATTCCTGACAATTAATTATAGTAAAAATTCCCTGTCTTAGGTCAGTTAGGATCACCACTTTATTTTAAGAATGTGAAATGTCAGAATAATAGTAGAGAGAATGATTTATTTCAGCTTTTATTTCTTTCATCACATTTCCTGTGGGTCAGAAGTTTACATACACTCAATTAGTATTTGGTAGCATTGCTTTTAAATTGTTTAACTTGGGTCAAACATTTCGGGTAGCCTTCCACAAGCTTCCCAAAATAAGTTGGGTGAATTTTGGCCCATTCCTCCTGACAGAGCTGGTGTAACTGAGTCAGGTTTGTAGGCCTCCTTGCTCGCACACGCTTTTTCAGTTCTGCCCACAAATTTTCTATAGGATTGAGGTCAGGGCTTTGTGATGGCCACTCCAATACCTTGACTTTGTTGTCCTTAAGCCATTTTGCCACAACTTTGGAAGTATGCTTGGGATCATTGTCCATTTGGAAGACCCATGTGCGACCAAGCTGTCAGGACCCGGTGAGAGAAACAGTCACTAATAGTCGGCAGAACCCAGAAGATGAGGCAGACTCAGCAGTACTAGAAATGGTGGTTTAATAAAAGGACAAGATCTTCAGGCAAAGAATATAAATCCACCACGTCCAAAAATAAAGCCAAGAGGCACAAAATGGATATCCTCCAAAATACAAAGAAACTCCACAAAGTGGTAAAAACAGCAGGGAAAAACAAACCTCAAAAGACTACTCAAAAATACACAAGCACTTAACCAGAGAACCTCTGGAAAATCCAATAAGAGAAATATGTTCACAACAAGGCTGGGGCTGGGTGCTAACATACAAACACTGAGCAAAGAACTGAGGAACACACAGGGTTTAAATACTAACAAGGGAACGACACACAGGTGCAAACAATAATTAGAGCAAGGAAAAAACAAAAGGTACAAAAAAGGTGCAATGGGGACATCTAGTGACCAAAACCTGAACAGTCCTGGCCAAAACCTGACAGAATCCCCCTCCTAGGAACGGCTCCTGACGTTCCTACCAGCCTTCTCAGGGTGGAGGGCCCTGAACTGACGAATGAGGTCAGGGTCCAGTATGTCGTTGGCAGGAACCCAGGAGCGCTCCTCGGGACCGTAGCCTTCCCAGTCCACCAGATACTGCCAGGACCGCTGCACCCGGCGGGAATCCAGTATCCGGTGGACGGTATAAGCCGACTGGCCTCCGATGACACGGGGCGGAGGGGGAGGTCTGCCTGCCGGGATAAGGGGAGAAAAAACAACAGGTTTTAATAAAGAAATGTGAAATGTTGGATTGATCTTAAGGGATCTGGGTAAGTGCAGGCGAAAAGTAACGGGATTGACTCTCCTGGCAATCTTAAAGGGACCGATGAATCTCTGGGACAGCTTACGAGACTCCACCCGTAGCGGTAAGTTCTTTGTTGAGAGCCATACTCTCTGGCCGGGGTACAGGGTAGGACCGGGACGGCGACGTCTGTTGGCTTGTCGCTGGTACTGCTGTGAGGAACGCAGAAGATTAAGACGGGCCTTCTTCCACGTAAGCCGACAGCGTCTGATGAACCTCGAGGCTGAAGGCACTCTGACTTCTGCCTCCTGGTCCGGGAACAATAGAGGAGCATAGCCAAACTGACACTCGTGCGGGGATATACCAGTGGAGGAGGAGCACAAGGTGTTGTGCGCGTACTCGGCCCAAACAATGAAGGATGACCATGTGGACGGGTTGTTGGAAACCATACATCTGAGGGTGGTTTCCAGCTCCTGATTCATCCTCTCGGTTTGGCCGTTGGACTCCGGATGGTACCCTGAAGATAAACTGGCCGTGGCCCCTATGAGTTGGCAGAAGGCCTTCCAAAACCTTGAGGCGAACTGGGGACCTCTGTCGGAAACCATATCTTGCGGAATGCCAAAGACTCGGAACACATGGTTAATCACCAACTCAGCTGTTTCCTTGGCAGAAGGTAATTTGGTCAAGGGAACAAACCTGGCCGCCTTAGAAAACCTGTCGATGATGACTAGGATAGTAGTATTACCATGGGACGGAGGAAGGCCAGTAATAAAGTCCAACGAGATATGGGACCAGGGTCGGTGGGGAATAGATAAAGGGTGAAGGAGTCCTTGAGGGCGGAGGTGAGAAGATTTGCCCTGGCAGCACACGGGACAGGCCTTGACGAAAGTGGCAACGTCTTCTCTTATGGTGGGCCACCAGAACTTACGCTGAATGAACTCCAAGGTGCGACCTACGCCCGGGTGACAGGTGAGGCGAGAGGAGTGCCCCCACAGAAGGACTTGGGATCTTGCTGCCTTGGGAACAAACAACCGATTGGCAGGACCTCCCTTAGGACCCGGTTCGATGGCTTGAGCTTGTCTCACGGTATCCTCAACTTGCCACGAGATTGGAGCCACGATCTTAGCGGCAGGAAGAACAGTCATGTCAGTATCTTCTCGAATGGCAGGAGAGTAGACTCGTGACAAGGCGTCCGGTTTGAGATTCTTCGACCCGGGTCTATAGGTGAGGATAAACTGGAATCGGCTGAAGAAAAGAGACCATCGAGCTTGTCTGGAGTTCAACCGCTTCGCCTGCTGGATATACTCCAGATTTTTGTGGTCCGTAAGCACTTGAAATGGTTGAGAAGCCCCCTCGAGCCAGTGTCTCCATTCCTTCAATGCCATCTTAACCGCTAGGAGTTCACGATCCCCCACAACTCGTAATTCCTCTCGGCCGGGGTAAGCCGGTGAGAGAAGAAGGCGCAAGGATGAAGCCTCTTGTCTTCCCCCCTCTGAGACAGGACAGCTCCAACACCAACCTCTGATGCGTCTACCTCCACCACAAAAGGTTCATCCGCCGTCGGTAGTGTCAGGATGGGAGCAGAGAGGATGCGCTGCTTGAGTCCTTGGAAGGCCGTCTCAGCTTCTCTTCCCCACAGAAACCTTGTGTTGCCACCCTTGGTTACAGCTGAGAGAGGGGCTGCCACCGAGCTGAAGTTCTTGATGAACTTGCGGTAAAAGTTAGTGAAGCCCAGGAAACGCTGAACTTCCTTAACGGACTTGGGGGTGGGCCAATCTGCTACCGCCCCTACCTTCTTGGGGTCCATCTGGACTCGACCGGGTTCCACAACAAATCCCAGGAATTGTACTCGAGAGGAATGGAATTCACACTTTTCCGGCTTAACGTACAAATGGCTGTCTAGGAGGCGTTTGAGCACTTGTCTGACATGCTTAGTGTGTTCTTGAAGGGAGCTCGAAAAGATGAGGATGTCATCCAAGTAAACAAACACAAAAATGTTAAGCATATCCCTAAGCACATCGTTTATGAGCGCTTGGAACACAGCCGGGGCGTTAGTCAGGCCGAAGGGCATCACCAAGTATTCGTAGTGACCAGTAGGCGTGTTGAAAGCGGTCTTCCACTCGTCACCGGGTTTGATCCGCACAAGATGGTATGCGTTCCGTAGGTCAAGCTTAGTGAAGACCACTGCTTCCTGGAGCAGCTCAACGGCTGTGGCCATAAGGGGTAGCGGGTAGCGGTTACGGACGGTTATGGCATTAAGTCCCCGGTAGTCGATGCAAGGTCGTAATCCACCGTCTTTTTTGGCCACAAAGAAAAACCCTGCTCCCGCCGGCGAGGTGGATGGACGCATGAGGCCTGCTGCCAGAGCGTCCTTGATGTAGGTATCCATAGCAGCTCGTTCGGGAGGAGATAGGGAAAAGATCCGACCCCTGGAGGGGCAGGTGCCCGGAAACAGGTCGATGGGGCAATCGTAAGGTCTATGGGGTGGTAGTTTGGTGGCCTTCTGTTTGCTAAATACCGGTTTGAGGTCATGGTAACACTCGGGAACTCGGGACAGGTCGATGGATTCTAGAGACTTGGGAGGGGAACTCGGGGAACTAGGGAAGATACAAGTGGCTTGGCACGTAGGACCCCACTGCTTGATAGTGCCCACAGACCAGTCGATGTGAGGGTTATGGCTGTGAAGCCAGGGGTATCCAAGGACGAGAGGGAACTCGGAACACGAGGTCAGATGAAAGTTCATCACTTCCTGGTGTTGGGAAACTGAAAGTCGCAAGGGGGTAGTGACACGAGTGACAAGTCCAGATCCCAAAGGGCTTCCATCCAACGTAGTAACCCTTATGGGGTCACTAAGAGGTTCAGAGGGAACGCCATTCTCCTTCGCCCAAACACCATCCATGAAGTTACCTGCGGCTCCAGAGTCTACCAAGGCTTGAAGGGGAAGCTCGTGGTTGTCCCAGGAAAGGGTAACTGGAATAAGCAGGCGGGAGTTGGATGGATGGGAGGAGGTTATGTTTCCCGTTACAGTCCTCCCAGGCCTGCACGGGAGAGTGCGTTTTCCCTGGAGCCCGGGACACGTGGAGAGGAAATGGCCCGGTTTGCCGCAATATAGACAGCATCGCTCCCTTATCCGGCGGTCTCTCTCAGCCTGGGAGATGCGTCCAACCTGCATGGATTCCGGTGGAGTCAGCGAGGATAAAGGTGGAGACTCGGAGCTGGGACCGATAGGAGCTAGGGTGAGAGATCTACGGTTGAGCTCTCTCTCTCTCAGACGCTGGTCTATGCGTGAAGCCAACTTGATCAGGGACTCGAGGTTGTCCGGTGGTTCCCGAGTAGCCAGTTCATCTTGGATGGTGTCGGAAAGACCCTTCAAAAAACACACTGTGAGCGCCTCGTCGTTCCAGCCACTCGCTGCTGCCACCGTGCGGAACTGGATGGCATAGTCCGTCACGCTGCGCCGACCTTGGCTGAGAGTCAGGAGCTGTTTGGCTGAGTCAGGACCCCTGGTGGGATCTTGAAACACTCGCTTGAATTCTTCAGCAAAGGTAGAGTAGCTGGCACAGCAGGGACTTTGGGCAAACCACACAGCAGTAGCCCAGGCTAGGGCTTTTTCTGACAGCAGGGTGATGATATATGCTATCCTGGACCGGTCGGTGGGAAACGACGAGGGTTGCAGCTCAAAGGAGAGAGAACATTGGGTGAAAAAACCCTTACAAACACTCGGATCACCTGAGAACCGTTGGGGAGGCGGCAGACGAGGTTCAGCCAGGGGGTTAACTGCCACGGGCACTTGAATCTGATGAACTGGAGCAGAAGCGGTTACAGGGGAAAATTGATCAGAAATCTGTTTTATGGATGTCATCATCTCCGACAGAAGTTGAGAATGTCCAGCCAGTAAGGCCTCTTGCTGAACCAGAGCAGCTTCGTGACGTTGGACAGTCCCCTCGTGGTGGGACAGCATGGGAAAAAAGTCCTGGGTACTGGCTGCCTCTGGGTTCATTTTAATGGCTCAGTGTTTCTGTCAGGACCCGGTGAGAGAAACATTCACTAATAGTCGGCAGAACCCAGAAGATGAGGCAGACTCAGCAGTACTAGAAATGGTGGTTTAATAAAAGGACAAGATCTTCAGGCAAAGAATATAAATCCACCACGTCCAAAAATAAAGCCAAGAGGCACAAAATGGATATCCTCCAAAATACAAAGAAACTCCACAAAGTGGTAAAAACAGCAGGGAAAAACAAACCTCAAAAGACTACTCAAAAATACACAAGCACTAAACCAGAGAACCTCTGGAAAACCCAATAAGAGAAATATGTTCACAACAAGGCTGGGGCTGGGTGCTAACATACAAACACTGAGCAAAGAACTGAGGAACACACAGGGTTTAAATACTAACAAGGGAACGACACACAGGTGCAAACAATAATTAGAGCAAGGAAAAAACAAAAGGTACAAAAAAGGTGCAATGGGGACATCTAGTGACCAAAACCTGAACAGTCCTGGCCAAAACCTGACACAAGCTTTAACTTCCTGACTGATGTCTTGAGATTATATCTACATAATTTTCCTTCCTCATGATGCCATCTATTTTGTGAAGTGCACCAGTCCCTCCTGCAGCAAAGCACCCCCACAACATGATGCAGCCACCCCCGTGCTTCATGGTTGGGATGGTGTTCTTCGGCTTGTAAGCCTCCCCCTTTTTCATCCAAACATAACGATGGTCATTATGGCCAAACAGTTCTATCAGACCAGAGAACATTTCTCCAAAAACAATCTTTGTCCCCATGTGCAGTTGCAAATTGTAGTCTGGCTTTTTTATGGCGGTTATGGAGTAGTGCTTTCTTCCTTGCTAAGCGGCCTTTCAGGTTATGTCGATATAGGACTCGTTTTACTGTGGATATAGATATTTTTGTACCTGTTTCCTCCAGCATCTTCACAGGGTCCTTTGCTGTTGTTCTGGGATTGATTTGCACTTTTCGCACCAAAGTATGTTAATCTCTAGGAGACAGAGCGCGTCTCCTTCCTGAGCGGTGTGACGGCTGTGTGGTCCCATGGTGTTTATACTTATGTACTATTGTTTGCACAGATGAACGTGGTACCTTCAGGCATTTGGAAATTGCTCCCAAGGATGAACCAGACTTGTGGAGGTCTACAATTGTTTTCTGAGGTCTTGGCTGATTTCTTTTGATTTTCCCATGATGTCAAGCAAAGAGGCACTGAGTTTGAATGTAGGCGTTGAAATACATCCACAGGTACACCGTCAATTGACTCAAATGATGTCAATTAGCCTATCAGAAGCTTCTAAAGCCATGACATAATTTTCTGGAATTTTCCAAGCTGTTTAAAGGCACCGTCAATTTAATTTATGTAAACTTCTGACCCACTGTAATTATGATACAGTGAGTTATAAGTGAAATAATCTATCTGTGAACAATTGTTGGAAAAATTACCTGTGTCATTCACAAAGTAGATGTCCTAACCGACTTGCCAAAACTATAGTTTGTTAACAAGAAATGTGTGGAGTGGTTGAAAAACGAGTTTTAATGACTCCAACCTAAGTTTATGTAAACTTCTGACTTCAACTGTATCCCAACCGGAAGCCATGGATTACAGGCAACACCGAGTTTAAGGCTAGAGCTGCCGCTTTCAAGGAGCGGGACACTAATCCAGACTCTTATTAGAAATGCTGCTATGTCCTCAGATGAACCATCAAACAGGCAAAGCATTAATACAGGACTAAGATTGAATCCTACTACATCGTCTCTGACCCTTGTTGGATGTGGCAGGGCTTGAAAGCTATTACAGACTACAAAGGGAAACCCAGCCGCGAGCTGCCCAGTGACGCAAGCCTACCACACGAGCTGAATGCCTTTTATGCTCGCTTCGAGGCAAGCAACACTGAAGCATGCATGAGAGCACCAGCTATTCCGGATGACTGTGTGATCACGCTCTCCGTAGCCGATGTGAGCAAGACCTTTAAACAGGTCAACATTCACAAAGCCGCGGGGCCAGACAGATTACCAGGATGTGTACTCAAAACATGCGCGGACCAACTGGCAAGTGTCTTCACTGACATTTTCAACCTCTTCCTGACCGAGTCTCTAATAACAACATGTTTCAAACAGACCACCATAGTCCTTGTGCCCAAGAAAGTGAAGGTTTCGGGTTTTAAATGATTACCACCCCGTAGCACTCAATTTGGTAGCCATGAAGTGCTTTGAAAGGCTGGTCATGGCTCACATCAACACCATCATGTCGGAAACCATAGACCCACTCCAATTCGCATACCGCCCCAACAGATCCACAGATGACGCAATATTAATCACACTCCACACTGCTCTTTCCCACCTGGACAAAAGGAACACCTATGTGATAATGCTATTCATTCATTACAGCTCAGCGTTCAGAACCATAGTACCCACAAAGCTCAAGACTAAGCTAAGGACCTAGGGACTAAACACCTCCCTCTGCAACTGGATCCTGGACTTCCTGTCGGGCCGCCCCCAGGTGGTAAGGGTAGGCAACAACACATCTGCCATGCTGATCCTCAACACTGGGGCTCCTCAGGGGTGCGTGCTTAGTCCTCTCCTGTACTCCCTGTTCACCCACGACTGCGTTGCCAAGCACTAATCCAACACCATCATTAAGTTTGCTGACGACACAAAAGGGGTAGGCCTGATCACCGACAACGATGAGACAGCCTATAAGGAGGAGGTCAGAGACCTGGCAGTGTGGCGCCAGGACAACAACCTCTCCCTCAACGTGGGCAAGACTAAGGAGCTGATCGTGGACTTTAGGAAAACGAGGGCTGAACAGGCCCCCATTAACATCGATGGGGCTGAAGTGGAACGGGCCGAGAGTTTAGAGTTTTCATGGTCCAAACACACCAAGAGAGTTGTGAAAAGGGCACGAAAACACCTTTCCCCCTCAGGAGACTGAAACGATTTGACATGGGTCCCCAAATCCTCAAAAGGTTCTACAGCTGCACCATCGAGAGCATCCTAACCGGTTGCATCACAACTTGGTATGACTACTGAACGTAAGGCGCTACAGAGGGTAGTGCGTACGGCCCAGTACATCACTGGGGCCAAACTTCCTGACATCCAGGACCTATTTACTAGGTGGTGTCAGAGGAAGGTCCAAAAAATTGTCAAAGACTCCAGGCACCCAAGTCATAGACTGATGCCTCTGCTAACGCACGGCAGTGGTGCTGGAGCACCAAGTCTAGGACCAAAAGGATCCTTAGCAGCTTCTACCCGCATGTGACAAATACTATTTTATTTTATTTGATCCTCCATGGGACAATGACACGTTCTAAAAACTTCCCCGGGGACATCCCCAGGACAATCCGGGAACTAGAAAAAAACTCCAGGAGACCATGACACAACGTCCCTAGATTGTTCAGGGGACCTTCAGGGGCCCATGACACACGGTCCTAAGAATGTCCTAAAAACATCCTCAGGGACATTGTAACGGCTGTCTAATGCCTCCTCCTCCTAAACGCAGCGTTGAATGAAGACATAATGAATTTATTTACAGACAGACGAAGACGGTAAAACTCTTAAACAAACTACAAAACAACAAACGACGTAGACAGACCTGAACTTGAGAACTTACATATACACGAAGAATGCACGAACAGGTACAGACTACACAAACGAACGAAAACACGAAACAGTCCCGTGTGGTGCATACAGACACAGACACAGGAACAATCACCCACAAACAAACAGTGAGAACAGCCTACCTTAATATGGTTCTCAATCAGAGGAAACGTCAAACACCTGCCTCTAATTGAGAACCATATCAGGCAACACATTTAACCCAACATAGAAACACATAACATAGAATGCCCACCCCAACTCACGCCCTGACCAACTAAACACATACAAAAACAAGGAAAACAGGTCAGGAACGTGACACACATCCCAGGACGAACTGGAAACTAGACAAAACCTCCATGGGACCATAACACAACATTCCAAGAATGTCCTAAAAATGGGACAAACCGGGAACTTATAAAAAGGTCCCCCAGAGAATGCTCCCTTGCGACCCTCATGCAATGTTCTAAGGACTAGTAAAGTTAAAATCTAGAAAACCTCCTAAAAAGGTCCTGACATGGTTCTCAGTGACGTCCAGGGAACTTACAGGGAACTTGACAAAGATCCCCCAGAAACGTTCCCTTGGGACCATCACGCAACGTTCTCAGAACGTCAGTGGAATAACGTTGCGGCAAAACCTTTAAGGGACCTAATGGGAACGTCTGTATTGCATGGAAATAAGACTATTTTTCTGCCTGATCGACTGTAGGCTACTAACAACAGCAGCTGCAAGCCTACACAATGCAAACCTGCATGAAGCAAGCTCAGCCCTGTGAGTGTTTCTTTCTCTGTGTCTGTGTATAGTTCTTCTTTAACATATAATTCATATGAACAAGTACAAGGTTGTTGCAGTTTGACAGGGGTTTCATCCAGGAGTATTTTAAAACCATGTGACCTAAAAAGAAAAATTCTGATCCCATTATAGCCCATATTAAACCTTTTTACAACAGATTAATAACGTATAAGGTCCAGATTTTTAGCTGGTTTGGTTACCAGATCAGGAAAAACTACAGGCCCCAGATTTTTCTTTCACTTTAGAAATTTAAAGTACGTATACATCGGTAGAATTAATAATTGTTGAAAAAAATATAATTGACGAAAAAATATACAATTATTGATATACTATACACAATTTAATTATTCACTTCTTTGGGGGACTAACTAATCTTCTATCTAGGCTATTACTGCTTGCTACTGGACATTTTGGTGTAGTTTGTTTTATTTTTGGGGGGGGGGTTCAAATTTCACACTGTAACACGCTATGCCTCGTGTCAAGAAGATCCCCTTGCTGTAACTCAGGAGGGCATCCTGCGTATAATAAAAAGGAGATTAGTGTGCAGCCATGCTGAGGATTGGGTGGCAGGCTGTGGTTGGTATGGCAACAGATTAGTGCAGTTTTTTCCCCCCAGAGATTCTATTAGGTTTATCCAGTTGCCATGGATTTGGACAGGTTGAGATCTCCTGTCCTTACAGTATCCAGAGGCAAGGACCATTAGTGTCTTATGGACCAATCACTGAATGTTGCCGTCAGATTGCACTTAGATAATAATTGTTTCATGGTTTGTTTCTTAAAGCAGATAGTCTTGGAAATGCAATTCTAAATTATGTGTGTGCTTTGACCAGAATACAAGTAAATAAATATTTTATTAATTGACCGGTAATCTATTTAACATCTATTTGATATTGAACCTTCTTTACTGTGACCTTTTGGATCACAACTCACAATGCACAGTCTATAGGGACTGGAAAGTCTGTCCTCATATCTGAAATCAAATCGTAGTTGTGCTGGGAAATGCATGCTCAATCATTGGGAAAGCATTTGTGTAGTGTAGAATGCTCTACTGTAGCCTAGACTACTCCCCCAAATCTGCATGGGGGTAGGTCACTCCAGGACTCCGGTGGTTAAAGAGAGAGAACCCATTGCTAGTGCTAATACTGTGGTGGAGCTAGGCACTGACGAAAGGCTGTATAATACCACAGTGATTCATTTTTGGTAACTCCAATGAAATTTTCACCAGTGGAGTGAACATTTGGATTTAAGGGGGTTTGACAGGAAATCATTACTGCGTTTTAGGGATTACACATTAGACCATGCTGTGAAAATACTGTGCAAATATGTTTACAACAGGAAGTCTGAGGCACAAATATTTAGAAAGAGTGAGGTGATAGAATACAATATGACGTATAAAAATGCTTTTACATTGGCCATAGCCTGTCTACAATAGCTTGAGATTCAAAGGGTACAATATCAATTTTGCTGAGCGATAATGGAATTAGATTTCATTTTCTACATCATTTCATCCCTGCCCCAGTTTACCAGACAATGTGTGGAGGTGATTATCCTTGGTCCTGCTCATTTCTCACCTGTCAAAAAGACATTAGCTCCTGGGCACAGTCAGTCATTTTGATTACTGAGGCTTGAAGTGCATGGCAGTGTACCAGAGCAGTAGGTATCATTGGAAGTTCTTAGGAAACTCTAACATGACATATTTATTTGACATTGAGCTGTTGATACTGTAGTCTTGTTGGAAAGCAGCAGGGAATGTATTGGTATTTTTGTTGTAATCAGGCTGACCTTTGCCACAGGGGCTTTATATCACCAGAAGAGGGATTTGATGCATTAGGTTTGATTTCCTATATCAGCCCCACAGGATGTTCTAACTAGGCCAGTCATTCCAAAAGCATATGTCAATCATTTGACATTTATAGTTGTAACGTTCGTCTAAGGGAGGAGACCAAAACGCAGCGTGGTAAGTGTTCATTTTAATATAATAAATAAACTGAACACTGAAACAACAAAAAACAACAAAGAGAGTGAACGAAACAGTCCTGTAAGGTGCAGCAACACAAAACAGAAAACAACTACCCACAACACACAGGTGGAAAAAGGCTACCTAAGTATGGTTCTCAATCAGAGACAACGATAGACAGCTGCCTCTGATTGAGAACCACACCCGGCCAAACACACAGAAAAGAAAACATAGAACATCAGACATAGAATGCCCACCCCAACTCACGCCCTGACCAAACCAAAATAGAGACATAAAAAGGATTTCTAAGGTCAGGGTGTGACAATAGTGATGTATTTCAGTACACATTCCCATATTGGCTAAAGAGTCTAAAAGGTTTGTGGTGAAGCATAAATAACTAACAGGAAACAACAGTCATTCCTTCTGGAGAAAAAGAGAGAGAGGGAGAGAAAAAAAACGGAATAAAAGAAAAAAACTGAGAAAAAGAGAGGGAGAGGCCTCTAGTTTCAGTAAGGGAGACACAAGGTCAGGGAGTCCGGGATAAATGCCTTTACCTCTCTGCTGTTGAATGGCCCATGGTGTTCAGAGAAAACGTGGCGTTTTGGTATTGCGGCATTGCTTGGTCAGTGGAATCTTTGCTTTAGGCTAAATTAACAAGATATCGAATGTGGATGTTTTCCATTCACCTCTGCTGCAGCTCTGTTTGAGCACACTGGCATTGGAGAGTTTAAGTTTTCTTAGCCAAAGGGGCGGTCTGAGTTTTTAAGAAAGTTGCCAACCAAGTTGAAAGAATTTGTTGAGTTGTTTTCCCTCCATGTGTTTAAGCTGCATAAGGAATGCTGCTGTCGCTCTATGACTGCACCAACACCGCTGCAACACCAATAATGAATTAGTCTGCTCTGTGACACACCACATAAACATGATGAATAATGGATGGATAAAAGAGATGAGAACAATCCCATTTTCAAAACTAAGGTCTACGCTAAACACACACTGCTCTCCCTTTAAAAAACACAAAGATGGAGCTCCACTAAGAACCTCCATGACTGATTCCACATAAAACCTAATTGTATTCAGATTGTGGTAGATGTGTATTACATGAGTCATGAGTACTTAATGAGTATGAATTAGCTGTAAGTGTTTCAGAATCTATGTGTTCAGTCTGGCCTGTGGGTTGGCCTGCTGCATATTTGAATCTGAATCCCCTCCTACAAAAATGGTATGACAACATCCGTCTTAGTTCAAAGTTCTGCCCAAACCAGAAAACACATGGAATATCTACCCAACGTCCTCTTTTTAAGCATAAACATAGGCCTACATCCAGGGGAACGAGATAGTGTTCACAGGAAGCCACCGTGACAGTTATTCAAATGAGTTCAGAAGCTCTCCTTTGTTATCTCAGCAGACTGATGAATTACCTCAAGTAATTATTTCCGGGAAAGTGGTGTGCTTCTTTCTATACATTGATTTTAGCTAAGCCATCAGACGTAACCATTTCCATGTCAATGATTGTGTTTAAATTGCCTTTTTGGTGGCATTGCACTATCTTGATTTATTCAGACAGACTAATTAATCAGTTAGGTTGATTGAGGCTTATCTCTTGAGGCTAATGACTTTGGGCTGGACTCAAAGTATGCCTCCTAACTGCAGACACAGTTCATACTATTAGGTTTGTAATTACAGGTTGATAACAGTGTAAATAAAAATTCAATATTAATTTCCGGCACCTACAAATCAGTGCATTCCAAATAGGTTAATGAAAGGGTTGCGTGTGTTTGAGAATAAATTATATGTGCACTGGCAAGGCACAAATGGAAGAAAACTGTATTCTATGTTTTTGGCCAATGACATATATAGTATATATAATTAAAGACTATCTGATTAGAATGTAGCTGTTCTATTGTGTTAATAGTGTTGCTATTAGTTTTATTCATTGTTTCAAGGCAGACCATGTCTATCTCAGGCACACTGTAGGTATGGTAGTTTCCCCCAAGTGCAACTGAGATCTGGTCAATTGGTCATGATGGTTGATGGGTAGCCAGCAGATTCCGATCCTACCGTTACGCTTGTTTACACTGAGCTGCACTGTGGTCAGAACACAGTCATGGTTAGATTAAAAGACTGAATGGTCAATCCGGGGTCTGCATTGGCCGTACAGTATTTAAGGCAATACGGCCTCTGCAGAAGTCAGGGCATTCATACATCTTGCGCTTCACGGAGCAGAGTTGTTGAGTAGAGCTGTTGTGAAGGAAGTTATACGGAGCCCTCCGCATTGTTACAAAATTTGGGAGGTGTTCGGCATCGCCGTGCGGGGCTTTATTTGGCCTCCGCAAGCCACCGGAGGCTCCGCAATTGTGTCACACCCTCGTATGGAGCCTCCGGACCGCATTGCCAGATCAAGCATTGCCGGATCAACCATAAATCAGCTATAAGACACTGCGGAGCCGGTGCGAGATATCTCACACCAGCTCTGACCGATATCTCACAGTGTCTTAATCTAACCATGATTGCATTCCGACCCAAGTTCAGCTCAGTGTAAACAAGCGTTATGGTAAGGTTGGAATCTGCTGGCTAGTTGATGGGTAGAGCTCAAATGAAATCAAATCTAATTTTACTGGTCACATACACATATTTCGGGTGTAGCGAAATGCTTGTGTTCCTAGCTCCAACAGTGTAGTAGTATCTAATAATTCACAACAATACACACAAATCTAAAAGTAAAATAATTCAATTAAGAAATATTTAAATGTTAGGACGAGCAATGTCGGAGTGGCATTGACTAAAATACAGCAGAATAGAATACAGTATCTACATATGAAATGAGTGAAGCAGTATGCAGTGGCCTCTAAAGTGCAGGGTTGAGTACCTGGGTGGTAACCGGCTAATGATGGCTATTTAACAGTCTGATGGCCTTGAGATAGAAGCTGTTTTTCAGTCTCTCGGTCCTAGCTTTGATGACCTGTACTGACCTCACCTCTGGATGATAGCGGGGTGAACAGGCTTGTGGCTCGGGTGGTTGATGTCCTTGATGATCTTATTGGCCTTCCTGTGACATCGGGTGCTGTAGGTATCCTGGAGGGCAGGCTGTGTACCCCCGGTGATGCGTTGGGCAGACCGCACCACCCTCTAGAGAGCCCTGCGGTTACGGGGGTGCAGTTGCCATACCAGGCGGTGATACAACCCGATAGGATTCTTTCAATTATACATCTGTAAAAGTTTGTGAGGGTCTTAGGGGCCAAGCTGAATTTCCTCAGCCTCCTGAGGTTGAAGAGGCGCTGTTGTGCTTTCTTCACCACACTGTCTGTGTGGGTGGACCATTTCAGATTGTCAGTGATATGTACGCTGAGGAACTTGAAGCCTTTCACCTTCTCCACTGCGGTCCCTTCGATGTGGATAGGGGGCGTGCTCCCTATTTTTATATATTTTTTTATTTAACCTTTATTTAACCAGGTAGGCCAGTTGAGAATAAGTACTCATTTACAACTGTGACCTGGCCAAGATAAAGCAAAGCAGTGCGACAAGAACAACAACACAGAGTTACACATAAACAAACGTACAGTCAATAACACAATAGAAAAATCTATGTACAGTATGTACAAATGTAGAAGATTAGGGAGGTAAGGCAATAAATAGGCCAAAGAGGCGAAATAATTACAATTTAGCATTAACACTGGAGTGATAGATGTGCAGATGATGATGTGCAAGTAGAGATACTGGGGTGCAAAAGAGCAAGAGGCTAAATAACAATATGGGGATTAGGTAGTTAGGTGTGCTATTTACAGATGGGCTGTGTACAGGTACAGTAATCGGTAAGCTGCTCTGACAGCTGATGCTTAAAGTTAGTGAGGGAGATATAAGACTCCAGCTTCAGTGATTTTTGCAATTCGTTCCAGTCATTGGCAGCAGAAAACTGGAAGGAAAGGTGGCCAAAGGAAGTGTTGGCTTTGGGGATGACCAGTGAAATATACCTGCTGGAGCGCATGATACGGGTCAGTGTTGCTATGGTGACCAGTTAGCTGAGATAAGGTGGGGCTTTACCTAGCAAAGACTTATAGATGACCTGGAGCCAGTGGGTTTGGCGACGAATATGTAGTGAGGGTCAGCCAACGAGAGCATACAGGTCGTAGTGGTGGGTAGTATATGGGGCTTTGGTGACAGAATGGATGGCACTGTGATAGACAGCATCCAGTTTGCTGAGTAGAGTGTTGGAGGCTATTTTGTAAATGACATCGCCGAAGTCAAGGATCGGTAGGATAGTCAGTTTTACGAGGGTATGTTTGGCAGCATGAGGGAAGGATGCTTTGTTGCGAAATAGGAAGCTGATTCTAGATTACATTTTGGATTGGAGATGCTTAATGTGAATCTGGAAGGAGAGTTTACAGTCTAACCAGACACCTAGGTATTTGTAGTTGTCCACATATTCTAAGTCAGAACCGTTCATAGTGATGCTAGTCGGGCGGGTGGGTGCGGGCAGCAATTGGTTGAAGAGTATGTATTTAGTTTTACTAGCATTTAAAAGCAGTTGGAGGCCACGGAAGGAGTGTTGTATGGCATTGAAGCTCGTTTGGAAGTTTGTTAACACAGTGTACAAAGAAGGGCCAGATGTATACAGAATGGTGTCCTCTGCAGTCTGCGTAGACGTGGAACAGAGAATCACCAGCAGCAGAGCGTCATCATTGATGTATACAGAGAAAAGAGTCGCCCCGAGAATTTAACCCTGTGGCACCCCCATAGAGACTTCCAGAGGTCTGGACAACAGGCCCTCCGATTTGACACACTGAACTCTGAGAAGTACTTGGTGAAACAGGCGAGGCAGTCATTTGAGAAACCAAGGCTATTGAGTCTGCCGATAAGAATGCGGTGATTGACAGAGTCGAAAGCCTTGGCCAGGTCAATGAAGACGGCTGCACAGTACTGTCTTTTATCGATGGCGGTTATGATATCGTTTAGGACCTTGAGCGTGGTTGAGGTGCACACATGACCAGCTCGGAAACCAGATTGCATAGTGGAGAAGGTACGGTGGGATTCGAAAAGGTCGGTGATCTGTTTGTTATCTTGGCTTTCAAAGATTTTAGAAAGGCAGGGCAGGATGGATATAGGTCTATAACAGTTTGGGTCTAGAGTGTCTCCCCCTTTGAAGAGAGGGATGACCGCAGCAGCTTTCCAATCTTTGGGGATCTCAGACAATACGAAAGAGAGGTTGAACAGGCTAGGAATAGGGGTTGCAACAATTTCGGCTGATAATGTTAGAAAGAGAGGGTCCAGATTGTCTAGCCCGGCTGATTTGTAGGGATCCAGATTTTGCAGCTCTTTACTGAAGTCCACGATCATCTCCTTTGTTTTGTTGACGTTGAGAGAGAGGTTATTTTCCTGGCACCACTCCACCAGGGGCCTCACCTCCTCCCTGTAGGCTGTCTCGTCATTGTTGGTAATCAGGCCTAGTACTGTTGTGTCGTCTGTAAACTTGATGATTGAGTTGGAGGCGTGCATGGCCACGCAGTCATGGGTGAACAGGGAGTACAGCAGGGGACTGAGCATGCATCCTTGTGGGGCCCCTCTGTTGAGGATCAGCGAATTGGAGTTGTTGTTTCCCACCTTCACCACCTGGGTGGCGGCCCGTCAAGAAGTCCAGGACCCAGTTGCACAGGGCGGGATTCAGACCCAGGGCCCCGAGCTTAATGATGAGCTTGGAAGGTACTATGGTGTTGAAAGCTGACCTATAGTCAATGAACAGCATTCTTACATAGGTATTCCTCTTGTCCAGATGGGATAGAGCAGTGCAATGGCGATTGCATCGTCTATGGATCTATTGGGGCGGTAAGCAAATTGAATTGGGTCTAGGGTGTCAGGTAAGGTAGAAGTGATATGATCCTTAACTAGCCTCTCAAAGCACTTCATGATGACAGAAGTGAGTGCTACGGGTAGTAGTCATTTAGTTCAGTTACCTTTGCTTTCTTGGGTACAGGAACAATGGTGGACATATTGAAGCAAGTGGGGACAGTAGACTGGGATAGGGAGAGATTGAATTTGTTCATGAAGTTGCATATGGTGTGCTGCTGTGCTGTCCCTAGATTTTGTTTTTGAAGTTGCAGCGGGGAATTGCATGTAGTCTTACATGTTGCAGGTTATGTATGGGAACAAACCTTAGATTCATCCTCCTCATTGTGCACATTTTGTATGATATCCACAAGGTGTCACTGAAATGCCTTCAACCATTGTCAGTTCAATGAATAATCAGTCACTGCTTGGCAGTTATTTCTTTTTACTTTCATTCCTTGTCTGGACATTCTTATTGGTCTTTATGTGTTCACACTAATTATTTTTCTAGTCTTGTTTGAGATCATTTATTATATGAGTACAACCCATAACCTACATAGGCTGCACACAATGCATAGGCCTTGTGACAGCTTCACTTTACCTATAATCACTGACAAAGCTGACACATAAAATGTGAATCAACCTAACATAATACATTTGCGGTTATGCCCTGATAATCTAGTCTCTATGTCTACATACAACATAGTGCATTTCATGTGGATGGGGAAATGTCCATGACAACGTCAAAGAACTAACTAGCTCATTGTTCTATCTGACAATGTGCTTGCGCCCTATTTTCTTGAGCGCATTTGATTTTGGCGGAAGAAGACACGTCCTCTACGGGTGAACGAGGAGGCTGGAATGGAAACGGAGTCGAGGGGGGCGATACTTCGTCTAGAGCAGAGCTCCATCAGTAGACTCAAATCACCCAGTAGTAGGTTATACAGCCGTTATTCCCCTTTTCCAGCCAAGTGACTAAGTGATAGGAGAAGGACATCTCTGCCATATATATAATTGGAACAATCGTTGGCTTTATGCGGGGAAAAATGCAACCTTCAAGACTAAAAGGAACGTGATGGGAGAAGCATATATATATAATATTTTTTTTTTACAGAATATTCTAACTCGACGTCCATTGGAGGAAAGCAGTTCATGTTTATAGCTCTGTGCTTCGTCATCATTCAACGTTAGATTTTTGTTTCATGGACCATTTTCTATATTATTAGCCTACCAGTACAGGTCTAATGTCTTAGTTTAGCACCTTATTTAGCCGTAGATAAGTCAGCTGCCTTTACAGGCACAGACTAGATGGGATTCAATGGTTTAATGTTTTTGATGGATTGCTTGTCCTTTAGTATGTAAGTAGCAAGACAATCTAAGGTAGCTGCTGGTCCGAGAATTGTGGATTAATTACATTTTTCAGCAAAACCAGACGTCTATGGACATTTGTTCTTCATCGGCGAAATGAGTGTATGTTTAATTAAATCAAGCACATGAACGGCGTCTAAATTAAGGTCGTGTTCAGAGGGGTGAAAGGCGACGTTGAGAAAATCCCCGACAAGGAGAAATACAATTTAATTCATATTCTCTGGAATTGTCGCTGTCCACCACAAGGAAATGGAAAGCGAGGTTTTTACGCCGTTGCTGGAGCAATTTCTGCTCACTCCTTTGGTCGCCTGGGTAAGGCACCCTAATGAACTATTCTCAGGGAATTTGAGTCTCCTAATTAAGCTGGATATCCAAAATAAATGCTAAGTTAAAAAGTGATTTGGTTTTGCTGACAGATTTGGCGTATTGTCCTATTTTTCAGGTTAAGGCGGCTGGGCATTCATCTGGAAACGATGGCACCAAACTATCGGAATACATTGAATTAGTGGATGGCATTTATTTAAACGAGATCATGCTTGAGATGTAAGTAGTAGCGTATTTGTCTTTTATGGGTACTCTCTTCACATGAATCAATTAATGAATGGCCACGCATGCTTCTCTGATCCATTGGTCAACGTTCGCCCTGCACTGTAGGTTACAGTCGACGCAAACACCCATGCACACAAATGATTATTGATACAAATTCAGGATTTAAATTCAATGTTTTTATTAATTCCTTAGAATGACACATTTCATTAGTGAAATATGTCAGCCAACGATGCAAGGATGAGGTGTAATCAGAATGAAATCAGTGTGAATTGTAGGTATTTTTATGCAGTCAGTTCCACCACCTCGAGTTCTGTATCGATGGCTCAAGTCGGCAGCAGTTTATCTTCCACTCGAGCAGTCAGTCACAAAAAAATGTCAGAACGTGAAGTGTCATCTGCAGCCTACTGGAAGACTCCCTGGCGCGTGCTCTTCTTGCCTGCTAGAATTGTACGGAGGGCGGCTATTCTGCCTCAATCACCCAGCCGACCCCTTGAGGAGGATTCAAAATGAGGAATCCGTCAATCTCTGCCATGATCACAGACACGCACGATAAATAAGAAGGCGGTTTCCACCCATGCTTTTGTCTGGGCTAGGTGTGCATGATACAGTGTGTCAATTTTGGCGTATTAATCCTGTACGAGTAGAATAACAATGACACCCCTAATCCAATTAACCAGTGCCTCATCTGACATTTATTATTATGGACATTATCACCCTTTGACTTCAAAACCAGAAGGCAAACGCCACATGAATTTCCTTTGTGTTATTGTCGAGCACTCTCCTTGCTCACTGTAAGCTTGTTACTTATCATGCATTCTATTAACAGGTCTAAGCTCTACTGTGCCAATTATCTCACAGTTGTCAGGTAGGCCAACTACTATCTGGCCTCATGCTGCCTTGGCAACACTGTCCTAGGCTCTCTAGTCTTACTGGGTTGCCAATGACCTTGCAAACCCTACTCAGTTCTGTTTCAGCAAATTTGGTGCTGTATTCATTTCCATTACCCCAGTCGTCATACTAGTAGGGCTAGTTTACAATTGCCAATATAACAAGTCAAAGCCTCATATTTGGAATTGTTGATTCTCAGCTCAAGAACCGTTTTAATTTTTAATTAACTGTAGTTCAGCTGTGCTTGTTGGTCGGCAGGATGTTGGGGCAGGCCAGTCACTTCATCCTAGCTTTGTGTGTGTGTGTGTGTAGTACATTTTTGGGCAGCTGTTGGCACTAGTCTGCCCAGCAAGACTCTCACACAGAGGGCACGTTGTCAGAAGCTGTTGTGAATCAGGTCTTTGTCTCAGTTTATGACGGCTACATGTTTAGTTACAACAGTTTCATCTTACATTGGCTCTTTTAAATATCATCTTTTACTGGTAAACATTTACCTTTTGCTGGATTAATTTATTTTAGTCCCGCATGTTCTGTGATTTATTTGATTGGCCCATATCAAACTGCAGGGCCTCCACTGGTCCATTTAGTTGTACAATAGAGTTGTTGTGAGGGTAGATGTAGTTAATGTTAACAAGGTTACTGGTTGATTTGGTTCCATAGCAGGTCATAGCTACCAAATGTGATGTTGTCTGCAATGATGCTGAATTCGGAACACATGCGGAGCAGGGAGCATTATTAACCGCCCAGAAGTTTGCAAAGCTAATGGCTTTGCCAAACAAGCCAACCCTCTCACTGCCTGTGTCTGTGTTGAAACTGCTGCAGAGTGCTGTTATTGTGGGCGTAATGGTAGGCATACTTGATATTGACCTGCCTGTGATCAATATAGCCTCGTAAAGGGGGGCTCAGTCTTTTCCATGAGCAGCCATTATCGAGAGAAGATTAAAACTATCCATTTAAAAATACACTTCTACAAGGCATACAGCAATCATCCTTCTATCACAGGGCTGTGAAGACTTTTAGCTTTGCACATCTTTCTAGTAGAGGATGCATCATGTACTGCATGAAATTAACATAAAACAAGTTGTAGAGCTTGTTGTCCAAATTCTGAGTTTGCCTGACTACCATTTGAAGCATCCCTTGTTGAATAGTGTATGTGTGTGATTCATCACATACTGTACACAGATTGGGTCTCCAAATGATTTAAGCAGCTGTATGTAGTAGTATGTTATTTTGTAATAGCTCTCTCTGCAAGCTGTTGACAGGGAGGCAGGCAGACGTCAGTTGTCCAGGAAGCCAGGCTGGATAATCTAACGGCTAGTTGGAGGCACAGATGGCGTGGTGTCTCTGTTCTGCCCCTCAGTCACTACTGCCCAGCCAATTAGACCACCCTTCAGCGACCTGTTTGGGTGGAGCACAGACTGGACAGAAAACTGTCATTTCCCTCTTCTCATCACAGTGGTAAAAGAAAAATCTGGTTGTACATGCATAATAAATTACAATGGTTTAGGTCAACATTTGGAATAAGGTGACTGGCTACATGTTCATAGTGTCTGTAACGGTTGACCTCAAGGTCAATTTGTGGCCAATTCCGAGCTGGAAGCATTGAAGCTAGATTTATGTATCAAGGCCATACTACATCCCCCTCATTCTGGAAGTGATATTGTTAGTATTAATATCTCCCATTTCAGTGTTCATATGCAATCACCTCAGTCCATGAAGCTAAGATCAATGAGACTATTGAGCATGTGTGACATACACACGTGAATTCCACCTGAAGCCATGCAGCATTTGTAAGGAAACCACCCTACCTGTGTTCCTGAGCCCCTCTCTCAACACCTTCGTCAGGACAAAAGCACTGACCAAGCGCGGCCCACTCCCAACCAGACATGGCCACTTAACACAGTTTCGAGGAAGATAAGATAGATAAGAAATCTGTTGAACGACAACAGTTTCTTTATCTTAATCCAGATAGGATTAAAATCTCCAGCAGCCCCCCAATTCACACCCCAACAGGGTTTGTTTCACCTGGAAAAACAGGTTATAAGATGGAACAGCGTCAGCACCACCACCTCTCTGCACACTGCTGAACCAGACACAACACGCCTCTCTGCACACTCTCTCCCTGTGTTTTCACTGAGCAGCACGCCTCCTGCTTTTGTTCTCTCCCCTGCTTCGGTAGAAGGGGTATAATTTGTATTCTTGCTGGATGGCTGGTGTGTATTTGCTAAATTCTCCACAGCTGGGTTCTTTATCCTTGGAGATCAAATGCTTCAGTCGTAGGCTACTGACAGCCAGCCAGAAATACAGCCAGCCAGATATACAGCCAGCCAGATAGATAGACAGACAGCCATCCAGTCAGACAGAAGATGCTGCATCCTCCACCATTTTGCTTGGCTGTTATTTGCCACAGATCTCCCTCTCTTCCTAGACTACTTACCATCTATGTGCCTGAACCGAGACATATCTCCCTATCTCTCTACCTATGGTTGGTGTGAACACAACAGTGCTTTGTTCTGTCTTTGAATGGTCACGTAAACAGTGGACATGTCTGATGTCACTAGACTATTGAGGATGTTGAGCTGTAAAAAGCCATGTGAGTCATACATGCAGGAAACAGCTGTTGTGATCTTGAAAGTCTATTGCTTTAACCAGGCCATGCAGAGACTCACAGGAATAGGAAAGGCCCAATGGAAATGTACAGCAATGACACAAAGCTCCATAGAGAACAAAATATCCATTAAAGCGCTTGAAAATAAGGCCGAGCTACAGTACCTACTGCTGCTCTTCCCTCTCCCTAGATTATATACCATGTATGTGCTCTCCTGTAGAGAGAGTTTATTTCAGTAGATTGCCGTGATACCGGTGCTGTCTGTAAGGGGCTGAGAGCTGACAAAATAAATGCACACACATGAACATGAAACGATGGGAAAGTACTACAGCAGCTCCATCTCTCTCTCTCTCTCTCTCTCTCTCACACACACACTGTCATTCTGCTTCACTGTCTTCCTGCCTGCATAGTACTGAACAGTCACCACACTAACCACAGTGAGACTTCTTTCTAAAGTCATCATCCACATTAGTCTCTGGGAATTCCGCTAGTTAGCCGTCCATGTGGCTGAGAAGTCATCACTCCTCCTCCCCTAGTGTGTTTTAGAACTAGGATTATATATACACCGTATACCGGGGTATTTTGAAATACCGACAGTATCATTTTCAATACTGTTGTTTGGGGCTAAGCCACTGCTTATAACTAACTAGAAGTTAAGTATAACTATAAGAAGTCTAAGATGTGTGAAATAAATTATACCCAGCTCAGGGCTCCAGCTTTGCATTTGGTTTCCTAACTTGCTAGCTAAGTGGCTAGATGTCAAGATCAAGTTTATTGGTTACAACAGAGACATGCAATCCCCGCCTGTGTCAAGATCCCTGCTCCCTAAATGGTGTGTATTTTTTTGTTGTTGAAATAGCGCCCCTTGTGTGAACTCCCTGTAATATGGTATACCCCAACGGTATGAAAATCTGGGTACCGCCCAACCCTAGTTTGGACTGAGAGGCTCACTGGGCAGCCGTTCCCTGCTCTACCCTCTGCCCCCACTGACTTTGATGCAGCGTGTCAGAAGTAGGTTACTCCCCAGCGCACGCAGGATCCCCCCGGGCGGTATTGTGCTCTGCATTGACTATTGACTTGTGCTTTGACTCTCCGTTTTTCAAAGCCTATTTAATCAGTGTGGTACAGTATTTGGATTTTGTCGACCTCACAAAGGGCCCTATTCAGGCGCCTGCAGCCAGTAACACTGGGGGTGATGTTGTCCAATGAGGGGGTGGGGGGGCCTCAGCCAAAAAAAACTAAGCCGTGGCAGGATTGAGATTGTGTTTTCATGGCACATTGAATTGGCTGTGTTTCTGGCCCTGTGATGTATAGAGATGTGAGTTACTAAATTAGCATCCTCATTCCCCAGCTTCCTCTCTGTGCAACCAGAGCTCGGCCTGACAGGATTACAGCTCCCGCCATGCTATTTAATTAAGGGGTTAAGACGACCCCCCACAGGATTCCTCTAGAGGGCTCTGAATGAGCGGCAGGGTCACGTGGCCAGTGCCATTCAGAGCACTGTTAAAGAGGACCCTGTCTTTCTGATTTGCAAGACTGAGACGGCAGTGTGTGTGGGAGCACAGCTGATCAAAAGGCTTCAACACATCCGCTGTATAGACAAGTCAGTTCTCAGGGATGGTGGCTTTCATTATTGTTGTCATTTTTTATTTAGCTGACTTCAATGATAGCTCCCTGGTCTCATGAATTGGGCCTTTAAAAAATGTTCTATGCCCTACTGCTTATCCTTATCAACACGGGATTTTAAGAAGGCGCTGGAAACTCTTGTTTATTACATTTTGCAGTTGCTTGGCAACGGGCCTCTTTTTTTAATCATGGGTATTATGACGGTGTCACATTCGTTAGAATTGGACCAAGGCGCAGCGTGGTAGGCGAACATCTTACTTTTATTAAAATGAACACCAAAAAACAACAAAATACAAAACAAACGTAAAGTTCTGCAGGCTACACAGCCGCTATACAAATTCAAGATCCCACAAACTAAGGTGGGAAAAGGCTGCCTAAGTATGATCTCCAACCAGAGACAACGATAGACAGCTGCCTCTGATTGGGAAACATACCAGGCCAAACAAAGAAATAGGAAAACTAGATTGCCCACCCTAGTCACACCCTGACCTCACCAAAATAGAGAATTAATAGGATCTCTAAGGTCAGGGCGTGACAGACGGAAACTCATTTAAAGACCGTTTTATTCCTTACTGAGTAGAGTGGTCTTTCGTGGAATTATCTAGAAGAGAGTTAATGGTGAGGGAAGAAATTGTGTCGAGGTTTATTTGAAATCAGCCATATACACATGAGGTTGTGTTAGACATCAATGCAAAAAGTTTGGATCGCAGATGCAGGCGTGTATTCACGTACATGCACACAAACACACACGCATGTACACACTCTGTAACGGTTTTCTTCCAGGGGTGAAGGAGAGGACCAAAGTGCAGCGCGGCTAGTGTTAAACATGTTTAATGAAGAACAAGTGAACACTACAAACAACTTACAAAATAACAAACGTGCAAAACCGATACAGACCTATCTGGTGCAGAACACAAACACAGAGACAGGTAACAAACACCCACAAACTCCCAACACAAAACAAGCCTCCTATATATGAGTCTCAATCAGAGACAACGACTACCATCTGCCTCTGATTGAGAACCCACACTAGGCTGACATAGAAACAGACAAACTAGACACACAACATAGAATTCCCACCCAGCTCACGTCCTGACCAACTAAACACATACAAAACAAGAGAAAACAGGTCAGGAACGTGACACACACAACCCTGTTTACTATAGATTTAATGACCATGCCATTAAGGGTTAAATGGCCATGCGACTAATGAGATATTTTGTCATAAAGAATAATCGTGCCGTCCTCCAAAATTTGGACATGCATAGTCTTTATCAACAAAGCTTTAAGATCTCCAGACCAGACCAGTAGATCAGTGCAGCGCTGCATGGTCGCACCATCAGATGGGCTTCAGTGAGAAAGGTGGTCAGAGGAGAGTATCCAGAGATCTGACCAGTGGAGGAGGCCTGCATGTCTGAATCTCTCAGCTCGTAAACCATGTTGGTCCAAAACCTTTGGTTGATGATCATCAAAGCACAGGTCTGAACTGACAGGCAGTAGAGGAGAGACTCAGAAATTGGGTCAACTTTGATGGTTTGTTAGGTCATATGGTCTGTGAAGAAAGATGAGGTTACAATATATTCCTATGCTTATGTCTTGTTAGTGTTCAATCGTTCAATTCCACTTTATTGAATTTCAGGTACACTACATGTGGACACCAGCTCGTCGAACATCTCATTCCCAAATCATGGGCATTAATATGGAGTTGGTCACACCTTTGCTACTATAACAGCCTCCACACTTCTGGGAAGGCTTTCCACTAGATGTTGGAACATTGCTGCAGGGACTTGCTTCCATTCAGCCACACGAGCATTAGTGAGGTCGGGCACTGATGTTGGGCGATGAGGCCTGGCTCGCAGTCGGCGTTCCAATTTTTCCCAAAGGTGTTCGATGGGGTTTAGGTCAAGGCTCTGTTCAGGCCAGTCAAGGTCTTCCACACCGAATTTGACAAACCATTTCTGTATGGGCCTCGCTTTGTGCACTGGGGCATTGTCATCCTAAAACAGGAAAGGGCCTTCCCTAAACTGTTGCCACAAAGTTGGAAGCACAGAATCGTCTAGAATGACATTGTATGTTGTAGCGTTAAGTAGGGTTGCACATTTTGGGGAATATTCAGAGGTGCAAACTTTCCGTCGGAATTAACGGGAATATATGCAAATTAATATTAATACTATTTAAATGTAATGTTTTTTGCATTGGATATATTTACCATAACATATGGAGACAGAAACATCAACATTTTACCTTATCATAAGTAGACATAATTAAAAATGATTAAATCCTTCCAATAGAAATTTTTAAAACGATTTTGTTACGAATTGAACTTTAATTAGAGTTGACTCTTCACATGGGATGATTTCACTGAACAACAAAAGGGAATGTTGAATGATCCCCAATGATCCATCGCATCTCCCAAAAACATTTTCAACATACAGTGATCCCTCGCCACTTCGCGGTTCACTTATCGCGGATTCGCTATTTCGCGGATTTTCATAATGCATTTTTTTTTTTTTTTTTGTGCATTGTGCTCTGCATTCTGATTCGCTAAAAACTCACTCCCGCTTCTTGTATCAAAACATGCTACGAATTGTGCTATCATTTTGTCGTCTCGTGCAGTTATGTGTACGTACATAAAACAGCTTGGCAAATTTACATTAAGTTGGCCAGGAAGGAAGGAAGGACTAACGCTTGGTCGCTTAGCAACCATGGTGCGAATGGCCACTGAACTTAAGCGAGTAGCTGAGGAATGGGACCCTTTGATGAGCCGTTCATTACAGTTCTCCAACGTAATCGATGGTGGCATGTCGGTGTACAAGGATCTTTTTGCAAAGAAGAAAAAAGAGCGACAACAGCTGCCTATCACTATGCTCTTCTCCCGAACAAACACACCTGCACCGCGGGCTTCAGAAGAAGAGAACACTGCAGAGCGCAGTCAGGATGCAGCGGCCCAGTCTGAAGAGCAGTGAAACGGCCTACACGTGAGTCACTGTATTTGTATACATGTAATAGTTGCTAATTGTAAAAAAAAAAAAAGTTTTCTATTTCGCGGATTTCACTTATCGCGGGTCATTTTCGGAACGTAACCCCCGCGATAAACGAGGGATTACTGTACATCTGTAAAATCATAGTCTAGAAACTAAAGCTTTGGTTGTCTTCCTCTCAGGCTTCCATGTCTTCTCCGTGGACCTCCTCAATGTCCACCTATTGAACATCAGACTCTGAGGTCTCATCTTCACTGTCACTTTCCAACCTTGTTGAGGATGGCTGGTTGTCAGGCTCAAAAAGCCTTTGATGGCCACCAATTTTTCAACTCTTGTATTGGTCAGCCTGTTGTGTGCTTTGGTGTGTGTGTTCCCAAACAAGGACCAGTTGCGCTCTGAGGCGGCTGATGTTGGTGGGATTTGGAGGATGATGGAGGCAACAGGGGAAAGAGCCTCAGATCCACAAAGTCCCTTTCGCCAGGTGGCTGATGAGATATGTTGGCACGACTGCCATATTGCATCTCCATCCCAAAGCCCTTAATTGGAAGTGTACTTTGCCAGACTGCCAAGAACCTTGCCCTCATCCAGGCCAAGGTGGTGAGACACGGTAGTGATGACACCATAGGCCTTGTTGATCTCTGCACCAGACAGGCTGCTCTTGCCAGCATACTTGGGGTCCAACATGTACGCTGCAGTGTGTATGAGCTTCAGGCAGAAGTCTTCACGCTTTTTGATGTATTTCAGAACTGCAGTTTCCTCTGCTTGGAGCAACAGTGAAGTGGGCAGGGCAGTAAGGATTTCTTCTCTGACATCTGCAAGCAGTCTGAACATCAGACAGGATGGCATTGTCTCCCTCAATCCGTGCAATGGCTACTGCTATAGGTTTCAGGAGTTTCAGGCTGCTCACCACTCTCTCCCAAAATACATCATCCAGGAGGACCCTCTTGTTGAAGCTGTCCATATCGGAAGACTGTGATATGGCCATTTCTTGGAGAGACTCCTTCCCCTTCAGGAGACTCAAACATGATGACAACACCACCCCAACAGGTGTTGCTGAGCAGCTTCAATGTGGTGCTCTTATTCTTCTCACTTTGCTTGGTGAGGTAGATTACTGCTATAACTTGAAGACCCTTCACATACCTAACCATTTCCTTGGCTCTCTTGTAGAGTATCCATTGTTTTCAGTGCAATAATGTCCCTGAGGAGCAAATTTAATGCATGAGCAGCACAGCCAATGGGTGTGATGTGAGGGTAGGACTCCTCCACTTTAGACCAAGCAGCCTTCATGTTCGCAGCATTGTCAGTGGAAATTCCTCCTGTGATCCAAGGTCATTGATAACTGCCTTCAGCTCATCTGCAATGTAGAGACCGGTGTGTCTGTTGTCCCTTGTTTCTGTGCTCTTGTAGAATACTGGTTGAGGGGTGGAGATGATGTAGTTAATTATTCCTTGCCCACGAACATTCAACCACCCATCAGAGATGATTGCAATACAGTCTGCTTTCTCTATGATTTGCTTGACCTTCACTTGAACTCTGTTGAACTCTGCATCCAGCAAATGAGTAGATAAAGCATGTCTGGTTGGAGGGGTGTATGCTGGGCAAAGAACATTCAGAAATCTCTTCCAATTAGAAGTTGACCGATGATGATTTTTCAACGCCGATACCGATTATTGGAGGACCAAAAAAAAGTCGATACTGATTAATCGGCCGATTTTTATATATATATATATATTTGTAATAATGACCATTACAACAATACCGAATGAACACTTATATTTTAACTTAATATAATACATAAATAAAATCAATTTAGTCTCAAATAAATAATGAAACATGTTCAATTTGGTTTAAATAATGCAAAAACACAGTGTTAAAACACAGAAAGTAAAAGTGCAATATGTGCCATGTAAAAAAGCTAACGTTTAAGTTCCTTGCTCAGAACATGAGAACACCAGGTTTCATTCTGGTGGTTCCTTTTAACATGAGTCTTCAATATTCCCAGTTAAGAAGTTTTATTGTAGTTTATTATAGGACTATTTCTCTCTATACCATTTGTATTTGATATACCTTTGACTATTGGATGTTCTTATAGGCACTATAGTATTGCCAGCCTAATCTCGGGAGTTGATAGGCTTGAAGTCATAAACAGCGCTCAAGCATTGCAAAGAGCTGCTGGCAAATGCAGTAAAGTGCTGTTTGAATGAATGCTTACGAGGCTGCTGCTGACTACCACCGCTCAGTCAGACTGCTCTATCAAATATCAAATCATAGACTTAATATAATAAATATACAGAAATACAAGACTTTGGTCATTATTATGGTCAAATCCGGAAACTATAATTTCAAAAACAAAATGTTTATTCTTTCAGTGAAATACGGAACTGTTCCGTATTTTATCGAACGGGTGGCAACCCTAAGTCTAAATATTGCTGTTACATTGCACAAACTTCAATGTTTTGTCATAATTATGTAAAATTCTGGAAAATTAATGAAGGTCTTTGTTAGGAAGACGAGCCAGGCGGCTCAAACTGCTGTATATACCCTGACTCTGCTTGCTTAGAACGCAAGAGAAGTGACAAAATTTCCCTAGTTAATATTGCCTGCTAACATGAATTTCTTTTAACTAAATATGCAGGTTTAAAAAAATATACTTGTGTATTGATTTTAAGAAAGGCATTGATGTTTATGGTTAGGTACATTGGTGCAACAATTGTGCTTTTTTCGTGAATGCGCTTTTGTTAAATCATCACCCGTTTGGCGAAGTAGGCTGTGATTCGATAATAAATTAACAGGCACCGCATTGATTATATGCAATGCAGGACAAGCTAGTTAAACTAGTAATATCATCAACCATGTGTTGTTAACTAGTGATTATGTTAAGATTGATTGTTTTTTATAAGATAAGTTTAATGCTAGCTAGCAACTTATCTTGGCTCCTTGCTGCACTCGCGTAACAGGTGGTTAGCCTGCCACACAGTCTCCTCGTGGATTGCAATGTAATTGGCCATAATCGCCGTCCAAAAATGCAGATTACCGATTGTTATGAAAACTTGAAATTGGCCCTAATTAATCAGCCATGCCGATTAATCGGTCGACCTCTACTTCCAATGCACATTGCCTGTGAGCATCAGAGGTGAACCAGTTGCATACACAGCTCGACCAAGACATTCATCAGCATTTCTCTGACAACGTTCCTCCATTGATTTCCAAAAATCTTCTGATTCTTCACATATGATTTGGCTATCGATAAGGTGTCTGATTCATCATGAATAGATGTAGAGGGACTTTTGTCAGAGGTTGCTTGTTGTGAGCGCTGAGGGAACTTTATGAACTTGGCCAGATGATTCTGCATCTTTGTTGCATTCTTCACATATGATTGGCACAGTATTTGCAAATGTACACAGCTTTTCCTTCTACATTAGCTGCAGTGAAATGTCTCCACACATCAGCATAGTGCCTGTGGCATTTTCCTGTAAAGATTAGAAAACAATGAGTAAATGTTTTTTACGGATAAATAGTTAAGCGGTTAGATTAAACAACTCCTTTGTAAGACAAATGTTTTAAAATGAAACATGTATGGAAACAGATTAATTAACACTCTTCAGTTAGCAGGCTCAAGCAAGCTATACCCACATGGTAGCAAAAACCTACTAGCAGAAATTGTTAACAAGTTAGAAATTATTTAAACACACTTTGCTGTAGGCTACTATTTACTAGTTAACAACAAGTCATGTATGTCATAAAATATATTCACCCCACCCAGTATTGTAATCAAAATTGACCAGAAAGCATGTAGTCCTTGGCTTAGACAGTGTAGTGGTGTGGGCCCAATAGCATCTCATTAGTTTACAAGATCTTGAGAATCTTTTATTTTTTCCTTTTTTATTAAACATTTTTTTACCCCATTTTTTTTTTCCTCCACAATTTCGTGGTATACAATTGGTAGTAGTTACAGTCTTGTCTCATCGCTGCAACTCCCGTACGGACTCGGGAGAGGCGAAGGTCGAGAGCCATGCAACCTCCGAAACACAACCCAACCAAGCCGCACTGCTTCTTGACACAATGCACATCCAACCCGGAAGCCAGCCGCACCAATATGTCGGAGGAGACACCGTACACCTGGCGACCTGGTCAGCGTGCACTGCCCCCGGCCCGCCACCGGAGTCGCTAGTGCGCGATGAGACAAGGATATCCCTGCCGGTCTGACCCGGACGACCATGGGCCAATTGTGCGCCGCCGCAGAGAACGCGTTTCCACAGCTCTAGAGTCCAATGGCGGCGAGCTTTACACCACTCCAGCCGACGCTTGGCATTGGCTTGTGAGGCTTAGGCTTGTGAGGCTGCTTAGCCATGGAAACCAATTTCATGGAGCTCCCGACAAACAGTTATTGTGCTGACGTTGCTTCCAGAGGCAGTTTGGAACTCAGTAGTGAGTGTTGCAACTGAGAACAGACGATTTTTACGTGCTAGGAGCTTCAGTACTCAGCAGTCCTGATCTGTAAGCTGATGTTGCCCACCACTTTGCAACGTTTCCACTTCACAATAACAAGCACTTAGAGTTGACTGGGGCAGCTCTAGTAGGGCAGACATTTCACAAACTGACTTGTTGGAAAGGTGGCATCCTATGACGGTGCCACGTTGAAAGCCACTGGGCTCTTTAGTAAGGCCATTCTACTGCCAATGTTTGTCTATGGAGATTGCATGGCTGTGTGCTCAATGTTATACATCTGTCAGCAACAGGTGTGGCTGAAATAGCCGAATCCACTAATTTGAAATGGTTTCCACATACCTTTGTGTGTATATATAGTGTAGCTACACAATGAATACCTCAAATTGTGTTATCTAGTAGTTTTAAAAACAATGTCACAAAATTATTTAGAATGTATGATTGATTACTAAGCTGTTGATTTATTTAAAGTGTAGGTAGCATAAATTTAATGTAACTTAGCATTACTACATGTAACTTATGGATTTGCATTAGTATATGCATCAAAAGTCCCAATGCGAAGTTACACCTCTATTTTTCATGTTATTATAAAAAAACTATCAGAATTCCGAACAATACCAAAGCCATGTCGGAAAATGTTTTATGGAAGACCTGGCAAGCCAGCCTATTCCCTAGGCTGATAGCAACTGGCTGACTCATTAGCACTGCGTGAGTCAGCCAGTTGCTATCAACACCTAGTGTACAGGCACATTATAGTAAACCAGTGTTTTGGAAATACATAATGCCATCTAACAGTTATCTTAGCCAGTAAGCCAGCCAGCTAAAGTTAGTTATTTTAGCTAGCCTAGCCAGCTAACTAGCCTAGCTAGCGCACCACCACGGTCGACATAGCTAAGTAGTAAGCCAGAGAACAACTAGTCTAGCACAGGCAGGAACCCACAGAAGACAACAACAAGTAGAGAGAGCAGAGACTTACCGATTGACGGCTGAGTTAGCTACCAAAGAAGAGCAAAGGAGAGGCCTTCAGAGGGAGAGGCCATTTCACCGGCCAAGGGAGATTCGGCTAATCCAATAGCGATATAGTGAGGTAAATCCACATTGAATTTACCCGGTTTATATCCATACTCGCAATGTGCCGGTAGGTCGATAGAAAGGCTTCACATTCACGCTTGGCATATCACCTATTCTCATTCCCGAATCCTGCCTTCCACTGGTTATATTAAGCCATCAAAGTCCTCCGGGGTCAAATAAGCACTGCATACAGTAAACGTGCACACGGTTCCCTTAGTCTACTCGCTCCAACCAGACAAACTGGTTCCACTTCAAAGCTAGCTTCTCGTTTTTTGGGCACAAGTGAGTCGTAACCCTGTCCTTGTGAGTATTACTGCACTAGCTACGAATGATAACGGAAAACTACTACAACGATCACTTGACTACCACTACCAAATGTACAGGAGAAGAGGAGATGCAGTTTTTCGCATTCATTTATGTGGTTTCTTCTTTGTGGATGTGCATAGTAGTTCACTAGTGCCAACCCTTGGTTTGGAATGTAATTACATGCTAGCATGGCTAGTATCTAACGTTAGCCAGCTGGAACTAGCTAGGTAGCACCGGTTCTCCATATGACGTTGAGAAATAGTGCATTGTGGGTAGTTTACAAGATATCCGGAAATAAGTTAATAAATATGTATAAACGCTAAAACATAAATATGTTTGTAGTTATAGGTAAGCAGATCGTGACTACAACTAAATTACTAAGTCTTTGACCACACTGTTACTTTGGAGAGTAAAAACTCATGCTTCCTACCCTTTAAATGTAATGCATTCCTCACACATTCAAGAAGCAAAGAAAAAACGGACTGTCCTGAAGTGTGTGGCATTTTTGGGGCCATGTGTGTTGAGGACAGTATCAGAACCATACCCATGTAAAAGCTTAGTATATTGGAAACCAACTAAGTAAAGGTGTTACTGTTAACTTCACTCGAGGGATTTTGATACCCTAATTATGATGAAGCTGAGTTGAGTTATTCACTATGAAAGATCAGTATCTTATTGTGGGTGTGAAACGTGCCAGTGTGTTTAGAATGTCTGTTGTTGACGCAGGTTGACACTCCTGATAACATCAGCAGTCACACTGCTAGCCCTTAGGGGAACACATCCCAATAGTGCTCCTTGACTGAACTAGAACACTGAATCCCTCTGAGTCTCACACTTGACTCAGAGTAATAAGTTAAGTTGTTTTTGCGGCAAACTGTCACAGACAAACAACACAGTTAAGACCTAGCTCTGTCAGTACTGGGGTCCTCAACCTAACCATGAGAAATGTCAATGTTAAAACACTAGCTAGGTTTCCATCCAATTGGCAACACATTTTCATGCGAACATTCTCAAATCTGCATATAAACCATATGCACATTTTCCCAACAGAGATGTTTCCATTAAATTGGCTTGTGTGATAACGTAGGGCACATAAAAATAAATGTTGTGGTAAAAAAAAAGAAGGCATTATATAGTGAGTGTGCCCGCTCTGGTATTTGCATGTGCGGTCTAGCTGGCTGAAGTGCATGTAAAACCTACATGATGAAATTATTATGAACAAAAGAGTGATTTAAAAAAAAAAATTAAACGGCAGCCAAGCATCGATTTATCATGTAACCAGAATAAGACCCTCAATGGTTATTGGAAAGGAGCATCAAGCTCATCAACTTGCACTTTTCCCACCCTGTGAAGTTCATCATCATTTATTTAATCTGTAGCCTAATAAACTGAGTCGTAGTGGGAGGACGACACGTCATCGCGCGACTCCAAGTTTACTTCGATATGATGGTTATTATATCAATATTTACTCATAAAAGCCTTTCTTCCACCGATTAAAAAAAAAAAAAAAAATAAATAAATATTGCATAATTCCTTTTACCGACACATAATGATCCCACATTGTCAACATTTGTAAAGTTTACCGAAAAATGTTCCGTTTCCATGAGGCCTGTCATGACATTTTTTTTATCCGACATGTACAATGAACAAAAAATATGAACGCAACATGTAAAGTGTTGGTCCCGTGTTTCATGAGCTGAAATAAAAAATCCCAGAAATGTTCCATATGCACAAAAAGCTTATTTCAAAAGTTGTGCACAAATTTGTTTACATCTCTGTTAGTGAGCATTTCTCATTTGCCAAGATAATCCATCCACCTGACAGGTGTGGAATATTAAGAAACTGATTAAAAAGCATGATCAGTACACACGTGCACCTTGTGCTGGGGACAAAAGGCTACTCTAAAATATGCAGTTTTGTCACACAACACAATTCTACAGATGTCTCAAGTTTTGAGGGAGCATGCAATTGGCATGCTGACTGCAGAAATGTCCACCAGAGCTGTTGCCAGAGAATTTAATGTTCATTTCTCTACCATAAGCCGCCTCCAACGTCATTTTAGAGAATTTGGCAGTACGTCCAACTGGCTTCACAACTGCAGACCATGTGTATGGCGTTGTGTGGGCGAGCGGTTTGCTGATGTCAATGTTGTGAACAGAGTGCCCAATGGTGGCAGTGGGGTTATGTTATGGGCAGGCATAAGCTACAAACAAGAAACACAATTGCATTTTATCGATGGCAATTTGAATGCACAGAGATAGCGTGATGAGATCCTGAGGCCCATTGCCATGCCATTCATCCACGACCATCGCCTCATATTTCAGCATGATAATGCATGGCCACATGTCGCAAGGATCTGTACACAATTCCTGGAAACTGAAAATGTCCCAGTTCTTCTATGGCCTGAATACTCACTGGACATGTCACCCATTGGGCACGTTTGGGATGCTCTGGATGGACGTGTATGAAGGAGATATAGCAAATGGTGCTCACACCAGATACTGACTGGTTTTCTGATCCGCGCCCCTACCTTCCTTTTAAGGTATTTGTGACCAACAGATGCATATCTGTATTCCCAGTCATGTGAAATCGATAGATTAGAACCTAATTAATTTATTCTAATTGACTGATTTCCTTATATGAACAGTAACTCAGTAGAATCTTTGAAATTGTTGCTTGTTGCATTTTCGATTTTTGTTCAGTATACTTGCAAAAAAAGGTTGGATGGAAACCTGGTTACTGACTCACTTATCACGCTATTGCTAATGCAGCATTTGACTGAGTGACAGACAGACAGACAATTTACAGTTCCAAATGGATTTGTCTAATCTCTGCTGTTATTCTCATCTGTTTCTTCCCCATAGAAATCCTAAAGCCACTGTTCAAAGAACCAACAAGAAAGTGAACAATGACTCAACACTGCGCATACAAAACCTCTCCATCCTGATCCGACAGATCAAGTCCTATTACCAGGTGAGTGTACAGTGAACCCTGAAGCTCTAATGGGAAAATGATAGAGTGCATCTGGTGCTGAGGTCTGGTTCGTTGTGCTGAGCTGTTGAAACCATGTGTCTCCTAGCTATTTGGGATCAATGACGTATTTGTCTCTGAGGTTTGTCAGCAAGACAAGTTTCAGTGGAGACTGCCTTGTACACACACACACACACACACACACACACACACACACACACACACACACACACACACACACACTTAAATTTAAACTACCCTATAAACACATACACACACATTGGAAAATAAGTATAAACACACATATTTGAAGATGTCTGTGGTTGGTGTGATGTGGGACGGGGACCTCCATCCAGATGTCACAGAGGATTCTATAAATGGACGGGAGCTGGATGCAGACAATCAAAGGTTTAGAGCTGAAACTCAACACACTGATGTGGGTCTCACGCTTTCACTAATGAAGATCCGGGATGTATTTTGGCTTCAGTTTTGTGAAGGCTCCGAACACTATTAAAATGGACACAAAATTAGGAGTTACTTCCCCACTATAGTAACTTTAAAAGCTGTCTGCCGGTAGTGTCTCTGTTTTGCTGCTCAGCTGAGGTTTTTACTGCATTAGATCATATCATGTTCTTGCATGTGAGAGTAATCTCAGAGCACAGTTAATCATTTCCATTCTGCTCAAGTAATGAGAGACGTCCAATTAATCTGATGGACAGAGGGAAGGGGGGGCTTCCTGCTGACGATCTGGTATATGCCATGATTGCAGAGGGGAAGGGCTTTGGTCTTAATATCCTACATGTATTTTTTATTTAACCTTTTTACGCCAAGGAACTTCAAACTTTCCACCTTCTCCACTGCTGTCCCGTCGATGTGGATAGGGGGGTGCTCCCTCTGCTGTTTCCTGAAGTCCACAATCATCTGCTTTGTTTTGTTGATGTTGAGTGAGAGGCAAGTCAGTTAAGAACAAATTCTTATTTACAGTGAAGGCCTACCCATGCCAATCCCTAACCCGGACGACACTGGGCCAATTTTGCGAAGCTCTGTGGGTCTCCCAATCAAAGCCGGTTGTGATACAGCCCGGAATCGAACCAGGGTCTGTAGTGATACCTTTAGTATGGAAAGCTTATCTAGCAGTCAGCACATCTGTCCAGCAGCTTTTTGCCAACCTCGCAGTCAAGAGGGAACACACTTAGTACTTCACATAGAGGGCAATAAAGAATTTCAGCCATGATAATTTGGTGTTTCTGCTGAAGGCGTTGCTGCTGGAAGAGATAATTGGTCGCCTCAGTGTGTCTTGGCACTCTGAATGATGATCAGGTAGTACGAGATCCAGCATGCACAACATAAACTGCTGGAATGCTTGAAGTTGAAGGTGTGGGAGTTATCAAGCATCACAGTCTCAGTGAAGAGAGGATTTCCCACGACTAAGTCTCCATCATTGGTCTTCCTATAATCATCTGCAGCTCAGCAAGTCTCATAGCAGCAACTGAAATACAATCTAATTTTATTCATCACATGCTTCGTAAAGGACATGTGTGAACTAACAGTGAAATGCTTACTACGCAGTCTCATTCCAATAAGCCCAATGCTCATCATAAAATCAAATGTTATTGATCACATGCACCGAACACAACAGGTGTAGACTTTACACGGAAATGCTTATTTACGAGCTCATTTCCACCAGTCCAGAGTTAAAAGGTCAGACAAATATTTGCTAAATACCATATTGAAGAGTAGGATGATGGCCAAGGCTCTGGTCAAAGCTTGGTTAACAGTCCTACTTGGGTAGAAAGAATGTCCATTACCTTGGAACATCCAATATAAACATCCCTTGAACATCTCATTGAAACAGGGCCATTGTTTATCGACAGGTCATTAGCGTTGAGAAAGCCCTGCTAGGCCCTCTCAAAATGTCTTTCAAAATGATCTGTCACAGAGCCAAGAGCCTTAAGACCCTTAGTAGCCGCTTGTGGTCTCGTGTGGCTCAGTTGGTAGAGCATAGCACTTGCAACGCCAGGGTTGTGGGTTTGGTTCCCACGGGGGACCAGTACGAAAATGTATGCACTCACTACTGTAAGTCACTCTGGATAAGAGCATCTGATAAATTACTAAAATGTTAAGAACATCAACTCTCCGAGTGGCCGCTGGAAGCAGTAGCCTCAAGCACAATGAAACAATGAACGTGTTGTGCTTCTAGGGTGGGTGTCATCAGTCTTTTCCTGGCCTTTCCTGCCTTTGTGTTAACCTCATGATTCATTATATATATATTCAGCCCAGTGTCCATTAGAAGCCCCCACTGTTCCTCCTGCCCTTTTCTAGCAAGTCTCTGAATTGTCGTTGAGAGGCTTTAGCACCCAACAATTAACTAACCAGTTAACTGGAAGCGCCTTGTCATTTTCCCTTTGTGTGGACAACAATGATTCTTGTGGCGTTGTTTTGGTGTTGGAGTAGATATGAGCAGAGCCTTGTCAGTTTGAGATCCACTTGATTACTACCTCATTCACTTTCATCAAGGGTTGAGATTGGATGGATATCTGGCCTTTGGTGTGAATGACAACAGTTCTTGACTAGTAGATCAGAGTGGGCAAGCTGTCAGCAAACACTGCTTTTCTTTTTCTGTTGTCACGTTTTTAGCTGATTAGGGAACACCAGTAATTGCTCCGCTGAAACAAGAACAGCTCAGTCTTACGATCGTGAATGATGTGTTTAGAAGCAGAGTGCAAAGACATTCTCTCAGATTAAAGGTCAATTGCCGGTCAACAGACCCCTTAAGATCTTAGTGAGGTCTTGACTTGAAGCCACCTTCAGCACATACTTCTTATTCATAGGCTCTGGATTACCTACTATCCAGCCTTAAGTTGTTATCTCTGCCCTGGCTAAGGTTCACCCTGGTTCTTCAGTGCTGCTAGTTATCAACCTGTATGACTGGTGGGCCTGGTTGAATCTAACTCAGGCTAGTGGATGGGTGGCAGATAGCCTATCGGTTAGAGCGTTGGCTCAGTAACTGAAAGGCCGCTAGATCAAATTCCAGAGCCGACAAGGTGAAAAATCTGTCTGTGCCCTTGAGCAAGGAATTTATCCCTAATTGCTCCAGGGTCGCCATTGATAATGGCTGACCCTGGCCGTAACTCCACTCTCCGAGGGTGTCTCAGGGGGAGTTAGGATATGCAAATAATATTAGGACAAAATAAGCACCCACCAAATTATTTACATTTAGCAGACACTCTTATCCAGAGCGACGTACAGTAGTGAGTGCATACATTTTCATATATATTTTATATATATTAACATACCAGGTTCCAATCATTCACCACCCACATCCTCTGCGGCTGTTCAAAGTCTAGAAAAAGGCGCTTGGTTATTGACACATTGAAGAATGGATTTGGTTTTCTTTGCTGTGGTGCCAGTTGTTCCTTTTCCTGCTTTTTCATTTATCCATTTGAATCTCACACGTTCCAGATGGACATGTTAGAAATGTTATCAATTCTCTAGTTTCTATTTAAGGTAGTTAACCGCAGCATCTATAGTGAGCACATGGTAGCAGAGCAGATATGGTGGTGATGTACTAGTGTGTGTGTAGCTTGGTATTGCTTTGTCTGTCAAGCTTCTGCAGTGTAGCTTCACTCTTTAATATCAGGGTAGGAGGAACATTATTGAGTTACTGATCATGCTGACTCATCTCAAAGTCTTCCGGCGTCAGGCTAGAGACCTCCACTCCTCTGGGACTACCCCCCCCCCCCCCCTTGATATATGTTTTACAGTGTCAGCTCTCTCATGTATATACCATGTGTCCCAAGGTTTCTGCTATTGCACTTATAGACTGTCTAGACACACTGCTGCTTAAATATGTGTAGGCGCTAGTCACTCGATGAAATAGGAAGGTAATAGCCTTTTGGGGGTTCTGTTGTTGGCATGGATAGGGTGTTACTACAGTACGATGCTGTATTGTGGTGGTGTTTTGTAGGAAGAAGCAATACTCATGAGTTGTTTCTGTCAGAAGGATTGATTGATTAGAGCCAAGTTGCCAACGCTTTCCTAGGTATAACTTTGTAGTATTATGCTAAGAGTGCATGAGATTTTCACTTTAAAATTGCATAACTTTTTATTTATGAAGTAGGCTATTCATTCTTTGTCATGTTCTTTCAGGATCTTCATCACTCAGCTGTACATCATACCTTCTTCAGCTAGGCTTTGGTCATTGGGATCAGGGCATGAGGTAATCATTGGTGGATGCATCGCTCACAGATACTTCACAGTCCACTGGATTCCACTGTGAAGCTGTGATCCTCACCAGTCCACTAAATTCCACTGTGAAGCTGTGATCCTCACCAGTTCACTGAATTCCACTGTGAAGCTGTGATCCTCACCAGTTCACTGAATTCCACTGTGAAGCTGTGATCCTCACCAGTTCACTGAATTCCACTGTGAAGCTGTGATCCTCACCAGTTCACTGAATTCCACTGTGAAGCTGTGATCCTCACCAGTTCACTGAATTCCACTGTGAAGCTGTGATCCTCACCAGTTCACTGAAATCCACTGTGAAGCTGTGATCCTCACCAGTTCACTGAGTGCTGCCTGGTGATTCATCAAGTCTGTGGTGGGCCAGAAGGCGCTTTGGAGATCTAACTCGTTAACTCTATTTCACACTGGAATTAGTCATTTTACAAACATTCCAAGTGGCATTTTAAGTGATAATGTGGAGAGGATGTTGGGATTTATTGCATTTTTAGTTTCCTAGTAATGATATTTAGTCATTTTGGGTTTGCCAGTATTGTTGAGATTAATCCTGTTAAGGCCTCTCTTCTAGGCTACTCAATCCAAATGAATGTTAGAACACTTTTTAATTTGGTGGTCTCGGGTTGGCACGCATACAGTACAGAGCTGTTTGGAGCTCTCGCCAGCCAAACAATTTCCATGTGTGTAGCATCACGTCAAGCTCAAAAACAGACATGACTTATAGGCCTACACTTTTCAGTATCGATATGAATTGAAGAGTGGACCTGTGATATGTCGCCCTTTAGCACTGCTTTGCTTTGGGGTGTGTTGTGAAGGCAGTTGCTCGTTTTGTTTTCACTGCGTTAAAGGGAACAGAGCTCCATTCACACACAGGGCCTGGTCCTCAGGGAATTGAGCCTCATGTATCATGTGACCCCACCCCATGCCCAGTTTAGAAGCCATTAAAGAGGGGATGGCACACTCACAGCCCAGATCCTCTTTGCTATCATCCAAACGTTAAATAATCCTCCACATATGAGGCTTTAATGCTGCATGTGTCTACTCAGAGCCCCAGAGTAGTGGAGCTTGTTTTAGAGGCTCAGGGAGACTGTTCCCCTCTCGGTTAAGGCTGGCAGACTTACACAAAGACTGTGGGCCAGAAGGCTGAGATGGCTAGAGCAGAGCCTCAGGTGGATGTTGTTGTTTTTGTCTTGGACTTCATCATGGAAAGATTTAAAGGAATGTGTGTGATGTGTGTTGTTATGTGAAAGCTTCAAGCTGGAGGTTGTTTTTCTTTCTTTGAATGATCACCATCATCGGCAATCCACAACATTTATTTCATTTGGGAACCTCGTAATCCGTAAGGGATTTCTTCCATGGCCCTAGCATCTGAAACATGAGTGAATCCAGTTTATTAGGGCATGTAGGCCTGCTTGTGGCTTGAGGCTAATCTCACATGCTAAACCTAAATGTCCAGTTGATGTCAGAGCTGTTCCCGATAGCTGGTAAACACGCATCATCCCCAACGGCCTCACAGTGTTGTCCTGGGTTGCTTGTTTATTTTTCAGAGGCCATAAAGATATGATTGAAGCTAGATTCTACTCTGCAGCCCCTGTATATATATATATATACCAGTCTAGACAGTAGGAAAGTATAGAGAATGTGATTTTTATGGCTTAGTGGAGTTGGATTTTACAGCTCATGGCATCATGTGTCACGGCCGATAATGGAAGAAGACCAAGGTGCAGCGTGGTCAGCGTACATTTTCCTTTTTATTTAAAATGTTGCCAACAAAACAACAAACGAAAGAAACAACCGTGAAGCTTACAAGGGCATTAGTGCCACAAACAAAGTTAACTTCCCACACAGAAAGGAGGGAAAGGGCTACCTAAGTATGGTTCCCAATCAGAGACAACGATAGACAGCTGTCCCTGATTGAGAACCATACCCGGCTAAAACAAAGAAATACAAAAACATAGAAAATAGAACATAGAATGCCCACCCAAATCACACCCTGAAAATAGAGACATAAAAAGCTCTCTAAGGTCAGGGCGTGACATGTTCATCCATCTAAAAAGAGATGGTCTCACCGTGTTCAGAGAAATTATAATTGTATGATCTATCATGAGTACTGCCCCTGTCTTAATATCGCCTAATATATAGCCTAACAAACCACTCTCGTTGAGCACCACCAGATCTCTAGCAGGCCTGGAGTACTCTGTTAACACTCAAACTGGCAGGCGTACGCTCTGTTAACACTCAAACTGGCAGGAGTACTCTCTGTTAACACTCAAACTGGCAGGAGTACTCTCTTTTAACACTCAAACTTGCAGGAGTACTCTCTGTTAACACTCAAACTGGCAGGAGTACTCTCTGTTAACACTCAAACTCGCAGGAGTACTCTCAGTTAACACTCAAACTGGGAGGAGTACTCTCTAAAATGAAACCCCTACAGAGAGAGGCCTATTTTTGACGGAGAGTAAGTGATCCATCCCCATACCCTGCTTTAGTACAGAAGTGTTTTAGCCAAGAATGACCCGAGTTCGGGACTCTAGAACCTTGCGCTACACCACTATTTCTATCTAGTAAGTGTTCTCATGACATGATAGCCACTTCAGCAGATGCACTTCATCCATAGAGACTTACACTTACAGTGAGGGGGAAAAAGTATTTGATCCCCTGCTGATTTTGTACGTTTGCGAGGGAGATTGACAGTTCTTTTGTGCTTCTTCCATTTGCGAATAATTGCACCAACTGTTGTCACCTTCTCACCAAGCTGCTTGGCGATAGTCTTGTAGCCCATTCCAGCCTTGTGTAGGTCTACAATCTTGTCCCTGACATCCTTGGAGAGCTCTTTGGTCTTGGCCATGGTGGAGAGTTTGGAATCTGATTGATTGCTTCTGTGGACAGATGTCTTTTATACAGGTAACAAACTGAGATTAGGAGCACTCCCTTTAAGAGTGTGCTCCTAATCTCAGCTCGTTACCTGTATAAAAGACACCTGGGAGCCAGAAATCTTTCTGATTGAGAGGGGGTCAAATACTTATTTCCCTCATTAAAATGCAAATCAATTTATGTTTTTTCTGTGTTTTTCTGGATTTTGTTGTTGTTATTCTGTCCCTCACTGTTCAAATAAACCTACCATTAAAATTATAGACTGATAATTTCTTTGTCAGTTGGGCAAACGTACAAAATCAGCAGGGGATCAAATACTTTTTTCCCTCACTGTAGGTTGTCTTATTGAGCATGCATGGAAGAGCAGCACATTTCAAGCTTCATTTAGATTAAAGTAGAGAGAACAGAGCTTGATTTTGTAAGAGGGGCGGGGCACTGTTGGCACCTGCCAGAAGATGCCTGTCTTTGTGAGTGGTAGGGCAGGTTTCAGACCCTACGGGAGGAGAGTGTGGGCTGATCTTGTGGAGGTGCCTCCATCTTGGGCATGAGCAGTAGCAACAGCCCCCTCTGCAGCCCCAGGGCTCCATACTAAAACCAATCGAACTGATAACTCTTGAGAACAAAAGGAGGACAGGACTAATGGCCATGTGTTCTGTCCACCAGGCTAGGTCCTTGACAGTCTGACCCCTGGGGTCATTTGGTCAGCTGATGCTACTAGTGAAGGAGACAGCAGGCATGATTACATGGATGAGAGGTCTGTCATTTATCCAAATCGGCACTAAATCTATGATCTCTTGGAAATTACAGTAACCTTGGGCCAGGATTGAATTCTTCCCTACATTAGCAGATCTGATGTAACCAGGCACAGTAGAGATCATGTTTTATGTCACTATTCACACCAGGAGGTATTCTGAATTCTTTGCGCTGAACTCATTCAATTACATAATAATTTAAGTTGTGTACGCTTCTCTCAACTCTGAATCAGACCTACAATACAGTCTAAAGGTTTTCATTATGCTCCTGGTTTTTTGAAATGCTCAACATTAGGAGATATTTTCTTGCATTAATTTAACACGATACAGATCTGTCTCCGCATGGTGTTAAGTGGTGTGAGTGTCACACCCTGGCCTTAGTTATCTTTGTTTTCATTATTATTTTAGTTAGGTCAGGGTGTGACATGGGGAATGTATGTGTTTTGGTTTGTCTAGGGGTTTGTACGTTTAATGGGTCAGTGTCTAGGTGTTTGTATGTCTATGGCTGCCTAGATTGGTTCTCAATTAGAGGCAGCTGTGGTTTATTGTCTCTGATTGAGAGCCATATTTAAGGCAGCCATAGGCATTTGGGTTTTGTGGGTAATTGTCTATGTTGTACGTTTGTAGCTTGTGTGTGCACTTACGTTTATAGCTTCACGATCATTTGTTGTTTTGTTTAGGTTTATAATAGTGTTCATTTCGTGTTTTTATTTATTCTCAAATAAAAGAGAATGTATTTTCCACACGCTGCGCCTTGGTCCATTTCTTCCATTCAAGACGATCGTGACAGAATTACCCACCATAACGGGACCAAGCAGCGTGTAAAGCAGCAACGGGAGCAGCGCATAAAGGATTCATGGACATGGGAGGAGATATTGGATGGAAAGGGACCTTGGGCTCAACCTGGAGAATATCGCCGCCCTCGTGAAGAGCTGGAGGCAGCTAAAGCCGAGAGGCGGCGGTATGAGGAGGTAGCAGGGAAACAGGAGCAAAGACTGGACTACACTACGTGGGAGGAGATCGACAGGTGGGCGATAGACCCAGGGAGAATGCCGGAGCCCGCCTGGGATTCTCTGGCGCAGTGCGAGGAGGGATACCAGCGAATGGAGGCAGCACGACGACGCGGTAGGAAGCCTGTGAGTCAGCCCCAAAAATTTCTTGGGGGGGACTAAAAGGGAGTGTGGCGAAGTCAGGTAGGAGACCTGCGCCTACTCCCTGTACTTACCGTGGAGAGCGAGAGTACGGGCAGACACCGTGTTACGCAGTAGAGCGCATGGTGTCTCCTGTACGTGTTCATAGCCCGGTGCGGGTTATTCCACCTCCCCGCACTGGCAGGGCTAGATTGGGCATTGAGCCAGGTGTCATGAAGCCGGCTCAACGCGTCTGGTCTCCAGTGCGTCTCCTCAGGCCGGCATACATGGCACCAGCCTTACGCATGGTGTCCCCGGTTCGCCTACATAGCCCGGTGCGGGTTATTCCACCTCCCCGCACTGGTCGGGCGACGGGGAGCATACAACCAGGTAAGGTTGGGTAGGCTCAGTGCTCAAGGGAGCCAGTACGCCTGCACGGTCCGGTATTTCCGGCGCCCCCTCCCCGCCCCAGCCCAGTACCACCAGTGCCTACACCACGCACCAGGCTTCCTGTGCGTCTCCAGAGCCCTGTTCCTCCTCCACGCACTAACCCTGTGGTGCGTGTCTCCAGCCCGGTACCACCAGTTCCGGCACCACGCACCAAGCTTCCTATGCGTCTCCAGAGCCCTGTTCCTCCTCCACGCACTAGCCCTATGGTGCGTGTCTCCAGCCCATTACCACCAGTGCCTACACCGCGCACCAAGCCTCCTGTGTGTCCCCAGAGTCCTGTGCGTCCTGTTGCTGCTCCCCGCACTAGCCCTGAGATGCGTGTCCCCAGCCCGGCACCACGCACTAGGCCTAATGTGCGTCTCCAGGGTCCAGTATGCCCTGTTCCTTCTCCCCGCACTAGCCCTGAGATGCGTGTCCCCAGCCCGGTACCACCAGTGCCGGCACCACGCACTAGGCCTAATGTGCGTCTCCAGGGTCCAGTATGCCCTGTTCCTTCTCCCCGCACTAGCCTGAAGGTGCGTGTCCTTAGCCCGGTACCTCCAGTTCCGGCACCACGCACCAGGCATACAGTGTGCCTCAGCCGGCCAGAGCTGCCCGTCTGCCAAGCACCGTCAGAGCTGCCCGTCTGCCAAGCACCGTCAGAGCTGCCCGTCTGCCAAGCACCGTCTGAGCTGCCCGTCTGCCAAGCACCGTCAGAACTGCCTGTCTGTCCCGAGCCGTCAGAGCCGCCCGTCTGTCCCGAGCCGCTAGAGCCGTCCGCCAGACAGGATCAGCCAGAGCCGTCCGCCAGACAAGATCAGCCAGAGCCGTCCGCCAGACAGGATCAGCCAGAGCCGTCCGCCAGACAGGATCAGCAAGAGCCGTCCGCCAGACAGGATCAGCCCGAGCCGTCCGCCAGACAGGATCAGCCCGAGCCGTCCGCCAGACAGGATCAGCCCGAGCCGTCCGCCAGACAGGATCAGCCCGAGCCGTCCGCCAGACAGGATCAGCCAGAGCCGTCCGCCAGCCATGAGCAGCCAGAGCCGTCAGCCAGCCATGAGCAGCCAGAGCCGTCAGCCAGCCATGAGCAGCCAGAGTCGCCAGCCAGCCATGAGCAGCCAGAGTCGCCAGCCAGCCATGAGCAGCCAGAGTCGCCAGCCAGCCATGAGCAGCCAGAGTCGCCAGCCAGCCATGAGCAGCCAGAGTCGCCAGCCAGCCATGAGCAGCCAGAGTCGCCAGCCAGCCAGCCAGGATCTTCCAAAGCCGCCAGTCAGCCAGGATCTACCAGAGCCACCAAAGCGGGTATTGACAATGGTGGAGTGGGGGCCACGTCCCGCACCCGAGCCGCCGCCGTAATAAGGCCCACCCCGGACCCTCCCCTTCAATGTCAGGTTGTGCGGTCGGAGTCCGCACCTTTGGGGGGGGGGGGGGGGGGGGTACTGTCACACCCTGGCCTTAGTTATCTTTGTTTTCATTATTATTTTAGTTAGGTCAGGGTGTGACATGGGGAATGTATGTGTTTTGGTTTGTCTAGGGGTTTGTACGTTTAATGGGTCAGTGTCTAGGTGTTTGTATGTCTATGGCTGCCTAGATTGGTTTCTTAATTAGAGGCAGCTGTGGTTTATTGTCTCTGATTGAGAGCCATATTTAAGGCAGCCATAGGCATTTGGGTTTTGTGGGTAATTGTCTATGTTGTACGTTTGTAGCTTGTGTGTGCACTTACGTTTATAGCTTCACGATCGTTTGTTGTTTTGTTTAGGTTTATAATAGTGTTCGTTTCGTGTTTTTCTTTATTCTCAAATAAAAGAGAATGTATTTTCCACACGCTGCGCCTTGGTCCACTTCTTCCATTCAAGACGATCGTGACAGTCAGACTATGGTGTGTAACTAACTAGCCGGTGCTCAGGTGAGAAAGAGGAAGGCTGCTGTGGTGCAGCTTGTTTCCATTGTGTCGCTTTCTGGAGTTGCAGCCTCTCCCCCTCTTTCCCTGCTCTTCCTCTTTCCCTGCTCTCCCCCTCTTTCCCTGCTCTCCCCCTCTTGCCCTGCTCTCCCCCTCTTGCCCTGCTCTCCCCCTCTTTCCTGCTCTTCCTCTTTCCCTGCTCTCCCTCTTTCCTCTCCTCTCTGTGTGTCTTATTCTGCTGTCTGAACAGCTTAAGCCCCTCTGCAGATTCATATTCACAGCATGTTTGTACTGTACAGTAGAGGATTGAAGTCCGCAGTGCAATGAAGTGTGTGCATGCACACATGTGTGCGAACGAGAGAGACACCCAGCGAAGATTCACCCGGCTGGGGAGAATAAACCCTGTTGTCGTTGCTATGGTAACCAGCTCTGAGTACAGATTCAGAATGGTTGTGATTCAAGTATTCCAAGTTCTTAAGCAGGCAAGCAACCATCTTCCCCCTCTTCTCTTCTTCCTCTCCAACACACACACACACACACACACACACACACACACACACACACACACACACACACACACACACACACACACACACACACACACACACACACACACACACACAGGTGCACTCTCACTCTGCTGCACAATTGCACCCCTGTTTGAGTGGTGCTGGTAGCGGAACCTGGGGAGTTGGGGGTAGTGAGCTGCTTAGACAGACAGAGACAGAAACACAGCAGTCTCAGAGAACCTCCCCTCCCTCTCTCCTTCCATCCCTTCCTACAGCTGGTTCCTGGGGCTGGGGATCCACACAGCCAGGGCACACTGTGTTGATGCCCAGCCCAGTCCAGCCCCGCTGAGGAAGAAAATGGAGTAGGTAGATCAGCATAAAAGTGCGTAGAGGCGGGCCACGCTAAATGGCAATTGAACCATGATTAAATCTGCCTACTGTGAGACCAGCGGCCCCGGTTGTTGTCAGCTCGAATGTTGTCATTAAAACATTGTTTGATTGGTTGACAAGATGAACAATGCTCATTGGTCAACCATGCATCTTTTGGTGCCTCGAGCACCGAGCTAGCGGTGCCGCTCATGGGAGCAAGCACCACGAACCGTGGAGCTTGCAAAACTGCTTGCGTTTTGCTGCCCTACTCATTGACATCTTTGTTGCTTACCGCGGCCTGTCTGTATGCATCTTAAAGCATATGGCAGCAACTGTATTAGAAAGGTATATCAGCAGGACAGAAGATGTCAGCAAGCAGTTTTATTGTGTCAGCAGATCACACTGTCTCATAAGCAAATCTATGGATTTCACATGACTGGGAATACAGATATGCATCTATTGGTCACAGATACTTTAAAAAGAAAGTAGGGCCTAGTCTATCAGGAAAAAGAACATAGCCTAGTTAGCCAGGTAGCCTAGAGGTTAAGAGCGTTGGGGCAGGTAACCTAACGTTGGGGAGGTTGGGGCAGGTAACCTAACGTTGTGGGGTTGGGGAAGGTAACCTAACGTTGGGGAGGTTGGGGCAGGTAACCTAACGTTGGGGAGGTTGGGGCAGGTAACCTAACGTTGGGGGGGTTGGGGCAGGTAACCTAACGTTGGGGAGGTTGGGGCAGGTAACCTAACGTTGGGGAGGTTGGGGCAGGTAACCTAACGTTGTGGGGTTGGGGAAGGTAACCTAACGTTGGGGAGGTTGGGGCAGGTAACCTAACGTTGGGGGGGTTGGGGCAGGTAACCTAACGTTGGGGAGGTTGGGGCAGGTAACCTAACGTTGGGGAGGTTGGGGCAGGTAACCTAACGTTGGGGAGGTTGGGGCAGGTAACCTAACGTTGGGGAGGTTGGGGCAGGTAACCTAACGTTGGGGAGGTTGGGGCAGGTAACCTAACGTTGGGGAGGTTGGGGCAGGTAACCTAACGTTGGAGAGGTTGGGGCAGGTCACCTAACGTTGGGGAGGTTGGGGCAGGTCACCTAACGTTGGGGGGGTTGGGGCAGGTCACCTAACGTTGGGGGGGTTGGGGCAGGTAACCTAACGTTGGGGGGGTTGGGGCAGGTAACCTAACGTTGGGGGGGTTGGGGCAGGTAACCTAACGTTGGGGGGGTTGGGGCAGGTAACCTAACGTTGGGGAGGTTGGGGCAGGTAACCTAACGTTGGGGGGGTTGGGGCAGGTAACCTAACGTTGGGGGGGTTGGGGCAGGTAACCTAACGTTGGGGGGGTTGGGGCAGGTAACCTAACGTTGGGGGGGTTGGGGCAGGTAACCTAACGTTGGGGGGGTTGGGGCAGGTAACCTAACGTTGGGGGGGTTGGGGCAGGTAACCTAACGTTGGGGAGGTTGGGGCAGGTAACCTAACGTTGGGGGGGTTGGGGCAGGTAACCTAACGTTGGGGAGGTTGGGGCAGGTAACCTAACGTTGGGGGGGTTGGGGCAGGTAACCTAACGTTGGGGAGGTTGGGGCAGGTAACCTAACGTTGGGGGGGTTGGGGCAGGTAACCTAACGTTGGGGAGGTTGGGGCAGGTAACCTAACGTTGTGGGGTTGGGGAAGGTAACCTAACGTTGTGGGGTTGGGGCAGGTAACCTAACGTTGGGGAGGTTGGGGCAGGTAACCTAACGTTGTGGGGTTGGGGAAGGTAACCTAACGTTGGGGAGGTTGGGGCAGGTAACCTAACGTTGGGGGGGTTGGGGCAGGTAACCTAACGTTGGGGAGGTTGGGGCAGGTAACCTAACGTTGGGGAGGTTGGGGCAGGTAACCTAACGTTGGGGAGGTTGGGGCAGGTAACCTAACGTTGGGGAGGTTGGGGCAGGTAACCTAACGTTGGGGAGGTTGGGGCAGGTAACCTAACGTTGGGGAGGTTGGGGCAGGTAACCTAACGTTGGGGAGGTTGGGGCAGGTAACCTAACGTTGGAGAGGTTGGGGCAGGTCACCTAACGTTGGGGAGGTTGGGGCAGGTCACCTAACGTTGGGGGGGTTGGGGCAGGTCACCTAACGTTGGGGGGGTTGGGGCAGGTAACCTAACGTTGGGGGGGTTGGGGCAGGTAACCTAACGTTGGGGGGGTTGGGGCAGGTAACCTAACGTTGGGGGGGTTGGGGCAGGTAACCTAACGTTGGGGAGGTTGGGGCAGGTAACCTAACGTTGGGGGGGTTGGGGCAGGTAACCTAACGTTGGGGGGGTTGGGGCAGGTAACCTAACGTTGGGGGGGTTGGGGCAGGTAACCTAACGTTGGGGGGGTTGGGGCAGGTAACCTAACGTTGGGGGGGTTGGGGCAGGTAACCTAACGTTGGGGGGGTTGGGGCAGGTAACCTAACGTTGGGGAGGTTGGGGCAGGTAACCTAACGTTGGGGGGGTTGGGGCAGGTAACCTAACGTTGGGGAGGTTGGGGCAGGTAACCTAACGTTGGGGGGGTTGGGGCAGGTAACCTAACGTTGGGGAGGTTGGGGCAGGTAACCTAACGTTGGGGGGGTTGGGGCAGGTAACCTAACGTTGGGGAGGTTGGGGCAGGTAACCTAACGTTGGGGAGGTTGGGGCAGGTAACCTAACGTTGTGGGGTTGGGGAAGGTAACCTAACGTTGGGGAGGTTGGGGCAGGTAACCTAACGTTGGGGAGGTTGGGGCAGGTAACCTAACGTTGGGGGGTTGGGGAAGGTAACCTAACGTTGGGGAGGTTGGGGCAGGTAACCTAACGTTGGGGGGTTGGGGAAGGTAACCTAACGTTGGGGAGGTTGGGGCAGGTAACCTAACGTTGGGGAGGTTGGGGCAGGTAACCTAACGTTGGGGGGGTTGGGGCAGGTAACCTAACGTTGGGGAGGTTGGGGCAGGTAACCTAACGTTGTGGGGTTGGGGAAGGTAACCTAACGTTGGGGAGGTTGGGGCAGGTAACCTAACGTTGGGGAGGTTGGGGCAGGTAACCTAACGTTGGGGGGGTTGGGGCAGGTAACCTAACGTTGGGGAGGTTGGGGCAGGTAACCTAACGTTGGGGAGGTTGGGGCAGGTAACCTAACGTTGGGGAGGTTGGGGCAGGTAACCTAACGTTGTGGGGTTGGGGAAGGTAACCTTACGTTGGGGAGTTGGGGCAGGTAACCTAACGTTGTGGGGGTTGGGGCAGGTAACCTAACGTTGTGGGGTTGGGGCAGGTAACCTAACGTTGGGGAGGTTGGGGCAGGTAACCTAACGTTGGGGAGGTTGGGGCAGGTAACCTAACGTTGGGGAGGTTGGGGCAGGTAACCTAACGTTGGGGAGGTTGGGGCAGGTAACCTAACGTTGGGGAGGTTGGGGCAGGTAACCTAACGTTGGGGAGGTTGGGGCAGGTAACCTAACGTTGGGGAGGTTGGGGCAGGTAACCTAACGTTGTGGGGTTGGGGCAGGTAACCTAACGTTGGGGGGGTTGGGGCAGGTAACCTAACGTTGTGGGGTTGGGGAAGGTAACCTTACGTTGTGGGGTTGGGGCAGGTAACCTAACGTTGTGGGGTTGGGGAAGGTAACCTTACGTTGGGGAGTTGGGGCAGGTAACCTAGCGTGTGGGGGTTGGGGCAGGTAACCTAACGTTGGGGAGGTTGGGGCAGGTAACCTAACGTTGTGGGGTTGGGGAAGGTAACCTAACGTTGGGGAGGTTGGGGCAGGTAACCTAACGTTGGGGAGGTTGGGGCAGGTAACCTAACGTTGGGGGGGTTGGGGCAGGTAACCTAACGTTGGGGAGGTTGGGGCAGGTAACCTAACGTTGGGGAGGTTGGGGCAGGTAACCTAACGTTGTGGGGTTGGGGAAGGTAACCTTACGTTGGGGAGTTGGGGCAGGTAACCTAACGTTGTGGGGGTTGGGGCAGGTAACCTAACGTTGTGGGGTTGGGGCAGGTAACCTAACGTTGGGGAGGTTGGGGCAGGTAACCTAACGTTGGGGAGGTTGGGGCAGGTAACCTAACGTTGGGGAGGTTGGGGCAGGTAACCTAACGTTGGGGAGGTTGGGGCAGGTAACCTAACGTTGGGGAGGTTGGGGCAGGTAACCTAACGTTGGGGAGGTTGGGGCAGGTAACCTAACGTTGGGGAGGTTGGGGCAGGTAACCTAACGTTGGGGAGGTTGGGGCAGGTAACCTAACGTTGTGGGGTTGGGGCAGGTAACCTAACGTTGTGGGGTTGGGGCAGGTAACCTAACGTTGGGGGGGTTGGGGCAGGTAACCTAACGTTGTGGGGTTGGGGAAGGTAACCTTACGTTGTGGGGTTGGGGCAGGTAACCTAACGTTGTGGGGTTGGGGAAGGTAACCTTACGTTGGGGAGTTGGGGCAGGTAACCTAGCGTGTGGGGGTTGGGGCAGGTTGCCTAGTGTTGGGGGTGTTGGGGCAGGTTGCCTAGTGTTGGGGGTGTTGGGGCAGGTTGCCTAGCGTTGGGGGGGTTGGGGCAGGTTGCCTGGCATTGGGGGGGTTGGGGCAGGTTGCCTAGCGTTGGGGGTGTTGGGGCAGGTTGCCTAGCGTTGGGGGGGTTGGGGCAGGTTGCCTGGCGTTGGGGGGGTTGGGGCAGGTTGCCTAGCGTTGGGGGGGTTGGGGCAGGTTGCCTAGCGTTGGGGGGGTTGGGGCAGGTTGCCTAGCGTTTGGGGGTGTTGGGGCAGGTTGCCTAGCGTTGGGGGTGTTGGGGCAGGTTGCCTAGCGTTTGGGGTGTTGAGGCAGGTAACCTAGCGTTGGGGGGATTGGGGCAGGAAACCTAGCGTTGCGGGGATTGGGGCAGGTAGCCTAGCGTTGGGGGGATTGGGGCAGGTTGCCTAGCGTTGGGGGGATTGGGGCAGGTTGCCTAGCGTTTGGGGGATTGGGGCAGGTTGCCTAGCGTCTGGGGGGGTTGGGGCAGGTTGCCTAGCGTTGGTCAGGTTGCCTAGCGTTGGGGGGGTTTGGGCCGGTAGCCTAGTGTTGGGGGGGTTGGGGCGGGTAACCTACCGTTGGGGCAGGTAACCTAGCGTTGGGGGGGGTTGGGGCAGGTTGTTGGGGCAGGTAACCTAGCGTTGGGGAGGTTGGGTCAGGTAACCTAGCTTTGGGGCAGGTAACCTAGCATTGGGGGGGTTGGGGCAGGTAACCTAGCTTTGGGGCAGGTCACTTAGCATTGGGGGGGTTGTGGCAGGTAACCTAGCGTTGGGGCAGGTAGCCTAGCGTTGGGGGGGATGGGGCAGGTTGCCTTGCGTTGGGGGGTTGGGGCAGGTAGCCTAGCGTTGGGGGGGGTTGGGGCAGGTTGCCTAGCGTTGGGGGGGTTGGGGCAGGTAGCCTAGCGTTGGGGGGGTTGGGGCAGGTAACCTAGCGTTGGGGCAGGTAACCTAGCGTTGGGGGGGGTTGGGGCAGGTTGCCTAGCGTTGGGGGGGTTTGGGCAGGTAGCCTAGCGTTGGGGGGGTTGGGGCAGGTAACCTAGCGTTGGGGCAGGTAGCCTAGCGTTGGGGGGATTGGGGCAGGTTGCCTAGCGTTTGGGGGTTTGGGGCAGGTTGCCTAGCATCTGGGGGGTTGGGGCAGGTTGCCTAGCGTTGGTCAGGTTGCCTAGCGTTGGGGGGGTTTGGGCCGGTAACCTAGTGTTGGGGGGGTTGGGGCGGGTAACCTACCGTTGGGGCAGGTAACCTAGCGTTGGGGGGGGTTGGGGCAGGTTGTTGGGGCAGGTAACCTAGCGTTGGGAGAGTTGGGGCAGATAACCTAGCATTGGGGGGGGGTTGGGCAGGTAACCTAACATTGGGGGGGTTGGGGCAGGTAACCTAGCATTGGTGGGGTTGGGGCAGGTAACCTAGCGTTGGGGAGGTTGGGGCAGGTAACCTAGCTTTGGGGCAGGTAACCTAGCATTGGGGGGGTTGGGGCAGGTAACCTAGCTTTGGGGCAGGTCACCTAGCATTGGGGGGGTTGCTGCAGGTAACCTAGCGTTGGGGCAGGTAGCCTAGCGTTGGGGGGGATGGGGCAGGTTGCCTTGCGTTGGGGGGTTGGGGCAGGTAGCCTAGCGTTGGGGGGGTTTGGGCAGGTAGCCTAGCGTTGGGGGGGTTGGGGCAGGTAACCTAGCGTTGGGGGGGATGGGGCAGGTTGCCTTGCGTTGGGGGGGTTTGGGCAGGTAACCTAGCTTTGGGGCAGGTAACCTAGCATTGGGGGGGTTGGGGCAGGTAACCTAATGTTGGGGGGGTTGGGGCAGGTAACCTAGCGTTAGGGCAGGTAACCTAGCATTGGGGGGGTTGGGGCAGGTAACCTAGCGTTGCGGGGGTTGGGGTAGGTTGCCTAGCGTTGGGGGGTTTGGGGCAGGTTGCCTAGCGTTTGGGGGTTTGGGGTAGGTTGCCTAGCGTTGGGGGGGTGGGCCAGGTAACCTAGCATGGGGGGGGGGGGTTTGGGGCAGGTAGCCTAGCGTTGGGGCAGGTAGCCTAGCATTGGGAGTGTTGGGGCAGGTAACCTAGCGTTGGGGTAGGTAACTTAGTGTGTGGGGGTTGGGGCAGGTAGCCTAGCAGTTAGGAGCTTTGGACCTGTATCCAAGAGGTTGCTGGTTCGAATCCCGAAGCTGCTAAGGTTAAAAAATCTGCTGTTCTGCCCTTGAGCAAGGCAGTTAACTCCCAACAACAACTGCTCCCTGGGCGCCGATGACGTGGACATCGATTTAAGGCAGCCCCCCACACCGGCTTTGGTTTTTGCAACTGACTAGGTATTCCCTTTCCCCTTGCCTAACCAAAAGTTTGCTGGTTTTAATCTCCAAGCCGACTAGGTGAAAACTCTGTCTGTGCCCTTGAGCAAGGCACTAAACCCTTATTGCTCCTTTAAATCGCTCATGTAAGCATCTGCTAAGTGACTAAAAGGTAAATGTACATTGAACAAAGATATAAACGCAACATGTAAAGTGTTGGTCCCATGTTTCATGAGCTGAAATAAAAGATCCCAGAAATGTTCCATATGGACAATAAGCTTAATTAGAAATTGTCGCATGTTGCATTTTATTATTTTTTTCAGTATAGGTAGCATACCATGTCAGGAGGATTCACATTCTGGCATAATGAGGGTTGTGGATGTTTTACGCAACTGCTTTTGTTAACACCATGTTATCGCATAAATTAGTTATGTTTTGATGCACTGTGTGAAAACACTGTTTGAGCTGAGCAACATGGTACTAGAGAATGAAGGTTTGGTCTGAGCAACATGGTACTAGAGAATGAAGGTTTGGTCTGAGCAACATGGTACTAGAGAATGAAGGTTTGGTCTGACCAACATGGTACTAGAGAATGAAGGTTTGGTCTGAGCAACATGGTACTAGAGAATGAAGGTTTGGTCTGAGCAACATGGTACTAGAGAAGGAAGGTTTGGTCTGAGCAACATGGTACTAGAGAATGAAGGTTTGGTCTGAGCAACATGGTACTAGAGAATGAAGGTTTGGTCTGAGCAACATGGTACTAGAGAATAAAGGTTTGTTCTGAGCAACATGGTACTAGAGAATGAAGGTTTGGTCTGAGTAACATGGTACTAGAGAATGAAGGTTTGGTCTGAGCAACATGGTACTAGAAAATGAAGGTTTGGTCTGAGCAACATGGTACTAGAGAATGAAGGTTTGGTCTGAGCAACATGGTACTAGAGAATGAAGGCTTGGTCTGAGCAACATGGTACTAGAGAATGAGATCGTTCCAAGATGGCTTAGCAGTTCAGACGTCATTTCTGTCCTCGTATTGTCGTGTCGTGTCCTGTATATATATATATATTTACACCTTTCTTCGCATATCTTTTATATATTTTATTATCCAAGAACTCAACTACAAAAGCTTTCCTGCAAAAGCTTTCCTGCAACCCGCCTCACCAATTACAAAAAAAAGTATTATTTACCTCAAATCTGAAAATCCACAGTGGAAGCTAGCCAGGGGCTAATCAGAAGCTAGCCAGGGGCTAATCAGAAGTTAGCCAGAAAGCTAACCAGAAGCTAGCCGAAAGCTAGCCAGAAGCTAATCTGAAGCTGCCCAGAAGTTAGCCGGTTTGCTGGCTAGCGTTGGTGTTTCAGCTGCCCACGTTTTGTGGTCATCAGCTATTCCTTTAGCTCGATAATCTACCGGCACTTTTGTGCAACGCGACTCGGACCGGAGCATACCGGGCCTTTTTTTTCTCTCAGTTTCCCCGGATTTCAGCCGCAGGCTCTGGACATTTGCACCTTGATTTTGCAGCTAGCTAGCTGCAAACCGTGTGACTATTGGCTTACGTCGATCCCGGAGCAAACTTAAATCATTCCGGAGCTAGCCAGCTGAGGAGTTCCATCAGCCATTCCTGGGCTACAGTCACCTATCCGGACCCGTTTTTTTTTTTTTGCTGCAGATACGGAGCCCCACCGGGCCTTCACGACTGACTGCCGACGTTATCTGCCCGAGGGAGTTATCCAACTGGCACCTCCGTCGCGACGTTACCTGAACGCTCATCTGGGGCCCGCTAATCGTTAGCTGTCTTATCGGCTGCTATCTGAATAAGTATATCGGAATTTTTTTTTTCTTCTTGGGTCACTATATCTATTTTGCCAATTGGATTTATCCCCTCTACCACACGGAACCCCACTAATCTACCGACGGAAACGCACGAGGTGTCTAAAAATAGACCTCCATCCTATGCTATCTTGCTACCGATAGCCATCTACCCGGCCAGCTGTCTGGATCGCCGTGACCCCAACCAACCTCTACTCACTGGACCCTTATTGATCACTCGATTAAGCATGCCTCTCCTTAATGTAAATATGCCTTGTCCATTGCTGTTCTGGCTAGTGTTTATTGGCTTATTTCACTGTAGAGCCTCTAGCCCTGCTCACTATACCATATCCAACCTTTCAGTTCCACCACCCACATATGCGATGACATCACCTGGTTTCAATGATGTTTCTAGAGACAATATCTCTCTCATCATCACTCAATACCTAGGTTTACCTCCACTGTATTCACATCCTACCATACCTTTGTCTGTACATTATTCCTTGAAGCTATTTTATCGCCCCCAGAAACGTCCTTTTACTCTCTGTTCTAGACGTTCTAGACGACCAATTCTCATAGCTTTTAGCCGTACCCTTATCCTACTCCTCCTCTGTTCCTCTGGTGATGTAGAGGTGAATCCAGGCCCTGCAGTACCTAGCTCCACTCCTATTCCCCAGGCGCTCTCTTTTGATGACTTCTGTAACCGTAATGCCTTGGTCTCATGCATGTTAACATTAGAAGCCTCCTCCCTAAGTTTGTTTTGTTCACTGCTTTAGCACACTCTGCCAACCCGGATGTTTTAGCCGTGTCTGAATCCTGGCTTAGAAAGACCACCAAAAATTCTGACATTTTCATCCCCAACTACAAGATTTTCAGACAAGATAGAACGGCCAAAGGGGGCGGTGTTGCAATCTACTGCAAAGATTGCCTGCAGAGTTCTGTTTTACTATCCAGGTCTGTTCCCAAACAATTTGTACTTCTACTTTTAAAAATCCACCTCTCTAAAAACAAGTCTCTCACCGTTGCCGCCTGCTATAGACCACCCTCTGCCCCCAGCTGTGCTCTGGACACCATATGTGAACTGATTGCCCCCCATCTATCTTCAGAGCTCGTGCTGCTAGGCGACCTAAATTTGAACATGCTTAACACCCCAGCCATCCTACAATCTAAGCTTGATGCCCTCAATCTCACACAAATTATCAATGAACCTACCAGGTACCACCCCAATTCCGTAAACACGGGTACCCTCATAGATATCATCCTAACCAATTTGCCCTCCAAATACACCTCTGCTGTTTTCAACCAAGATCTCAGCGATCACTGCCTCATTGCCTGCATCCGTAATGGGTCAGCGGTCAAACGACCTCCACTCATCACTGTCAAACGCTCCCTGAAACACTTCAGCGAGCAGGCCTTTCTAATCGACCTGGCCGAGGTATCCTGGAAGGATATTGATCTCATCCCGTCAGTAGAGGATGCCTGGATATTTTTTTTAAATGCCTTCCTCACCATCTTGAATAAGCATGCCCCATTCAAGAAATTTAGAACCAGGAACAGATATAGCCCTTGGTTCTCTCCTGACCTGACTGCCCTTAACCAACAGAAAAACATCCTATGGCGTTCTGCATTAGCATCGAACAGCCCCCGTGATATGCAACTTTTCAGGGAAGCTAGAAACCAATATACACAGGCAGTTAGAAAAGCCAAGGCTAGCTTTTTCAAGCAGAAATTTGCTTCCTGCAACACAAATTCAAAAAAGTTCTGGGACACTGTAAAGTCCATGGAGAATAAGAACACCTCCTCCCAGCTTCCAACTGCACTGAAGATAGGAAACACTGTCACCACCGACAAATCCACTATAATTGAGAATTTCAATAAGCATTTTTCTACGGCTGGCCATGCTTTCCATCTGGCTACCCCTACCCCGGTCAACAGCACTGCCCTCCCCTCTGCTACTCGCCCAAGCCTTCCCCATTTCTCTTTCTCCCAAATACAGTCAGCTGATGTTCTGAAAGAGCTGCAAAATCTGGACCCTTACAAATCAGCCGGGCTAGATAATCTGGACCCTTTCTTTCTAAAACTATCTGCTGAAATTGTTGCCACCCCTATTACTAGCCTTTTCAACCTCTCTTTTGTGTCGTCTGAGATTCCCAAAGATTGGAAAGCAGCTGCGGTTATCCCCCTCTTCAAAGGGGGGGACACTCTTGACCCTAACAGCTACAGACCTATATCTATCCTACCCTGCCTTTCTAAGATCTTCGAAAGCCAAGTCAACAAACAGATTACCGACCATTTTGAATCCCACCATACCTTCTCCGCTATGCAATCTGGTTTCAGAGCTGGTCATGGGTGCACCTCAGCCACGCTCAAGGTCATAAACGATATCTTAACCGCCATCGATAGGAAACAATACTGTGCAGCCGTTTTCATTGACCTGGCCAAGGCTTTTGACTCTGTCAATCACCACATCCTCATCGGCAGACTCGACAGCCTTGGTTTCTCTAATGATTGCCTCGCCTGGTTCACCAACTACTTCTCTGATCGAGTTCAGTGTGTCAAATCGGAGGGTCTGTTGTCCGGGCCTCTGGCAGTCTCTATGGGGGTGCCACAGGGTTCAATTCTTGGACCGACTCTCTTCTCTGTATACATCAATGATGTCGCTCTTGCTGCTGGTGATTCTCTGATCCACCTCTACGCAGACGACACTATTCTGTATACTTCTGGCCCTTCTTTTGACACTGTGTTAACAACCCTCCAGGCGAGCTTCAATGCCATACAACTCTCCTTCCGTGGCCTCCAATTGCTCTTAAATACAAGTAAAACTAAATGCATGCTCTTCAACCGATCGCTGCCTGCACCTGCCCGCCTGTCCAACATCACTACTCTGGACGGCTCTGACTTAGAATATGTGGACAACTACAAATACCTAGGTGTCTGGTTAGACTGTAAACTCTCCTTCCAGACTCACATCAAACATCTCCAATCCAAAGTTAAATCTAGAATTGGCTTCCTATTCCGCAACAAAGCATCCTTCACTCATGCTCCCAAACATACCCTTGTAAAACTGACCATCCTACCAATCCTCGACTTCGGTGATGTCATTTACAAAATAGCCTCCAAAACCCTACTCAATAAATTGGATGCAATCTATCACAGTGCCATCCGTTTTGTCACCAAAGCCCCATATACTACCCACCACTGCGACCTGTACACTCTCGTTGGCTGGCCCTCGCTTCATACTCGTCGCCAAACCCACTGGCTCCAGGTCATCTACAAGACCCTGCTAGGTAAAGTCCCCCCTTATCTCAGCTCGCTGGTCACCATAGCAGCACCTACCTGTAGCACGCGCTCCAGCAGGTATATCTCTCTGGTCACCCCCAAAACCAATTCTTCCTTTGGCCGCCTCTCCTTCCAGTTCTCTGCTGCCAATGACTGGAACGAACTACAAAAATCTCTGAAACTGGAAACACTTATCTCCCTCACTAGCTTTAAGCACCAGCTGTCAGAGCAGCTCATAGATTACTGCACCTGTACATAGCCCATCTATAATTTAGCCCAAACAACTACCTCTTTACCTACTGTATTTATTTATTTATTTTGCTCCTTTGCACCCCATTATTTCTATCTCTTCTTCCACTGCAAACCAACCATTCCAGTGTTTTTTTTTTTTTTACTTGCTATATTGTATTTACTTCGCCACCATGGCCTTTTTATATTTTTATTTATTTATATATATATTTTGTTTGCCTTCACCTCCCTTATCTCACCTCACTTGCTCACATTGTATATAGACTTATTTTTCACTGTATTATTGACTGTATGTTTGTTTTACTCCATGTGTAACTATGTGTTGTTGTATGTGTCGAACTGCTTTGCTTTATCTTGGCCAGGTCGCAATTGTAAATGAGAACGTGTTCTCAATTTGCCTACCTGGTTAAATAAAGGTGGGGGGAAAAAAATAAAAAATAAAAAATTAAGGCTTGGTTTGAGCAACATGGTACTAGAGAACTGAAACTCCAGTAACAGACCTCTGATTGTAACGTGACCCAGTTTTGAAGCGCAATGAACTCGGAGCTGATCAATAATTCAGGAGTAGACCGTGTGAACAGGAAGTGTAATCTATTCACCTCTCTCTCTCCACTGACACATCTGCTGAACTGTTTTACAGATTGACTCTTTTCTCACCATGAATATTGCCAGGCAATGTGCCACTCTGGATGATAGGGATGCTTTTCCATTTCAAAGCGCTGCAGTATTTCTGCCACCCCATTCTCATTATACCAGATCAACATAACACCCCACAGTGTGGTTCCCATTCCTGACTGTTTTATGTTTTATGCATGAGAGATGGGCTGTAAGCTCCTGTTAGCATGGGCTAATCCAACCTCCATATTTTAACACACAAACACTTAATTTAATATGCAAACCGGGTTTTAGCATTGATTCAGGCTCTGTGATTCAGTAGTTAGCCCTAGGCTGTTTGTTTGTTTTGCCTAGTCAAGCATCCATAATGAAACATCATGGAGTTTATCATTGGCCAATATGTACATGCCTCCCCCTTCTCCTTTACATAGAATTCAACCCCCCACTTCAAGCAGACAGGAGATTTAAAGATTGTGAGATGTGCATGAAATTCACATTTTCATGATCCATCAAACAGGAATACGCTTGATATCCTATATCTTGAATCTGAGGCTTTCCATTCCCTGTGTTTTCCCTCCATGAAATAGGAGATTCTTAACCCAAATAGAGAGAGGGTGACATTGAGAGCATGTGCTGTGGGTAGACTGGGTAAAGATTACTCAGGCTTTTGACGCAGTGCCTGACTGTGCTATGTGCTCGTACTGCAAACGTGCCTCCCGAGAGAGACAGGGGTGTGTGTGTGTGTGTGTGTGTGTGTGTGTGTGTGTGTGTGTGTGTGTGTGTGTGTGTGTGTGTGTGTGTGTGTGTGTGTGTGTGTGTGTGTCAGTGAGGGGGAGGCAGCAGCTAGAAAAGGGACAGGTGTTGTGTGTAGTCGAGAAATAAGAGTGTTTGTATTTGTATCTCTGTGGGTTCCTAACTACCCAAGGCCACAGTTGCTGCCTTGGGGTCTGACTCAGCAGTCAGCACCTTAGGCCACATGGGTGTTCTGTGCTTCTCACTTTAAAATGCATTTAGGTGGGATAGCATTTAATGATGAGAAATCACATGCTATTCTACTCAATCTATTCTATTCTGGAAGCATGGACAAATGTGAAGGTACTCCCTTCCTGTGGGGTTAGCCATATAATCCTCCTCCCACCTTTCACCAGCACAGCAGAGCAGCAGCTAGTCCACACTGACGCTCTTATCCTGACTGACACATAAAACCATGGCAACCATGTCAAATTCTCTTTGTGTAACCCCAGGAAACAAATGACCTTGAGAACATTCTGACATCCTGTCCCTGGGCTAGTGTGACAGGCATCATCCGTTTTTTGTCCACGCGTGTCTGTTTTTCCTCCTGTCATGTCATACACGTCATATGAAGGTCTACAACCGTACATCTCTCTGAACAGAGACAAGCTTATTAACCAGTAGACATAATTATTTCCCCTCTGTTGCCTTGACACCAGTGGTAGCAATGTGTTACAAAAACATGGTGTACCTTCTGGCAATAAAAAGCCCAAACTGAAAGGGTTTATTATCCTTCACCATGAGGTAATGACATCAATATGTGGTTTTCCAAAATCTCATGTTAAATAATAATACGCTTCTTTTTCATTGCATCATAGAGAAGGCCCCATGTAACCCTGTTTAAAATGTCTATGTGGAGTTTGCCTCAGTGTACATTAAATATTGAAGATAATAGCCCTCATGTCCTTTATACTTGAAAAACGACTCTTTCAATTTGACCACAGAGATCTCAGGAGAGGACTCAAATTAAGATTCACTAGATGTATGTTTCTAAATGTTATGACAGGTAGTTGGAGAAATATTTCAACATTGAACATATTTCGAGCTTTTTCTCTGATATAGGCCCTAGTCCAGTATCTCGGGGTTAGTTTAATCGTTAGACACAGATGCACCAACCCAAGCTCTCCGGATGTAATGTGAGCTGGACAGATGTCAGGCCACCGCCCCACATATAATTTAATGGTTACTTTGGGTTGGAGTTCTTTGGCCCAAGGCCCAACACGGGCTTAAATTGCTATCCATACACAGTAAGCACGGTCATTATCAAAGGCCTTGGTTCTGTTCCAAACAGCCAGTCAGTCCGGCAGTCTGTTAGAGATTAGAGACAGGCCCTAGAGCAGTGGGTCAAACCAGCACTGCCCACTAGTCTCATACCAGTCCAACAGACTTCTAAATTACTGAATCAATATTTAAAGCTGTTTAATGACAGTTCTCCCTCGTTTAGTGAGTACTTGGCTTTTGACATAATAGATGAAGACCTTGGAGAATCAATCAGTCAGCATGACTGCCTGTCTGTCAGCGTACCAGCAGCAGCATGGTGGTGTACTGAACTAGGAGGAACAGGGGATAAGCAGCTTTACTAGTCAGCTGATGACAAGGTTTCTGCTGATGGTATGGTGGTGTGTGCCTGGTTTCTGTATGTGCCTTCTTGTGTGTGAGCTTTAAAGTGTGCGTTTTGATGGGCATCCTGTTTTTATGATGGACATATGAAAACCTTGTAGTGAAAGGGGGATTTGAGACTTACAACTTACACAAAGACCATGGTCACTGTTGTCACATGACAGCCAAGCGCACACAGGACGGGTGACATCATCAAACGATGCCACATGAGACCCTTGCTTTGTCTATTGGTTTACAAATTGATACTCTTTATATAACATCCCCACTGGGCATCCCTCTGTCTGTACCGTCGCTTCAGAGTAAACGGCTTCCCTGAAACTCTCTGGCTTAGCTATCGCATTGTGGAAGGAGGGGAAAAGTATTCATGCATGGTTCTGCAGTGATCCTTTTAAAGATGGTGTCTCCGTCTTCTCATGCAATCACTACTCATTCTGATGGTCAGTGAAAACAATATGTATAACATCCTGTCAACATCTGTAGTAATAACTAATACTGTAATAACAAGTCACATTGCAACAACTCTTACTGTAACAACTCTTACTGTAACAACTCTTACTGTAACAACTCTTACTGTAACAACTCTTACTGTAACAACTCTTACTGTAACAACTCTTACTGTAACAACTCTTACTGTAACAACTCTTACTGTAACAACTCATACTGTAACAACTCTTACTGTAACAACTCTTACTGTAACAACTCTTACTGTAACAACTCTTACTGTAACAACTCTTACTGTAACAACTCTTACTTTAATAAAAACTCTTACTGTAACAACTCTTTAATAAAAACTCATACTGTAACAACAACTCTTACTGTAACAACTCTTACTTTAATAAAAACTCTTACTGTAACAACTCTTACTTTAATAAAAACTCTTACTGTAACAACTCTTTAATAAAAACTCATACTGTAACAACAACTCTTACTGTAACAACTCTTACTGTAACAACAACTCTTACTGTAACAACTCTTACTTTAATAAAAACTCTTACTGTAACAACTCTTACTTTAATAAAAACTCTTACTGTAACAACTCTTACTTTAATAAAAACTCTTACTGTAACAACTCTTACTTTAATAAAAACTCTTACTGTAACAACTCTTACTTTAATAAAAACTCTTACTGTAACAACTCTTACTTTAATAAAAACTCTTACTGTAACAACTCTTACTGTAACAACTCTTACTGTAACAACTCTTACTTTAATAAAAACTCTTACTGTAACAACTCTTACTTTAATAAAAACTCTTACTGTAACAACTCTTACTTTAATAAAAACTCTTACTGTAACAACTCTTACTGTAACAACTCTTACTGTAACAACTCTTACTTTAATAAAAACTCTTACTGTAACAACTCTTACTTTAATAAAAACTCTTACTGTAACAACTCTTACTTTAATAAAAACTCTTACTGTAACAACTCTTACTGTAACAACTCTTACTGTAACAACTCTTACTGTAACAACTCTTACTGTAACAACTCTTACTGTAACAACTCTTACTTTAATAAAAACTCTTACTGTAACAACTCTTACTTTAATAAAAACTTACTGTAACAACTCTTACTTTAATAAAAACTCTTACTGTAACAACTCTTACTGTAACAACTCTTACTGTAACAACTCTTACTTTAATAAAAACTCTTACTGTAACAACTCTTACTGTAACAACTCATACTGTAACAACTCTTACTGTAACAACTCTTACTGTAACAACTCATACTGTAACAACTCTTACTGTAAACAACTCTTACTGTAACAACTCTTACTTTAATAAAAACTCTTACTGTAACAACTCTTACTGTAACAACTCTTACTTTAATAAAAACTCTTACTGTAACAACTCATACTGTAGTAACTAATACTGTAATAACAACTCATACTGTAGTAACTAATACTGTAATAACAACTCATACTGTAGTAACTAATACTGTAATAACGTAAAGGGAAAGGGGGATACCTAGTCAGTTGTACAACTGAATGTATTCAACTGAAATGTGTCTTCCGCATTTAACCCAACTCAAACTGTAATAACAACTCATACTGTAATAATAAGTATTTTTGATGTGTTCCTCCAGGAGACCCTCCAGCAGCTGGTGATGATGCCCCTCCCCAACGTGCTGGTGCTGGGCAGGAGCCCTCTCAGTGGTACGTCTTCATCTGACTGACCTGCCAACAATACACACTGTTACACTGGGAGTTCAGTGGGGAAACCTTCCATCTTCTCACTGAGGATGTTACTGTCCTGTATTAGAATACAGTGTAGACTCCTACAGTGTAGACTCCTACAGTGTAGACTCCTACAGTGTAGACTCCTACATAATGTGAACCCTTTAGAACTTCATTATTATGCACTGAACATCACGTAGGTCTGTTGCTTCATCTAGAAATCAGTTTTCATCGTCCTTGTGTGTAGATGTCCTTTCCACCAGCTAGAATTTCTCTGTTCTCTTCATGGTAAGATATTGGGTTATTGGATAGTCATGTGAAACCAAGATAAAACCAGCCATTGATGATTGTATTGTGTCAAAATATTTGGATTTAGGAAACACATTATTTGTTTTATTTCAAATCAAATTTTATTGGTCACATACACATGGTTAGCAGATGTTATTGTGAGTGTAGCGAAATGCTTCTAGTTCTGACAGTGCAGCAATATCTAACATGTAATCTAGCAATTCCACAACAACTACCTAATACACACAAATCTAAGTGAAGGAATGGAATAAGAATATATACATGTAAAAATATATGGATGAGCAATGACAGAGTGGCATAGGCAAGATGCAATAGATGGTATAAAATACATTATTTACATATGAGATGAGTAATGCAAGATATGTAAACATTATTAAAGTGGCATTATTTAAAGTGACTAGTGTTCCATTTATTAAAGTGGCCAGTGATTTTGAGTCTGTATGTAAGCAGTAGCCTCTCTGTGTTAGTGACGGCTGTTTAACAGTTCTGATGGCCTTGAAATAGAAGCTGTTTTTCAGTCTCACGTTCCCAGATTTGATGCACCTGTACCGACCTCGCCTTCTGGATGATAGCGGGGTGAACAGGCAGTGGCTCGGGTGGTTGTTGACCTTGATGATCTTTATGGCCTTCCTGTGACATCGGGTGGTGTAGGTGTCCTGGAGGGCAGGTAGTTTGCCCCCGGTGATGCGTTGTGCAGACCTCACTACCCTCTGGAGAGCCTTACTGTTGTGGGCGGTGCAGTTGGCGTACCAGGCGATGATGCAGCCCGACAGGATGCTCTCAATCTGTAAAAGTTTGAAGGTTTTAGGAGACAAGTAGTGGTGCAACGGAGCACACCAACTCTCCTATCGGATCGCGGTTTTGAGTCACGGATCAGATCATTTTTTCAGATGAGCAAAAAAAAGGGGAGACAAATTTAACTTTGCTTTCCATTTATTACTTAAAGAACACTTAAAGCAAGGAACTTTTCAATGTTTAAATAACATCTTAAAATAAAATATTCAATACTCAATTGTTAAATTAAAGTGCAATATGAGGCATGATACCTTCTTCCTTTGAACAATAGTGAATGAAAAAATAGCCCGTGTCCACGTCATCAGAAAGAAAGGAAAAACGGACCTGAGCTTATAACTTCACATTACTTTTCTAAAAGATGAGGATGTCTACATTGTCTGGGGAGAGGGTAGACCTCTTTGCAGTCACTATGTCCCCTGCCGTGGAGAACATCCTCTCGCTAGGAAATGAAGTGCCAGGCACAGCCAGGTAGCATCTTGCCATCGTGGCAATGTGAGGGTATTTACACACATTGTTTTTCCACCAGTGGATCACCGTCCACTGGAATGCCGCTTGCTGCCTTGTAGGATGCCACCTCCTCTTTGATGGTGTTGGCAAACGTCTTGCCTGTGTCATTGCTCGCAAAGGTCTCCCCGAAAAACTTCTTCATGGCCAAATTATTTTTTGGAGGAGATGCCTCTGAGTTTGCTCCTGTCGGCTCTGTGGCTTGACCCTGCAGAAAAAATGACTTGATCTATTTAACAAATTATTTATTTTCATTTTTCATAGAACTATAATTGTGGCAATAACATTTAATAAAAGCCATTATTCCAAATAAAAAATGGATGATTCTAATAGCAATAGCATAGACTAAGATTAGACTGCAGTATATTATTATATAAGTAATTCACTCTTATTTATTTTTTTACCTCTTCAGTGGCCACAATCTCAGTGGTGAGATCACTGTATGTCATTCGGTGTATGGCAGGGTCTAGGTGAGACAGGGTATAGGTGAGACAGGGACTTGAACAGACAGGTACTTGAACAGACAGGGACATGAACAGACAGGGATTTGAACAGACAGGGATTTGAACCTTGGATCCAGTTCAGTAGATTTATAAAGGTAGTCCTGTACATTAGGGGGGTATCTGGGGTTCAGGTCCTCTCTAATGGCAGCCTTGACATCTCTAGTGATGGTGCTGTCTTCCTCACTTGGGGCCTTTGATTGTAGAATCCTTGTTTTCAGAGGTAGGATTATGGACACAGACGGTGCAGGTTCAGTGCTCAATAGGGTTGTAACCGGTTTGAGAGGTTTGAGCACCAGGAGGACCTCCTGCCACTTTCACGTCATCATCAGACAAGGTGACGATGTCTTTATGTTTTTTCAGGGTCTTGTCTGTCAGTGCAGAGTTATACAGCTGTCTGCTGCTCAAGATAGCGCTCCAACATGTCATAAGTGGTGTTCCATCTTGTTGTGACATGGTGTATGAGCTTGTGGGTCGGTAGCTGTAACATTTCCTGCTTGGTCTTAAGCACATGAGCGGCTGTTGTGCTTCGGTGGAAAAAGGAAACCACCTTCCTGATCCTCCCAAGCCGGCGGTCCATCTGGTTCACTGAGATTCCCCTTTGGGATGCTAAATTGATCACATGTGCAAAGCAAGCTATCTGTGGCCCCAGTCCAGCTTCTATCACTGCATTTACTTGGTTCTTGGCATTATCTGTGGTGGTTGGGATATTGCTATTGGGCCTCTAGCTTCCACTCTGCTACTGCTCCTAGCAGTACCTGCACCGGATTTGTGCCTGTGTGACTCTCATAGAGGGGGCGTGTCTGTAGCACCGGACTTCACATCTCCCACTCTGTGGTGTAGTGAGCAGTCACAGTCACGTAGCTTTCTGTTGCCCTGGAGGTCCACTCCTCTGTGGTGTAGTGAGCAGTCACAGTCACGTAGCTTTCTGTTACCCTAGAGGACCACCCGTCTGTGGTGTAGTGAGCAGTCACAGCCACGTAGCCTTCTGTTACCCTAGAGGTCCACTCCTCTGTGGTGTAGTGAGCAGTCACAGTCTCGTAGCTTTCTGTTACCCTGGAGGTCCACTCCTCTGTGGTGTAGTGAGCAGTCACAGTCACGTAGCTTTCTGTTACCCTGGAGGTCCACTCCTCTGTGGTGTAGTGAGCAGTCACAGTCACGTAGCTTTCTGTTACCCTGGAGGTCCACTCCTCTGTGGTGTAGTGAGAAGTCACAGTCACGTAGCTTTCTGTTACCCTGGAGGTCCACTCCTCTGTGGTGTAGTGAGCAGTCACAGTCACGTAGCTTTCTGTTACCCTGGAGGTCCGCTCCTCTGTGGTGTAGTGAGCAGTCAGTCACGTAACTTTCTGTTACCCTGGAGGTCCACTCCTCTGTGGTGTAGTGAGCAGTCACAGTCACGTAGCTTTCTGTTACCCTAGAGGACCACCCGTCTGTGGTGTAGTGAGCAGTCACAGCCACGTAGCCTTCTGTTACCCTAGAGGTACACTCCTCTGTGGTGTAGTGAGCAGTCACAGTCTCGTAGCTTTCTGTTACCCTGGAGGTCCACTCCTCTGTTGTGTAGTGAGCAGTCACAGTCACGTAGCTTTCTGTTACCCTGGAGGTCCACTCCTCTGTGGTGTAGTGAGCAGTCACAGTCACGTAGTTTTCTGTTACCCTGGAGGTCCGCTCCTCTGTGGTGTAGTGAGCAGTCACAGTCACGTAGCTTTCTGTTACCCTGGAGGTCCACTCCCCTGTGGTGTAGTGAGCAGTCACAGTCTCGTAGCTTTCTGTTACCCTGGAGGTCCACTCCTCTGTGGTGTAGTGAGCAGTCACAGTCACGTAGCTTTCTGTTACCCTAGAGGACCACCCGTCTGTGGTGTAGTGAGCAGTCACAGCCACGTAGCCTTCTGTTACCCTAGAGGTACACTCCTCTGTGGTGTAGTGAGCAGTCACAGTCTCGTAGCTTTCTGTTACCCTGGAGGTCCACTCCTCTGTTGTGTAGTGAGCAGTCACAGTCACGTAGCTTTCTGTTACCCTGGAGGTCCACTCCTCTGTGGTGTAGTGAGCAGTCACAGTCACGTAGTTTTCTGTTACCCTGGAGGTCCGCTCCTCTGTGGTGTAGTGAGCAGTCACAGTCACGTAGCTTTCTGTTACCCTGGAGGTCCACTCCCCTGTGGTGTAGTGAGCAGTCACAGTCTCGTAGCTTTCTGTTACCCTGGAGGTCCACTCCTCTGTGGTGTAGTGAGAAGTCACAGTCACGTAGCTTTCTGTTACCCTGGAGGTCCACTCCTCTGTGGTGTAGTGAGCAGTCACAGTCTCGTAGCTTTCTGTTACCCTGGAGGTCCACTCCTCTGTGGTGTAGTGAGCAGTCACAGTCACGTAGCTTTCTGTTACCCTGGAGGTCCACTCCTCTGTGGTGTAGTGAGCAGTCACAGTCACGTAGCTTTCTGTTACCCTGGAGGTCCACTCCTCTGTGGTGTAGTGAGCAGTCACAGTCACGTAGCTTTCTGTTACCCTGGAGGTCCACTCCTCTGTGGTGTAGTGAGCAGTCACAGTCACGTAGCTTTCTGTTACCCTGGAGGTCCGCTCCTCTGTGGTGTAGTGAGCAGTCACAGTCTCGTAGCTTTCTGTTACCCTGGAGGTCCACTCCTCTGTTGTGTAGTGAGCAGTCACAGTCACGTAGCTTTCCATTGCCCTGAAGGACCACCTGTATGTGGTGAGGGCAACAGAGGGTGACTTGGATAATTCGTCGACAATTGTGATATTTTACTGTTTATAAAGATCTGGCATGATCTCCATACTGAAGTGGGGCGCGAGAGGATTTCGTTGCGTGGCTCAAGCACTTTCACCATATCTTGAAACCCTTTGTTTTCCACAACAGAGTACGGCCTCATGTCTGCAGTGATAAACATAACCAATAGATTTGGTGATGGCTTCAGCCCGGTCTGATTCTGCAGCAAAGGGCTTAAATGTCGCGGTGAGAAGTTGTTGTCTCTTGGCTGAGTTGGCTCCCGTCACTGACTCACCAGGGTGATGACGCTTTAAATGTGTGGCCACGTTCCATGTATTTCCATGATCATACGGCTTTGTTGTGGCACAATGCCTACACACCGTAATGGTGTTGTCCACCACCCTTCTTACATCATCATATTTGACAGGGAAGCCTAAATGCTCCCATACATGAGATTCAAACTTCTTATGGCTGCAATCCCGTTAACGGGATGATATGACAACAGCCAGTGAAAGTGCAGGGCACCAAATTCAAACAACAGAAATCTCATAATTAAAATTCCTCAAACATACATGTATCTTATACCATTTTAAAGGTAATCTTGCTGTTAATCCCACCAAAGTGTCCGATTTCAAATAGGCTTTACAGCGAAAGCACCACAAACGATTATGTTAGGTCACTGCAAAATCACAAAAAAACAGCTATTTTTCCAGCCAAAGACAGGAGTCACAAAGAGCAGAAATAGAGATAAAATTAATCACTAACCTATGATGATCTTCATCAGATGACACTCATAGGACTTCATGTTACACAATACATATATGTTTTGTTCGATTAAGTTCATATTTATATCCAAAAACCTCAGTTTACATTGGCGCCATGTTCAGAAATGCCTCCAAAATATCTGTAGAAATTGCAGAGAGCCATGTCAAATAACATAAATACTCATCTAAAACTTTGATGAAAGATACATGTTTTACATAGAATTAAAGATACACTTGTTCTTAATGCAACCGCTGTGTCAGATTTCAAAAATCTTTACAGCAAAAGTACAATATTCAATAATCTGAGAACAGCGTTCAGCCACAAAAGTAAGCCATACAGTTACCCGCCAAATTGTGCAGTCAACAAAACTCATAAAAAGCATTATAAATCTTCACTTACCTTTGCTGATCTTCGTCGGAATGCACTCCCAGGACTCCCACTTCCACACGAAATGTTTGTTTTGTTCGGTAATGTCCATCATTTATGTCCAAGTAGCTACTTTTGTTAGCGCGTTAGTACACATATCCAAACGCTCGTGCAGGTCCAGGCGAATGTTGGACGAAAACTTCAAAAAGTTATTACAGGTCGAAGAAACTTGTCAAACTAAGTATAGAATCAATCTTTAGGATGTTGTTATCATAAATATTCAATAACGTTCCAACCGGAGAATTCCTTTGTGTCTATAGAAGTAATGGAACGTAAGTCGATATCATGTGGAATGCGGGTGACCAGGACCTGGCTCTCTGCCAGACCACTGACTCAAACAGCTCCCATCCGGCTCAACATCACAGTAGAAGCTTCATTCAACATTCTACAGACAGTTGACATCTAGTGGAAGCCGTAGGAAGTGCAAACAGATCCATATCCTACAGTGTTTTCAATAGGCGATGAGTTGAAAATCAACCAACCTCAGATTTCTCACTTCCTGGTTGGATTTCTTCTCAGGTTTTTGCCTGCCATATGAGTTCTGTTATACTCACAGACATAATTCAAACAGTTTTAGAAACTTCAGAGTGTTTTCTATCCAATACTAATAATAATATGCATATATTAGCAACTATGACTGAGGAGCAGGCCGTTTACTCTGGGCACCTCTGTGCACCTTTCATCCAAGCTACTCAATACTGCCCCTGCAGCCATAAGAAGTTAAATGAAGCGGGAGGCTTTTCCAGTTCTTCAGCTCCTCTGCCAGCCATGGCTGTCACCTCTCTTTTTTCTTCATTGCTTTTTGCAACACGAGCATCCAGGATTGATTCGTTGGGATTCAACATGCCCCGTTCACGTGAATAGTACACACAACTGCTTTTAAAAAATTAGCAAATCAACCTTCAGAGTAAAACACAGCACGCATCTGTCTTGTCTTTATCTTTTCACTGCAACTCTGCATCGAGATTTAGGGAATTATTACTTTAAAAAGTAACAGCAGTAGTAAAACTGTATTTCACACTATGATGGTTAAACTTTGCAATTGATGCGCGGTCCACGTGCGTGCCGAACCGTGGGGGGGTGATACGTACAGATCAACTATGGTCCATTACACCACTATTGACAAGCCAAATTTCTTCAGGCTCCTGATGTTGAAGACGTGTTGTTGCGCCTTCTTCACCACACTGTCTGTGTGGGTGGACCATTTCAGTTTGTCCGTGAGGTGTATGCAAAGGAACTTCAAACTTTCCACCTTCTCCACTGCTGTCCCGTCGATGTGGATAGGGGGGTGCTCCCTCTGCTGTTTCCTGAAGTCCACGATCATCTGCTTTGTTTTGTTGACGTTGAATGAGAGGCAAGTCAGTTAAGAACAAATTCTTATTTACAGTGACTGCCTACCCCGGCCAAACCCTAACCTGGACGACGCTGGGCTAGTTGTGCGCCGCCCTATGGGACTCCCAATCACATTATGCTGGTTTGTTGAATCTTGAATGAGCTACTGTGAAAAATAGCTAGTATCTTTCTCTAGAGTCAAGACCCAGACAACACAGCCATGTCATTTGATACTCCTATGTGCAAAATATTATCAGACCAACTCGGTCCTGAACCACAACATGCAGCATTCCAGTATTTTTCCTGTGACCTTTGACCCTAGCGGTGTGCAGCAGCAATAGTAGCTGGAGCCATCTGAAAGTGATTGCCCATGTGGCTTTTATTATGAAGTCATTAAGGCTCTGTGGGGGATGGGCCCATTATATGGGAATCCAGAATCCACCCTGGACTCTGATTATTAACCCACTCTGTTACTAAACACTACAAAACCCCACTCTCTCATCTGGTTCCCTCTCCCCTTGGGTGCCCCCTACCCCAGACTGTCTGTTGGCCACAGACACAGTCTTCCACACTGAATATCCCTTCAATTCAGTGTGATCCTGCTTCAAAAGAGAAGCACTTAGACCAGCTAGAACACAATGTGCCCCTGTAGGCTAATCTCCTGTTCAATGAAGACTACAGTCAGGCATTGTTTGTCTTTATAGTGAACCTACTTCTCCTTTGGTTTAACAATCAAGCCTTAATTTCAGAGAAAGGGTATGAGTCTCGGTTTCCTGCCTTGTAGAAAGTAGTTTGTACCTACTTTGTATTGCTGACATTGTAACATTCTAGTGTGGTCGTTTAGATGCCAGAGAAGTGTCCCTTTTCAGGAACAACAACTGTAAGGAGACAACTGCTCTCCAATGGCAGGTGGAGGCAGGCCAGACTGAAGGTCACCAACAACACTGTGTGGGGTTGTGGGAAAGTCAGGAAACCTACAGTCACATTTAGAAGCCTGAAGACGGTTAGAAGACCGAGGGAGTGGTGAGAGTAGGGGAAATAGGTGAATATGAAATCAGTTTCAGTGGTGAAAAGTGAAATTTAGCAAAAGTATTTCTTATCAGAGGAACCATGTATAGATATATATACCCACATAGATATACTGACCCACATTATACTGTAGATATACTGACCCACATTATACTGTAGATATACTGACCCACATTATACTGTAGATATACTGACCCACATTATACTGTAGATATACTGACCCACATTATACTGTAGATATACTGACCCACATTATACTGTAGATATACTGACCCACATTATACTGTAGATATACTGACCCACATTATACTGTAGATATACTGACCCACATTATACTGTAGATATACTGACCCACATTATACTGTAGATATACTGACCCACATTATATTGTAGATATACTGACCCACATTATACTGTAGATATACTGACCCATATTATACTGTAGATATACTGACCCACACTATACTGGTAGATATACTGACCCACATTATAGATATAGTGAATAACAGTGATTGGGCCAATTGGCATTGACAAAATAGATATTGTCATTGTGATGAAAATGACTAATATGATGATATGAAATGACAGAGAGGCCAGGGCCGCAGTAGACTTGTACTGTCTTCCACCAGAGGAAACATGTGTGGTCCAGTGTCACTCCGAGGCCTTGGGTCCCTGCTCCCCGGAAGAACCCCCATCACCAGATTCCTGTGAACAATAGCTGGGCAGGAAGGAATGCAACTCTGAAGGGTTCGTCACTGTCCGTGCGCCCCTGTGAGTTTCCTGCCAGGAACAAGTGAGTGTAGTGATGGAGGGAAGGAGGAGGGAAGGAACCACACTAGGCACATACAGCACTATGATAACAAAGCCTGGGGAGCCAACCCTCTGCTGAGCCAGGGCTGCTCAAGGGAACATCATCTACTTTAAACCTCCTCTTCTCTTCTTGCCCCTTCTCTCATCTTTATTTCTCTCTCATTCTCTCGCCACATCTTTCTCTTTCTCGCTCTCCCCATCGCTCGCTCGCTCGCTCGCTCACTCTCACTCTCTCTCGCTATCTCTTCAGACATGCTTGGTTCAGTCAGCCTCTTTAAATTATTCATCCAGTGCCTGCCTGCTCCTTATCTTTAGTGCTCAAGAAGATTTGCCTTTCCAAATCACTATACAGGCTTTCAGTTAGAGGAAACAGCATTTAGAAGCCATTTGTTACTGCTGGCATTCTGTACTCCGAATAGAAATCCAGAACGGCTACTCTCTATTTCCCTTATAGATATTGATTAGCTTTGATAACGTATTGTGAGCATGGGCCTTAAAACCATCTAATCGTCGTCTGTTCCACCCTTATCCTAGCTATCAGAATATTATTTGAGTTCCTCACTGCGACATTAACACTTAAAATGGAAGTTCACACATGTTTACATGTCGACTTTTCCCTCTTTCTGTGATTGTAGTTGCACGGCTCTCATAACAGACCTACTTCTCTCAATTGATATTCTGAGGCTGTTCCTGTTCTGGACCGAGGAGGTTGCAAATATAGGCCAGTTACAGTTATTTTTATTACTAATGGTGCTCCAGTCTGGGCCAAAAACATCCTGTTAGTTTAGCTGAGATTTACGTGTGATCCTCTAGATGTCATGTGTGTACATCTGTAAGAAATCTACATGGAATGAGAGAAATCTTGTCTTCAAAGAGGATGCCATTAGGATTGGTGAAACTGTTGTGTCACGATCAGTTGTTGATTCGTTAAAGATATATAATAATAATATATTTTTTATATAAGATATAGCTCAGCTGAAGTGTTGCTAGTGAGTAATGTTTATCATGGCTTTTATCATTAGTGGACTTGGCACTATAAGCAGTACATTTATCACCGCCTCTTGGAAGCGTATATTCCATTGTATAGGCTACACCCAATAACCTTCTAAACTCACTACCTCTGCTGTCACTAGACACCCAACATCTGCACCCACATGGAGAAGACGGATGCACCATACCATACACTTACAACAAAATCTTGCCATTGATATTATGGCTGTCCATAAAGATGTTTTATCTACTGGTGGAGATTTACAGTAGGTATAATTGCTGTGTGGCCCTTTTTCTGAATAAACATGCCTGGTTGTCTAAGCCTGTTGTTAGTAATCTGTGTTTATGGCCCAGCTCTGCTCTCTACCCCTGGGGCTGATGAGCTGGCTTAACACACACAAACACACAGAGAGAGAAAGAAACCACCTGGCTCATTATTTTACAGTATAATCCTACAGATTATTACCTCAGCCTTGATGAGCTTCCTAACAGCTGTTTTCTCATTTCATCTATGTGTGGCTTGGCCTCATATGATGCCTAGCGGATTGGATTGCTGCAAAATACAGTACAGTCTTTTTGGTTGGGGACAGCAAGCATTACCAGTTTTACATGTGTGTAATAGGGTTACCTGAATGGCTCATCTCATAGCTGTAGTACGCATCCTATCTGTGAGATCGGGGGCAGTTATCTTTTTAGCCTTTTGCGAAAGTTCATGGGATTTGATTATGAAATGGATTTGAAACTAGGGGCAAATCACTGGGAGGTTTAACAGCTACAGTTGAATATAAAAAGTGTAATCAAATCAATGCTAGTAAATGGTTATCAATGGTAGTAAAACGCTAATTGACGATCTCTTTGTGTCTGCAGAGCAAGGTCTGGAGGAGATGAGGAAGCTTTTGTTGCTGTTGCTTGGCTGTGCCGTCCAGGTAAGTCTTACACTCGTCACCACCTTAATCATCTGTCAGTAGTCTACCATTACCATACTCCTGTAGGATGAACCCTCTTTCTACTACTGTTATAAGTAGCTCTTACTCACTAGTTCCTGAACATCTATAACCCTCGACACTATTGTTCAGACAAGTGTTAACACAGCTACAGTTTATATGAGTAACATTCTCACTCAGACTAGCTTTAGTTCCCCGTTTCCTCTTCCTCAGCAGTTGGCACTGCGACAGGTGGTCTGTCCTGGCTGTCCTGGTAGCAGGTCAGAGAGGGGTCAGAGGGGCTTCTCCATGGGAGGCCCTGTCTGCCCTGAACCGACCCTTGTCTCTATCTCTGCCCTGAGCCTGGCTGGAGTAACGATGACGATGCATCATACATAACCAGCGCCCTAGCAAGAGAGATGCTAACCTCACACCGTCGTTCTTGTTCACACTTAGCTCACTGTTCAGGGGTTCTGAACAGGCTACTTCTCAAAGACTCCTCAAAGGGAAATATGTATCCGTCTCATCTGTCTGTGTGAAGTCGATGTTTTTTTCCCCATCATGATTTGATTACAGGTTAAAGGCACATAAAAATAATAGTTCTTGCAAAATGTCTGCATTTTTGAAGCGGACAAAAGTATCTCCCTTACTCTCACCAACAGGAAAGAACAAAGTAGCTGCTCACAACGCATGGTTACCAAATAATATACTAAGAGAATACCTACACATTCCTTCAGACATCGCTTTCCTTAAAGCCAACCAATCAGAACTCAGGCCATTCTCCTGTGTTTCGGGAGCTGACCTCAGGAAGACCTCAACAATGTTCCACTCATTCTCCAGACTGTCATCCTAACCCCAAACTGCCTCTTTTTGTTTGCAGTGTGAGAAGAAAGAGGAGTACATCGAGAGGATCCAGACCTTAGACTTTGACACAAAAGCTGCCATAGCATCTCACATCCAAGAGGTATGAGAAAAAACACATTTTTGTGAGGGCATCTAGTTAAAACATAAACCCTGAGACCTCTTGTGTCTGTTTTGGGCCAGTTTGTTATGTAACAGCTCAGACACACCGGTAGGATTGTCAAACATTTGCCTGCCGAGAGTACTTAGCATCTCTGAACAGAGTATCGGCAGTCAATCGCTTGTGTATTCACACAGCAAAGACCTTGGAAGTCGTCAGACATTCAGCCTTAAAATACTCCTAACCAGAAGGTGGCGCTAGCGTTGTTTGGCAATGCATGTCTGTGTGTGTTGCTTATGGTCTAGATTCCAAGCTAACTGCGCTAATGTTGCAATTTTGTAGAAAGCTCTTGTTGATACTAGCCAGATGGCCACAGCTAGATAACTAACTAGCAAGATGACGAAGAAACATTTTCAAATCACTCTCCATAATCCCACACTGCCAGCGCCAGTGTAGCACAACATAACTAGCTAGCTAAGGACACTGCACTAACTTGGCAGCTAACACAGGCAGCTGTTTCATGGAAGCTAGCTAATCCGTTGTGATTTTAATGATAATGTCAACTCAGTGGTTAGCTAGCTTGGAGGAAGTATTTAGTGTTGTGTGCATTGCATCTGTGCACTTAGCTAACTACCATCCCATAGCCTACATTGCATATGAAGTGTGACTGGCTCATCCGTGGATGTACAGAGAAAATGCCCTCTTTCCTTTTTTTAAATGTATTGGCTACCCCACGTACGGGTTCGTGCTCTCTGATTGGCCCAAAGTCAAGTTGTTGGTCACTGATGAGCGTTTGCGATTCCACAAGTAGAAACGTTAGGGTCATCGCTACCAGGTCGGCACGTAGCAGCTACCGCTTTTGTTCTAGCAAGAGAAGGAACGTCCTCCCACTGTGATAAGTACCTATCAGCATTCTTTCAGCAATGAGATTCTCTGTGTTTCATGCTTAAAGACACTTGAGTTATTGTAGGACAGATCTGTGAGTTTATCAGCCAAATTTACATTACTGCCCGTCACAACTGTTTGAGTTAAAGTAGTTGGCTGCCCATTGCTGTCAACACACCTGGGTCTCTGTGTATTGGCTGGCAGAGTGAGATGACTCTATGCTGTTGTTTTGAAGGTGACCCACAACCAGGAGAATGTTGTGGACCTGCAGTGGCTGGATGGGGGCGAGCTGCCCCCAGAGGACCTGGACTCCTTCTCCAGGAACATGGCCTTCCATCTCAAACGCCTAGTGGACGAGAGAGACGACCAGCTGGAGGTACATGTCTGAAACATTGGTGCCTTTTTAACTCACCCCACAAGAGAGTACATAAAAGGTTGTCTTAATGAAGAAGGGTGGAAAATTGTTAACAATCTATATAGAGTCTGGATGGTGTCTGTTTGTGCATTTATATGGCATGTGTGTGAGTTGAACCTAGAGCAATCTGATTAAGCATGGCCCACCCATACAACTGCCATGGCCTGGTAGAGCAGCAGTCCCAGCATTCTATTGGCCAGGGGGGAGGACAGGGGAGGGGGTGGGGTGATAATGATCTCCAGATCTCCTCTGGAAACCAGACGCTCTTCATTAAAAGCCCATTTCCTTGCATGGCCACTGGGTTATAAACGGAGGAGGAGAGAGGAGGGTCGTGGGGTGAACTAAAATGACGATGATGGGAAGATATTGTTTGATTTCCTCTCTCTTTCACAGACCATTTAAACCCAATGTTTTTTCCCACTCTTATCTTCAAACCCAGCCCAATTCACCTTTGAGCCTTAACAGCATTAGGCCAATTAGTACTTGGCTTTTCATTATGTTTGGGGTTTCCATTTAAGTGACTGGTCCCGGTGTCTAGGTGCTGCTGCTTCTTCCCTCAGAGGCCCGTCCTAATCGGAGTCATTTCCCTAAGCTCACACCTACCAGACTGAGCAGACAGAAAAGCAGGGCAGCCTGACGCAACATATGGTAGACTATATAGTCTGCAAACCACACCCTCAGTATACTCAATCTTCAATACCCTGCCTGACAACTGCTTTGACCCTCATTGTGATCAATGATCTAACACGGTTGTAAGCAATTTGTTAGATGACTTGGGCTGATTATTTCAAGTAAGGAAGGCGTGATACATGTCTCAAGTATACACTTGGTATATAAACATGTATATTGAGATGCACCCCTTTTGCCCTCAGAACAGCCTCAATTCGCTGGGGCATGGGCTCTACAAGGTGTCAAAAGCGTTCCACATGTTGACTCCAATGCTTCCCCCAGTTGTGTCAAGTTGGCTTGATGTCCTTTGGGTGGTGGACCATTCTTGATACACACAGGAGCTGTTGAGCGTGAAAAACCAAGCAGCGTTGCAGTTCTTAACACACTGGCTCCTATACCCCGTTCAAAGGCACTTAAATATTTTGTCTTGCCCATTCACCCTCTGAATGGCACAATCTACAGTATGTCTCAAGGCTTAAGAATCCTTCTTTAACATGTCTCCTCCCCTTCATCTACACTGATTTGAAGTGGATTTAACAAGTGACATCAATAAGGGATGATAGCTTTCACCTGGATTCACCTGGTCAGTCTATGTCATGGAAAGAGCAGGTGTTCCTATTGTGTTGTACACTCGGTGTATATGATGTGTGTGTAGGATACATGATCATAGCCAAGGTCTGTGAGTTGTGTTGTGTCCTTCCAGACCATCGTGGAGCTGACCCAGGAGAGGGACTGTGGACAGTACTCTCCCCAGCCGTTCTGTGCCCAGTCGCCCAATGACTCGCCCAGCATGCGCCGCACAGAGAGCCGGCAGCACCTGTCTGTGGAGCTGGCCGACGCCAAGGCCAAGATCAGACGTCTGCGCCAGGAGCTGTAAGTACCCCCGTTGGCCTTTCAACAGCTCTGTACGCACCCCATTGGCCCTTCTGAGTAAGTTTGTAGTGGTAGACTGCAAAATGTCTGTGGGATCTCTAAACACAACATTGGTTCTCACAGGTTGTGTAAGCTTCCTACAGGTATCCTATAAGTACTGTGGTTGTCCCATGTACTGTCTAGCAGAGAGTACATGGGACAATATAGCACTCTAACGCTTCATATAGCACTCTAACGCTGACCGGAGAGAACAGCAAAAGCAGGACACTAATTGCGGAGCTAAAAATCATTACATGTCAGGGGTATTGTTAGAGGAGAAAACATTTCCTGTAGCCTCTCAATAAGACGCAAGTGGTTCTATGCTACTGTTTTGGTGTGATAGTGCTAGACCTTTTTGCAGTGTCATAATTAACTTCCTCTTCAGAGTCCATTAGCCTTGGCAGAGACAAAGGCCAGTGGTCAGTTTATGAAAGGGAGGGGTTGTTACGATACGCTTTCTTTGTTTCAGGGGGAAGTGTTTAAGAATGCACAAACTAAGCTGCTGACTCTGTGGATTCTCTTCATCAAGTCCATCAAAAGATTGAAATGGTTTGCCCAGTAATGTTGTTGGCATTCGAACCGGTTCTGAGGTATCGGGCATTTTACGATGATCATAACTCGAGAAGATATCAGTGAAGCTGCTAGTGCTGTACCCGACTAAAAAATGCACTGAGCTTGTCTGATGCTTTAAGCACACTATTTGATGAAATAATTAGGACAAATGACTCAAGAGGGAGCCAGACCTCAAGATAACCAGAAGAAGAAAGCTGTTAGCTCCTCCTGGTGCTGCTGACCTTTGCAGATTCTGAAGTTGCTGGTAATAGGCTACACCAGGGGTCGGAAACCTTTTTCATGTAGAAAATGTACAATTTATCTTACAACTTCTTTCGATCTGCGTGGCAGTTATGATTTTCATATGCACAATTTCGTGCATAACGTCTTCTTATCTCCAAATCAATGTTGTGTGGTTAATCTAAATTCTATCTAAATTCTTCAAATCTAAAAGTTACTTCTATTGGTATATAGGTAAAAAAAAAAAAAGCCCTACAAAAGCCAACAAATCAAAACATTGCAGGTATAAAATATCCTGATAAAATAAATATCATATGAATCACATTTGCGACGCATGACCTGTCTGCAACGAACTTGAAACATTGTATCAACTATCACCTGGGTCCGGCCTGAAGCCCGCACTAGCAAACTTGCAACATTGTATAAACTATTTTGGGTCCTCAGAGTTTCCCGTGCAGTGACACAGATGTTTCCATCAAATCAGAGCATGACAGTTCGGTGGTTATTGAAAGGGAGGAACTATTGTCATTCTCATAACAGACTTTTGAGGTGAAGAAAAAAAATACTTTGAGAAGCTCCACAGCTCATTAGCCTAGTGGTGGTGAGTTAAGACAATCAAAAATACTATCAGACATCCCCACATTGGCACAGTTATACATTTGGCCTACTTCTATGCGTAATTAGGTCCGCGTCCTTACTCAACATAGACAGGAGAGCTCCAAACAAAAGACAATGAATAAATTGACAAAACTCGTAAATGGAAGGAAATAAACCAAAAGTTGTTTCTCACAAGTGTAGCATAGGTTGTAAGCCTTGCAAACAACGTGTCTACTCCGACAATGAAAACAGTAAACGACTGTAATAATAATATATTGAATGCATTAACAGAAATTACTGTAACCAAACAAACATTGTAGATTATAAATGATGGGGATTAACAGTAAATGTAATACTGATGTATGTAATGGGGAATTGATAAGCACTAACAAAGGACAGACAATTCACACAATGAATGTGCACAAATTGGCAGAGAGAGCACATTCTGGAGAGCGAAGCACCTTGTGCATCTTAGCCACACTCCCCTTCTTCTTGGATTGTGCCATCCCTGCAGCCTCCGTAATGGATTAGTCCACTGAGACAGGGGCCAAACAGACATAAAACTTTTTTTATATTTGTGACCGCTCCACTAAATCTCGGTCGACCAACAGCCTATCGACCGAACAATGGAACAGTTGACTAAATGGTGTCAGCCATAGAAGCTGCAGACTGCTTCTCTGCAGGAGTGCATATACTGTAGTCTCCTGTGGAGATGATATGGCCATAAATAATCACATACTGCTCCTGTCACCCAGGCCAGTCCTGATGCTGTCTCCGACTGATACCGACTCAGATGTCTGGGGATTTGGCCCAGATCAGATGATTCCATGACAGTGCATTATAGTTCTTCTTTATGTGTCTTTGACCTACAGAGCACAAAATCTATTGAATTCCACTTATTTTTCTCAGATTTCTGGTCATTGTTCACTGTGAAGCACCAACACTTGAGGGAAAGGGATCATTCTCTGTTAAACCCAATACATAGAGATCCACTGTGTTCTACTGTCTTTACTGATTGCCAGGGAAGGTCCTCCTGAGGGCACAGTAAAGTGACCATGTGACTATAGCTCCGGCAGAATATCTTTAGAAAATATGCTTAATTTTCACATTTTTTAACTTAAGTACGAAACCTGGTGTTAAGAGGAATGCAGGAATAGATTGTGTAGAAATGGATGACGATATGACCCAGTCGCCATCTCAATCCTGTCAGGTTCTGTAGAACGACAGTATGGCGCATTGTCTAATGTGAATGGTAGACTGTAAAATGTGGGTAGACCATGGTACCACGGTTGTTAGTGACTCAGAGCTGCTACAGGCTCAGTGCTGTCACCCACACAGGTTCACAGTGGATGAGCAGCTTTGTGTTGAGCCTAGTCTGTCATCTACTCTCTTTATTAGGGCCTAAATGAAACTGGGGGAAACACTGAAAGGTGTTGAAAAGTTGTTTTACTGCTGTGGCGAGACTGAATGTCTGATGACATGATCTATTGTGGGATGAGATTAAAGGGCTCTAGACACACATGGTACACACTGGAAATGTGTGTGTGCGCCCGCGTGCGTGTACCCTGTGCTCACCAAAAGCAGCTGTAGCAACAGCAGCAGAACGTGAGTTTTATTCCACGCTCGAAGCTAGCTGCTCCAGCCTCTGATTTCAACATGCACGTCACAGGAAGTGTGGAACAGAACAGTGATAATAATTCCTCCAGCCAATAGCAGACCCAGTAGAGATCACTAATCTGGACCAGGGAGACTGGAAAGCATCTCAGCTCATTTGAGGAATGCACAGTCCTCTTCAAGGCTCTGTGTGGCGCATTCTTCATTCCTCACCGACCGGCAGCCTGCAGGACTGGCCTCCCTCAGCCTCAGCAAGCCCCAACCTGCTCGTAAGCCGAGTCGCTGTCGCATCTAAACAAACAGCAGGAGGCCATACAAATTGCATTTAGGTTGCATAGTCTGTCTATTGGGGCGTCACAATAGAGCAAATCCATTAACAGAAGAACCTGATGTTGGTAGTTGGGCTCTATTTGCTGCTCATGCTGGGTTGAGGGGGTCTGAAGTCAGTCTAGTCAGAGACATGGGGAAGAAAGGAATCTATTGGCATGTTACACAGTTAACCAGATGTTATCTGGATTTGCTGGATTATAAAGAGCCGGTGGAACCAAAGCAAGGCAGCTCTACAGTTAGAGATTTGCATGTCACGGGGAGTTGGTTGTGAGGTCATTTGTAGGTTGTTTTTGTGGTCCTACTTTGTATATTTTCAGTTGAAATATGTTTGTATATCATTTGGTAATTAACCCCATCCTCAGCCCCCAACCCACACACACCCACAAGCAAACCAGCTGACCTGGCCCAGTAAGGAAAGAGGTCCATGGATTCCTTTCTGCTGGGTAAACATCTAAGTAAAAATTCCAGTGTCTCAAGGCAACTTTAAAGAAAACAGAAATACATATTTGTGTGGGACAGTTATGGGTTTGTTTGTGAGGAATGGTGTTTTTCAAATGTGTACATATGTGAATGTGTTTTACAATGTCTCTTTTTTTTCTCTTGCACCCCCCTTCTCTTACTCGCTCTCTCTCTCTTCTCCCACCCTTCTCTCTTCTCAAACCCTTCTCTCTTCTCCCCTTCTCTCTCTCTCTTCTCCTCCCTTCTCTCTCTGTCTTCTCCCACCCTTCTCTCTCTTCTCCCACCCTTCTCTCTCTTCTCCCACCCTTGTCTCTCTTCTCCCCTTCTCTCTTCTTCCCTTCTCTCTTCTCAAACCTTTCTCTCTCTCCTCCCTTCTCTCTCTGTCTTCTCCCACCCTTCTCTCTCTTCTCCCACCCTTCTCTCTCTTCTCCCCTTCTCTCTCTTCTCCCCTTCTCCCCTTCTCTCTCTTCTCCCCTTCTCTCTCTTCTCCCCTTCTCTCTCTTCTCCCCTTCTCTCTCTTCTTCTCCCACCCTTCTCTCTCTTCTCCCACCCTTCTCTCTCTTCTCCCACCCTTCTCTCTCTTCTCCCACCCTTCTCTCTCTCTCTTCTCCCCCCTTCTCTCTCTGTCTTCTCCCACCCTTCTCTCTCTGTCTTCTCCCACCCTTCTCTCTCTTCTCCCACCCTTCTCTCTCTTCTCCCCTTCTCTCTCTCTCTTCTCCCTCTCTCTTTCTCTCCTCTTCTCTCTCTTCTCTCTCTCCTCCCCCCTTCTCTCTCTCTTTTCTCCCCCCCTCTCTCTCTTTCTCTCTCTCCTCCCCCTTCTCTCTTTCTCTCTCTCTCCTCTCTCTTTTCTCCCCCCTTCTCTCTCTATTTTCTCTCTCCTCCCCCTTCTCTCTTTCTCTCTCTTCTCTGTTTTCTCCCCCCCTTCTCTCTCACTCTCTTTTCTCTCTCTCTCTCCCCCCGTCTCTCTCGCTCTCGGTCTCTCACGTTTCTCTCTCGACCTCTCTCTCCCCCCCCCTCGCTTGCTTTCCCTCTCCCCCTGTCTTTCCCCATCTACCTCTCTCTCTCTCTCTCTCTCAGGGAGGAGAAGAGTGAGCAGCTGCTGGACTGCAGACAGGAACTGGACATCATGGAGACTGAGAATAAGAGGGTTCAGCAAGAGGTGCAGGACAAAATCTACCTACTACAGCACAGAGCCATACAGAACAACTCAATACAGCACAGAGCCATACAGAACAACTCAGTACAGCACAGAGCCATACAGAACAACTCAATACAGCACAGAGCCATACAGAACAACTCAGTACAGCACAGAGCCATACAGAACAACTCAGTACAGCACAGAGCCATACAGAACAACTCAATACAGCACAGAGTCATACAGAACAACTCAATACAGCACAGAGCCATACAGAACAACTCAATACAGCACAGAGCCATACAGAACAACTCAATACAGCACAGAGCCATACAGAACAACTCAATACAGCACAGAGCCATACAGAACAACTCAATACAGCACAGAGCCATACAGAACAACTCAATACAGCACAGAGCCATACAGAACAACTCAATACAGCACAGAGCCATACAGAACAACTCAATACAGCACAGGACCATACAGAACAACTCAATACAGCACAGAGCCATACAGAACAACTCAATACAGCACAGAGCCATACAGAACAACTCAATACAGCACAGAGCCATACAGAACAACTCAATACAGCACAGAGCCATACAGAACAACTCAATACAGCACAGAGCCATACAGAACAACTCAATACAGCACAGGACCATACAGAACAACTCAATACAGCACAGAGCCATACAGAACAACTCAATACAGCACAGAGCCATACAGAACAACTCAATACAGCACAGGACCATACAGAACAACTCAATACAGCACAGGACCATACAGAACAACTCAATACAGCACAGAGCCATACAGAACAACTCAATACAGCACAGAGCCATACAGAACAACTCAATACAGCACAGAGCCACACAGAACAACTCAATACAGCACAGGACCATACAGAACAACTCAATACAGCACAGAGCCATATAGAACAACTCAATACAGCACAGGACCATACAGAACAACTCAATACAGCACAGAGCCATACAGAACAACTCAATACAGCACAGAGCCATACAGAACAACTTAGTACAGCACAGAGCCATACAGAACAACTTAGTACAGCACAGAGCTGTATTAAATGGCTACCCAGACTATTTGCATTGCCCCCCCTTTTCTACGCTGCTGCTACTCTCTGTTATTATCAATGCATAGTCACTCTAATAATTCTACCTACATATACATATTACCTCAACTAACCGGTGCCCCCACACATTGACTCTGTACCAGTACCTGGTGTATGTAGCCTTGCTATTGTTATTTTACCGCTGCTCTTTAATTATTTGTTACTTGTTACAGCGTTGACATTCTATGTGCCACAGAATGTCACCACTGCTGAGTAAACAGAGGGAGTGTAACGGCTGTCTCTCTCCTCATCCTCGGACGAGGAGAGGAGAGAAGGATCATCAGACCAAAATGCAGCATTTGGGAAATAAGCCATCTTTATTTTAAACCGACGGCAACACGAAACAAAACACTTTCAAATATACAAAACAAGAAAACGACGTTGACGAAACCTGAACATAAACTTACATAACTAAACGTAAACTCACGGACAGGAAACAGACGACATCAAAATAAACGAACAGCCAAACAGTCCCGTATGGTACATACATTCGACGACACAGGAGACAATCACCCACAAACAAACAGTGAGAACACCCTACCTAAATATGACTCTTAATTAGAGGAGAACGCAAAACACCTGCCTCTAATTAAGAGCCATACCAGGTAACCACAACCAACATAGAAACAGATAACATAGACTGCCCACCCAAAACACATGCCCTGACCTAAACACATACAAAAACAACATAAAACAGGTCAGGACCGTTACAGAACCCCCCCCTCAAGGTGCGAACGCCGGGCGCACCAGCACAAAGTCCAGGGGAGGGTCCGGGTGGGCAGTTGACCACGGTGGTGGCTCCGGCTCTGGACGCTGTCCCCACACCACCATAGTCACTCCCCGCTTCTGTCTTCCCCTCCCAATGACCACCCTAAAACTAACATCCCCTAAATGAACGGCCAGCACCGGGAGAAGGGGCAGCACCGGGACAAGGGGCAGCACCGGGACAAGGGGCAGCACCGGGACAAGGGGCAGCACCGGGACAAGGGGCAGCACCGGGACAAGGGGCAGCACCGGGACAAGGGGCAGCACCAGGATAAGGGGCAGCACCCGGATAAGGACCAGCACCGGGATAAGGGGCAGCACCGGGACAACGGGCAGCACCGGGACAACGGGCAGCACCGGGACAAGGGGCAGCACCGGGACAAGGGGCAGGTCCCGGCTGAGGGACTCTGGCAGGTCCCGGCTGAGGGACTCTGGCAGGTCCCGGCTGAGGGACTCTGGCAGGTCCCGGCTGAGGGACTCTGGCAGGTCCCGGCTGGACGGCTCTGGCAGGTCCCGGCTGGACGGCTCTGGCAGGTCCCGGCTGGACGGCTCTGGAGGGAGTCAATTACAGCTGATGTCAGACAGAGCTCCCAAACCACATCACATGACTTAGCACCAGTATTACGCCACTTAATACATCAATACACACGATCTGTCTGCCATGAACCAACGTGTCTCTCCTGAACTCCAGCTACACACTACAGTATCTGTCTGCCATGAACCAACGTGTCTCTCCTGAACTCCAGCATCACACTACAGTATCTGTCTGCCATGAACCAACGTGTCTCTCCTGAACTCCAGCTACACACTACAGTATCTGTCTGCCATGAACCAACGTGTCTGTCCTGAACTCCAGCTACACACTACAGTATCTGTCTGCCATGAACCAACGTGTATCTCCTGAACTCCAGCTACACACTACAGTATCTGTCTGCCATGAACCAACGTGTCTCTCCTGAACTCCAGCTACACACTACAGTATCTGTCTGCCATGAACCAACGTGTCTCTCCTGAACTCCAGCTACACACTACAGTATCTGTCTGCCATGAACCAACGTGTCTCTCCTGAACTCCAGCTACACACTACAGTATCTGTCTGCCATGAACCAACGTGTATCTCCTGAACTCCAGCTACACACTACAGTATCTGTCTGCCATGAACCAACGTGTCTCTCCTGAACTCCAGCTACACACTACAGTATCTGTCTGCCATGAACCAACGTGTCTCTCCTGAACTCCAGCTACACACTACAGTATCTGTCTGCCATGAACCAACGTGTCTCTCCTGAACTCCAGCTACACACTACAGTATCTGTCTGCCATGAACCAACGTGTCTGTCCTGAACTCCAGCTACACACTACAGTATCTGTCTGCCATGAACCAACGTGTCTGTCCTGAACTCCAGCTACACACTACAGTATCTGTCTGCCATGAACCAACGTGTATCTCCTGAACTCCAGCTACACACTACAGTATCTGTTTGCCATGAACCAACGTGTATCTCCTGAACTCCAGCTACACACTACAGTATCTGTTTGCCATGAACCAACGTGTATCTCCTGAACTCCAGCTACACACTACAGTATCTGTCTGCCATGAACCAACGTGTCTCTCCTGAACTCCAGCTACACACTACAGTATCTGTCTGCCATGAACCAACGTGTCTCTCCTGAACTCCAGCTACACACTACAGTATCTGTCTGCCATGAACCAACGTGTCTCTCCTGAACTCCAGCTACACACTACAGTATCTGTCTGCCATGAACCAACGTGTCTCTCCTGAACTCCAGCTACACACTACAGTATCTGTCTGCCATGAACCAACGTGTATCTCCTGAACTCCAGCTACACACTACAGTATCTGTCTGCCATGAACCAACGTGTCTCTCCTGAACTCCAGCTACACACTACAGTATCTGTCTGCCATGAACCAACGTGTATCTCCTGAACTCCAGCTACACACTACAGTATCTGTCTGCCATGAACCAACGTGTCTGTCCTGAACTCCAGCTACACACTACAGTATCTGTCTGCCATGAACCAACGTGTATCTCCTGAACTCCAGCTACACACTACAGTATCTGTCTGCCATGAACCAACGTGTCTCTCCTGAACTCCAGCTACACACTACAGTATCTGTCTGCCATGAACCAACGTGTATCTCCTGAACTCCAGCTACACACTACAGTATCTGTCTGCCATGAACCAACGTGTCTCTCCTGAACTCCAGCTACACACTACAGTATCTGTCTGCCATGAACCAACGTGTATCTCCTGAACTCCAGCTACACACTACAGTATCTGTCTGCCATGAACCAACGTGTCTCTCCTGAACTCCAGCTACACACTACAGTATCTGTCTGCCATGAACCAACGTGTATCTCCTGAACTCCAGCTACACACTTTCGCACATAAGCGACACACTAACCGTGCTGCTGAGCTATGCCAGGTGTGTCACACAAAGCTGGCCCAGACCACTAGACCAAAGCTCCACCCATAAGATCTCATGTCACCTCTGGTGTCCTGACTGCCCTCAGAGTTATACAACACATCAAACCATTGCCACCACCTTCTGTTTTACTTTCTTAATCATTAGGTTAATGCCCTTAACCAATTAGTGGCTGCGTTATTTATAGCTTGGCTAACCCCTTTGATGTTGTCTTTGTTGTAAACATAATTTGCAGCGTTAGGGAGTAGGGCCCACCACAACAACATGGCAGAGCTGCTTATTAGTGTGTGTGTGTGTGTGTGTGTGTGTGTGTGTGTGTGTGTGTGTGTGTGTGTGTGTGTGTGTGTGTGTGTGTGTGTGTGTGTGTGTGTGTGTGTGTGTGTGTGTGTGTGTGTGTGTGTCATTTCAAATCCCTCTTCCAGAGAAGATGACTGACTCATGACACTATTGACTAAGAGGAGCTTCAGCCTGCCTCTGTGTATGACTGCCATGTGTGTCTACCTATATGGTGTCTACCTATATGGTGTCTACCTATACAGTCCACGGTGTGTTTGTTGACCAATATGAATTATGCCTGGTGCAATGCATGTATATAGTGGGGGTCTGTGTGAAACAAATATCTTGTATGAGTGTGACACTGACATGTAGTGTTTCGTTTGTCCCCTTCAGAGCCTGCAGTTGTTGTCGGACGCCCGTTCTGCCAGGGCATATCGTGACGAGCTGGACGCTCTGAGGGAGAAGGCCGTCAGAGTGGACAAGCTGGAGAGTGAAGTGGGACGCTACAAGGAGAGGCTCTACGACATTGAGTTCTACAAAGCCAGAGTAGAGGTACGCCAAAACAAAGAAATAGCACCCAACAAGCTTGACGTGTCAATGAAGCATTCATTGTGTGTAACATAAATGTATTGACCTGTTGTCCCAATGTTGGTTGAATGCGTGGTGGCGGGGATGGTAGTAGTGATATGGCTGTGGTTGACGTGTGTGTGAAATCTGCTGGGTCCTACAGGAGCTGAAGGAGGACAACCAGGTTCTGCTGGAGACCAAGGCCATGCTAGAGGACCAGCTGGAAGGAACCAGGGCTCGCTCTGACAAACTCCACGAGCTGGAGAAAGAGAGCCTGCAGCTCAAATCCAAGATCCACGACATGGAAATGGTAAAGGACAGAGGGAAACTTAGTGTGTTTTGTGTGTGGGATCAGAGGAATCAAACAGACAGAGTGGTATGACTGATTTTACAAGCTCTTTTTTTGGAGCCATCTTGTAGGTCATCTCTGATGAATGCCCATACTATACTGTAAGGCTTAGCGTTTGTGGAGCCGTCTGACAGTGTGTTGTGTGTATGTTGTCTGTCTGTGTGTTTGTTAGGACCGGGACATGGACAGGAAGCGTATTGAGGAGCTGCTAGAGGAGAACCTGGTCCTGGAGATGGCCCAGAAACAGAGCATGGATGAGTCTCTCCACCTGGGGTGGGAACTACAGCAGCTCTCCATGACCCCTGACCTGACAGAGGGTGAGCAGCCTGGAGCAGCAGCCCTCAGCACTGGGGCTCTGGCTTCAACCCTGGCCCTGGCTTTGGTCCTTCATACACACACAACAGATTGGACAGGGTTTATCTACACATGACTAACTCCTGTAATTAATATTCAATGACTCCAAGACCCAGATTAGCACTGGGCCTGGATTTGGAACGATGTTAATGGGGTTAACTGGTCTTGGATCAGGATAAACCCTGTCAGTAACTACAGTTAGGGATATTCCATACTTCCTCTTCCCTTGGGGGACTTCATACCACTATAACAGAACCTGTAGCATTTGCATACAGTATGTTGTGTGCCTAACCATAGATGGTTTCATTGTGCAGTGCCTCAGAAGTCCCTGGGCCACGAGGTGAATGAGCTGACATCCAGCCGGCTGCTGAAGCTGGAGAAGGAGAACCAGACCCTGCTGAAGACTGTGGAGGAGCTGAGGGGCTCTGCCAGCAAACACGTCCCCGCACGTCTCCTCAAGGCCGACAAGGAGAACCAGAGGCTCACCCAGAGGGTCAGAGCAGCTTCTATACTTGTATAGAATATATACTGAAATCCTCTGACTTGCTTCCTGAACATTTCCCCTTCTCTAGCCCACCCAACATGGGCTCCACACTTGTTCCTTATGCATCAACAACATAACAATGGCTGCTTGCTCTTTACCCCTACAGTAGCATCTTGGTCCAGCCCGCTATATTTCACCCCAGGACTTGGCTTTCAGGCCTCTTAGCTCCATGACACCAGAGGGAATTGAAAGAAGGGAGTAATTCTTGAAGACCGTTTCCTATTCTCTCTCAGACTTGACACTTGAAGGCTCCTCCATAAGCTAACTCTCGGCTATTTTCAGACTGTGCTCTCCGCATAGAATGCATGAAATGTGCCTTTCTCACACAAAGACAAGAGGCAAGACTGAGTTAGGCAGCACCACTGGATCGGTCTTTATGAGAGCCCATTTTAAAGTGAATCCAAGCAGGAGCTCTTGTACAACAACGGCCGTTTAACTGGCTGCCTGTAGATGAGCAATACGTAGGCAGTTTAGAGTTAAGCTGCTTTGACAGAATTAGGTGCTTGTGGGATATCTATGATATGATTAGTAATAATCAGTCTGCCTTGTGAAGAGTTTACCCTGTAGACTAGCATCCTGTCCAGAGGGTGTACCTGTACATCAAGCTGCCTCGCGCTACAGAAACAGGAGATAGGCTCCTGCTCCTATGAGCCGTTCCAGCTTCATCAGAAGGGCTTTATATGGACCTGCCTACGAGTCCCTTTAATAAAGGACATGTATCACAACACTGCCACTGTGACTAGAGAAATATAAATAACATAATCAGCGTCAATTCAGTTTTATTTTTGCAAATTAAAATTCAAAAACAGGCTCTTCAATTTAACAGTGACCGAATCACAATAGAATGGTGCCAAACTGTGATGGGTAATGGTATGGTAGACAAGTACCTGCCTGTATTGCACACTCTCATTGTGTCTGTGATCTAAGTGACTGGGTGTCATGGTAACAGTGCGTGTCCTGTGTGTGCCTGCAGCTGGTGCAGCTGGAGAGTGAGCTGAACACAGAAAGGGAGAGTCTGCACAGTGCAGAGAGTCTCGGCACCGACCTGATGAAGGAGAAGGCTCTGCTGGAGAAAACCCTGGAGACGCTGAGGGAGAATTCTGAGAGACAGGTACACACACACACACACACACACACACACACGGTGGGTCGAGGGACTGAATTTGTTTTGATCTGGTCTGGTTCCAAGAGTCTCCAAATGACATTACTACCTATGTATCCGGATCGAGTTTTCTTAGGAGATAGCAGTCTTTGTGCTTGCATTCTCCCAACTAGTTGGAGAGCTCTGTGTGGCTTGGGGGGTAAAGCAGACAGAATGTAATGAGGTCACAGGGTGTTTAGATTGATGATGTTTACAGTGAGACGACATGGATACAAACCAGATCTCTGGTGAACCTACACTACAGCGTTAACTAGGAAGAAATCAGGACCCTAGGTATAGTCTTCTCAGTTCCCATATTCAGGAAAGACTCAGGGTTCTCTTCATATTAACACCATACTGAAACATGACTTGAGTTGACCTACCATACTGCCACTCTGACGTCCTCTATGTCGTGTCCCAGGTGAAAGGCCTGGAGCAGGAGAACGAGCATCTGACCAATACCGTCTCGTCGCTGAGGCAACGCTCCCAGGTGGGCCCTGAGGCGCGGGTCAAAGACGTGGAGAAGGAGAACCGCGTGCTGCACGAGTCCATCCGGGAGACCAGCTCCAAGCTCAACAAGCTGGAGTTTGAGCGGAAGCAGCTGCGTAAGGACCTGGCGGTGTACAAGGAGAAGGGCGAGCGGGCAGAGGAGCTGGAGGTGGAGGCGCAGCGGCTGGAGAGGGAGAACGAGGCCCTGCAGAAGCGAGTAGCCAGCCTGGGCATCACCTGTGACAAGGTCTGCCTCTCTGCATGCATTGGTGGCTGTGTAGTTCACCTCTAGTGGTCTGTGTACCTGCTGTCTATTCTGTGCCCCCATCATATACAGTAGATGGGACTTTAAAAGAGGAGAATTTATTAATTGATACATTTTCATACATTCTCTCAAATCATCAGGTGGCGTCTCTGGAGAAGGAGAACGCAGAGCTGGAAGCAGAGGGCCGTCGTCTGAAGAAGAACGTGGAAGGCCTACGGAGCACCTCCTTCCAGCTGGAAGCCCTGGAGAAGGAGAATGTCCAGCTGGACGAGGAGAACCTGAAGCTCCGCAGGGCTGCAGAGGCGCTCCGCTCGGCCGGGAACAAGGCGGCTCAGCTGGAACTGGAGAACCGGGAGCTGGAGAGCGAGAGGAGCCAGCTGAAGAGAAGCCTGGAGCTGCACAAAGCCTCCTCCAGGAAGACGGAGAGGCTGGAAGTGAGCTACCAGGGCCTGGACACGGAGAACCAGCGGCTGCAGAAATCCCTAGAGAACAGCAGCCGCAAGATCCAGCAGCTAGAGGGGGAGCTGCAGGATGTAGAACAGGAGAACCAGAGCCTGCAGAGGAGCCTGGAGGAACTGAAGATCTCCAGCAAACGTCTGGAGCAGCTGGAGCAGGAGAATAAGACTCTGGAGCAGGAGAGTTCTCAGCTGGAAAAGGACAAGAAGCAGCTGGAGAAGGAAAACAAGAGACTGAGACAGCAGGCGGAGATCAGGGACTCCAAGCTGGACGAGGACAACCTGAGGATCAGCCACCTGGAGAAGGAGAACCGCTCGCTGGGTAAGGAGATGACCTCCTTCAAGGACTCCTGCAACCGCCTCAAAGACCTGGAGAAGGAGAACAAAGAGCTGGTCAAACAGGCCACTATAGATAAGAAGACCCTGGTCACTCTGCGAGAGGTAATGGTGTAGCTACTACCCCAGAGAGGCATGTTGTAATGTTAGGAGATATATTGTAATGCATTGTGTGGATCCCATAAGACTTCAAATGTGCATTTAGATGATCGATAAAGTTCTGTTATAGTCATTGCACCTGCATTATGCAAGAAGTAATAGAACCAGAGCACTATGTCAACACATTTTCTCAAACTTGGAACTCCACTGTGCTCCATAAGATTATATTATTCATTAATAAAGGATTGGGTTGTAGGGATTACAAATGTAAAGTGATTCTGGGTTGGCGTTTGATGTTCCAGGAACTGGTGAGTGAGAAACTGCGGACTCAGCAGATGAACAATGATCTTGAGAAACTGACCCACGAGCTGGAGAAGATAGGCCTTAACAAGGAGAGGCTGCTGCAGGCCGAGCAGAGCTCTGACGATGACAGGTAACACACACACACAAACCACTATGCTGCTGCTAAAAAGTACCACATCAATGAAGGTTCATAGTAGGCACTCTGCCATCAATACAATGTCAAGACCTTGAATTCTTTCCAGGGAAGACCCTTGGTCTTTAATGATATTGAATGTCCCTTATCTGCAGGTACAAGCTGCTGGAGTTCAAGCTAGAGTCCACTCTCAAGTCTTCTCTAGAGATCAAGGAGGAGAAGATAGCTGCCTTGGAGGCCAGACTGCAGGAATCCTCTAACCTCAACCAACAACTGCGCCAGGAGCTTAAAACTGTTAGTTCCCAAACAATACATTACAACAGTTCAGAAGACCAAAACATTATCCCGGAGAGATTCTGTGTTATGTTCTTTAACACATGACTCAGAGAAACACTGAAATGCTTCTGAGGCCATGTATTATGTATTCATTCCTTTTTCATTATGTCATCTATTCCTGAGGCACCAGGAGCCTGGAAAACACAGAGAATAGTCTCCACAGCACGTTTTTCAACTCTGTGACGAAAACTAGAACCCTTGCTGGGGTGCCAGAACAGAGAACAGTATATCTTTGGAAGATTTGGGGGGATGGAGGTTTAACCCTTTGACCTTTCCAGGTGAAGAAGAACTATGAGGCCCTGCGACAGAGGGAGGAGGAGGAGGAGAGGATGGTGCAGAGCTCACCCCCCAGAGGAGGGGACAGGGAGGACTCTCAGGCCGTCAACAAGTGGGAGAAGGAGAGCCACGAGACCACCCGGGAACTGCTCAAGGTCAAAGACCGCCTCATCGAGGTGGAGAGGAACGTGAGTACACTCTATCTAATCAACAACTCAAAACAGCCGTCTTAAATACTGCATGTGACAGTGATGTGTCACTGAAGTGTGAAGGGCCTCTGCATATAATTAATGCCTGTGTATATCTTGTCTGTCTGTATACCATCTCCAGAACGCCACCCTCCAGGCAGAGAAGCAGGCCCTGCATACCAACCTGAAGCAGCTAGAGACCCAGAGCAGTAACCTGCAGGCCCAGATTCTGGCTCTGCAGAGACAGACTGCATCTCTACAGGAGAACAACACCACACTACAGACCCAGAACGCCAAACTACAGGTAAGCCCTGGTTCCCTCTGTTGCTCCCTCACTGCTTTGCCCTGAACTCTATTTTCTGGCCTTGTCTACACTGCATCTATAGCCTGTATTGTAGTTTAAATTCTCCCCAAGCGTGTCTCTTCTCTCCACTCTGCCCCGTGGCTAGAGATAATTCCTTTCTCATTCAGCTTTGCGCCACAACATCTATTTTGATGTATTTTATGGCAGCGGATCAACAAAGTCTTGCGTTCTGCTGCAAGCCAAAACTAATTACAACTTTGAACATGTCTGTGCTTGTGATTTGTACTGGCAAAAAAACATTTGACCACTGATGTCTATCCAAATCAGACAAGGACATGCAACGTCTCAACCATCAGAGTGGACTGGAGGGACAGGCTGACTGTGTACACAGTGCCCCCTGTTGTTCAGATGTGACACCTGTGTCTATTCAAATTATTTTGTGAGGTTCTTACCCTGGTTTTCACATAATCATTTAATCTAATCCATTGCTATTCCTAGCAGGACATGACAAAACCCTTGAAAAAACTGTTATAGTTAAGGACATTTTTGATTGAGTTCAGACTGCTCAGATCGTCCAATCAGAAGTCTTGTTTCCCCCCTAGGTTGAGAACTCAACGCTGAACTCCCAGAGTGGCGCTCTCATGGCCCAGAATGCCCAACTGGCGACGCAGCAGTCAAGTACGGAGAACGAGAAGGAGGGGGCGGTGAGGGACAGGGAAGACCTGAGGTCCACCTATGAGATGCTGCTAAGGGATCATGAGAAACTGGCTGCCCTGCATGAGAGACAGGCCTCCGAGTACGAGGGCCTCATCGGCAAACATGGAGGCCTGAAGAGTGCCCACAAGAGCCTAGAGTCACAGCACAGAGACCTGGAGGACAGGTGGGGTTTCTACTGGCACTGTTATGTGCTAAATGCATAATGTAGCACAGCTGGCCTACCATCACACACTTACCCACACTCACGGCCAAACAGCATTCACCTCCACTCTACCATTACACAGCACTCAAGTCGGAGACGCGTGTACAGCTGCTGTTCACTAACAGGTAGTACTGTATTTACAGGTATAACCAGCTGCTGAGGCAGAAGGATCAGCTGGAGGAGCTGGAGAAACAGCTGAAGGCAGAGCAGGAGAAGATGCTGTCTGAGAACAAGAGCCACGAGGCCACGGCTGCAGACTACCACAAACTGAAGGAGGAGAATGAAAGGTTAAACTGAATACTGTATGTATAAGGAACCGAGGGGGAGGGGGGTGTGGCCTGAGGTTTACTTTGAGGTGCAAGGGAACATCCCTAAACTGTCAATCCAGCTGCAGAGAAACCTGTGCAACAAGATTTTTTGAGCGCGAGGGAAAAGAAAGTCTGTTTTGAGTGGCAGTATACAGACATTTTAAGTGGTTGGTTACAATTAGAGAACTAACCATTTAGCTGTTATTTTCCTCATCAATTAGTGAATTTTCCCCTTCTCTCATAAAGGTATCTCCCTCACGGCATGGTTTGACCTTTGCCAGGGGCTATGAGTAAAGAATGTACTGTTTGAAACCCATTCTGATGTTTCTGTGTGTAGGCTGAACATGGCACACCGTCAGCTGGTGAAGGATAATGAGGGCCTGCAGGCCGACCATAAGAACCTGAAGAGCCAGATGAACGGTGCCAAGCTGGAACAGACCCGCATGGAGGCAGAGTTCTCCAAACTCAAAGAGCAGTACCAACAGCTGGACATCACCTCCACCAAGCTCACCAACCAGTGTGAGGTACGGTTACATACCCCTCAACCCCACTTCTCTACCTCCCTCTCACCAACCAGTGTGAGGTACGGTTACATACCCCTCAACCCCACTTCTCTACCTCCCACTCACCAACCAGTGTGAGGTACGGTTGCATACCCCTCAACCCCACTTCTCTACCTCCCACTCACCAACCAGTGTGAGGTACGGTTACATACCCCTCAACCCCACTTTTCTACCTCCCACTCACCAACCAGTGTGAGGTACGGTTGCATACCCCTCAACCACACTTCTCTACCTCCCTCTCACCAACCAGTGTGAGGTACGGTTGCATACCCCTCAACCACACTTCTCTACCTCCCTCTCACAAACCAGTGTGAGGTATGGTTGCATACCCCTCAACCCCACTTCTCTACCTCCCACTCACCAACCAGTGTGAGGTACGGTTACATACCCCTCAACCCCACTTCTCTACCTCCCTCTCACAAACCAGTGTGAGGTACGGTTGCATACCCCTCAACCCACACTTCTCTACCTCCCACTCACCAACCAGTGTGAGGTACGGTTACATACCCCTCAACCCCACTTCTCTACCTCCCACTCACCAACCAGTGTGAGGTACGGTTACATACCCCTCAACCACACTTCTCTACCTCCCACTCACCAACCAGTGTGAGGTACGGTTACATACCCCTCAACCCCACTTCTCTACCTCCCACTCACCAACCAGTGTGAGGTACGGTTACATACCCCTCAACCACACTTCTCTACCTCCCACTCACCAACCAGTGTGAGGTACGGTTGCATACCCCTCAACCCCACTTCTCTACCTCCCACTCACCAACCAGTGTGAGGTACGGTTACATACCCCTCAACCCCACTTCTCTACCTCCCACTCACCAACCAGTGTGAGGTACGGTTGCATACCCCTCAACCCCACTTCTCTACCTCCCACTCACCAACCAGTGTGAGGTACGGTTACATACCCCTCAACCCCACTTCTCTACCTCCCACTCACCAACCAGTGTGAGGTACGGTTGCATACCCCTCAACCACACTTCTCTACCTCCCTCTCACAAACCAGTGTGAGGTACGGTTGCATACCCCTCAACCCCACTTCTCTACCTCCCACTCACCAACCAGTGTGAGGTACGGTTACATACCCCTCAACCCCACTTCTCTACCTCCCTCTCACAAACCAGTGTGAGGTACGGTTGCATACCCCTCAACCACACTTCTCTACCTCCCACTCACCAACCAGTGTGAGGTACGGTTACATACCCCTCAACCCCACTTCTCTACCTCCCACTCACCAACCAGTGTGAGGTACGGTTACATACCCCTCAACCCCACTTCTCTACCTCCCACTCACCAACCAGTGTGAGGTACGGTTACATACCCCTCAACCACACTTCTCTACCTCCCACTCACCAACCAGTGTGAGGTACGGTTACATACCCCTCAACCCCACTTCTCTACCTCCCTCTCACCAACCAGTGTGAGGTACGGTTACATACCCCTCAACCACACTTCTCTACCTCCCACTCACCAACCAGTGTGAGGTATGGTTACATACCCCTCAACCCCACTTCTATACCTCCCACTCACCAACCAGTGTGAGGTATGGTTACATACCCCTCAACCCCACTTCTCTACCTCCCACTCACCAACCAGTGTGAGGTACGGTTACATACCCCTCAACCCCACTTCTCTACCTCCCTCTCACAAACCAGTGTGAGGTACGGTTACATACCCCTCAACCCCACTTCTCTACCTCCCACTCACCAACCAGTGTGAGGTACGGTTACATACCCCTCAACCCCACTTCTCTAAGTCCCACTCACCAACCAGTGTGAGGTACGGTTACATACCCCTCAACCCCACTTCTCTACCTCCCACTCACCAACCAGTGTGAGGTACGGTTGCATACCCCTCAACCCCACTTCTCTACCTCCCTCTCACCAACCAGTGTGAGGTACGGTTACATACCCCTCAACCCCACTTCTCTACCTCCCACTCACCAACCAGTGTGAGGTACGGTTGCATACCCCTCAACCCCACTTCTCTACCTCCCACTCACCAACCAGTGTGAGGTACGGTTGCATACCCCTCAACCCCACTTCTCTACCTCCCTCTCACCAACCAGTGTGAGGTACGGTTGCATACCCCTCAACCACACTTCTCTACCTCCCTCTCACAAACCAGTGTGAGGTACGGTTGCATACCCCTCAACCACACTTCTCTACCTCCCTCTCACCAACCAGTGTGAGGTACGGTTGCATACCCCTCAACCACACTTCTCTACCTCCCTCTCACAAACCAGTGTGAGGTACGGTTGCATACCCCTCAACCCCACTTCTCTACCTCCCACTCACCAACCAGTGTGAGGTACGGTTACATACCCCTCAACCACACTTCTCTACCTCCCTCTCACCAACCAGTGTGAGGTACGGTTACATACCCCTCAACCCCACTTCTCTACCTCCCACTCACCAACCAGTGTGAGGTACGGTTACATACCCCTCAACCCCACTTCTCTACCTCCCACTCACCAACCAGTGTGAGGTACGGTTACATACCCCTCAACCCCACTTCTCTACCTCCCACTCACCAACCAGTGTGAGGAACTACAATATCTGCACCCCCTTCCCACAGACAGACTAGATTGGAATTTGCATGTTCCACATATTTCCTAACTCTATCACAGGAAACTCTTGGTAAATATGCCCCCATGTTATGGAAGTGTTCATAGCTGAAATTGGGCCACTGTTCTGACATCTGTCTGTTGGAAAGGAAGGCTGATTGAGTAGTTGTGCCTGGGGATACACAGCTGGTTTCTCAACACTGTGCTCTATGAGGCTTAAAGACTGTCAGACAACTATTCACACACTGAGAAAGGCACAGCCCACGTGCAGTAATACATACAACCATGGAAAAGAAACTTGGAAACTTGCTCAATAAGGATTTCCGTTGAAAATGTATGTAAAAAATGTTTTATTTCTATCTCCCTAGTTGCTGAGTCAGTTGAAGGGGAACCTGGAGGAGGAGAACCGTCACCTGCTGGACCAGATCCAGACCCTGATGCTGCAGAACCGCACCCTGCTAGAACAGACCATGGAGAGCAAGGACCTGTTCCACGTAGAACAGAGACAGTACATGTAAGAGATGACCCCCACTATTACATTTTGCAAGGCTGTAACCGGTGTCAAACATGTCAACAGGAGAAATCTCTGTTTCTTGGCTATGTAGCTAGATGTCATTTGTCCCTGACCCTAACTGGTCTAGATGTCATTTGTCCCTGACGCTAACTGGTCTAGATGTCATTTGTCCCTGACCCTAACTGGTCTAGATGTCATTTGTCCCTGACCCCAACTGGTCTAGATGTCATTTGTCCCTGACGCCAACTGGTCTAGATGTCATTTGTCCCTGACGCCAACTAGTCTAGATGTCATTTGTCCCTGACCCCAACTGGTCTAGATGTCATTTGTCCCTGACGCCAACTGGTCTAGATGTCATTTGTCCCTGACGCCAACTGGTCTAGATGTCATTTGTCCCTGACCCTAACTGGTCTAGATGTCATTTGTCCCTGACGCTAACTGGTCTAGATGTCATTTGTCCCTGACCCCAACTGGTCTAGATGTAATTTGTCCCTGACGCCAACTGGTCTAGATGTCATTTGTCCCTGACCCCAACTGGTCTAGATGTCATTTGTCCCTGACCCTAACTGGTCTAGATGTCATTTGTCCCTGACGCTAACTGGTCTAGATGTCATTTGTCCCTGACCCTAACTGGTCTAGATGTCATTTGTCCCTGACCCTAACTGGTCTAGATGTCATTTGTCCCTGACCCTAACTGGTCTAGATGTCATTTGTCCCTGACCCCAACTGGTCTAGATGTCATTTGTCCCTGACCCTAACTGGTCTAGAGGTCATTTGTCCCTGACCCTAACTGGTCTAGATGTCATTTGTCCCTGACCCTAACTGGTCTAGATGTCATTTGTCCCTGACGCTAACTGGTCTAGATGTCATTTGTCCCTGACCCTAACTGGTCTAGATGTCATTTGTCCCTGACCCCAACTGGTCTAGATGTCATTTGTCCCTGACCCCAACTGGTCTAGATGTCATTTGTCCCTGACCCTAACTGGTCTAGATGCCATTTGTCCCTGACCCTAACTGGTCTAGATGTCATTTGTCCCTGACCCTAACTGGTCTAGATGCCATTTGTCCCTGACGCTAACTGGTCTAGATGTAATTTGTCCCCGATGCTAACTGGTCTAGATGTAATTTGTCCCTGACCCTAACTGGTCTAGATGTCATTTGTCCCTGACCCTAACTGGTCTAGATGCCATTTGTCCCTGACGCTAACTGGTCTAGATGTCATTTGTCCCTGACCCCAACTGGTCTAGATGTCATTTGTCCCTGACGCTAACTGGTCTAGATGTCATTTGTCCCTGACCCTAACTGGTCTAGATGTCATTTGTCCCTGACCCTAACTGGTCTAGATGTCATTTGTCCCTGACGCTAACTGGTCTAGATGCCATTTGTCCCTGACGCTAACTGGTCTAGATGTCATTTGTCCCTGACCCTAACTGGTCTAGATGTCATTTGTTCCTGACCTTAACTGGTCTTTCCCTCCTTTACAGTGACAAGCTGAACGAGTTGAGGAGACAGAAGGAGAAGCTGGAGGAGAAGATCATGGATCAGTATAAGTTCTACGACCCCTCACCTCCACGGAGGTAAGTAGCTAGGAGGAATCCACTCACTGCTGTCACTGTGGTTGGTGCTGTGGCCAGACTTGGGAATGCTGCAGTACATCATGTCCATAGATATCTGTATACTATCTGTCATAGTAAACAGCTGGCTGAGACAAAGCAGACATCCCCCACATGAAAATTAAATGTATAACTGCAGTAGATTGCTGCAGTCGTCTGGTTAGGGTTCATTCTAGTACCTAATCGACTGCACTATACCTAACCATTCAGTTTTGATTCATTTCCGTGCTTGACTAAATGCAGATGGTTTACGTCTGAACCTAACCAACCCCTGCATATGGTTGAAATTTCTACCTAACCAGGCAGCTCTGGTTCATATTTATGCCTAACCAACATCATCATAGCTGTAAATTATGGCTGTCTCTGGGGAATTGGTATGCTGTGGTTTACAAGAACACTCCAGATGCTGGAAAACCCCTGGTTCAATAGGCATGAAATGGGAAAACAAACTAAATGCATTCCCTTCATTTCAAAACATTTCCCCCCCTTTTCCTTCCTACTGAACACTAGCCAGAATCAAATAATTTACCTCAAATAACAATAACTCCTCCCCCATCTCGCTCCTTCCCCTCTCTCTCCCCTTTCTCTCTCCCCCCTCTCTCTCCCTCCCTCATCTCTCCCCTCCCCTCTCTCGTGTCAGACGGGGGAATTGGATCACCCTGAAGATGAAGAAGCTGATCAAGCCGAGGAGTCGGGAGCGGATGCGTTCCCTGACGCTGACTCCCACACGCTCCGAGTCCAGCGAGGGCTTCCTGGGGCTTCCTCTGGACAGCCAGGACTCCTCCTCCATAGGCTCTGGCTCCAACTCCCTGGACGACACGCTGACACACAAGAGGAGCAGCAGTGAGTTGACACTCTCAGGCCTGCATGGAATACTCCCTACTGAACAGATCAAATCCAGCCTTATTTGAAGTGCAATTAAAACACATCAATATACTTTACAGTAAAATAAACACAATAGAAGGAAGCAATAGACCGATCCTGACCAGGCAGTCTAGGACTAGGTCTTCCTCTCTCAGTACAATTGACCAGAGGGACTGACACACAGGAAGAAGGACTAGATCACATGTTAGCTAAAAGACCCAGGAAGCAGAGCACAGGAAATATGATCCACAGAGAAACCAAAGGACACTGGGTCAGACAGGAAAGTACACTCTGACACTAGAACATGAGAGGGTCATATTCAGGAAATGAAGAATGAGCAGGGTCATTTTCAGGAAATGAAGAATGAGCTGGGCCAGATTCGGGAAATAAAGAATGAGCAGGGTCAGATTCAGGAAATTAAGAATGAGCAGGGTCAGATTCAGGAAATGAAGAATGAGCATGGTCAGATTCAGGAAATGAAGAATGAGCAGGGCCAGATTCAGGAAATGAAGAATGAGCAGGGTCAGATTCAGGAAATGAAGAATGTGCAGGGTCAGATTCAGGAAATGAAGAATGAGCAGGGTCAGATTCAGGAAATGAAGAATGAACAGGGGTCAGATGCAAACTGTAAGGTGCCAGCAGCATACCACCCTGCATACCACTGCTGGCTTGCTTCTGAAGCTAAGCAGGGTCGGTCCTGGTCAGTCCCTGGATGGGAGACCAGATGCTGCTGGAAGTGGTGTTGGAGGGCCAGTAGGAGGCACTCTTTCCTCTGGTCTGAAAAATATCCCAATGCCCCAGGGCAGTGATTGGGGACACTGCCCTGTGTAGGGTGCCGTCTTTCGGATGGGATGTTAAACGGGTGTCCTGACTCTCTGAGGTCATTAAAGATCCCATGGCACTTATCGTAAGAGTAGGGGTGTTAACCCCGGTGTCCTGGCTAAATTCCCAATCTGGCCCTCAAACCATCATGGTCACCTAATAATCCCCAGTTTATAATTGGCTCATTCATCCCCCTCCTCTCCCCTGTAACTATTCCCCAGGTCGTTGCTGCAAATGAGAACGTGTTCTCAGTCAACTTACCTGGTAAAATAACGGTAAAATAAAAATAAAAAATAAAAAGGTTTGCCGGGCTGGAGACTCCAGGACAGTAGATGCTTGTTGCTGTGTGGTGGTTGGTTGTGTGGACCTAATGCTTGCGATGCTTGTTTTTGTCTCTCTGTGCAAAAGGGAAGAGAGACTCTCAGAGAGTGCAGCATTCCCATGTGCAGGGTAACCAGGGTAACCAGGGTTCCTCTAATGGTATGCTAAGAGGGGAGGGCTGGGGCGGCTTGTAATCGAGCTGTCCTGTCACTCAGGGCATGTCAACATGTCATGACTCATCCTTCAGTCAATGTCCATACCTATTAAAAGGTGCAATGCATTATGGGTCACCTGTGCTCAATGCACCAGCTAGTAACACATTTTTTGTCTTCAACTATACTAAAGACAACCTTTTATGCAACCATTTGATTTGTCTATGAATAGCTCTAATAAATAACGTTTAAGTAACACACACACAATATGAGATATGTCGGGAAAAAAGACTGAAGTTCCGCTTTTTTATTTCTGTGAAATGCAGACAGTCTAGAGTTGGAAATCTGAAATGGTGTCTCTGTATAGTCAGTGTCCCAGAATCTTCTGTATCTCTGTGAATACTCCTTTCACTGCAGTGCCACTCCCCTTGTCTCATCGTTTTACCTCCTAATTGCACCCTTTAATAAACATCACCCTGTGTGTGTGTGTGTGTGTGTGTGTGTGTGTGTGTGTGTGTGTGTGTGTGTGTGTGTGTGTGTGTGTGTGTGTGTGTGTGTGTGTGTGTGTGTGTGTGTGTGTGTGTGTGTGTGTGTGTGTGTGTGTGTGTGTGTGTGTGGTGTCTGCTGGCAGCCTGATGTCTTCTATGTGACAACCCTCTTCACAACCATCCCACCGAGCTGGTGTTTTGTGTATGAATTTGTTTGAACAGTCAGTGAGTGTTAGTGTGTGTGTGCTCATTTGCATGTAAGCGTTTTCACTTGTGTAACTCTGTGTGTTTGTTTTCGGTCCCAGTTGGGTCTTCAGGGCACTACCCTGGTTCTATCCCCCTGGTTCTGTCCCCCTGGTTCTGTCCCCCTGGTTCTCAGCATTAATATCCATCTGTTTTTCCCTCCTTTCTGTTCCTCTCCATCTCCCCTGGTCTTTCTGTTTCTCCCCTCTCTGCTTTGGCTGTAAACTGAAAGCTCTGAAAAGGTTGCCCTTTATGAGGACCAGATCGAAGGAGAAAGACAAAGAGAAGGCCATCTACCGCCGGTCCATGTGTAAGACCTCCAATAGCCCGCCCAGCGTCCTACCACCTCCCTCCATCGCTCCACCTCCTCTGGCCTGCGCCTGCCTCCCTCCATCACCTAGAGTCTCCTCTCATAGCTTATAGCTTGTGTCTTTCCTTCCATTCTAGGAATACAAAACTCAAACACTACTGTATCCCTAATAGTAGCTGCATCTATCTTAACACATGTTGTGTTTGGGTTAAATGTGTGTACAGTCAAAGTAATGACATACAAGAACTAACATATGTAGATATTAGAACAAACTAACACTCTCTTCAGTAATTAAGGACAATAATGTGAGTTAATGTGATTGTAGAGGATAGAGGTGTTCTGTGAACTGTAAGGTTTTTTCTGTAGTTCTTTTCGCTGTAGTGTTGTGATATCTGTAGATGAGCTGTAGTTTATTTTTAGTCGAGGTCTAGTCCATGTATATGTGTGTGACAGTGCAGTCGCGAGGAACTGTATGCCATTCCACTTTTCTCTACTGTACCGTACTGTATAGTGTGGTGTGGCCTGTGGATGTGTGTGGCCTGCACTGTGTGACTCTGGCCCCATCTATATATCTCTGCCTGTGGTGTGAGTGCAGCCTGCCGTCTCACCCCTCTCTCACTACAGTGCTGATGCAGGCATGGCTTGGCAGAACCACACTGCGCGCTCTCTCTCTCTTTCTCAGCCACCATGTAGGAATTGAAATGGAGCCTTCCATTGATTTCTTTATCTTTTTATCTCCTTCTCTATCTTGTATTTTCTTTCTCTCATTTTCTCTATCATTCCCTGTCTTCTCTTTTATCTGTCACTCTCTCTGCTATTTTTATTGAGTATTTTTTTAGTTTGGCTGCATTTCAGCTCTTGTGCATGCCTTGCCAACATGGGCTTGCCCACACTGACTGTGTCACATCTCTGAATGCTGCTGCTCTGATTCTTAGCAGCCACTGCATGCTTAGCCTAGCGCTGCTCCCTGTGCCCTCCCTCTGGGGCCAGTCAGCCCACCACATAAGGGTAGGAGGTATCGGCTAATTGATCTTCATCTCCAACCCAGCTATGAACGACTTGCTACAGACCATGGCCCTGGCGGGGGGTCAGTGGGCAGGCAGCACAGAGAACCTGGAGGCGCCCGTCGAGACCAACGGGGGCAGCAGTACCCGGCGAATGAAAGAGCTGGGTTCCATGGCCTACTCCACCAACGCTATCAACTACGCCACCCTCACCCTGCCTTCAGGCAGCAGGGCCAAGAGGAGCCTGAAGATCAAAGGTAGAGACTACAGGACCGCTAGTCTATCCCCCCTTCCTCTGTGTGGTGATCTGAACTATCATCAAGGGAAAGGGGATACTTAGTCAGTTGCACAACTGAATGCATTCAACCAAAATGTGTCTTCCGCATTTAACCCAACCTCTCTGAATCAGAGATATGAGGGTGCTGCCTTAAACGACGTCCACGTCATCGGCCCCTGGGGATAAGTTGTTGTTAGGGGTTAACTGCCTTGCTCTTGGGCAGAATGGCAAATTTGTCCACCTTGCCGGCTCGGGGATTCAAACCAGCGACCTTTCGGTTACTGGCCCAATGCTCTTAACCTGTGTATTTACTGTAGTAGAAAGATCTGCTGATCTTTGTGTGTTTCAGAAGCAAGTCATTCATTATTTTAATTTTTTTCATACTCCAGCTTTCAGAAGATTGGCTGACTGATTGGCTGACGCAGACTTTGCTTCCCATAAGGCCTATTCTCCTGTAGTCTCTCCATCCCTCCAATCATAACTCATATTTCCTCATCTCTGTCTTTCTTCCAGACAACGCTTCCTGTGAAGATGTCCCAGCATCCTCAGACGACCCCTTTGGGGTCAAAGGGCAAGGTAAAATAACTGTTGACCTTAAGGACAGAAACTTCCATTACTATTATATACCACAGGGATTAACACCAGTTTACTACTGGAATTAAATATCAAATGGCCCCCAAAAAAGTCCCTGTTTTAAAAAGCCCTACAGTAAGTATAAATGTTGTGCCACTATGATGTAAAGATAGCCCACTAACGTTAGCTAGAAGCTTGGCCCATATCTCTGCATTTCATTTTGCTACCATTAGAAAGGGATTCTGCCAAAATGTTATCATTGACCGTAAACTCCGCCTAACAAATGGTCTTAAGCTGCCTGCCTCCATTAGCTGGTAGATCAGGTTTTCTGCCTTCTCCATATCCCCACTCACACACATATAACACACACACACAAGTTATCTCTATTTCCTGTTCACTCTTGGCTAGCTAAAATGTCCTCCCACTGACATGTACATTGTGTAATACAGTAATTATATATATATTTTTTTAATTGCATGAATTTCACAAGGACAGTCTGTTTCACTTACACTCTGTTACATTAATGTTCTGGAATGTTTGTGAGTTAACTAATATAATGGAAGATAGTTTAGGACAATTTAGTATTTCCTAAACTGAGCGTAACTAGCAGTAGCTCAGTATTAGTGAACTGCACTACTGTAGCCCAGTGTAGTGTCTAATATTTGTGGGAGCAGGTTAACCCAGGCAGTTGTGTGTGTTGAATGTGCCAGGCCTGCAGGTCTTTAACAGTACTCAGGCTCTCACCCTCTGTTCTCAACTATGTGCAGAGTCCCCGGTAGCATCTGTTGGAAGTCACACATCTGTCTAAGACCACTAAAAGTACCACTTTACTCAAGATCGCTACCACTATAAATTATTACCGGTCACATACCTGCTGACATCACTTTCCCAAACCTGAACCATCCTGAAGACCACTAATAACAGCAACAGCACTATCAGTTTGCATCCAACACACCTGTCCTATAGTATAATCCTCCTCTCCCTCCCCTTCAATCACCTGAGCCCCTCCCCTGTTGGCCTCTGGGTCTTGTCAATCACAAGGCTCTTTTCCTCCAATCAGGTTTTACAATAGGTCCTTCCTCTTGAATGATTCCTCCCTTCAAGTATGTGTGCCCCTCCCTCCTCACTCCCTTTGTGTGATCGGGCATGTTGTTGGAGTAGCATGGCACCGTGCCACCCTTCCTGCCTGCATGCACCATCTGCTGCCCTGTGTGACGTGCTCTCTCAAACTGTGTGCCCTCGTCTCCCTATCCAGCCTCCAGACCCTCCAGCCTCCATAGTATCAAGACCATCAGTAGTAATAGCAATAATAACTCCCACTTCTCTCCACTCCAGACCAAAGGTACAGTCACACACCCCCTCTCTCCCACGCTCCTGTATACCATACCTTTGTTGATTCACACACGCAATAGATTAAAACAATAAGAAACAGAAGGGAAAAATGAGTATAGAACTCTTCGGAATTGCTTCTTCTCTTAGTCTGAGGTATGTTCTGGAAGGGTCCAGGCTAGGTTTAGCATATTTTGTATTTATTTGCTGTGTCACAAAAAAGCAGGTTCCAGAGCTATGTTCCTGAGCTATGCTTTATATCCAGAGCCTGTAATCACCTTGGGGTGATACTCTAATGTTAGTACTTGAGTCAGTCATACGCCGTTAGAACAGAACTCACCTACAGTACTGCTTCTCTTCAGGCACGTTGAACGGAAACCTCAGCAGGCCCCACAGTGAGAGCAGTGGGGAGTTCAGTCTCAGTCTGGACCAGGAGGAGTGGTCCAGCGGGAGCAGCCCTGTCCAGCACCCCCTGTCCCGCTCCTCTCACCAGAGCCCCATGCTGCTGCGGAGGTCCCTGGACCCCCAGGCCGCCCAGGCCAGGAAGAAGACGAGCAACTCCTCGGGCAGTGCCAGTGAAGTGGTCTCTCTACAGCAGTTCCTAGAGGAGAGCACCGACCCTGCAGAGGTGACAGCCTGGAACACACAGCAACACTAGATTACAACACTGTACTATACAATTTTGGGATAGGAGTACTATGTTATTCATAGGCTTCAGATGTGCTATGATAAGAAACAAGTAGAAGTTATTTCACCAATCAAGTCTGCTATAAAGCCCAGGTAATGTCATGGTATGGCAACTTGAATGTCTCCTCTCCATCTCCAGTCTGGCAGCCAAGAGAATCTGACCGTTGAGTCTCCCCGCCTCTCTGGAGGCACTGAGCATGTGCAGAGGGACCGGGCTGAGCGAGGCTCCACCTCCTGCACCAAGGGGCGGGGCATCCTGCGCTCAGCCAGTGGGAAGGCAGCGCCAGTGCACTCAGACGGCCGCCCCCCAAAGGGTGGCCAACCAGGTCGTCCCAGTCTACGGAAGGCAGAGAGTACGCGTGTGAAGGGCACGGTCCAGCCCCGGGTCGGCCTCTCCTCCCAGAGTAAAGCCATGTCTGTGTCTGAGCGTCTGGACATCTCCTCCACCTCCTTCTCCACGCTGCCCCGGGCCAGCAGCGTCATCTCCACAGCTGAGGGCTCCACGCGTCGGACCAGCATACACGACCTGCTGTCCAAAGACGCCCGGCAACCCGTGTCTGTGGACCACTCACCCTCCTCAAAGGCCTCTCCTCGCACCTCCACCACGCCCAGTGAGTACCCCCCAACCAGTACCCCATCACAACACCCCAATCACCAGTCCATCCCCCTAGCCCCAGCCCTCGTGCCCCTGTCCCTTCCCAAGTCAGTCAGTATGCCCTGCACGGGCAGTCAGCAACCCCCCAATAGTAAGGAAACTGATCTCTCCAGCCTGGAGTCCTTCTTTGGAAAGTCCTTCACAGTAGAGTCAGTGTTTATGGACTCCATCTTCAGTGAGCCAACCTTCACAGGGGCCAAGAGCCACACCTTCCTCTCCCTCAACACCTCCCTGGTCAGTAACATCAGCGGCCCCCCAGGCAAAACCCACCCCCAGCCCAACTCTGTTCAAACTGCCCAGAACCAACCAAATGGGCAAAAGCCCTGCCCACCTGACCAGAATGGGGAACATGAGGTAATTGACACCAATCATGTGCTTGATGCTGACCAATCCCCATCCCAACCCCTTAGCCCAGAGGACCAACAATCGTTGTGGTATGAGTATGGCTGTGTCTGAATGTGTGGCGCCCTGGTCAGCTACTGATCTGGGACCTGCATAAGGACCAGTGATGGTGGGGGAGAAAGAAGGAACTCTGCATGCTTTATCAAAGCACTATCATGCTATGTTTTCTGTTGAGCTTTCATGTTTTCATGGCTGATTTGTAAATTCCTCACCTCTGGTTTGGTCTATCCCTTTGTCTCGTGGAAGTGGGGTTCTCTGGATGTCTTTGCTTCAATGGTCCGTTCACACTATTCATTAATCAAACCTCTTGTTTGGCTCACATTTTAAAGCTATTACATGACTGCATTATGGGGGACATGAATAGCTGTTCTTGTTATTTTAATCAACATTTACCATTTATTTTCCAATCACAAATGCATCTTCAGAAAACATGTTGCAAAGCTACATTAACTATCATTTGGACATTCAGTTCATCTTTTTTTTTAAATCTCCATGTCAGAGGTCCTCCAGAGTTAGAATGGAGCTCTGTTTAATATTAAAGTTATGAGGCTTGTAGAACATGTCCCATGATAAGCTGTCTGAGGAACATATTAACTGACAATAAGCTCTATTTATGGAGCCATTATATAATCTAGCCCTTCAGAGGAAAGAGCTACTATCTTTAACAGGAAACCAGTTTCTCATCTATTAATATGAGATAATAGATTCTGTTTCCCTTTTTTTCTTATTGGGTGTTTGGTATGTGGGAGAATCCTGTCCTCTCTAAAGTACTGTATCGCATTTCATTACCAGTCTAATTCTACTGTATCGACCTCAATGCATATTCACTGAACTGCATGGCTTTATTCTGTCTTTGTTTGTTCTGGACCTCTCATTTTGATTGTTGTGATCAAAATGGTTTTGTCTTTTTCTTTGGTGTGTTTTGTGCATATGACACGTTTTTTCTGTTCCATTTAATTTTCTCAACAAATCCTTCTCAATTGGGGTTAAGGGATGGTTTTGGAAGAAACGTCATTCACTAAATGATTTGAGAGGAAATGTAAGTTGTAGAGAGAATGTTGCCTTTCTAGTGTTAGTGGTGAGAGAAATTTGCAAGTGAGATGAATGTGATTGTCAGATTATTTTGTGAATGAAGGTTCTTCTACTCTTGGTTGTCATGGTATTGGATCTGGGTAAGGTGTCGTGAGAATGCTCACGGCCACAATACAAATTCCAATAGCACAATAACTCATTTTAGGTTATGTATTATTGTAGACTGACTGGGTACACCATGTACAAACGTATATTATGAACCATATGAAGTTATATTCGAGGGCAGAAAGCACTCCTTTATGCACCAGTAGTAGGAGTAGTGATGTCGTTGATAGTTTAGATATATTTATTTCTGCTTCGTTATGTATTTACCATTTTGAAATAGTTTTATCGTATTTATCTTGTGTGTATAAACCATTAACTGCAGCCTTTATTCAGATGGAATATAACATGCTTTTGTTCTGCAGATGTGGAAGTGTTACAAGAGCGCAGAAAGTCAAAAAGCGGAACTGGGGAGCAACAAAGCTCCTAAACATTAATGATGAGCTCAAGTGGTGAGTGCTGCTCTCCAAGTCCAACAGGGAGATGGGGGGGGGGCTCCATGGTAACCCAAAGTGGTGTAACAGATGTCCCATCCTGGACGTGCTTGCTTATGCTACGCTGGTGTGTCGTCGTCGTCGTCCCCGGCCTGGCTGGTGCCACCCGGTAAAGGGCACATGAATGGACCGTCTGCATGGCGTCTGGTGGAACACGCTTTGCCCATTTTTGTGCCCAACCCCTAATAACAGGAGGACCTGTCTGTCCTGCTACACGTAGATGCACCCCCTCCCTCCCTCCCTGCTCCTCAGTGATACTGTGTGTCCATAGCTGGCTTTTCTTAACTTTTTTCTGTTGGTATTCAGGAAAAAGCACCGGTGGCTCTATACGAGGTTGTGGTCCCTTTGCGAGCTTGTCTATCTGCAATACTGCATGGCTCTGGTGTCGTGCAGCTGAAACCCGTCCCCTTACCCTGACTGTCGATGCATGTAGACTGCTTTCCTGTGCGTCCATATCTACATGTTCATCTTCTTCTGTCATTTCTGCCTCTAACCTTTTTCTGTCCCCTTCTCTTCCTCTCTTCACTCTGTCTGCCTCCAACTCAGAGGAAAGTGACCTTCAAGCTGTCTGACTTTGAAGCCTTTAAAAGTCGGTCTACTGAGATGGTCTTCAAAGAGAAAAGCTTGTAGAAAAAAACATGAAAATCAATTTCAAGAATCGTTCAATAGAGAAAAGTAAACGTCCTCTCTTTTTTCCTTGAATCAAGGAAACAAAACTCATAAAGGGAAATGTCTAAAATGTTCAATTTCATATTCATAATCTCCAGCAACCACCCCAACATCAACATATGTGAAAATGGCGTGTTTATATGTTTTGTAGTAAAAAATAGAGGAAGAAATGTTTCCAATGACATCATTGTTGTGCATGGTGTGATTTTTAACCAATTACGAGTAGGTATTGCTTACTAATTGGTTGATGTCATTGGAAAAGATTATCTTTTTTACATATGTTGATGTTGGGGTGGTGCTGGAGGTGATGAATATGAAGTAGAAACATGTTGAAATTTCCCGTTAAGACATAGGTAACTGCCAAAATAAAATAAAAGCCAACAAAGTGTCTTAATAGGGCGTTGGGCCACCTCGAGCCACCCAGAACAGCTTCAATGCGCCTTGGCATAGATTCTACAAGTGTCTGGAACTCTATTGGAGGGATGCGATAACCATTCTTCCACAAGAAATTCCATAATTTTGTGTTTTGTTGATGGTGGTGAAAAAGCTGTCTCAGGCGCCACTCCAGAATCTCCCATAAGTGTTCAATTGGGTTGAGATCTGGTGACTGAGACGGCCATGACATATGGTTTACATCATTTTCATGCTCATCAGACCATTCAGTGACCAATCGTGCCCTGCGGAGGGACATTGGGCCCATTTGTTTCACATGGCCCGGTGCCCCGGGTGGGTGTAGATTTCACTTAAGGACCAATGGGAGCACCGGGCCATGCAAAACTACCTTACCCATTGTCGTCCTGGAAGAGACCACTCCCATCAGGATAGAAATTCTTCACCATAGGTTGAAGGTGATTCTCAGAATAGATGTGTATGTATTGGTGTTTACCTTGCCCTCTAAGGGGTTGAGAGGACCTAAACCATGGCAGGAAAATGCTCCCCACACCATAACAGTGCTGCCAGAACCCTCATTTATAAAAGTTTGTCCTTTATTTTGGCAGTTACCTGTATGTGGTGACAATTGTTTTTCTAAAACTACCTTTATTTAACTAGGCAAGTCAGTTAAGAACAAATTCTTATTTTCAATGACGGCCTAGGAACAGTGGGTTAACTGCCTTGTTCAGGGGCAGAACGACAGATTTTTACCTTGTCAGCTCGGGGATTCGATCATGCAACCTTTCGGTTATTAGTCCAACGCTCTAACCACTAGGCTAACTGCTAACGTTCACTCTACACGGACCTACACTTGGTGCCACTGTTCACGCAAAGCCAAATGGGTGAGCTTAAACTAGACCCTGGGGACTCCACGTTGTCCTCTGTGTGAATCAGCTGGACTTTTGCAGTTTGCCATTTGATGTTAATGATACTCTTTGTAAATGAGCATGCACATGCAACATCTTTCTACTGTGGAACAGCTGACCTCTACTTTCAGCAATATGCACCGGAAATAAAACTGCTTGTGGACACAGAACAACAAGGTCAACCACAATCTGCATGGAGCAATCAATCAACATGGTTTCCTCCCAATCAGAATGGACTATATTTTAAGTTGTGTTCCTCTGAAATGCCAAAATGACTATCGCAGGAAGCCATGCCATCTGTTTGATTGACAGCCAATCCAATCAAGATTAAGGTTGTGTGAGCTGAATGGCACACCTGTGTATGTGTACAGTGCTGTCAGATTACTGTGTCTGTGATGATGACCTAGTGTCCACTTCCTTCTCCACTTTTACATAAATCCATTTGATGTAATGAAAACTCCAGAAGACTCCTGTGTGTCATTTCATCTTCACTGCCCACAGCGCCAATCTCATAAAGGACTGTAACTGTCAAGTGTCATCTATTCTTCGTCAGATGAATAATTTGCATAATTTGTAATCTAATCACCAACTGAAGTTGTTGGGATATTGGATGAAAGTAATGTCATGATTTCTACATACAGATTAATGTAATGCCCCTTTAAATATTATATATGACACTTTAGGGGGGGATAGGCCTGCACTGTTTATTCTGCTATATTGAAAATGTTTCGATCCGAACCGGATCTTTGTCAGGGCAGTGAATTGGGAGCATATACAGTGTGCAGACCTTCCTGTTCCAGCACCTAAATTAAGGGTGTGCACAGCGTATAATCCCAGACGATTTGAGTGGAGCATCAATGTTCCATCATCTGCTTTATTACACTGCAGTATTTAGTATCAAAACAGTGCAAATGACTAGATCTCGCAGAGGGAGATACAATGCAAACACCGTAATTCACTACTACATTGTCTTTCAACCATGTACATATAACCAACTATCTACTGGTCTCTTGCCCATAGAAAACAAGGTCTCTCCATCCCTTATTCTGTCCCAAATGTTTGACTATTATTTTTATTTTTTTACAATAATGGAAATTTCTTGATAACCCGAAGTAAAGGCACAAAGGTAAATAACTTTTAAATAAATCATTGTACCAAGCCAAAGCACAGTCTGACAGGATAGTAAGTATGTTAATTTCAAGGTATTTACTAGTCAAAGCTCTGAAGAACTGGTTCATGTCCTGTCTCCTTTAAAAACTTCAAGAGATCCTCTGGCTTTAGTCCCATAGAGACAGCATTGGTCATGGGATGGAAGTAAACTCGCTCATGGCCTCCGTTGACCAGGTCGCTGTCCAGGACAAACTTGACGCTCTGGTCCTTATCACAGAAGAGTGCCAGGGCAGTGGCACAGCCTTGGCCCACCTTCAGTTTCTCCAACATGGCTGCCTCCTCAGCAAAGCGGAGGTTGCCGCTACCCAAGCCTAGCTTCTTAGCCAAGTCGTTGAGGTTGACCTGACGGTCATGGCGGACAGAGACCAGCCACAGGCGCTTCTTCTTCTTGTCTTTCAGGAAGAGGTTCTTAGTAACTGCTCCACTGAGGTCTTGCAGGTGAGGCATCATCTCTTCCACAGTGAATACCTAAGGGAGAAAGTATCACAGCAAGTCAGAGGACATGTTACTTTGGTATCTGATGTCTAAAATGGCTCCCTCTCGTCTCGTCTCGTTTCATCTAATCTGAAATGGGAGATCTGGACAAGTACAATTTCCAGTAGGCGCCTATCCTACTGCTTTCACCTAGACTGGTAACAAATCAACACTGGAGAGGCGACTACTGAAATTAAATGCAATCCTACCAAAAATCAGAAGGAACAATTCACTGAAGAATAGTATAAGAGAACATATCATACATCTATTAAAAGTCTCATGCGGGATAATTGTCACATTTTCTACCTGTAACGTTCTACACATCGAATAAGCACCAGTACTAAAATGAACATGGCTTGCCTATAAATGTACGTTATAAAGGATGAGTCCATGATGTGACAGGCATCGTGCGACACCTAGTTGTGGTTGTAAAAGGGAACACAAAGCCCAGTAAAAGTGTCAATTATTTTTCTAAATAACAAAACAATGCACGGCTAAATTCTTATTCTAGGAGTGATGGTGGGGATGTGAATTTGTTCTCCAATCCAGTGCACTGAAGTATTATTCAACTCACTGGACGACCTTAGCTAGCTAGCTAACGTTATTGGTTCTTACCGGTGGATGGTCTACGCAGACCGTCTGGATATTCAGACTTTCCAAATACTTAACCAACTCAGTCCGGAGCTCAGGTGTTGCCATTGTTAATTTGAAGAGGAAAGAAACGCTATTCAGAGGACAAATCGGAACACTCCCACGTAGCATACACTTCCTCAGTCTACTCATTCCACAAACCTGTATTTACATAACTGCGCAAGCGCAGACAAACGAATGAGCAAACCCAGTCAATGGAGGATTTGTCGTTTCATGGTTTGTAGATGTATATTTGTCACCAATTAGGGATTTTCAGTAGTTGCGATTCAATTCTGAAGTTCCATTGTATTAGAATATAATTAAAAGCCACCCAGGGGTAAATTATTTCCTTGAAGTGATGACATGAGTGATGAATACAATTGCATAAATACACCACTTCAATACAAAGCAGTATTAAACGAGTTTACCTTTAAAAAAAGATCCGTTCAAAACCAATGGGGACCACAAATGACGCGTTTACGTGGTACGAGGTAGACGGCAAACATGTCAGTTTTCAACGAGAGCACGAACGTAAATGCCGTCAGCCGCCACACTTAAAATATTTCAACTTTTGCCGTAGCGTTCTCTACTGGGTATTGATTTGCACTTTTTACTGAAATCCCCATAGCAACGCATAGGCGTGCTGTCACCAGCTCTCTTCTTTTCTTGTCCGACTACGTGGACGGGTATGACGGTTTGTGTTACATTCAGTGACAAATGACAAGTCGCATTGTAAAAATCTAGTTTTACAATGCCCATTTTATTTGAAATAATGTGCAAGCCTAAAAAGACAATTTTATTTGTAGCCCTTCTAATAATAACCCTATGAAAATGGCCAAATTGGAAACCAATCTATCCATTGCAGAAAAAAAATTAGAATCAAGCCATCACAGTGATTGGTAAAAACATTTTATTTACTCGAGTCCAATAGATTACTTGTCCTCAGGCTTGTTGAAGCAGTAGGTGAGGCAGCACTTTCCACAGTAGTGCCTATCAAAGTGGCTGGCCATGAACACGCCAGCGCCACACTCATCAGCTGGGCACTCACGACGTAGACGGTGGATCTTGCCGTTTTCGTCAACCTGAGGAAACACCATGGAAGCCATAAGTACAGCAATGGAACACAAGACAGTGGTTGTGTTCATTAGGACACAACATAGCAAAGGGTTTGGACAAAAAAAAGTGCTATTTTAATGAAAGGCCTCATTGACGAGAAATTCTTTACACCACAGGAAGTCTGAATATTCATCAGCCAAAAATGTCCTTGGTTATTGGACAAGTTCGGGTAGCAGTATGTCCCTGGTTTCATTCAGCTTGAAAACAAATAAAGTAACAAATGTCTACAAAACAATAGTTGGCTCCAATCACTAGAGATATGGTAGTGGTCACAGCCAAATATAGTATATTATAATTAATTGAATCTAGCTGAAATCCACGAAAAAGTCAATGCCCTACCTTGTAGTACTTGAGAACTGCGAGTTTGACCTTCTTCCTCTTGTGCTTGTTCTTCTTGGGAGTGGTGTAGGACTTCTTCTTCCTCTTCTTGGCACCCCCACGCAGTCTCAGCACCAAGTGCAGAGTGGACTCCTGCAGGAAAAAGCAACAGTTCAGCCAAACAGACAACATATAGCTATGACTTCAGTGGTCAACACTACTTATGACAAAATAAGAAAAAAATACTTTGACTGAATGATGGTAAGGAGAAACTCCCAAATAAACAAGGATTATTCATCAGTCACAGAATTAACAAAAGCACACAAACAAAATATCAATACAATGCTGGGAAACAATTAATTATCTAACCTACAACCAATAATAACTCCTAATGGCAATAGATGTTGCATTAACATGAATCGGTATACTTTGAACGTTAACTGAATATTCAGCACACCTCTTAAATGTGATCAGATAAATGTAACAAAAAAGCATCTTAGTGGGCCTTGGGAGGTTAAAGGGGAGGCAGGTAGCCTAGTGGTTAGAACGTTGGGCCAGTAACCGAAAGGTTGCTAGATCGAATCCCTGAGTTGACATGGTAAAAATCGGTTGTTCTGCCCCTGAATAAGGAGGCCGTCATTGCCGTCATCCTAGGCCGTCATTGTAATTAAGAATTTGTTCTTCACTGACATGCCTAGTTAAATGTTTTTTTATTTTTATTAAAGAGGCAGAAAATCAGACCAAACGACACCCAGACCTGACCTATAATATAGTTAAATTAGTTAGCCGAGCTGACCTGGTCATTTCCACGTGTATACGCAGGGCCATGTTATCAAAATATTAGACTAGAACAGAGGGGGAAAAATAATTCCGCTAAGTTGCTCTTCTGGTTACTTAATACATCTATATATTTTGGCTAGGCCTTCTGAAAGTCAATAAATACACCTTAAATATGCTAAAAGCTATGTAAAGCAGTGGCCAGGTCCATTCAGGTCCACCAGCTGTACTTACACCTGATGGCTTTAGAACAGAACCCAACCAGAGTCCCAGGTCAGGTAAACATATTGAGACCTCTGAGAAACCCTGATCTAAGGGAATTGTGTGTTGGCACTTAGTTGACGTAATCTACTTCCTGCAACACCTTTACTAAAGTGTAGTATTGTCAAATGTTTAGGGAGGCTAAAATGTTCTCACCTTCTGAATGTTGTAGTCAGACAGTGTGCGTCCATCCTCCAGCTGCTTACCAGCAAAGATCAACCTCTGCTGATCAGGAGGGATACCTAGAGGGGGACCAGAGTACATGGAGTTCAGTCTTTGAGAGCCAACGTCAGTGCTCTCTTATATGCAATTCAACGGATGACAAGGATGAAAAATGTATGTAATTACCTTCTTTGTCTTGAATCTTAGCCTTGACATTTTCAATGGTATCTGAAGGCTCAACCTGGAAATAAGAGAACCTGTCAGTTTTTAAAACAGTAACGTGGCTAACAAGACTTCCCAGGATATTGATTAACGTCAAATTGTTACCAGCCAAACGTCAAGAACAAATATCACTTATCATATGGAAAGTTACATTAACAGAGGGATGTTAAATTAGTTAGCCGAGCTGACCTGGTCATTTCCACGTGTATACGCAGGGCCATGCTATCGAAATGTAGCTAGCTACTGTAACATTAGCCAGCTAACGTAGCAGTTCAGAATACATTTTTAAAAACTAAGATCAAAGGTTGGAGAGTTCCGGCTACTCCAATAAAGATTAGTGGACTTACAAATGTATAAGGCTGATTAATTACTGAAATAACGCACTCTAGAATAATATTTAAAAAATCATGTACACATGCTCCGCTAGTAGAGGCAAGAAGCCCTCCATCACAACTTGTGACACAAGCCCTAAGTACCCACCTCGAGGGTTATAGTCTTCCCCGTGAGGGTTTTGACGAAAATCTGCATCTTGGCGTTCAATCCACCTGCACATATGAACGACAGCGTTGTATTTATAACTATGTCAGCTTTAACACAGTATACAATGTCGTTATTATAGTAAATAATGGCCTAAAATAGAGAGCACGATCTTACCACAGGTCTCCTGCTAATGGCGGATCATGAGAAGAGGGCTTTCGACGCGTGCGACGGGGTTTTCGGGGCTCGTCTGCAGGGAGTAGGTGTTAAATAAGATGCCTGTTCAAAATACCTCTCTCAGTAAAGTTGATTTACATAACGCTTATTTAGTTTTTATCTGAAAATATGAAATTAGTTTTGATCGTTTTTTTGTTGTTGTCGTTGTAATAAATGATGTTTTTTATGTGACTTTAACCCATAGCTACAATGCTGACATAATGCCTTTTTACTAAAGTAGATTTTGTTGTAATACTTTGCTGCACCCCACAGATGAACTCGTTCTGCCTGTGCCAGATACTAACCACACTCCCACACACACACAGAGAGAGATGGCTGACACAAACCATTGATGAGCACTGATAAGGCAGGGGGGCGCTCTGACCTCAGGGGGGCGCTCGGACCTCAGGCGCCAGTTGCGGGTGTCTGCATCAACATCTTGTCAATAGAGGAGACAACCCAGACCAGCATGGCACTCAACGAGCACGCGCATGCATACACACACACACACACACACAAACCCCTGTTTCAGGCGGGAGTTCCACGAACAAAGAACATTACCATGAACCAATGAGACATTGATATCAGCCTGAAGGGGACGATCCTCCACTACCGACGACCAGTCAGCAGCACGAGCTGCCAGAATCTACCTACGTCATTACCTGTATAAAATGTATTGGACACTATGTATGTGGACTCCTTTTTGATAGTTCGCTAGGAACTTGACAAACGGATCCGTGCAGCACGATTTGTCAGATATCATTTACCAATAATAAAACTGTCTTACTATATACCGATCCACCCTGTCCAGCGTTTTAACTTCGTCTCATTTCTCTAGTAACTGTTACATCAACTTTTGACATCGTCGATGTTATAACTACATTACCCAACATACCCTCGAGATGTCCATAGCAACCTTCCTGTTTATCTTTTGAACATTTATCTGCAATATTTCTCCGTGTTGGAGAAATGAAACCATGCTCTAAGCAGCAATTGAAAAACATAAGAAAATCATGTTTGGGGCTGGAAACTTACATCACTCTGCAGAAGAATCTGAAAGAAGAACCTTGCCACCTATCAAATCTGCCAGTGACAAGTATTTCCTAGAATCTCTTGGTGAATACATTCAACATGAGATGGAACGTCTGATGTGTCCAGACGAGGGACCTGATGAGCAACGTTACATCATTTACAGTTCTGCATTTGATAAGGTATCAACATGAACCACCATACCCTTTCGCCTTGTTTCAGCATCATCACTCAATCATTGTTTTAGGCCTACACACGACGTGACTGATCAGAATGCCTAGGCTAACTTGTTGCGTTGTAACTATGCCTGTCTCTTGCTTGTTTGATTTTCTCAGGTAATTGAGTATGCAACTGTATACAAAACCATTCTCACTTCCATCAAGAAAGAGTATGATGAGTTCATCTGTACCATAAAGAAGAGTGAGCGTGATGCCAAGTTAGCACATGGGAAACTGAAGGCCATGGTGGCCCAGCCCACCTCCCTTATGTACTGTCAGAGAAGAGCTGTCCAGCTTCAAGAAAGGCAAGAAAATCACTTCAATTTTTCAACATGGCACAATGCGGCCCCAGAGTATAGTATATAATCCATGCCTAAACCTTGTTTTTTCCCGTTCTAGGATTGCTATCATTCAGAGAGACACTGCAGAGCTGCAGGCTGAGTTAAATAGACTACAGGAGTCAAGGAGAGACAAGAGACCCTCATTGCGTCAGAAGACCTCAGACAGCAAGACATTACGGCCCGTTGGGCAAATTCCAGGCATGGTCCTACATTGCTGAACTCATTGTGCCGTTTTGTTTTGTCTTAACATTATAATGGCTGTATGTTTACACAAGTACATATTGTCATGTGTCATGTCAATATGTCATTCATGAGTGGTGCTTACAGTATAGTTTTTTCCAGGTCTGACATTTGATGAGTCGATGAACCCAGCAGCTCTGGCAAAGCATTTGGAGTACCTTGAGCGAAAGCGAGCCGACCTGCAGATAAAGAGGAAGAGCCAGTATGTATCTGTTTCTGTCAAGAATGACCTGGACAATAAAATGCGATCCGCCCTGGACCAGAGGGATGAGCTGGCAGTGGAGAATGAGAGACTCCAACTCCGGTGAGACTGTGTCTCTCTTTGCTCAAGACTCACTGGCACAAGTGGCTATAGAATACCATTAAAGACGCCTATGTTGTTGCTAAAGTTATCGGTTCTTCTGATTTTCTAGATACAAAAAGATGAAGTTTCTGAATGACTCCCTCATGACATGGGAAAAGACAGGAAAAGAAGTCACTCTTCTGGAGTTCATAACATCAAAACTGGAGAATATATTTGATCTGAAAAGTATTTTACACTTCCACTTTAGCATACAGTGTATGTTAGTATTAGTGACACTGACAGTGAATGAAGTTCTAGTCAGGGATAATGTAGCCTAGCTGCGGCAGGTCTATAAACCTCACGAGAGCTTTTGTTTGTTTTTTAACTATGATAAGGCTCATGATACAGCAGCAATAAAGTGATATGATTTTCATTTTAGTGAGCGACACTGATTTCCTTGGCATTAGTGCAGTAGTGTTTGAAGAGGATGATCCCAGCAAGGTCAATGAATCGGAGCTCTTGGTGGATTACATTGAAAGGTACTTCAGTTCTTTTCCGAGTTCTAGTACTATGCTCTCAACCAATGCATACTGTATGTATAGATCATTCCTCTATGTGTTGTGTCTCCCTGCAGGTTCATTGACCTATTTGAGGGGGGTGAGTATGAGGCAGCTGCTTTCCATGCTGCCAAATCCCCTCATGGAGTTTTGAGAAACATGGAGACAATGGAAAGGTTCAAAGGTGGAAACTCCTTATTTTCTATCTTATACAGATGTCCTATAGTGTTGTGGTCCCTATACACACATCATGTGGGTCATTGTGGTCTCAACCATAAAGTAACACTGCATCCTGTACAGGCATACAGCACATAAATCTAATTTAATTTGTCACATGTGCCAAATACAACAGATGTAGACCATACCGTGAAATGCTTACTTACAAGCCCTTAACCAACAGTGCAGTTCAAGAAATAAGAGTCAGGAAAATATTTATAAAATTATGTAAAAATAAAAAGTAACACAGTAGAATTACATAATAATAACGAGGCTATATACAGGGGGCCTGGTACAGAGTAAATGTGCGGGGGTACAGGTTAGTTGAGGTCATTTGTACATGTAGGTAGGGGTATATAGAGTATTTAAGTCTGAACTGTTTTCAACCTATGTCATCTTTGTTTCCCCTCTAGCGGTCACAGTGTACCATGGCCAGGGGGAACTGCCCCCTCTGCTTCTCTTCTTCCAGGCACTCATGATCTCGGTGCATGCTGGGAAACAGCTGCCTGGGGAGACCCTGTCAGTGGAGGGGGTCCGGTGTGCCATGCAGCTCAACTATGTAGAGCTGGTCACACACTGGGTAACCCAGAAGAGGTCAGCCAATCAGAGTGTATAAATAATATGAGCGTTAGGGGTTATGAGTCTTTTTGTTGTAGGGTTTGAATGGTATAGCTGGGCATGGTTGTAGCAATCACGATATAAGATATATAGGTATTGTGTTTAGAGCTCTTTGTTATTGAGTCTATGTCGGGTTACAGCTTTCTCCATAACCTTCACAGGCTAACATACAGCGAGGCTCTGGGGGATGTGATCTGTGAGTATGGAGACAGGAAGCTGCGGATGGCCGACACATGCCTGGCTCTGGCCTACATCGTCTACAAGGCCTGCGGCGTGCTCAGGAAGGCCGCACTGAGCATGTGCAAGAGAGGCATGACCAGCAGTACTATGGAGTTCATCTATCAAAGCAAAGGCTTTACTGCAGGTGGGGAACACTCATTTACAGATACTATTCACACACATCCTATGTAGTAAATGTGTGAGTAACTCAGTGTGTGTGTATTGTTCTCTGTGTGTATGTTTGTGCGCAGGTGACTGTCTGTTTGTGCTGAAGGGTTGTCCCAGTCTGGCTCTTCTCCAGGCGTTGACTCAGGAGTACCAGGGCCAGCCTGCAGTGCTTTCTATGGGCTTTGCCTGCCATGCTCTGCTCAACTCTGATCTGGAGGACCTGGCACTGCAGATGGTGGAGGAAACACATTCAAGTGGGCAAGGTAGGTAGGCTATACCCACCCACCAATCAGCAGGGCAACCACACATGGTCGCGCACACACATACACAAGTTGAGTTGACTAGTAGTGCTGTGATTTTCAGGTACTTTGGAGAAGGTGATTCTGGATGATACTGGGTGTTCTGCAGAGAACTGGGGTGAGATAGCAGGTTGCTGTGGCCAGAAGAACAAGCCTTTACTGGCCCAGGAGATCCTCTCCATCCTGCTGTCTCAGTCAGGGGCCATGCGCCTCTCCCCTGGCATGGAGAGCTCCAGGCTGATGCAGCATGTGTTCATGTAGAGAGACAGCCACCAGAGGGCGCCCATGGGACAGATCTGCACCACCAATCCAAGAGGCCTCCGAACCATGGCAAGCCCATTCATAACTCACTGCGTCATACTGCTCACTGCTCACAGAGAGAAATGCAGTCATCCACACTGGTCCTCCAGATCATTAAATAATTTGAATGTGATTTCACTTTGATTAATATCACAAGTGCCAAGTTCCATCTTTATCAGAAAGCACAAAGTATTGCCATGTTATTAAATTGATATCACTTGAACATTGTCAAACGTCACTTAATAGTTGGTTTATTAGTTATTCCTCAATATAACTTACTCTTAACTAGACTCAGAATTTCAAACAGTTTAAACTTCATCTAAGATAATTATCACTACATGTTTAGATTTGGATCAATGGCATCTCCGACATCCAACATAATTCATGGTGACAAGCTCTACAGAATATTGAATTTCCCTGTAATAAATTCCCCATTTCCTGCCTCCAGAACACCACTGACTAATCCTTGGTGGTGTTAGTCATTATCCCCACAGAGATAAGACCTGATGGCCGCTCCCTGAGAGGCGTGCTATTACCTATATACACTGTATCACCAGAAATACGAGGAGGACACAATGGTAGATAGAACAGTAGCTCACTAACCTTCCACTCACACACTGGACCCATTGTCATAGACAGTGCAGGGCCAGTCTCAGTCACCCTGCCATATTAGAGTGAATGAAGCTTCCACACAGCACAAAAAACACCCACCATCAATAAACACAGCCTCCAGTTTCCTCTGTCTCTGCCTAAGAGACATGAAGCCACACTGAGCTAACTGTGTGTCTATGATTCCCACAGTTAATCAATTCCGCTCATGTCTGGGGCTGCGTTTCAGTGTATATCTGTTTGATCCGTTAATGGGTTAGTGAATGGACGTGTGTAGTTGATGGCCTTATATGTCATACTAATTTAAACTTTAAACATTTAGCATCAGTGTTGTGATTATCAATATACTGTTATTGATGCTGGTATTGCTCCAGGCACTAGAGCTGTTTAGCCCCCACAATCTGTGCTGTTAGCTCTTTGAACATCACTACTTGTAGTGTTAGCACAACGATACTAGCACTGTGTTGTCAGACGGCAGACTGGAGGCAGCTGGTATCCAAGGGAGACGGAGATAGGAAAAAAGAGGGGGTTGGCAATACGTGAGGCAAAGATGGAGAGAGAGTAAGACTGACATGCTGGTATAGCATCTCTATTACAGAAAGGAAGGAGCAGAGAGACATTGTGTAGGGGAAAAGGAGGAACAAAGTGAGAAACAGGGAGAGTGTGAAAATCAGAAAATGGTAGCGGGGGGTGAGAGATTATGCTGAATCAGCGCTTCATGGCGCCACCCCTGCTGCTGTTATTGATCTCCCGCAGTAAGAGGAGCTGGCCTGACCTGGCCTGCTGATGGCCCCACTGCATAAAACAGCTCCCCAGACACCCTACCTCCCTGCCTCCTCACCCCACAGCTCACAAAGAACCCTAGTGCCCTGCCCTGAGGCCTACCTCAGCCCTGAATCTCTGTGTCAAGGGAAAAAGGTGTTGAGTTCTGCCTCCTCACATCTCTTGTTTCCTATGCTAAAACTATTATCAACAAGAAAAAGCATTGCAATTCATCTTCCCAAAACGATGCAATCAAGAGTTGTGTTTTACAAACTGCCTATTAGTCAGGATTCAGTTTATGACAGGATGTAACAAGATGCACTTAGTGTCCTTGGATAGCACTTCTGGAAGATGTAAAAATATTGATGGTAGTTTTAGCTAGTATCATATTGTCTTGAATGGTCCTTTAAATAGGTTTTTGCCTGCACCATCCTCCCTGTCAGAACCTGTTTAACAGCTCAGGATTTTTCCTCTGTATTCCAGCCCCAGCGTGTTTCTCATCTCCCAGAGTGTGGCACAGATAAGGGCCCTCTCCTCAGTCCAGCAACGTAATGTGAACTGACAGCCGTGTCTAGCTCACACAGCCTCTGGTCTAGATAGAGCTCAGTACAGCAGACCAGCAAAAATAGAGAGCAAGGGGGGCGTTGGCCCTCATGTTTCACATCCTTTTGTCCAGACAGTGTCCACACTGGTTTGACTTACTTCTATGCCTTTGTTTGATAGAGCAATGCTAGTGGTATACATGGTTTTAAAAGGAATGTGGTCAGGACTAAATAGCTGTGTCAAGCCTTCTATTTCTGATCCGTGATTGAGCAGACTGTTGCACATTTGTACTGGGGTGGGAAGGGGAATCTTTGGATTAAACAGCGCCTGTCTCACAATTTGTATTGATGTCTCCTGGCTTGACTGTGTATATTTAGCCACTGTGGTAGTGCCCTGTCCATTTTGTTGATATTTCCATGGATTAAAGCAGTGCCACATTAGGTTTGCAATGGGGATGGAAAATAGTCCATTGATTTCCAGCATATCAGATGGGCAGAGAGAGAGTGCTTTGTTGTGCAGCTGTCTTTATTATATTGGCAGCAAATATCTCCTCTCCAGGGTTAGTTTATGTGACATACTCTGTAAACAGACTGGGGTCGACGGGGGTCGGAGAGGGGTCATTCACATAAAAGAAAAACAATGTTTGGAATAGGATCAAGAGGAAATATCTAATTTTGCCATATCACTGATGAAACTCTTGGATTGTTAAACCTGATAATCGCCAGCTCTAAAACTTTCTGTTCTCTAATCTCCCAGTGCGTTTCTCCATCTTCAATGTGTGGCTGGGTTTCTGTGTCAGAGAGAACAGAGATCTATCTGCCTTGTAATTACATTTTGGGTTTAATCTCCGGGGAATGGGAGCCAACCAGGAGGTCTGTGCTACAGAATTAAGGCTTCAAAGACGATTTTCAATGAATCATCACTCTGCTAGTCCTAGCACGCCTAAAAAAAACTAATTAGAGACATGGGGAATTTGCATATATGAATCATAATCTCCAATTAAGGGGTGAAAACAGTAGCCTTTGTTTTGTGTCCCAGAGGAGCCGGGAACATGTTACGTAAGTTTCCTCTTTCAATTAACACTGGCCTGCTCCAATCACAACAGGAACAGCATGCTTTTAGGACAGTATATCGATGCACAACCTCCTGTATACAGCCATTTTGGGCTTCCACCCTGAGAGGGGACTGCTTGTTTTCATTGGGGTTGATTAATCATGCTATAAACATCTTTAGGGTGTTGTATGTAGATTCTGTTTGGCAGAATGGGTGTTTGGCAGAATCTCCTTTCATTTTTCAAGTTGCTCACCCACTGCCTTGGTCGGTCAGTATAAAGATGCTCGTCAACACAATCTTTTAGGTTTTTAAGAATGTCTTATTCTTAAGATAACCAATTAATAATGTAGAAAATTGGATGAGGTAACCTATTCAAAACAATCAAAAAATGTGTCACAAACCATTACCCCCGACAGCCTTCACTTTCCATCAGCATTCAAATAGAAGTTTTTTTTCTCATCAAGTGATGATTCTGTCTTAACAGGCCTTATCACTTCCTCACTCTCCTGCATAAATGAACAAGGAAGTATGTGATCCGTTTGCTACATGATATCCTCCCACTGCCAACAATTTTCAAAGCTGAATGTGCATGTGAATTGTGAATCAATTACTTAGGCTGACATCATACATACCATAGATCAGGGGTTCCCAAACTTGGTCCTGACCTCCCCGGGGGCACGTTTAGTTATTTTCTCCAGCACTACAATGGTGGTTCAAATAATCAAAGCTTGATTATGAGTTGGTTATTTGAATAAGCTGTATAGTTCTAGGGCAAAAAAGTTTGGGAAACACTGCCTTAGATGACGATGTTAATGGTCTTGTCTAATGATTAAAAGTTCATGAAAAGTGCTGCTCACTGGGGGTCATACATGTGGTTATACTGGTAGTTTTACCGATATATAATCATTGGTCTGTGCTGCGTCTACCTCGTGGTGCCTCAGAGGGTTGTCAGACTGTTTACTGCATCCTATCACAGGTTTCACTTGGCAAGCAGCCTGCTCAATGCAGCAGCCAGTGTTCATGGATTATGGGTATTCTGCAGTTTGCTTGGAGAGACAGTGGAGGCCAAAAAATATTGATGAGGTAATTCAAGGCATTTACCACTGACCTTCAGTCCCTTGTTCACACACATTACAATCGTCAATTACTTCCTCTGTCATGAACATAGCATTCTGTCATATTTGCTGTCTCATGCACTCAGCCTTTATTTCACACTTCTGGAGGACTCATACCACTGCCCCTCCTTCTTTGTCGACCTCTCACAACCACACATAGACACACCTACAGGATGAGGCTTTAGAGTCTCAGTCTTATTGCTGAGAACAGAAATGGAAAACTGTCTAACATCAACTGCATGTCACGCCCTGACCTTAGAGATCCTTTTTATGTCTCTATTTGGTTTGGTCAGGGTGTGATTTGGAATGGGTAACATGTTCTATTATTTTGTATTTCTATGTTTTGGCCGGGTAGGGTTCTCAATCAGGGACAGCTGTCTATCGTTGTCTCTGATTGAGAACCATACTTATGTAGCCCTTTTTCCCACCTGTCTTTGTGGGAAGTTGACTTTGTTTATGGCACATAGCCTTTAGCTTCACGGTTTGTTTTGTAGGCGTCATTTTTAATTAAAAAGAAAGTGTACGCTGACCACGCTACACCTTGGTCAAGTTCTTTCAACGGCCGTGACACTGCAACAGAAAACTGGGTCAAATTCATCACTCTATCAAATAAGAAAATCTATTTGAGTGAAATGTTCTTCAAGCAAAGGCCTCCTCTTACTGTGTTTGCTTTGAATCATATAATCGTTCCAAATATTGACCAACGCTAAATAAAATGAAATGTCAAAGAGACACACAGAGCATTCTTACTCATCAGATGCCATTGAAGAAGCTATGATAAGTGAACATTCCAGACATTTCTGACCGAAAACCAGCGTGTCTGTGTTATCAGAGCTATTGTGAGAGTTGGACAGGTTGAGTTAATTCTGGTTCTTCACCAAGGAGTCCAACAATCTGGTGAATCCAGTTCTCCCTCCTGTAGGGAAGCCATGTGATAAGAAATCGAGCTTCTGTAATTAGGCCTCTTATGTGGGCCACTTCTGCAGACTCATCAATAAAACAACATGCTAGTGTTGCTAAACCGCTCCAGCTGGAGCAGAAACAGACCATAACATCATCTGTGCCATGATCCTCTACCAAAACAGACCAAAACAGTGAAAGTGAAAGCACAGTGCCCTTCTTTAATCTACTCAAACACTAGTGTCATGAGTATACGTACATTATGTATTATATTGAGCTGGTGTCCAATATTCTTTTATATCAGCTTGTGTTCCTTATATGTTCATATTTATTCACCCTGAGCTGTTTAAATGCCATATTATTTCCTTTCTATGTGTTTTATTTCTGTAATCTTCATGGTCAGGCTCCGAGATGGCTATCTCTATGTATCAGGGAGGTATGACTAAGCTGTGTGAGTCTGCTGATGACTGATGACTTCACCTCTAAAGCCACTCCAGGCCATAGTTTATAACAATGTTGTAAAATACTGTAACAAAGATATTCAGAGGAGATGGAGTCACACCGGATAAAGGTCTTTTGCAACCACCAACACATGTCCAACAAGCTGAGTGGTTACCAGGCAACATTACTAAGCAGAACAACTGCCATCCTCCCACTTTTCTATTCACATTCCTTGAATGCAGCTATGGATTAAACAAACCTTTTACTTGTAAATACATCTCTCATTTTCAATGAAAGTTTGACACCCTAGTCCTGCCTATGCCAGAGTTTGTCGGACGGAAGAAGATGCCACATGCCTGTCCCATTTAAAACAAAGGCTCAAGTCTAGCCATGCCAATGGTGCTGACACCCCACTCTCACACCTGTTCTATTGAGGATTAGCCCCTAATGCTGCTATGCCAGAGCAATGCCCCTCTTCAGCCTCCATGCCTGCCCTACCATGACTCTGCACATTACCATTCAGGTAAAGGGTCATATCACAGGCCAGGGTCGTATTCAAGGTCATAAGGCCCATATGAGTAATTGTTTATATTTGCCCTGCCTTGAGGCATGATTACATATTCCACGTAGATTCCAACTGTGTTCCCTTCAAAGGAACTGCACACAAACCTCTATAGTTCTACTCATTATGCCCATATCTACAGTTGAAGTCGGAAGTTTACATACACTTAGGTTGGAGTCATTAAAACTAGTTTTTCAACCACTCCATAAATTTCTTGTTAACAAACTATAGTTTTGGCAAGTCAGTTAGGACATCTACTTTGTGCATGACACAAGTAATTTTTCCAACAATTGTTTCCAGACAGATTATTTCACTTATAATTCACTGTATCACAATTCCAGTGGTTGAGAAGTTTACATGCACTAAGTTGGAAAATTCCAGAAAATGATGTCATGGCTTTAGAAGCTTCTGATAAGCTAATTGACCTAATTTGAGTCAATTGAAGGTGTACCTGTGGATGTATTTCAAGGCCTACCTTCAAACTCAGTGCCTCTTTGATTGACATCATGGGAAAATCAAAAGAAATCAGCCAAGACCTGTTGTAGACCTCCATAAGTCTGGTTCATCATTGGGAGCAATTTCCAAACGGCAGAAGGTATCACGTTCATCTGTACAAACAATGGTACGCAAGTATAAACACCATGGGACCACGTAGCCGTCATACCGCTCAGGAAGGAGATGTGTTCTGTCTCCTAGAGATGAACGTACTTCGGTGCGAAAAGTACAAATCAATCCCAGAACAGAAAAGGACCGTGTGAAGATGCTGGAGGAAACAGGTACAAAAGTATCTATATACACAGTAAAACGAGTCCTATATCGACATAACCTGAAAAGCCGCTCAGCAAGGAAGAAGCCACTGCTCCAAAACCGCCATAAAAAATCCAGACTACGGTTTGCAACTGCACATTGGGACAAAGATCGTACTTTTTAGAGAAATGTCCTCTGGTCTAATGAAACAAAAATAGAACTGTTTGGCCATAATGCCCATTGTTATGTTTGGAGGAAAAAGGGGGAGGCTTGCAAGCCAAAGAACACCATCCCAACCGTGAAGCACGGGGGTGGCTGCATCATGTTGTGGGGGTGCTTTGCTGCAGGAGGGACCGGTACAATTCACAAAACAGATGGCATCATGAGGTAGGAAAATTAGGTGGATATATTGAAGCAACATCTCAAGACATCAGTCAGGAAGTTAAAGCTTGGTCACAAATGGGTCTTCCAAATGGACAATGACCCCAAGCATACTTCCAAAGTTGTGGCAAAATAGCTTAAGGACAACAAAGTCAAGGTATTAGAGTGGCCATCACAAAGCCCTGACTTCAATCCTATAGAAAATGTGTGGGCAGAACTGAAAAAGCATGTGCGAGCAAGGAGGCCTACAAACCTGACTCAGTTACACCAGCTCTGTCAGGAAGAATGGCCCAAAATTCACCCAACTCGTGGGAAGCTTGTGGAAGGCTACCCGTAACGTTTGACCCAAGTTAAACAATTTCAAGGCAATGCTACCAAATACGAATTGAGTGTTTGTAAACTTCTGACCCGCTGGGAATGTGATGAAAGAAATAAAAGCTGAAATAAATAATTCTCTCTACTATTATTCTGACATTTCACATTCTTAAAATGAAGTGGCGATCCTAACTGACCTTAGACGGGGAATTTTTACTCTGATTAAATGTCAGGAATTGTGAAAAACTGAGTTTAAATGTATTTGGCTAAGGTGTATGTAAACTTCTGACTTCAACTGTATATGTCACGCCCTGACCTTAGAGAGCCGTTTTATTTCTCTATTTGGTTAGGTCAGGGTGTGATTTGGGGTGGACATTCTATGTTGTCTATTTCTTTGTTTTTGGCCGAGTATGGTTCCCAATCAGAGGCAGCTGTCTATCGTTGTCTCTGATTGGGAATCATACTTAATCATGACCATAATCATGACCATATAATAATAATAATAATCATGACCATATCCCCCGTGCATCCCGCAAAGGCGGTGTTGCTAACATTTACGATAGCAAATTTCAATTTACAAAAAAAAAAATGACGTTTTCGTCTTTTGAGCTTCTAGTCATGAAATCTATGCAGCCTACTCAATCACTTTTTATAGCTACTGTTTACAGGCCTCCTGGGCCATATACAGCGTTCCTCACTGAGTTCCCTGAATTCCTATCGGACCTTGTAGTCATAGCAGATAATATTCTAATTTTTGGTGATTTTAATATTCATATGGAAAAGTCCACAGACCCACTCCAAAAGGCTTTTGGAGCCATCATCGACTCAGTGGGTTTTGTCCAACATGTCTCTGGACCTACTCACTGCCACAGTCATACTCTGGACCTAGTCTTGACCCATGGAATAAATGTTGTGGATCTTAATGTTTTTCCTCATAATCCTGGACTATCGGACCACCATTTTATTACGTTTGCAATCGCAACAAATAATCTGCTCAGACCCCAACCAAGGAGCATCAAAAGTCGTGCTATAAATTCTCAGACAACACAAAGATTCCTTGATGCCCTTCCAGACTCCTTCTGCCTACACAAGGACGTCAGAGGACAAAAATCAGTTAACCACCTAACTGAGGAACTCAATTTAACCTTGCGCAATACCCTAGATGCAGTTGCACCCCTAAAAACATTTGTCATAAGAAACTAGCTCCCTGGTATACAGAAAATACCCGAGCTCTGAAGCAAGCTTCCAGAAAATTGGAACGGAAATGGCGCCACACCAAACTGGAAGTCTTCCGACTAGCTTGGAAAGACAGTACCGTGCAGTATCGAAGAGCCCTCACTGCTGCTCGATCATCCTACTTTTCCAACTTAATTGAGGAAAATAAGAACAATCCAACATTTATTTTTGATACTGTTGTAAAGCTAACTAAAAAGCAGCATTCCCCAAGTGAGGATGGCTTTCACTTTAGCAGTAATAAATTCATGAACTTCTTTTAGGAAAAGATCATGATCATTAGAAAGCAAATTACGGACTCCTCTTTAAATCTGCGTATTCCTCCAAAGCTTAGCTGTCCTGAGTCTGCACAACTCTGCCAGGATCTAGGATCAAGAGAGACACTTAAGTGTTTTAGTACTATATCTCTTGACACAATGATGAAAATAATCATGGCCTCTAAACCTTCAAGCTGCATACTGGATCCTATTCCAACTAAACTACTGAAAGAGCTGCTTCATGTGCTTGGCCCTCCTATGTTGAACATAATAAACGTCTCTCTATCCACCGGATGTGTACCAAACTCACTAAAAGTGGCAGTAATAAAGCCTCTCTTGAAAAAGCCAAACCTTGACCCAGAAAATATAAAAAACTATCGGCCTATATCGAATCTTCCATTACTCTCAAAAAAATTTGAAAAAGCTGTTGCGCAGCAACTCACTGCCTTCCTGAAGACAAACAATGTATACGAAATGCTTCAGTCTGGTTTTAGACCCCATCATAGCACTGAGACTGCACTTGTGAAGGTGGTAAATGACCTTTTAATGGCGTCAGACCGAGGCTCTGCATCTGTCCTCGTGCTACTAGACCTTAGTGCTGCCTTTGATACCATCGATCACCACATTCTTTTGGGGAGACTGGAAACCCAAATTGGTCTACACGGACAAGTTCTGGCCTGGTTTAGATCTTATCTTTTGGAAAGATATCAGTTTGTCTCTGTGAATGGTTTGTCCTCTGACAAATCAACTGTACATTTCGGTGTTCCTCAAGGTTCTGTTTTAGGACCACTATTGTTCTCACTATATATTTTACCTCTTGGGGATGTCATTCGAAAACATAATGTTAATTTTCACTGCTATGCGGATGACACACAGCTGTACATTTCAATGAAACATGGTGAAGCCCCAAAATTGCCCTCGCTAGAAGCCTGTGTTTCAGACATAAGGAAGTGGATGGCTGAAAACGTTCTACTTTTAAACTCGGACAAAACAGAGATGCTTGTTCTAGGTCCCAAGAAACAAAGAGATATTCTGTTAAATCTGACAATTAATCTTGATGGTTGTAAAGTTGTCTCAAATAAAACTGTGAAGGACCTCAGCGTTACTTTGGACCCTGATCTCTCTTTTGACGAACATATCAAGACTGTTTCAAGGACAGCTTTTTTCCATCTACGTAACATTGCAAAAATCTGAAATTTTCTGTCCAAAAATGATGCAGAAAAATTAATCCATGCTTTTGTTACTTCTAGGTTAGACTACTGCAATGCTCTACTTTCCGGGCTACGCGGATAAAGCACTAAATAAACTTCAGTTAGTGCTAAATACGGCTGCTAGAATCCTGACTAGAACCAAGAAATTTGATCATATTACTCCAGTGCTAGCTTCCCTACACTGGCTTCCTGTTAAGGCAAGGGCTGATTTCAAGGTTTTACTATTAACCTATAAAGCGTTACATGGGCTTGCTCCTACCTATCTTTCCGAGTTGGTCCTGCCGTACATACCTACACGTACGCTACGGTCACAAGACGCAGGCCTCCTAATTGTCCCTAGAATTTCTAAGCAAACAGCTGGAGGCAGGGCTTTCTCCTATAGATCTCCATTTTTATGGAATAGTCTGCCTACCCATGTGAGAGAGGCAGACTCGGTCTCAACCTTTAAGTCTTTACTGAAGACTTATCTCTTCAGTAGGTCATATGATTGAGTGTAGTCTGGCCCAGGAGTGTGAAGGTGAACGGAAAGGCTCTGGAGCAACGAACCGTCCTTGCTGTCTCTGCCTGGCCGGTTCCCCTCTCTCCACTGGGATTTTCTGCCTCTAACCCTATTACAGGGGCTGAGTCACTGGCTTACTGGTGCTCTTTCATGCCGTCCCTAGGAGGGGTGCGTCACTTGAGTGGGTTGAGTTACTGACGTGATCTTCCTGTCTGGGTTGGAGCCCCCCCTTGGTTTGTGCTGTGGTGGAGATCTTTGTGGGCTATACTCGGCCTTGTCTCAGGATGGTAAGTTGGTGGTTGAAGATATCCCTCTAGTAGTGTGGGGGCTGTGCTTTGGCAAAGTGGGTGGGGTTATATCCTTCCTGTTTGGCCCTGTCCGGGGGTATCATCGGATGGGGCCGCAGTGTCCCCTGACCCCTCCTGTCTCAGCCTCCAGTATTTATGCTGCAGTAGTTTATGTGTCGGGGGGCTAGGGTCAGTTGGTTATATCTGGAGTACTTCTCCTGTCTTATCTGGTGTCCTGTGTGAATTTAAGTATGCTCTTTCTTTCTCTCTCTCGGAGGACCTGAGCCCTAGGACCATGCGTCAGGACTACCGGGCATGATGACTCCTTGCTGTCCCCAGTCCACCTGGCCTTGCTGCTGTTCCAGTTTCAACTGTTCTGCCTGCGGCTATGGAACCCTGACCTGTCCACCGGACGTGCTACCTGTCCCAGACCTGCTGTTTTCAACTCTCTAGAGACCGCAGGAGCGGTAGAGATACTCTTAATGATCGGCTATGAAAAGCCAACTGACATTTACTCCTGATTATTATTTGACCATGCTGGTCATTTATGAACATTTGAACATCTTGGCCATGTTCTGTTTTAATCTCCACCCGGCACAGCCAGAAGAGGACTGGCCACCCCTCATAGCCTGGTTCCTCTCTAGGTTTCTTCCTAGGTTTTGGCCTTTCTAGGAAGTTTTTCCTAGCCGCCGTGCTTCTACACCTGCATTGCTTGCTGTTTGGGGTTTTAGGCTGGGTTTTTGTACAGCACTTCGAGATATTAGCTGATGTACGAAGGGCTATATAAAATAAACTTGATTTGATTTGATACTTAGGCAGCCCTTTTTCCCACTTTCTGTTGTGGGATCTTGTTTTTGTTAGTTGCTGGTTTAGCGCTACATTACTTTACGTGTCGTTTATCTTTCTTGTTTTTTTGGTGTTCGATTCAAAAAATTCTAAATGTACGCCTACCACGCTGCAATTTGGTCTCATTCCGACGACAGCCGTAACAGTATAATTCACATCGCTTCCTATCTCACTCATCAGCATATCTGGTATTTATGTGGTAGCGGTTATAATGTCACCTTATTAGCATAGCAGGTATTTATGGTAATGTTTATATCGTTACCTCATCAGCATAGTGTCACATCCTACCTCCTTTACTATTAGCTAGCGTGTGGAATGTCATTCACCTATTAACTTCAGCCTATGAGCGTGGCACACCAAGACAATTCCACCGCTCTTGTTGATTAACCTATGGGCTCACTCGTGCATTAAGCACTCTCCTTTCTCTCCGATGGGCATGAATCTGGAGGATTATTTACTGTGTATGTCAACTCAAACCTTTGTGCCTCCCACTTGTTGTTTTGTAGCAACGACCTTCCAACTCCCCACCACCACCAGCATAATAACCTCATTCCCCCAGCAGGGGGGTTTTGATGCCAGCTGCCCAACATAGGACAGTCTGTCATCAGCATCTGGCTCTGAGGAGCATTCCTCGTAGACGAGGCCTACCCCAAACTATTCAATAAAATTCCATATTTTATTCTGTCTATTTTGTCATTCAGTTAAGCCTATACTGGATTGAACTGAATTATGGGCCATCCTCCCCACACCAGCCTCCTGTTGTCTCACCCACTCCAAAGAGAGGTCTCTGTGGCTCAGAATGTGATGTGTCTCTGACGGTCAGTGGCTGATCCTGTGTGACTGAAACTGTCAAGGGCCGCCACACTTGAGATCACTGGCAGATGCAGGCTGGCTTTTTCTGGCTCCCTATCTTCTCCACTTTCAGCACAAGGCCCCATTCCTCAGATAGCAGATGCTTTGGAAGACTCATGTAGTGAACTTACACATACATGCCTGAGCCCTGGCATGGACCTCGATCTGCCAACTATTCCCTCTCAGCGCCAGACAGGAAAGAGAGTGGATTTTTTCAGCCATTGTGTGCCAAATTACCCGTATGACAGGCCAGCACCACATTACTATTGCCGTTTGCGTCACAAGATCGTAGTTTATGTATGTGTTTTAGCACCTCTAGTTGTTTGATGCATTGTCTGTAATGAATAAGTTACTTCATCACACTTGATGGTTGTGCACAATCTTGCTGAGAAGGTTTTTTTTTTGGGGGGGGGGGCTCTGTCACACAAAAAGATGACTGGAAGCAGCACTGTCAGCCTTTTTGAAGCTGAGGTCTGTAGTAACTTATCAGGAAGTAGTGGGCAGGGTGATTTAAGATATTGTAGCATGGGCTATGTTAAACAGAAGAGGTTTTTACAAGCAAGCCTTGTCGTACCAGTTACAGCAAGATACTATTTCAGTCTGACCATTTTTAAAGCTATTGGGTGTCTCCTCTGTATATTTGTATGTGAATGTACAGTTGGAGTACTCCCCTCCCTCTCATCATTCTCACACACAGGTACGCAAATACGCGCACATATATCCACCGTTATGAGCTTGCAAAGCTATAGGAAAGGGTAAACTGCAAAGTCACAGTAGGATTTCAGTCCAGCTTCCACCAAGTGCACAGCTGAAATTCCTAGAAGAGAGGGGCAATCATGGTTATTTGGGAGATGATTGATATCCTAGAGCAAATGCCCCCCCCTAACATGGCCATGCTATGTTACTCTGAGGGAAAGCAATACAGTACTGGAAATGTAATCTAAAATAAAATGTTAGTCAAACAAATTATGTAAAAGTGATTTCCTTCTGCTCTCTATCTCTTTCTCTCTCTCTCCAGTGCGTGTAGGGTGCTGTTTATATTTTGTCAGCCAAGGAACTGACCATAACTAGAGCTACTGTATGTCTAAATGTTGCAGTAATTCAAGAGCTGGCCAAGAGGGAATTGTCACCCTAATCACATTGCAAATCCATTGTAAGGATTAGACAATTTGACAAAATAGCTAGGAATTTCGTAAGAATTTCTTAAGGAGAGTTACTTTACATTGAATATATTGTGTCTAACGTAGTAGATATATCACATCACATAGACCACATTTAATCCATAACATCTATTTTGTAAGGTAGGAATCTGTATCACCTTGAGATGCTTTTTCATGCATGTTCTTGTACAGCTTCCCATGCTTCAACACACCTCTTAGAAAATGAACCTGTGCATGCCAAAATTGCAGCACCAGACCTTTTAATTGAGCATGGGAAATGCATTCTACAAATTAAATATTATTATTATTAATTAGGATATCACTATATACAAAGCACAGAGCACCCACATAATAATCCACAAACAATGCACAGTCAAAAATGCTTATTACCTAGTGTTTTGAGGTGTTCATTTGATTGGTGTATGTGTAGGAAGAGCTGCTGTCCAGCCAAGGATTAAATAGTAAATTAAAGTGATGTAAAAGTGTTCCATAAAAACTTAACTTTGTCTCATGCAACTGTAATGTTAGGTCATCCAATGACTGTCTGACATTACAACATGTGTTCCTGAAACTATGGTTCTGATTGGAGATGCTGTTCCTGAAACTGTGGTTCTGACTAGAGGGAGTATGGGACACACTCTTTTCACGCCACTTTGATACAAAGTGATTTTCGTAGCAGGTTAGGTGAGCATTTTCCCGAACCCTAACTCTTTTCCTAACCATAACCCCAGTCTCCTAATCTGCTGTGTAAATGTTTACCTGCTACGAAAAAGTCACATCGGTATCGACGTGGCATGAAAACCATGTTTCCAGAGGGGTGAGTACAGCTACATCCAGAAGTTACTTTCTCGTAGCAGGTTAGGATAATTTACGCAGCAAGTTAGGATAATTAACGTGGCAGGTTATGAGATATAGGTTAAGGTAATGGAAAGGAAAAGAGTTAGGTTTCATTAAAATTCTCTGTCACTTCCGGTCGTAGCTGTACTCCCTCTAGTCACAACCCTGAACTATTTTGGCCAACAGTGCAAGGTTTGAGAAAGGGGTGTTAACAAATTCAGCAATTCCCCCATCTACTGGGCGGGAACAGTTTACTTTTACAAACACTTATTGGTCACAGGTGGCATCGCTCAGGGTTATTCGGTAGTTATTGGTCACTCAAATCTTGTTTCTCGGTTTCAACATTCTGGTAGGACGCATGAGAGCGGATTGTTCCGTGGCAGTGGTCGTGGCGCATTTCTGTTACTTTTGTTTATTCGGCTCTTGAAGGGAGTCAACGAGCGTATTTTATTGTTTGTTAGAGGTATTTTGGAATTTTTGAGTGTAGTTAGTTATTTTGGGTACTTGCCCTCCAAAATATTAACTTTTTACGCAGATAACCGGCAATTAGATGGAAGACAGTGAACAAGGAGTATCGTCCACAACTCCGTCCGAAGACGAAATGAGAAGCTACAGACAATTCGGGAATCATTATGGCAACGAGGCCACAGCTAAAGTTGGAAACGATGATATTGTAGACTTAGTTGGTGGAGCACAGGATGCTATTGAGAGGCACATGGCTTCTTGCCCCGATGATTTAAAAGAATTTACGGAGGAAGCAAAGGAACAACTGACAAACGAGGTGATTTCAGATATAACTCCACCGGATGAAGAACAGGAGGAAGAGGTGACTGACACATTTTCAGAAGCTAAACCAGTGATGTTCAATCCTTTGGAAGCTGACTACTTGCCAGAACTCATAAGGCCAGATCCCCCAAAAGTAGCTCAAGAAAAAGCACCAGCCCCAGTAGTAGAATCCACTCCAGTGGAAGCAGCTCCAGTAGTAGAAGTGCTCCCCAAAGCGGCTCCAGAGAAAGAAGTGATTGCGGCTCCTCCAGCACCATCCCGTGAGTAGTCAATTATTTTAAACGTTTTAGACAATCTGGTTTTGTAACCAGTCTCTTGGTAAAACATTATTAAAATAGTTAAGAAAACACAAACGTCTATTTGCATATTCATTTACCGTTGACTAGCTAGTTAGCTATTTAACGCTAACTAACGTTGGCAACGTTAGCGTAGCTATGTGGGATTGCTGCGACAACCATTTTTTATAAAGCAAATGTGTGTAGCCAGGGCATTGTGGACGTCTCGAGACAACAAATCCCTGGCATTGCCATTGGTGTAGTTCGAAACGCCAAACATGCAGGTAGAGTTGGCTAGGTAGCTAACGTTTCTGAAGTAAATGTTTTATGGATGGCAAATCACGCGAGGTAGCTAGCTTTATGACGATGCGGCCCACCTGTGACAATCATCAGCAAGAAGGTAGATAACTAGCTAATATAACGTTATGGAACTGGCAGAATTGAGGTACATATTTCAACAACTCCCTAAAAAAAGGTCATACAACAGTGTGGTAATTTTAAATGGCATGCAATGGTAACTAACGAGAAGATAACACATTGGGTCATAGATTAATTCTGAGACTGTCATGCTCCGACCTGGTTTGTGTTTCCGCTAGCCTATATAGCTAGCACGCGCTATTTTGACTCAGTCAAGATGGCTTGTATTAGTCGTAACAAAGGAATCATCTTAAATCGACCACTCCCGTTTTAGTTGTTTCTCCCAAAATAGCCAAGTTACTTCAATGAACGGTAACTAACGTTAGCTATCTAATGGAAGCAAGCTAGCGAACGTTATTTTTCTGATAACATTTTTCATCGCACGATGTTTTTGTTTTTCACACAAATCTTCCATCTGACCCTTCTGGTTAATGTTATTAACTCGCAACCATTTCGGCTGAAAAACAACATTAGTTGGGAGCAATGTTTGTAACTTGGTTGGCTAGCTAACTAACCACTTTCCCAAACATGTTAGGCAAGACAGTCAGGGCGGGGTTGGGAGACCATTACATTAGTTTCAAAGATCTGGTTGAGTGACTGTCCATTTAATTGGTTTAGGCCCTGCTATTGTCTTCGGACTAGCGAATTCTCATTTTGGGAGGACAGGCATGCTTTATATAGTCTACTTTGGTTTCCTGCAATAATTTGTGTAGACTTGTTAAACAGGAGAGATGCTAAAAACGTTCAGGAAATGGGCCTACTGGCTCCGACATGCCTGGTGGGTTTGCTCCCACTGTTTTGCTGTGTATTGTAGTCTCCATATCCTACAAAGGGCAAGTAGAGATAAGGGAATAACCCCCTACCCCACCTCTGAATGCTTCACTCTATACCACAACAGCAGCTGGGTTTGTCAGCTACCAGGGCACTGATTCATTTGCCTACTTTTATATATTGGCACTGTGTTGGTGTAGCCAACTAGCTCAACTCCACAATGATTTCATCCAGAGTATATTGTGGAGACTAGAGTTTTTGAAATAATCCTTCGACTCGCTATGCCGTTGATACTTCATAAATGTATAGTCTTAAACCCTTCCAGTATATCTGTTTGTCCTCTGTTGAGTGCCTTTCTATGTTTGCTTTATTCCATACTTTTTAATTAAATGTTAATCAAATACAACCACCAACTGTTTCCTTGTTGTGTTTTAATTGGCCATGCACACTGTTGCCATCTTAGAGCAACAGAAATTAGGAAAGTTTGGTTGTATTTTATTAACAAGTATGGATTTCAGCAAACAATGGCACACAACAACAGGGGACCAACATAGGTACATAGTAAGGGTTTAAGTATTTACATGGAAGTATCGACTGCAATGCTCTAGTCTTCGCACAACTCTATGGATAAAATCATTGTGGAGTTGAGGTATCTTGGTTAGGTGATGTAGTTGCTATGGTATCAGGTTAATTAGACCTCTGTTTCTTGACAAAGGGCGTGTTCTTCTGTATGTTATAGTAGGGAGTGTGTTTTGACAGCAAACATTCATTGGGTGTTTCTTAATATGCATACTACCATACTCCACACTCTCACGCTTCGACCACACTGACAGCATCACTGCGTGAAGTAGTATGCGACATCATCTGGATATGTACGCAACAAAAGTTCAACATTCACCTTCTACAACCATTTCTGTCAAGCCGTTTACGCATACAGTTTGACGCATATTTTCGGTTGGATAAATCCAACGTATGCACCACATCGAAGACACTGCCTCTGCAACACAATGCTGTAAGTCAAATGCAGCGTTTCATTGGAAATTAATGTAATTCTGGTGTACCAAAATGCAATGACGATGTCGGTGTGTTTGAAGCATCATGCTCCAAGTGACTTCTCCGAGGACGTTCTTGTGAGGACAAGTGTATAGAAGGCAAAGAACATAACATTTGAGAAGCACTCACATTCTCCCTACTTTATTACCTCACACATGCTGCACCTCCCCATTCACTGAACCTTCTTGCAGCCAGGACAATGTCAATAAAGACAAGATATACACAAAGAAAATGTTTACTTCATAATTATCAGCTAGCTATATGTGAATCATAATAATCTAGCTAGCCAGCTAGTTAAACAGCCAAAAATGTCCTTAAGCCTATGTTACGCAAGGTATATGCCAATTCTTCGTGGCTAGCAGGCTACATATGAGATGTGAAGTCTGAGTTTTTCTCTCGCTTCAGCTCAAATAATGGCCAACATCGAGTTCAAGAAATGGTGTCCTTTTTACGTGGCTGCGTGACATTTCTCACCATACTTTTAGTTGAAGCTTGCAACAAGTGGAATACGCATCCGAGAAGTGCCCTCTGTGCTCCTTTTCGCATACTTTGATTTGAACTCATGCTTCAGCCCTCCCGTGCTACAGATTGCATGCTCGAAGCACAGTAGTATGCATATTGAGAAATACCCATTGTGTTCTTTGGCGAAGATAGCAGCAGGTAGAAGATTATCCCTCTGCATCTCATGTCGATGCCATGCAAGAGTTTTCCTTCCCATTTAAAATCAGACACCACCAACAGGAAGGCACCCTTGTCATGTCTCATACTGGCTTGACTAGAGTTAACATGACTTCCATTGCAGTTGTCATACATGTAGCCAGCACATCCGACCTCGGATTGCCACACACAGAATATCCGCCTGTGCAGAAAAGCATGAGATTGGACATCAGTATTTCTTGAGTTTTCCCCTTTAGTTAATACTATCAATGTTTCGCTCTACTGTGGGAAATGTGGTCTAATAAGCGTCATATTATCCACGTTCAGTGTAATACTCCGAAACAAAACGAACAATGCCAAACTTAGTATGCAAAATTAACTGCAAGAGATTTTCTTGTAGGCCGAGAGCGTTGCATTGACAGGCACTGCTCAGGCCTGTACTCTACACCGACCGGTGCGCCATAACCAATCAGAGCTGCAGTAGGCGTATATGCAAATGATCATTGCCATATTTGGATCTGTGCCATTCACTTTGAACTGGACTGTGTTTAGGCTATGTATAAGCAGTCCTGGAGTAGATGTGATGTAAAGTGGTTTCTTGCGTCAAACACATTTTCAGTCACCACCTAGTGGATAAACGGGTTAATGTCAAGCTCTGTGTGTGTTTTTAAAAAGTTTTATGGAATGTAGGAAGTTTCACAGATTTTTCACAACCTTCAAGTTTGTGCTCACCAGACCTGTTAGTGGGAACATTGGTCATAGTGAGGAAAGTGTTGGCCAACTTTTAGGGTTCCACAATACACTATTCAAGCAAAGTCATTGCCATAAAGGCATATAGCTTCTGCAGAACAGGTGGACAGAAAATTCAAGCATCTTGGATTTCATTATAGCTAATGTATAATGTCTATTGGTTAAATTTTAGGTGTACTTCAACGTTGGAACCTAGACAAGAGAGGTAACTGGCCTGGAACTGGTCTCATCTGAATAATCAATGTAAAACATTAATTTTGTAATATGAAAATATTGCCGGGTTTTGAGTAAATGCTTGATCTCTTTTTTTAATGATTTATTCAGAAGCGTTGTTGATTGCAACTCGTGAGTTTCAATTGTTCCTTTCATGATCATTGAATCAACCAAGTATGATTTTTGTTTTTGACCTTCTGAAATATTCCAAGACGTCTTAATCGGCAGGCAATTGAGAATATTGAAATTGTGGTGATCTGGCTGAAATTTAGCTCATTGTATTGAAATTACTCAAATTACAAGATTTATGCAATTAAACATTTCACATTTTGATTAAATGGTCTTGATTTGAATATGTGCTCTTTCTATGTTTTTGCCAACTCTCACCTAATGCTCTTACTAAGGTATGTCAGTCACGGATATTAGGCCAATGTCTTAAACAGTTGGGCCTAATATCTCCAATCAAGGATTGAATGAAGGAATACAGTTTAATAATACTCTAGACAAGAGCCTGAACCACTTTTTTGCTACTTCGTTTAGCAATGCAATAAGATTATTGACATTAACATTTTGTGTAATATTTGTCATGTCGTTTGTCCATTGACCATGTCCATTGGCTAGATGGCACAGGCAGTTTCCCCTTTTTATTATAGGAAATGATTGAAAATTGTATCTGTTGGGTTATTTTTCACTTGTTCCTTTTAAGAAGAAAAAAATCTTCATTCTGCTACATGAAAAGGGAACTTCTTCTGTATTTCTGCCAAAAATATGACAGTCTTCCCTAGCTTTGCATGGCTGACATCTATTCCTGTCTTGTATGCTCTAAGCTGCCTTTACAGAGAGGGTGTCTGCAATGTGTCCCACTGTTAGGATCTGGTTCACATTATTGTGGTCTTGCTTGAATAACCTTCTACTCTGGTGTAAAACTTATTATCCTCCTCTCAACTACTGGTATTGTCCATTTCACACTGCTACCGTCTCTCTTTCAGATGAACATTTCCTTCCTTCTACTCCGCTTCAACCTCTGATGCAATTCCCAAAAGGCAAGTTCTCTTTGCTGGCTGTGTCTTTGCCCTCCTGCATCTTCTTTTTCAGTTCGTTCCTTTATACCTGAATTACATTTTGACTGTCTGAAATGCATGCCAAGTTTAAGGAATAGTTTTCATAGGATTTGCATTTGGGGGGGGGAAAGTATTTTGTTTGTATGGTCCTGTAATTGTGAATCCCTGTGACCAAAGTCCACTTACTGTAGATATGACAGAAGAAACTAACTTTATAGCTACAAATTCATGAGGTTTATAAGTGATGATTCCCCTCATTGATTCCGTCCATGTTGTGACTAAATTGACACATTACACAGGGTTGTCTTAGAAAAAAATATGTTCATAACTGGTTTTGCATCTTTCGGCATGCCAGACAATACCTCTGAGATTTATCTGATGGGAATCACCACCTTACCTCTGCAGAATGCTGGCAGGGCTTGCCCAGCATGGCTTGCTAGCACTGAATGAATGGAGTGTGTCTTGATGTATTGCATTTTCCCTCTCTACTCAAGAACTTGGGCAGAAGGGTGATTCCCCTGCTCCCATCTCCCCCCTCTCTCCTCTTCACTCTCCTGACTCTCTGGAGGACCTCTCTTTGTCAGAGAGTCCAAATCCAACGTCTGCTCCATTGGGCTTCTCTTCTTGGCCTTCTACTGAGCCTCCCAAAATACTGACCAAGGATATGCCTTGTGATGAAGAGGGTAACACCAGATTAGGCTTTAAGAACGATGAGGATATCGTGAAAGGGTTAGAAGCTGCTTCCTACACTCAAAGTGAACATGATCAAAACATTTGCTTGGAGAGAGATGTAAGGCCCAAGTCTCTTTGTGAAGACAGTGGGGTTGTCTCTCCTGAAGAGCAGATTTGTAGCTCAGTCAGGTCTGCTACGCCTTCCCAGTCCCCCCAAAATCCCCCGATGACCCCTGAATCTTACATTGCACCTGCCTCCTCTACCCAAATAGAGCACTGGGATTCTCCATCCCAAGCTTCTCAAGACAACACCAGGGCCTCCATGGATATGTTCTCCAAGGACTCAGCCTCCAGAGGCTCCTCTGGGTATGTGCCAGATATGCATGGCCAACCAGATGATGACTTAATGTTTGAGGTGAAGAAGAATCCATTCCAAGGCTTCTCCCCTGTAGCAGATGATGGGTTCTCCCATTTTGGGGATACCACTTCTGACAGCATGGCAGCTAAAATGTCTGAGAGTCCCACCCCAGACCTGGTCCAGTATGGCCAGGCTGGAGACTCCCAAGATGGCAGCCCACCATCATATTATGATGAGACAAAAACGTACGTGTCTGTCAAGATGGCTGCGGACTCGCTCATGGAGCCACTCAATCAGTTCTCAACCACCCCAAAAGAGAGCGAAGACTCTGCACCTCCATCTCTCCCAGATATCTTAAAGCCCTTCCCTCTGAACCCTGACAAAGTGGACTCTGGCTCTTCTGAAGGAAGCACTGAGCCGAGCCCTGCTCCTGTCCGGAAGATAGTTGAGTCACCCACTGTCCCTGTCACTCTGTCAGCCACAAATCCCTTTGCTTTCGATTCCAAAGCTTTACTGCTAAAGGAGCTGACTGAGGAGACTGAAGCAAGATTAGCGGTGAAGACTGAAGATAAAGGCTATAGTGCCTTTGACCTTGTAAAGGAGGCAGGGACCACACCCCAGAGCAAAGAACCTGTCCAGATAGAACAAAAAGAGTGGATGTTTTCCAGTCAAGATTCACCCAAAATAGTGAATAAATTAGAGCCTCTTAATATCCAGACTAGAAAGACCCCTGAAGATTCTGATTCTGAGAGTCCGTCCGCAGACTCTCTGTCCCCTGTTCTGGAGGCAATGGCCAAGAATCCTGCAAGTTTCCAGGTGGAGACTGAGAAGGATGACATGAAAGTGGAAGATCAAGAGGCGGCAGAGGAGAACTCTGAGCCTGAAGTCTCCTCGGAAGAGTTCGAGTTCATCGAAAGGCCCCCCAGGGGTGTGATGGATGAGTTTCTAGAAGCATTTGATGGTGCTAAGTTTGCCAAGGCACCAGAGCCAAGTATGGATGATGATGATGATGATGATGATGACATGAGCTTTGGGCTGAAGGGTGTGACGTCTGCAAATGTAGCCCCAGATGTTCAGGAAGAAGTTCCCAGTCAGAGCTCTTACCTCCTACTTACCCAGAAGGGTAAGGCAGACCTGGAGAAGGGTAAAGCCTACCTGGAGAAGGATGATATCAACGAGCCTGCGTCTCAGGCCCCTCTCATCCACTCGCCAGTTCGCGAACCAGAGATGCTCGCTAAGGACACAGAGGGCCCCAAAACTGCTAAGATGCCCAACCTGAGCACAGAAGCAGGTAATTTCCGCATGGAAGTTCATCACCATTGCATTGATGCGTCGTCATTTCACTCTCCTTGGTCGTTGTTTAGCTCCGCCCACAATTTTTTTCATGTTTCTCCCATGCACAGTTTTCACGTCTTTTACATCACCTTTCTTCTCTACCTCGTCCCTTTTTACATATTTTTTATTAACCATTACATTTGTGTGTGAGCATGTGTTGGCATGAGATTGGTTTCATGATCTTGGTTTTCATATTCAGTAGTTAATCCCCCCCCCCCCAATTAGTAAATGTCAGTGTCTTAAATCTTGTCATTGTATTTTGCAATCTATCCTCTTCATGTGGTAAGTACAGAATTAATTTCTCATGACTTCACTGTACAGAAATGGAATATAAATGTGCGATTGGGGGGGGGGGGGGGGTGTTTATGTTACAAAGAGATTACGTTAAAAGGACATTGACATGACACAGAATATATTTATAGGAAGTGACCTAGCAGTGTATAATCCCATATCTCATTAAGGTATATCATACAATTCAGCCATCTAGTAATATTTGAATGCCTGTGATTACGTTTTTCATAATACACCTGGTCAGAAAATGAACTGATCTACAAGGATTCATTTACCTTCTGGCCAATGGGGCCTGGTAAGAACTGCCTCGCACGTGGGTAGTCACTAGTTAACACAGCCACAAAGTGATAATTATGGCTAAACACCCATTTCTACAATTTATCTACTTAAAATGTTATTTTAAACTTAATCTTATACCTAACCTTACATTAAGACCAAAAAGCAAAAAAAAATTGGTAGCCAATTTTGACTTTGTGGCTGTGGAATCTGACTTTGTGGCTGTGTTATCTAGTGGAAACCTCACATGAAACAGGGCGTGGCAGTTTGCAAGCCTGCCTTTGTCTTGCTCACCCCCCAGTGGTTTTAGTTTGCCCAGAGCTTTTTGATCTGTGGAATTAGATTACCTCTGTCTGCAGTCTAGTTTTAGCCCTACTGAAAATAACCAGAGATATGAAGCTGAAACTGTAGACCTCCTTATAGGCCTCATAGCCTTTGAGCCCCCATGTCCAGATGAAAAAACCAGCTCAGTGAAAAGGGCAGTGTTAAAGCAAAACTATTCCAGATGTTTAGTACGGTTTACCTCACTGGGGCAGTGCCCTTCAGATACAGTACTTTAGTACGTATTTTTTTTGTTGCACGATTGCTTGAAATAACAGTAATAAAATAAATGAAGATGAAAGCAATAGCCTTTAGCCTTTGCAGATGAATGGCTCAGTTGTATCTTGCTGGTTATTTACCCAGTGATGCACACGAGGCACCGATATCAGTGTACAGAGATTTATTTATCTGATTGTGACATTGCTCTGAGCCAGGCTGGCGGGCCCCAAGACAGTGTGCGAGGAATCTCCCTCCCTGCATTGCGACACCAGCCGATGAAGAATAGAGCTTGTCAGCAAGTGTTCTCTTATTTGTTCGACCGGATATGCAATACCATCTGAAACATCACCACCCCTGCCATCTCATTCGCAAAACCCCGTTAGTGAGATTGTGTGTTCGAATCCACATAGATCTGTAGTGACCGACCACACTGTATGATTAATCATTCACCCATCTTCTTTCTTCAGTATGACTACACCCTTATTCTAGAAAAATGAACCTTGTACGGTACCTGCTATTGACTCCAGCTCAAGTGCTGAGCGTGAATATACATTGGGGAGCTGTGATCATTTGTCAACTCTCTGAAAGACTTAATAAAAACACTAACGCATTATGAATAATTTGAAATGATAATTAGGTGTAAACCTAGGCAGACATTTAAATAAAATGAGCGGTGCCCTCTGGTGGACTAATACAACAATCACAATTTTCTTATGTGAATTTCGACTTCTGATGAGGTTTGATTGAGATGACCAGATGTGTTAATTGTTTGGCTGATTGATGATATGATACAGTTTATGAAGATGTGAAGATGTGATAGACAGTCTGTAGTCTAGGGATTGTCTATCTAATCTATGCGTTTGTAGTAACTACATAGAACTTTGGGTGGTGTACGCCGTATACCCGCTAAAAAAAAATTGTTTGTGTGTATACGCCATATCCGTTATGTATAACAACAAAGACATCATGCACAAAGTAGCCTACACAATCGCAAAGCATGTGAAATACTCTATATATACAAACGTATGTGGACACCCCTTCAAATTAGTGGATTAATCTATTTCAGCCACACCCGTTTCTGACAGGTGTATAAAATTGAGCTCACAGCCATGCAAACTCCATAGACAAACCGTGGCAGTAGAATGGCCTTACTGAAGAGCTCAGTGGCTGTCAATGTGGCACAGTCATAGGATGCCCCCCAACAAGTTAGTTTGTCAAATTTCTTCCCATGTCAACTGTAAGTGCTGTTATTGTGAAGTGGAAACATCTATGAGCAACAACGGCTCAGCCACGAAGTGGTAAGCCACACAAGTTCACACAACGGGGCCGCCGAGTGCTGAAGTGCGTTAAAATAGTCTGTCCTCTGTTGCAACACTCACTACCAAGTTCCAAACTGCAACATCAGCACAATAACTGTTCGTCGGTAGCTTCATGAAGTGGGTTTCCATGACCGAGCAGCCTCACCCAGGCCTAAGATACCTGAGCTGACAAGGTAAAAATCTGTTGTTCTGCCTCTGAGCAAGGTAGTTAACCCACTGTTCCCGGGCGCCGAAGATGTGGATGTCGATTATGGCAGTCCCCCGCACCTCCCTGATTGAGGGGTTGGGTTACATATGGAAGACACATTTTAGTTGAAGGTATTCAGTTGGACAACTGACTAGGTATCTCTCTCTTTCACCATGCGCAATGTTAAGTGGCGGCTGGAGTGGTGTAAAGCTCCCTGCCATTGGACGCTGGAGCAGTGGAAACGCAGTCCGACAGACGAATCTGTTTGGCGGATTCCAGGAGAACGCTACCTGCAACGAATGCATAGTGTAAAGTTTGGTGGAGGAGAAATGGTCTAAGGCTGTTTTTCATGGTTCGGGCTAGGCCCCTTAATTCCAGTGAACGGAAATCTTAAAGCTACAGCATACAATGACATTATAGAAGATTCTGTGCTTCCAACTTTGTGGCAACAGTTTGAGGAAGGCCCTTTCCTGTTTCAGCAAGACAATGAATGAATTGGAACGCAGACTGTGAACCAGGCATAATCGCCCGACCTCACTAATGCTTGTGTGGCTGAATAGAAGCAAGTACTCGCAGCAATGTTCCAACATCTAGGGGAAAACAATCGAAAAAGAGTGGATGCTGTTACAGCAGGAAGGGGGAGGGGGGCAACTCCATATTAATACCCATGATTTTGGAATGAGATGTTCAAAGAGCAGGTGTCCACATACATTTGGCCATGTAATGTGTGTTAATGCGAGCCACTCACACAGCCTAGTTTCAGCGGAATATCATCTCAGGCAGCAAGAGCGCGCAGCTGTCAACTGGTTGTCGCATGGAGTGGCTCACAGAAGAATGACATCGGTAGCTGGTAGGGTAGATAGGAAAGATGTTTCAACTTATCTACCAGTATCTAATGAAAAGGTTTGGTCCGTGGTCTTGGTTGAATCTATTCTATCAATCGGGAGTGCATATGTTTTGCTAACTGCCATCACATGTACACTGTAGGCCTACATTGTTGTACAGAAACACTTCTAGCCAAACGGTCTCTTTCTAGGTGTGCAACTGAATTAAATGGCAACTTCACCCTCCCAAAAAACGATTTACATTTTTTCCAGACCTACAAAATGGTCTATATGGTTTAAGCGTTTTTATGGATTTAGAACATCCAATTTGTCGCTTTTGTCTGTAAAATGTGATTTGAGAGTGAACCTGAAAAAGCGAAAGGGAAATACACAGGGCACCTTCGCTGGGCCGTTTGGGAATTATTGGGCTAAATTCGAGCATACCTACTTCTCCAGGCACCACTATACCACTGGGTGGAGTCATCTACTCACTGATTTGTCATATGTGGTGGGGAGGGAAAAACACGTGTACATTTGCACAAGGGGAGGGAGAGTACCTCTCTGGGAGAGAGGCGGGGGAGGTTTATAGCTGCTGCGTCAGAGCATTAGATGTTTTCTGTGCTAGCAGACAGTCCGCTGACCTCAGTAGTACACCCTGAGAGAAGGGGCGAGAGGGAGGGGAAGAGACAGACAGAGAAAGGTAGAGCGAGACAAGGAACACTGCAGTCTCACAGGAGGAAGGTTTGGTTGTCCCCCCCATCTTCCACCTCGGTCCCCACACCCCACCCGACTGCAGGCCAACACACCGCACGCTGTCTGGAATGCCCTGCTGATACCTACATAGCGTCTCTATCATGGAAAACGGAAAAACTGAAAACGGAGACTCCCAGCCTCCGCCACAGTGGAAAGACAAGGGTATCCTTCTTCCTTATTTTACTGTTGCGGCAACCTATTCAAGTTTTTTATTTTGCCATGATGGCAGGGTTCTATAGACATATTTCATTTGTGGAATGAAAAGTAGTCCATTTGTTTTTAGATGGTAGTTATTAACAATGAGCAGGTATTGTGGACATTCATAGGATGTTACTGGTAATGACTTTGGTAGTTTTGAGTGGGTTGTTGGTTGCTTGTCCTATCCAATCATGCAAATAATTTACTCTATGAATGAGTAGCCGTCCGTAGATATCCGATTGTTGGTAAGAGGCACTCTTAAAATGCTTTTTTCACCCTCTGGATTGCTGGCAGATGACCTTTGGTCAGAGTAGTGCTGACGGGAGGAAGTCTGTCCAAAGGTGCATGGTGGGAGGAGGGGCGTTAAGCGAAAGTGAGATTACATTGTCTAATGATTCCATGCAGCCTGGAGGTGACTCACCAGTGCACCAGGTGTCTCTTGCCCAGGGGTCTCTCTAACCCCTCTGACAAAAGTGCATGCTGAATGCAGGGCCAGCCTTCAGCCCTACAGTTTGCTGAGGTGTTAGAAAGGTGTATAGAAGTCAATTGTTCAGCATGTGCAAAACAGTGGTCAGTAGCCTCCGTTTTTAAATGGATTCACATTTAACCTATATGGCAAGCACCAGATGATCCATGTGGCTTATGGCAGAAGAGGTCTTCTAGTGTTTAACAGGCCCAGCTGTAGCCATCTGCTTTCAGTTTAGACTGGGACATGGGTTGCCTAAGCATCACACTGGTGCTGTGGCTGTGCTCATATCAGCTGATGTCATGTGCTGCTGCCTTTGCATCATTCTGGGATGGAGCATGGCAATCGGCACACATTGCAACAATGGGCCTCTGTCAACTCTATTTGACTAAATGGTATGTCATCCATTCTCGCAATTACTATCTGGCTGAGCACTATCAGTAAAGCATAAAAGAGGCACTTGGCCACTTTCAGATAAGGTAATGACATTAGTGTAGTAGTTTTAGTAGGCAAGCATAGGTGGCCTGACATCTCACACAATTTTTCTGTTGCTCTGTTGTTCTCTACATACTTTAGTCTGCGACTGCCGTCATTGGACCGTCTCCAGCCGTTCTGGGTATCAAACTCAATGGCTAATTTACGAACCGCCGCATTACCAACGTGTGTTCTGGCTCTGGGCCGACCCATTGGTTTCTGGACCAATCAGACTGCCCGAATATTTTCGCATTCGGTGAAGGGTCGACAAGGTACTCTGATCCAGACTCCAGTGGGTGTGGTGTAGCCAAAGACAATACTGTATGAAGATGGGCAGAAACTGCATTTCCAATAGAAATCCTTTATCACACTTGTAGGCGATGTCATGGCGACGTTAGCTAGCAAAGCTCATGTGTAGAAACACGACATTGGGTCTAACAGTTGTCTTGCGGCGAACTGCTCATGTGCAGTCTGTCAAATCAGACACTCCTTTGAGATTACGTTGTTTTTTTACCAAAATGAAAAAGTGTCAGTTTGTCACTTTCACGGGGTTGGAGTAATAACATGTTCAACTACTTAACTAAGGAAGAATTTTTCACTTCTCGCATTGACTTTTCAAACCCCGGCCTGGTCTGTTTAGCAACCGTTTCCCGTAAGTCTTGTGATGTAGCGCCCCTAGGTTTAGAAACTCTGTAGCGTTTGGCCGTAGCTAGCCTACGCTAACATCCGGTTTTCAGGGATACAGTATTTTCAACATGACTTCTGTTTCGCTTGTAAAACGGAAGTGGGAACTCCACTCTGCTTCTTTCTACGCCTGCCATGTTAGGTTAGGCCGGAGCAAGGAGTCTGGGTAGCCAGGCAAAGCATAGGCCTGTTCTTTTTCTTTGAATATGATAGGGTGAATTGATTTCCATTGGGCATGTATTCTGATTCTAGAGTTTGACTGGTTCCAACTGGGGCATTAGGGCTACAAAAATATGTTCTTACTAACATGAAATCACTGTCAGACACTAGTTGCTAAATATTGGTCCACAGCTTCAAATGGTTGTATGCAATACTTTAAATAAATTGCAAACTGCCTCTGGTGGTCAGTTTCTGCATTTGTTGGATTATGGGTTTGTTACTCCTAATTTTATATTTGATGTGGCTTTGTATGTCTGCAAGATGCACTGTTGTGTTGTTGTTTTTAGCTGGTCAACATTTGCAGAGTTATGTAACATTTACCACACCTACTACTCCCCAATTTTCATTCTGTGTTGAAACCAAATTATTATTCATACAAAGATTTACCACACTTCACTCGAATTGTAGAAAAGCTAATTCACATTTTTGCATTCGTCATGTATTGAAACGTATTATGGGTTAATTATTAAGGGCTGAGGCGCTGCAGAGCTGCGCATACAATTAGACCTCAAATCGACCTAGCAGGAGGTGAACTGCCTCGCTCTCCCTCGCACAGCTAAGCTCGGAGCTGGTGCTGAATGTGAGGAGGCTCAAGATGGATGCCAAACGGGGTTAGTGCTGTCATGCTCTTGTTTACAATGCTGCTTTTTTCATATCACATTTATATTCGATTGCATTGCCATTTTTAATTTACCACTTTGCTTGACAAATGCTTTGGTGGGAGGCAGATGCGTAGTAATCGAGCTGTGCGTGGCACGCTACTGACGTTTATCTCTATGGGGGCTACACTGGGCTGAGAACGACATGGCGTTATGGACGATTCATGACTATGTCCCTGTTTATCTATATTCCCTATGGATATATTAAAGACGAGTATATATACGAATATGGAGATGTATACGGAAGGACTTGATTAAAACATGGCGTGTTTATAGGATCAGATCAGCGTTGTTGATGATGCGTGTGCTATTTTTAGGTCCTCATGCTAGTGCATGCTTACCATGTGTAGCTAGACAGACACGTTTGGACTGAAAGAGCCCCCCTTCACGTTTTTATTGATTGCACGTTAGCTAATATTGCTAGCAACATTATAGACAAAGGGCCACGGTGATGAACATTTTGGGGCCGGCCAGCTAACCGGCTAAGGCTAATAAGATAGCTATGTATGGAAAGACATGTAGCCAAGCGTGCTAAGTTAGCTGCTAGCTAGCTTAAGTTAGCTTTTTATTTGCCCAAAACCCTAACGGCGTCTCCGCCCAAAACCCAACACCGCAAGACGTGGTCCATTTTTAAGCAAAGGGTATTGATTGTCTGACTTGTACCTCTGATGTGATGCCTCTCAAGAACCATTATGACTTTTGACAGTCAAGTGTGTCCCTAGGCTGACTAAAGCTGCCGGTGCTGCTTATGGTCTTGGTCCTGCAGTGTTTTTAGGCGTTCGACTTCTTTTTAATTGTCAGCTGTATGATCATATCATCAATTCAATCACATTTATGCAACAAAAGTCGTTGCTTTGGTGTCAAGTACTTGATATGATTGTCTTTTTGGGCAGAAACTTGTCAAATGTGATTTAGGTTTTCAACTATAAGCTCATTCATCACTTAAGCCATTTGACATCTGGCAGCCTGCTAAGTCATCTCACATTGCAGACTCAAACAATGTCAGCTTGCTGGCTAGCCTACGTTTTGGAAATTCATCAGCCAGTAGGAAATAGTATTTCACATCTATTGTACACTGACCTGCTAGGAACTCCTGGTGAAACACACGCATGGGTCTGTCCTGCCCCCAGCTCTGTAATTTTTGCCATCACCCAGTCTTCACACAGAAATGGGCTCTAGGCCAATAACATGACTCCTATGAATGGACAATTACCTGCAGTGCTATACTGGTACAGCAGTAAACTAAAACACCCAGGGTTTCCTTTTATATAAGTGCACGTATTCAGACATGTGGCTAGGAGCTAAGATTTTCAGAGATTTCTCTCTGATTCATCCCGTCTCCACATCACCGCCATGATATAGCGTAGCATAATTTTTTGAAAGGAAGCCCACAGTTTTGGGCTTCCAGCAGCTATCTGACCTTGTCCCTTCTCCCCTGCAGTGGTAGAGCTCCTGTACTGGCGCGATGTCAAGACCTCGGGCGTGGTGTTTGGCGCTAGCCTCTCCCTGCTGCTCTCCCTGACACTGTGCAGCATCGTCAGTGTCTCCTCCTACATCGGTCTGGCTCTCCTCTCTGTCACCATCTGCTTCAGGATATACAAGGGGATCCTGCAGGCAATCCAAAAGTCTGACGAAGGGCACCCATTCAAGTGAGTAACCCACTTCTCAATTTACACCATGATGTATTGCAGACAACATCCATATATTCTATTACATCATACATGCCTTACTTCCAAGGGGCAGATTAGGATGCCTAGCAGAGTAACTTTGACGTCTCGCGTACATTTCTAATACCGCCGCCTTGTGGGCCCATTAGAAGAATATGAAAGGGGGATACCTAGTCAGTTCTCCAACTGAAATGTGTCTTCCGCATTTAACCCAACCCCTCTGAATCAGAGAGGTGCGGCGGGCTGCATTAATCAACATCCACGTCTTCGGGGAACAGTGGGTTAACTGCCTTGCTCAGAGGCCGAATAACAGATTTTTACCTTGTCAGCTCGGGGATTCGATCTAGCAACCTTTCGGTTACTCGGCCCAACGTTCTAACCACTAAGACCATGGAACGGTGATCAATATACCAAGGAAGTGTTTCCAAAGAGTATGCATCTATACAGGGTTTTAGGATAATTCCATTAAGTCAATTCAGGAATTGAATTTCATTTAATTGACAATTGGAACCACACATGTTTTAGGAATTTGCCATTTGAACATTAATCCAGCTACTTGGCTAATTGACAGAGATGATTCTGTTGGAGTACAACATTGACTTGAAAGCTGTTCAGGAGAAGTGAGCATCACTTGATTTGATGGGTTGCGGTAGTGGATGTATTCTCAGCCATTAAGGGAGAAAGGGACGTGGCTCCTATTGGAGAGTAAACATTGCCACTCAGTCGCACAAACAGAGCTGCTACTCATGTTATCCCCGTTCCTGGCAGTGGCTCAAAGCCGCCTTATGAGTTCTCACTAACCACTTGTTAAGATTTGAATTAGCTGGGATTAAGATTACAATCACAATGACTGGTGCTCAAAGTCATAACTAAGCTGGTTCTTGGCTTCGCATTTAAGAAATTAATCTACCATGCAAACAGAAAAAAGCGAACTATTCTCCTCGACAACCTGTGTGGGCTACAGAGGTTATTGTAGACCCTTCACCCATGTTTTGTGATTACGTTCTCCGTATTGTTATTAGTGTTAAGGCACCATATTTGGATTCAGGATTTGTCTTGCAACATACGTAGGTCGATCGCTCATGTTTCGTCTTGCAGGCTGTACCTGGATCAGGATGTGGCTCTGTCAGAGGAAACTGTCCATAAGTACAGCGACTGCGTTCTGGCACGGTTCAACACAACAGTCACTGAGCTGCGTCGCCTCTTCCTGGTTGAAGACCTGGTGGATTCCCTAAAGGTGAGTGTTTATGCAACTGAAGATTTTAAGGATGTAGGCCAACCTCCTGCATGAAAATATAGTGCTTGTATAGGAGGTACGGTCACTCGTGACCTGCAAACCCATATTTGATTTCAGAATTGGTTAGGACAATAATAATTGACAACCTCCTGCTATTTGTGGAGCCCTGCCTTAATAGCTACTGACATTTCAGCTGAAAACATTTGCCCTTAAATCTGATCACGTTCACATGTAAAATGAGTGGCTTTGAGCTTTCCTTTCATTTTGTCCATGTACAGTCAGGCTGAAGTAGGTGACCCCCCCAGGGTGTCTTAAGGGGGGAGACAGCAGCTGTTGAGCGCTATAAGGTTTCTACATGCTTGTCAACACCTTCCAGTTCAACTCTTGCTCTGTCCACTGCTAAGGCCACTCCAGCCCCCTCCTCCCAACCTGTCTGCCCCTCTCTGTGGGTTGGGGTGTCTTTGGTCCTAGCTCGACCTCTGTTAGAGCAGTGGTTCCCAACTCCGGTCCTCGAGTACCAACAACAGTACACATTTTTATTGTAACCCTGGACAAGAACACCTGATTCAACATGTCAACTAATCATCAAGCCCTCTGAGTTGAATTGGGTATGTTTGTCTGGGGCTACAACAAAAATGTGCACTGTTGGAGGGTACAGTGAATTAGACCTCTGCCTATTCAACAGAGCCATTGGCTACATCGATTTAGGTTTATTAAGATTCATGAAGTGTCATCTATTTATTCCGTAGTGTACCCTGTGAGCAGAGAGAAATAGTGACATCGTAAACCTCTGCCAAATGTCGTAAATAAACAAAATCACTTTGGCTACACCACTATGACCTTATTTATACATTTGGGACAAGGTATAAATGCTTGTTGATGTTTTGATTCCAGGTCAGTCCATTTTTAAAGTGGGGCTATCCACCTTGCATATTACCAAATAAGGATGCATGTGATCCTGGATTACGTCTGCAAAGTACCTAGTGTCTGTAAATGCCATAGGAATGAATATGCTACATTGTGGGAAATTGTTATAGAATGTCTTTGCTAATCAATATATGGTCTCCTACATATTAGCATAGCGTTTTAAACACAATGAAATAAAACCTGTCATTCTTCTCCCATTCAGTTTGCTGTGCTGATGTGGATTCTCACCTATGTTGGTGCCTTGTTCAATGGACTCACTCTCTTTATTCTGGGTAAGATGCTTTATAAATGGTCATTAAAAACTTCTAAAGGCATTTATGATTTGTTGCTATGGTGCCTAGGGAAGCAGTATCATGTGATTAGCTCTGTAATACTCTCTGGAACAGGCCTAAGCTGGGTTTATTTCAGGATACCATGTGAGTCTGTATAGAGACAAAGTGGTTGACTGACAGGTTTCGGTCTGACACCCATTATAACCGCCAGCTTCCTTTTTAAATAGTTTGACATGCATCTGATCCACCCTTCAGGGTATAAAGGGACATGCCCTCAAGATACTGTTTAGAGATTGCAGCAGAGCAAGGTTGAATAATGCCTCCTTGTTGTAGAACATTATCTTATTTTTCCCCTCTCCCTCCAGGTCTGGTTGGAATGTTTAGCTGCCCTATTGTCTATGAGAAGTACAAGGTATGAGCTGATTAATGTATGAACTAAACAAGTTAATGTGAAGGAATCATAGAACACCCACAGCTCTCGACAGTAACCACGATCCCCCACACCTCCTAGACAGTAACCACGATCCCCCACACCTCTCGACAGTAACCACGATCCCCCACACCCCTCGACAGTAACCACGATCCCCCACACCCCTCGACAGTAACCACGATCCCCCACACCCCTCGACAGTAACCACGATCCCCCACACCCCTCGACAGTAACCACGATCCCCCACACCCCTCGACAGTAACCACGATCCCCCACACCCCTCGACAGTAACCACGATCCCCCACACCCCTCGACAGTAACCACGATCCCCCACACCCCTCGACAGTAACCACGATCCCCCACACCTCTCGACAGTAACCACGATCCCCCACACCCCTCGACAGTAACCACGATCCCCCACACCCCTCGACAGTAACCACGATCCCCCACACCCCTCGACAGTAACCACGATCCCCCACACCCCTCGACAGTAACCACGATCCCCCACACCCGTCGACAGTAACCACGATCAATTGACTTCATAGCATTATACCTGAGCTTTTCACTAGAATTATTGTTCTTTTGTTTGTTTTAGGTACAGATTGACCATTACGTCGGTATGGCCAACAAGCAGGTTAAAGACATTATTGCAATGTAAGTAAATACCAATGGACGAAATAAAAAATATATTGGCATTGTCTTCATGAAGAAAAGTAGGTATCCCAAAAAAATACTTTCTTTCAATAACCATGTCAATTGTCGAGGCCCAAACGTTGTTGTGAAGTAAGTTAATACTGGGGTCAAAATGTAAATATCTTGGCTGTGATGTAATCGGACAAATATGAATCTTTCAAGTATTGAAAGTGTGTATGGAAGAGGAATGTGATTGAAGCCCTTTAGCCTTTTCTATTAATGACAGTAATGGGACAGTGTTAAGGCATGCACTGTGTTGCATTCCAATGTCTTTCTGTCAGGAAAATACAGAAATTAAAACACTTATTTTACGTATCTGAATAATTTGATTTTATGAAATTCAGTGGCAATTAAACGTCATTATTGAATAGTTTGGAAAAGAGTAGAAGAAATCTGTGACATGAAATCCCTCATGTTATACCTCTTAAACATTTTGTGCACGTTTTTGTTCATCAGACATATATTGCATAATTTTACTGTTAATAGGTTCTGCAAGAATTATATTATTATTGTAGACAAAAATGAAAGGTGTACAAGTGTTCCACTTGACCGAAGTAATCCAAACAGTGTTTACATGCACATTTTATCAAAAGGTATAACCCACCCCTTGTATTCAATTAATTTTAATTCAAAACCAGAATTTAATTACCTGAACACTTGTAATATCTTCTATGAACCTTTGGCTGAATGTTTATAATTACGCTTCATATTTTTTTTCAAGTTGGTATTGTGTCATTGTGACTGTCGTACCTTATTTGGTTTTTACGTATTTGCACTCCTGCCTACATAATAAGTAGGCTATATTGAATTTAAGTGTTTTCTTGAGGGCGTTTTTACTCAGAATTAGCTTTCTTTTTGTTTTTGTTTTAAAGCTGCATATAAACATGGTCTGTAACTAAAGCTGTGCCGCCTTTCACTTTCAGGGTGCAAGCCAAAGTCCCAGGACTGAAGCGTGTGAAGGCAGAGTAAAGAAAAGAAAATGAGCCCATCCCTGAGACTTCCTATGAGAGGGTGGAGGGCACTGGGCGGGGGGGGGGGCCCATGTACCCCTGCATAACTGCTATTTTCAGTTCATAATTCCTTGTTCCCTGAAACACCCTGGGTTATGTTTAAAAATATATATATTATTCACCAGCTCAAAAGTGTTCCCAACTTTTGATTAACTAAATTGAACATGCTGATCTATCTGGCTTAAAATGCTAGTTTGTGTGAATATGAAGAAAGAAAAAAAATAAGGCATATTATTTTAATCTTGCACTTGGACCTGACCAGTGATGCGTTTTGAAATAAAATTGTGTTCCATGAGCTGGTTCATCTGTTCTCTCCCTTGATGCAGTGTTCAGAAAATTGGAATTGCATTGTCTTTTTTGTAATGAGGGAGGGTTAATTGGTACCTTTGTGCTGTTTGTGATTTTACTGTTTTATTGATAGACTGTAGTTTCAAAGCTTCTAGCTCTCTTCAGTGGCTATTGAGTGTGCTTGACACAAGGTGTTGACGTGTGTCATTGTGCTTGACGATGGTCTTTAATGCCAGCAGGGCGATAATTCATAGCACTTCATGCGTCTGAGTATTTCTAGCTAGAAACATTTAGAACTTTGAGAACATTTTAATCATTTCACCTCATGCAGCTGCCTATTTAAACTCTGGAAGAACACGTTTACAAACAACTTAAGACAAAAAAAATGAACATACCATCTGTGGACCCAATATCTAAAGCTGCAAAATTATGTAACATTGAAACTTCAAGCATTGTTTATGCAAGTAATTGTGAATGATACTTCATACAATTGTAATGAACTCTTACGAGAACTGTTTGTGGAATGCATTGTGAAATAGAAACAATTACAATAAAGCTTATAGATGAATTACTGTGGATGTTTTCTCTCAGTAGGCAAGATGGAGAATTTTGAAAAGTAGCCAAGGATATATTTACAGAAACTCTATGCCTAAAACAACCCCATTGTCCTATAGGAAAGGATGTCACTAACATTTTCCATCCCATAAGAATTGACTGTATGCTGAGCTGTTCTAAATAGCATGTAGGAATGTTAATACATAGTAAAATCTTCCAGTAATATGTCTGTCAATTTCGTAACTCCATTTTTTTATTATTTCATAGCCAGTCTCAACTATTAGTCAGTGAAATTACATTTAGCAGACGCTCTAATCAGTGATTTAAGAATACACAAAGTGAAAGGAATGTTTGGAGACTGGAAAAAAAAGCTCAATCCCTTGAGTCATACCCATGTGTTTATGGACAAATTCGGTATTCTCATTTAATCTTTCCATACACTTAATATTTGCACATATACACTCACAATAAATTGGTATAAAACAACATTGTCAATCATACGATAAAATCTCACCACAGATGTCATTTGATTAAAAAATAAATTCATGCATTTGAGCATTTTTTTGTAATTTACAATATAATACAAATAAGTTTACGATATCGAGACAATCTGTCTTGTACAAAAATTAAATGAATAAAAATATGTAAACAGGAATCCATACTGCTTAAAGATTGCACATATAGTAACATATTGCTGCCACACTGCTAGCTAAACATTAGTGAGATTGACAGGCTAAAGACAGCAAGGCTAAGGGCGCTATTCATTCTGTAAAGCTGAAGTGTTACACATTCCGCAATAGAAATGTAAAGGTAATTTCTGAGCAGACATGTGCAGCGTTTACCGTGAATGCCGTCTCCGCTAAAGCGGGTACATTGCTTTTAAATTTCAATCACGCTGTAAAACTGAATTTCTGTGAGACGACTAAGAGTTCAACAGTAGACCAAGGCCTGGTTTGCCAAAAGCATTTTAGCCTTAAAATGCTTTTGGGAAACCAGGTTCAGGGCTTGAGTAAGACTGTATAGTCTGCTTTGGTGTGACAGGTCACTGTCTCCTGGACTGTCTATTTCACTTAGCCTTTTAGCACTGACTTTGATAAATACTTTGAGGAAAAATGTACTCGATACGATTGTGACGTCTCACCTAACTATTTTAAGATGAATGTAAATCGCTCTGGATAAGAGCATCTGATAAATGTAAGCCACCCCGTTGAAATCCCTTAGTGGTAGTGAATGTTGAAACATACAGTAACGCTTCAGTGTACTAGTTCTATGAACATTTTTGTTGAATCTTTTCACAATGGTTATATGGAAGCATGTTTCACCAAGATATTTCACAAAATTATTTTGACAATAGTTAAAAGCATTTTAAAAATGCTTCCTAATTTTTTTGTAACTATCACAAGCTGAAAATTGATCGTCAGATCACAGTAACATTTAAATATTTTCAATAGAGCTATTATAACTTACTATGTTACATCATCTCATCATACTTTGGATGTTGTATGCATAAACGGCAGCAAACCAATGCCCCTTTCTGCATATTGAATGAGAAAGTTTACAATCGAATAGCACCAGAGGTGTACAAATAATTTCAAACGTGAAACTGCAAAAAAATAACACAAGTAGAAATATTCATAAAGGCACTTAAGGATATTAATACTTTCAAATGAATTATGGGGGGGGATCTTTTATCCTCTACACTGGCCAGGATTTAGGGCTCTATTCAATCTATTGCTGTAGTGATACAGATTGCACAATAGAAGTTAAGGTATTTTCAGATTGAGCCGACATATGCAGCGTTTACTGTGAATGCAATCTCCGCAAACGTGGGAACATTGCCTTTAAAAGCTGCATTGTCAACAATGTGCGATTTGATTGAATCCCAGACATGATCAATCGTTTAATTATAAATCAATAGCTGGCATGGCAACCTGCTTTCATGTGTCCTTCATTGAAAGCAGATGTGAATGTAAACACTGCCATTTCTTGTTAGGCCAGAAAGTCAAACATTTTCTAGTGGCAAAAAAAATCTACTTCAAAGTGGTTTCCTGTTAGAAAAGGAGCTACCTGCTCTGCCTAATGCTTAGACTTGAATTAATAGTACAGTGATTAGCGTATTGCCCATCCCCAGGTGTTGTTCTAAGGATGGGGAGACAGTTGCAGGCAAAAAGGTAGACCGCAGCCAGACACTTGAGGCTTTGGGATCCTGGCTGCATTCCTGTCGGAATCCAAGACTTACTGCGGTGGGCTAAGGAGTCTGGGTGCATGTTAGTGGATGGTTGTGGAGAAAAGGCTCTGGTTTACAGGCATTTCCACACAAAGACACTAAAAAAGAGGAAGACAATACAGCAGTCAGTAAAAAATCAGACCTATCTGGAGTACAAGATGAGCTGTGAAAAATTCTAATGCAAATCACTTGTGAATGTGCCTATTTATTGTAGAGTAGCTTAAACGTAATGAATCTGACATGGTTAAACCCGGTAACAAGCTCTGCATACCTGCTGTCGTCTCCTCCAGTGCTGATCACATATTTATCATCATAGGAGAAGCGAATGTTGGTCACGTGTGCCGAGTGCCCAAAGTAACGCTTGTGTTTGGCCTGCAGAGGATCAAAATAAGTATTAAACACTTTTTTTTTTGTTTTTTTTTTTGCTGATGCTCTCATCCAGAGCACTTACAGGAGCAATTAGGGTTAAGTGCTTTGCTCAAGGGCCAATAGTTTTTCATCCAGTCGGCTCGGGGATTCAAACCAGCGACCTTTCGGTTACTGGCCCACCTCCCCACTTGGGAGCAGCCCCAGCCAGCAGTCTGTGTTCTATGGCTTCAGTAACTTTAAAATCTATCACAGTGATGTTGTTGAGAGGAAGTGAAGCACTCACAAACTTCTCAGTGCAGGGGAAGTCGAAGAGCTTGACCAGTCCAAAGTCGTCCCCGGTGACCACGTTGAGGCCAGCATGGGAGACACAGGCACAGTTGACGTCAGCCTTATCAGCATTCCGTGGCCAGATCCCTAGCACCTCATCTCCCAGGATACTGAGAAGGAATGAGAGAGAGGAGCCATTCTCAGACTGCAGAATATGCTGAACAAAACCACAGGCCTGCCAGTACTGAGAGGACATTAGTCTACCAAAGAATATCCTTTTAAATGTTCCCTCCAAGTCAACTGAATTACTATATAGTACTCTTCTCAGTAGTAAAACATATGCAACATATATAAAACATTTAAAAAGATTCCTGCATACTGTAAAAGATCTCAACCAGACATTTGTTTTTCTGTACATGTTTCAAAATAAGTATGCTACGGTCTATATGCAGAATGTATTTTAACCCATTAACCTTGGGGAGAGTGATGTTAGAGGAAGTTTGGGGTCTATTCATGAGAAGTGAACAGTGACTGCTGTGCTGCAGAGAATATTGATTGACCTCCATTATTCCAATGATCAATAACAGACACCCAAACACAACTACAAAACAACATGTCTAGGTGTGCCCACTAAACTTCCGTACACAAACGTGCCCAGATGGCTTCAACTAGCCTAAAGCTCAAAAACAAGTTGAACCAGCAATGTCTTTGTACCGCTTCACCTTGCATTCCCATATAAGTCCCTAACAGAGTGAGATGTTATGTTTAGCTTCCGTTGTTGACGCCATATCTCAATAGTGTTACCATGCAGTATTTGCATTCTTTACTGAATATTGATCTCAGTTTGATTTTGGAGAGTATGTGAGTTTGATTAAATTCCAGTGACTACAATGAATTATTCTACCTGGTCCAGGTGGCCCAGGTGATCCTGTCAATCACAGTCTGTTCTGTTACCATTTTCCCAGAAGGCATCTCATGCACCTGGCGCTTATAGTTTCCTGTGGACACCTGTGGACACACAGCCAGTGACACGTCAGAATACACACTCATGCATATGCACACAACCAGAGGTAAGGATATTGTAACTGTCTGAAATACATCAGTCATCTAGTGTACTGTGCCTTCAGAAAGTATTCATACCCCTTGACTTATTCCACAGTTTGTTGTTACAGCGGGAATTCAAAATGGATTAAATGCATTTTTCACCCTCACCCATCAACACACACTACCCCATAATGACAAAGTGAAAACATGCTTTTAGAAATGTTTGAAAATGAAATGTAATTTACATACAGTATGTATTCACAGCCCTGAATCAATCAATACATGTTGGAGTCACCTTTGGCAACAAATACAGCTGTGAGTCGTTCTGGTGGATCTAAGAGCTTTGCACACCAGGATTGTACAATATTTTCCACATTCTTTTAAAAAATGTATTCAAGCTCTGTCAGGTTGGTTGTTGTTGATCATTGCTAGACAGACATTTTCAAGTCTTGTCATAGATTGTCAAGATGATTTAAGTCAAAACTAACTAACTAACTAGCAACTCCAGTGTATATTTGGCCTTGTGTTTTAGGTTATTGTCCTGCTGAAAGGTGAATGTGTCTCCCAGTGTCTGTAGACTGAACCAGGTTTTTTTCTAGGATTTGTCCTGTGCTTAGCTCTATTCCGTTTATTTTTATCTTAAAAAACTCCCTAGTCCTTGCAGATGACAAGCATACCCATAACATGACGCAGCCACCGCCATGCTTGAAAATATGAAGAGTGGTACTCAGTGTTATATTGGATTTGCCCCAAACATATCGCTTTGTATTCAAGACATAAAGTTCATTTTCTTTGCCATATTTTTGGCTGTTTTACTTTAGTCCCTTATTGCAAACAGGATGCATGTTTTGGGATATTTATTCTGTACAGGCTTCCTTCTTTTCACTCTGTCATTTAGTTTAGTATTGTGGAGTAACTACAATGATGTTGATCCGTCCTTAGTTTTCTATCACAGCCATTAAACTAACTGTTTTAAAGTCAACATTGGCCTCATGGTGAAATCCCTGAGTGGTTTACTTCCTCTCCGAGAACTGAGTTAGGAAGGACACCTGTATCTTTGTTGTGACTGGGTGTATTGATACACCATCCAAAGTGTAATTAATAACTTCACCATGCTCAAAGGGATATTCAATAAGTGCCCATCTTTGCAAGGCATTGGAAAATCTCCCTGGTCTTTGTGTTTGAAATTCACTGCTCGACTGAGGGACCTTACAGATAATTGTATGTGTGGGGTACAGAGATGAGGTAGTCATTCAAAAATCACGTTAAACACTATTATTGCACACAGAGTGAGTCCATGCAACTCCATGCACATTTTTACATCTGAACTTATTTAGGCTTGTCATAATGGGTTGAATACATATTGACTTGACATTTCAGCTTTTCATTTTTAATAACATTTGTAAAACATTTCTAAAAACATAATTTCACTGACACTGAGGTACAGTGTGAGGCCAGTGATACAAAATCTCAATTTAATCAATTTTAAATTCAGGCTGTAACACAACAAAATGTGGAAAAAGTCAAGGGGTGTGAATACTTTCTGAAGGCACTGCATCTACCAGCACTCTCTGTACAGCGCAGTCTGCACAGCTAGGAAGGAAAGAAAATAAAGTGGCATATCATTTTCCATATTACAAATGTGTTAAAGATATAGAAGCCTCATCACTACTTCATGTTAATTGTTGTGCTTTTAATCAACAAAAATATGGATTTACAATGAAATCGTATTGAGGTTACTCCATTATATAACTTAAAATTGCAGGAGGACCATGGCAAACTATACTTGTCCCTCCCCTTCAAGGCACAGTCACATGTACTTGTAATTGTACACTGAGGACAGGTTAAATTTAGAAGGCCAAGTCACCATCTTACTCTTTCTCTGGTCGTCATGTGGCAGTCATAGCGACATTCCGTAAAAGGGGTAAAGCTTTCCATAACAGCAAAGAATGGGTCTGAGTCTATAGGAATACCTCAAATACCTCAGATAGGGCTCCTTTTTAGCACACTGAAGCCTGTCAGGTTACTCTGGGGCGGCTCCAGGCTACTGTTAACTAGAAGGGGACTTGGCTATAAACGATTATGACCTGCCTGCCATATATGTGTGAGTCTAAATATAGGTGTTTTCCACTCTCAGCATGCTTTGGAATGGATATACGAGTATCCATCATGGTGAGAACACACTGTGCAACATGATCAAATGGTCAAGAGGGCTGTATTAAAAAGACAACACTGACACGGTTGCAGTGATGGTAAAAAAAAAGGCTTTTATGAGACCATTCAAACATAATGACCTTGACAGCAAAAGAAAATGGACCTCATTCCACTATCTATTTTGTGTGCGGTTTAGAAAATACAGTATGTATGTCAGCCTATCAAAACCCCCATGGCTTGTAACAACAACAACAAGACTCAGTCTGTTTTTAAAACCCCTGCAGCTGTATTCTACTTCACGTTCAGTGTGGCATACCTCGATGAACCTGCTGTCTGCAGAGAAGTCCATCTGGATAACGAAGCTGGAGATGTCCTTACAGTAGCCCACGCGGTTTAGTGTGGGGCCCAATGTAAGGTCATACAGGTCAACCGTACTCTCCACTGAGCCCACTGCCAGGAGGTGTTTGTCTGGACTGAACCTGAAAGGGTCACAGAATAGACATACTGTACATAATGTATTTATGACATTGGACCACACAAACATTCTCATAATTAAAATGTAATTGACTGGCCTTTAACTGACCCAATGCCATTTAAAATGAGTTCACTTCCCCTTTTGGTTAAATCAGAGTCTCCAGAGTTTGAAAAATTAAATTGTTTAATTTTGGTTAGTTGTTTCCTTGGTTGTAACCATGGGTTAAATTGGGAATTCAGATTTGGGGGAGCCATATTTTGGGATTAGGGTTGAGCCAGGGTTGAACATAAGGCTATGGTTAGAGTAATGCAAAATTTGGGTTAGGTTTGTGGTTGAGGCTAGGGTTAAGATTGAACAGGGATTTGGACATGAAACAGGCTAGTTTTGAGGCTAGAGTTAGGTTTGAACCAGGATGTGGACATGAAGCACTGTTAGGTTTGTGGTTGAGGCTAGCGTTGTTAAGGGTTAGGGATGTGGCCAGTGTTGTGGTTGAGGCTAGGGTTGGGGTTGTTGCTAGGGCTGTGGTATAGGTTAGAGTTGTGGTTAGGTTTGAACCTAGGTTGAAGATGTCAAAGGTTAAGACAACAAGGTTCTAATATCCCATAACTCTTTGAGAAAATGGGGCCAGCGTTGCTAGTTAGCAATGGTGCTAGTCGTTATCAATGGCACTGGTCAAATGAATTTGTTTATTTTCGAATGCTGCTTGATGTAATAATTACGTTGGGTTAACCTGTACATTTTCAACCTAGGGTTGAACTGGGATGAGGACATGATGCTAGGGCAAGGTTTACTGCCAGGATGTGGACATGATGCTAGGGCAAGGTTTACTGCCAGGATGTGGACATGAAGCTAGGATTAGGGCTGATGCGAGGGTTACTGCCAGGATGTGGACATGAAGCTAGTGTTAGGGGTGATGCTAAGGTTAGTTACTGCCAGGATGTGGAAATGAAGTTAGGTTTAGGGCTGATGCTAAGGTTAGTTACTGCCAGGATGTGGAAATGAAGTTAGGGTTAGGGCTGATGTTAGGGTTACTGCCAGGATGTGGACATGAAGCTAGGGTTAGGGATGATGCTAGAGTTATTGCCAGGATGTGGACATGAAGCTAGGGTTAGGGCTGATGCTAGGGTTAGTTACTGCCAGGATGTGGACATGAAGCTAGGGTTAGGGTTGATTCTAGGGTTCGGTACTGCCAGGATGTAGACATGAAGCTAGGGTTAGGGCTGATGCTAGGGTTAGGTACTGCCAGGATATGGACATGAAGCTAGGGTTAGGGTTGATGCTAGGGTTTGTCACTGCCAGGATGTGGACATGAAGCTAGGGTTAGGGCTGATGCTAGGGTTACTGCCAGGATGTGGACATGAAGCTAGGGTTAGGGCTGATGCTAGGGTTACTGCCAGGATGTGGACATGAAGCTCTGGTTAGGGCTGATGCTAGGGTTAGTTACTGCCAGTATGTGGACATGAAGCTTGGGTTAGGGCTGATGCTAGGGTTACTGCCAGGAAGTAGACATGAAGCTAGGGTTAGGGCTGATGCTAGGGTTAGTTACTGCCAGGATGTGGACATGAAGCTAGGGTTAGGGCTGATGCTAGAGTTATTGCCAGGATGTGGACATGAAGCTAGGGTTAGGGCTGATGCTAGAGTTACTGCCAGGATGTGGACATGAAGCTAGGGTTAGGGCTGATGCTAGGGTTACTGCCAGGATGTGGACATGAAGCTCTGGTTAGGGCTGATGCTAGGGTTAGTTACTGCCAGTATGTGGACATGAAGCTTGGGTTAGGGCTGATGCTAGGGTTACTGCCAGGAAGTAGACATGAAGCTAGGGTTAGGGCTGATGCTAGGGTTAGTTACTGCCAGGATGTGGACATGAAGCTAGGGTTAGGGCTGATGCTAGAGTTATTGCCAGGATGTGGACATGAAGCTAGGGTTAGGGCTGATGCTAGGGTTAGTTACTGCCAGGATATGGACATGAAGCTAGGGTTAGGGCTGATGTTAGGGTTACTGCTAGGATGTAGACACGAAGCTAGGGTTAGGGCTGATGCTAGGGTTACTGCCAGGATGTAGACATGAAGCTAGGGTTAGGGCTGATGCTAGGGTTTGTTACTGCCAGATGTGGACATGAAGCTAGGGTTAGGGCTGATGCTTGGGTTACTGCCAGGATGTGGACATGAAGCTAGGGTTAGGGCTGATGCTAGGGTTACTGCCAGGATGTGGACATGAAGCTCGGGTTAGGGCTGATGCTAGGGTTAGTTACTGCCAGTATGTGGACATGAAGCTTGGGTTAGGGCTGATGCTAGGGTTACTGCCAGGAAGTAGACATGAAGCTAGGGTTAGGGCTGATGCTAGGGTTAGTTACTGCCAGGAAATCGACATGAAGCTAGGATTAGGGCTGATGCTAGGGATACTTACTGTCAGGATATGGACATGAAGCTAGGGTTAGGGCTGATGCTAGGGTTACTGCCAGGATGTAGACATGAAGCTAGGGTTAGGGTTGATGCTAGGGTCAGTTACTGCCAGGATGTGGACATGAAGCTAGGGTTAGGGCTGATACTAGGGTTACTGCCAGGAAATGGACATGTAGCTAGGGTTAGGGCTGATGCTAGGGTTACTGCTAGGATGTGGACATGAAGCTCGGGTTAGGGCTGATGCTAGGGTTAGTTACTGCCAGTATGTGGACATGAAGCTTGGGTTAGGGCTGATGCTAGGGTTACTGCCAGGAAGTAGACATGAAGCTAGGGTTAGGGCTGATGCTAGGGTTAGTTACTGCCAGGAAATCGACATGAAGCTAGGATTAGGGCTGATGCTAGGGATACTTACTGTCAGGATATGGACATGAAGCTAGGGTTAGGGCTGATGCTAGGGTTACTGCCAGGATGTAGACATGAAGCTAGGGTTAGGGTTGATGCTAGGGTTAGTTACTGCCAGGATGTGGACATGAAGCTAGGGTTAGGGCTGATACTAGGGTTACTGCCAGGAAATGGACATGTAGCTAGGGTTAGGGCTGATGCTAGGGTTACTGCTAGGATGTGGACATGAAGCTAGGGTTAGGGCTGATGCTAGGGTTAGTTACTGCCAGGAAATCGACATGAAGCTAGGATTAGGGCTGATGCTAGGGATACTTACTGTCAGGATATGGACATGAAGCTAGGGTTAGGGCTGATGCTAGGGTTACTGCCAGGATGTAGACATGAAGCTAGGGTTAGGGTTGATGCTAGGGTTAGTTACTGCCAGGATGTGGACATGAAGCTAGGGTTAGGGCTGATACTAGGGTTACTGCCAGGAAATGGACATGTAGCTAGGGTTAGGGCTGATGCTAGGGTTACTGCCAGGATGTGGACATGAAGCTAGGGTTAGGGCTGATGCTAGGCTTAGTTATTGCCAGGATGTGGACATGAAGCTAGGGTTAGGGTTGATGCTAGGGTTACTAACAGGATGTGGACATGAAGCTAGGGTTAGGGCTGATGCTAGGAAGTGGACATGAAGCTAAGATTAGGGCTGATGCTAGGGTTACTGCTAGGATGTGGACATGAAGCTAGGGTTAGGGCTGATGCTAGGCTTAGTTACTGCCAGGATGTGGACATGAAGCTAGGGTTGGGGCTGATGCTAGAGTTATTGCCAGGATGTGGACATGAAACTAGGGTTAGGGTTGATGCTAGGGTTACTGACAGGATGTGGACATGAAGCTAGGGTTAGGGTTGATGCTAGGGTTAGTTACTGCCAGGATATGGACAGGAAGCTAGGGTTAGGTTTGATGCTAGGGTTACTGCCATGATATGGACATGAAGCTCGGGTTAGGGTTGATGCTAGGGTTAATGCCAGGATGTGGACATGAAGCTAGGGTTAGGGTTGATTTTAGGGTTACTGCCAGGATCTGGACATGAAGCTAGGGTTAGGGTTGATGCTAGGGTTACTGCCAGGATGTGGCCATAAAGCTAGGGTTAGGGCTGATGCTAGGGTTAGTTACTGCCAGGATGTGGACATAAAGCTAGGGTTAGGGCTGATGCTAGGGTTAGTTACTGCCAGGATATGGACATGAAGCTAGGGTTAGGGCTGACATTAGGGTTACTGCTAGGATGTGGACATGAAGCTAGGGTTAGGGCTGATGCTAGGGTTACTGCCAGGATGTGGAAATGAACCTAGGATTAGGGTTGATTCTAGGGTTCGGTACTGCCAGGATGTAGACATGAAGCTAGGGTTAGGGCTGATGCTAGGGTTAGGTACTGCCAGGATATGGACATGAAGCTAGGGTTAGGGTTGATGCTAGGGTTACTGCCAGGATGTGGACATGAAGCTAGGGTTAGGGCTGATGCTAGGGTTAGTTACTGCCAGGAAATCGACATGAAGCTAGGATTAGGGCTGATGCGAGGGTTAGTTACTGCCAGGATATGGACATGAAGCTAGGGTTAGGGCTGATGCGAGGGTTACTGCCAGGATGTAGACATGAAGCTAGGGTTAGGGTTCATGCTAGGGTTAGGTACTCCCAGGATGTAGACATGAAGCTAGGGTTTGGGCTGATGCTAGGGTTAGTTACTGCCCGGATGTGGACATGAAGCTAGGGTTAGGGTTGATGCTAGGGTTAGTTACTGCCAGGATGTGGACATGAAGCTAGGGTTAGGGCTGATACTAGGGTTACTGCCAGGAAATGGACATGTAGCTAGGGTTAGGGCTGATGCTAGGGTTACTGCTAGGATGTGGACATGAAGCTAGTGTTAGGGTTGATGCTAGGGTTAGTTACTGCCAGGATATGGAAATGAAGCTAGGGTTAGGGTGGATGCTAGGCTTAGTTACTGCCAGGATGTGGACATGAAGCTAGGGTTAGGGCTGATGCTAGAGTTATTGCCAGGATGTGGACATGAAGCTGGGGTTAGGGTTGATGCTAGGCTTAGTTATTGCCAGGATGTGGACATGAAGCTAGGGTTAGGGTTGATGCTAGGGTTACTAACAGGATGTGGACATGAAGCTAGGGTTAGGGCTGATGCTAGGGTTACTGCTAGGAAGTGGACATGAAGCTAAGATTAGGGCTGATGCTAGGGTTACTGCTAGGATGTGGACATGAAGCTAGGGTTAGGGCTGATGCTAGGCTTAGTTACTGCCAGGATGTTGACATGAAGCTAGGGTTGGGGCTGATGCTAGAGTTATTGCAAGGATGTGGACATGAAGCTAGGGTTAGGGTTGATGCTAGGGTTACTGACAGGATGTGGACATGAAGCTAGGGTTAGGGTTGATGCTAGGGTTAGTTACTGCCAGGATATGGACAGGAAGCTAGGGTTAGGTTTGATGCTAGGGTTACTGCCATGATATGGACATGAAGCTCGGGTTAGGGTTGATGCTAGGGTTAATGCCAGGATGTGGACATGAAGCTAGGGTTAGGGTTGATTCTAGGGTTACTGCCAGGATCTGGACATGAAGCTAGGGTTAGGGCTGATGCTAGGGTTAGTTACTGCCAGGATGTGGACATGAAGCTAGGGTTAGGGCTGATGCTAGGGTTAGTTACTGCCAGGATGTGGACATGAAGCTAGGGTTAGGGCTGATGCTAGGGTTACTGCTAGGATGTGGACATGAAGCTAGGGTTAGGGCTGATGCTAGGGTTACTGCCAGGATGTGGAAATGAACCTAGGATTAGGGTTGATTCTAGGGTTCGGTACTGCCAGGATGTAGACATGAAGCTAGGGTTAGGGCTGATGCTAGGGTTAGGTACTGCCAGGATATGGACATGAAGCTAGGGTTAGGGTTGATGCTAGGGTTACTGCCAGGATGTGGACATGAAGCTAGGGTTAGGGCTGATGCTAGGGTTAGTTACTGCCAGGATGTGGACATGAAGCTAGGGTTAGGGCTGATGCTAGGGTTAGTTACTGCCAGGAAATCGACATGAAGCTAGGATTAGGGCTGATGCGAGGGTTAGTTACTGCCAGGATATGGACATGAAGCTAGGGTTAGGGCTGATGCTAGGGTTACTGCCAGGATGTAGACATGAAGCTAGGGTTAGGGTTCATGCTAGGGTTAGGTACTCCCAGGATGTAGACATGAAGCTAGGGTTTGGGCTGATGCTAGGGTTAGTTACTGCCCGGATGTGGACATGAAGCTAGGGTTAGGGTTGATGCTAGGGTTAGTTACTGCCAGGATGTGGACATGAAGCTGGGGTTAGGGTTGATGCTAGGGTTACTGCCAGGATGTGGACAAGAAGCTTGGGTTAGGGCTGATGCTATGGTTACTGCCAGGAAGTAGACATGAAGCTAGGGTTAGGGCTGATGCTAGGGTTAGTTACTGCCAGGAAATCGACATGAAGCTAGGATTAGGGCTGATGCTAGGGTTACTTACTGCCAGGATATGGACATGAAGCTAGGGTTAGGGCTGATACTAGGGTTACTGCCAGGAAATGGACATGTAGCTAGGGTTATGGCTGATGCTAGGGTTACTGCCAGGATGTGGACATGAAGCTAGGGTTAGGGCTGATGCTAGGGTTACTGCTAGGATGTGGACATGAAGCTAGGGTTAGGGCTGATGCTAGGGTTAGTTACTGCCAGGATGTGGACATGAAGCTAGGGTTAGGGTTGATGCTAGGCTTAGTTACTGCCAGGATGTGGACATGAAGCTAGGGTTAGGGCTGATGCTAGAGTTATTGCCAGGATGTGGACATGAAGCTAGGGTTAGGGTTGATGCTAGGGTTACTGCCAGGATGTGGACATGAAGCTTGGGTTAGGGCTGATGCTAGGGTTACTGCCAGGAAGTAGACATGAAGCTAGGGTTAGGGCTGATGCTAGGGTTAGTTACTGCCAGGAAATCGACATGAAGCTAGGATTAGGGCTGATGCTAGGGTTACTTACTGCCAGGATATGGACATGAAGCTAGGGTTAGGGCTGATGCTAGGATTACTGCCAGGATGTAGACATGAAGCTAGGGTTAGGGTTGATGCTAGGGTTAGTTACTGCCAGGATGTGGACATGAAGCTAGGGTTAGCGCTGATACTAGGGTTACTGCCAGGAAATGGACATGTAGCTAGGGTTAGGGCTGATGCTAGGGTTACTGCTAGGATGTGGACATGAAGCTAGTGTTAGGGTTGATGCTAGGGTTAGTTACTGCCAGGATATGGAAATGAAGCTAGGGTTAGGGTGGATGCTAGGCTTAGTTACTGCCAGGATGTGGACATGAAGCTAGGGTTAGGGCTGATGCTAGAGTTATTGCCAGGATGTGGACATGAAGCTGGGGTTAGGGTTGATGCTAGGCTTAGTTATTGCCAGGATGTGGACATGAAGCTAGGGTTAGGGTTGATGCTAGGGTTACTAACAGGATGTGGACATGAAGCTAGGGTTAGGGCTGATGCTAGGGTTACTGCTAGGAAGTGGACATGAAGCTAAGATTAGGGCTGATGCTAGGGTTACTGCTAGGATGTGGACATGAAGCTAGGGTTAGGGCTGATGCTAGGCTTAGTTACTGCCAGGATGTTGACATGAAGCTAGGGTTGGGGCTGATGCTAGAGTTATTGCCAGGATGTGGACATGAAGCTAGGGTTAGGGTTGATGCTAGGGTTACTGACAGGATGTGGACATGAAGCTAGGGTTAGGGTTGATGCTAGGGTTAGTTACTGCCAGGATATGGACAGGAAGCTAGGGTTAGGTTTGATGCTAGGGTTACTGCCATGATATGGACATGAAGCTCGGGTTAGGGTTGATGCTAGGGTTAATGCCAGGATGTGGACATGAAGCTAGGGTTAGGGTTGATTTTAGGGTTACTGCCAGGATCTGGACATGAAGCTAGGGTTAGGGCTGATGCTAGGGTTAGTTACTGCCAGGATGTGGACATAAAGCTAGGGTTAGGGCTGATGCTAGGGTTAGTTACTGCCAGGATATGGACATGAAGCTAGGGTTAGGGCTGACATTAGGGTTACTGCTAGGATGTGGACATGAAGCTAGGGTTAGGGCTGATGCTAGGGTTACTGCCAGGATGTGGACATGAAGCTAGGATTAGGGTTGATTCTAGGGTTCGGTACTGCCAGGATGTAGACATGAAGCTAGGGTTAGGGCTGATGCTAGGGTTAGGTACTGCCAGGATATGGACATGAAGCTAGGGTTAGGGTTGATGCTAGGGTTACTGCCAGGATGTGGACATGAAGCTAGGGTTAGGGCTGATGCTAGGGTTAGTTACTGCCAGTATGTGGACATGAAGCTAGGGTTAGGGCTGATGCTAGGGTTAGTTACTGCCAGGAAATCGACATGAAGCTAGGATTAGGGCTGATGCGAGGGTTAGTTACTGCCAGGATATGGACATGAAGCTAGGGTTAGGGCTGATGCGAGGGTTACTGCCAGGATGTAGACATGAAGCTAGGGTTAGGGTTCATGCTAGGGTTAGGTACTCCCAGGATGTAGACATGAAGCTAGGGTTTGGGCTGATGCTAGGGTTAGTTACTGCCCGGATGTGGACATGAAGCTAGGGTTAGGGTTGATGCTAGGGTTAGTTACTGCCAGGATGTGGACATGAAGCTGGGGTTAGGGTTGATGCTAGGGTTACTGCCAGGATGTGGACAAGAAGCTTGGGTTAGGGCTGATGCTATGGTTACTGCCAGGAAGTAGACATGAAGCTAGGGTTAGGGCTGATGCTAGGGTTAGTTACTGCCAGGAAATCGACATGAAGCTAGGATTAGGGCTGATGCTAGGGTTACTTACTGCCAGGATATGGACATGAAGCTAGGGTTAGGGCTGATACTAGGGTTACTGCCAGGAAATGGACATGTAGCTAGGGTTATGGCTGATGCTAGGGTTACTGCCAGGATGTGGACATGAAGCTAGGGTTAGGGCTGATGCTAGAGTTATTGCCAGGATGTGGACATGAAGCTAGGGTTAGGGCTGATGCTAGGCTTAGTTATTGCCAGGATGTGGACATGAAGCTAGGGTTAGGGTTGATGCTAGGCTTAGTTACTGCCAGGATGTGGACATGAAGCTAGGGTTAGGGCTGATGCTAGAGTTATTGCCAGGATGTGGACATGAAGCTAGGGTTAGGGTTGATGCTAGGGTTACTGCCAGGATGTGGACATGAAGCTTGGGTTAGGGCTGATGCTAGGGTTACTGCCAGGAAGTAGACATGAAGCTAGGGTTAGGGCTGATGCTAGGGTTAGGTACTGCCAGGATATGGACATGAAGCTAGGGTTAGGGTTGATGCTAGGGTTTGTCACTGCCAGGATATGGACATGAAGCTAGGGTTAGGGCTGATGCTAGGGTTACTGCCAGGATGTGGACATGAAGCTATGGTTAGGGCTGATGCTAGGGTTAGTTACTGCCAGTATGTGGACATGAAGCTTGGGTTAGGGCTGATGCTAGGGTTACTGCCAGGAAGTAGACATGAAGCTAGGGTTAGGGCTGATGCTAGGGTTAGTTACTGCCAGGAAATCGACATGAAGCTAGGATTAGGGCTGATGCGAGGGTTAGTTACTGCCAGGATATGGACATGAAGCTAGGGTTAGGGCTGATGCTAGGGTTACTGCCAGGATGTAGACATGAAGCTAGGGTTAGGGTTCATGCTAGGGTTAGGTACTCCCAGGATGTAGACATGAAGCTAGGGTTTGGGCTGATGCTAGGGTTAGTTACTGCCCGGATGTGGACATGAAGCTAGGGTTAGGGTTGATGCTAGGGTTAGTTACTGCCAGGATGTGGACATGAAGCTAGGGTTAGGGCTGATGCTAGGGTTACTGCTAGGATGTGGACATGAAGCTAGGGTTAGGGTTGATGCTAGGGTTAGTTACTGCCAGGATATGGACATGAAGCTAGGGTTAGGGTTGATGCTAGGGTTAGTTACTGCCAGGATGTGGACATGAAGCTAGGGTTAGCGCTGATACTAGGGTTACTGCCAGGAAATGGACATGTAGCTAGGGTTAGGGTTGATGCTAGGGTTACTGCCAGGATGTGGACATGAAGCTAGGGTTAGGGCTGATGCTAGGGTTACTGCTAGGAAGTGGACATGAAGCTAAGGTTAGGGCTGATGCTAGGGTTACTGCTAGGATGTGGACATGAAGCTAGGGTTAGGGCTGATGCTAGGCTTAGTTACTGCCAGGATGTGGACATGAAGCTAGGGTTAGGGCTGATGCTAGAGTTATTGCCAGGATGTGGACATGAAGCTAGGGTTAGGGTTGATGCTAGGGTTACTGCCAGGATGTGGACATGAAGCTAGGGTTAGGGCTGATGCTAGGGTTACTGCTAGGATGTGGACATGAAGCTAGGGTTAGGGCTGATGCTAGGGTTACTGCCAGGATGTGGACATGAAGCTAGGGTTAGGGTTGATGCTAGGGTTAGTTACTGCCAGGATATGGACAGGAAACTAGGGTTAGGTTTGATGCTAGGGTTACTGCCATGATATGGACATGAAGCTCGGGTTAGGGTTGATGCTAGGGTTACTGCCAGGATGTGGACATGAAGCTAGGGTTAGGGTTGATTCTAGGGTTACTGCCAGGATCTGGACATGAAGCTAGGGTTAGGGTTGATGCTAGGGTTTGTCACTGCCAGGATGTGGACATGAAGCTAGGGTTAGGGCTGATGCTAGGGTTACTGCCAGGATGTGGACATGAAGCTAGGGTTAGGGCTGATGCTAGGGTTAGTTACTGCCAGGATGTGGACATGAAGCTCGGGTTAGGGCTGATGCTAGGGTTACTGCCAGGAAGTAGACATGAAGCTAGGGTTAGGGCTGATGCTAGGGTTAGTTACTGCCAGGAAATCGACATGAAGCTAGGATTAGGGCTGATGCTAGGGTTAGTTACTGCCAGGATATGGACATGAAGCTAGGGTTAGGGCTGATGCTAGGGTTACTGCCAGGATGTAGACATGAAGCTAGGGTTAGGGTTCTTGCTGATGCTAGGGTTACTGCTAGGATGTGGACATGAAGCTAGGGTTAGGGTTGATGCTAGGGTTAGTTACTGCCAGGATGTGGACATGAAGCTCGGGTTAGGGCTGATGCTAGGGTTAGTTACTGCCAGTATGTGGACATGAAGCTTGGGTTAGGGCTGATGCTAGGGTTACTGCCAGGAAGTAGACATGAAGCTAGGGTTAGGGCTGATGCTAGGGTTAGTTACTGCCAGGAAATCGACATGAAGCTAGGATTAGGGCTGATGCGAGGGTTAGTTACTGCCAGGATATGGACATGAAGCTAGGGTTAGGGCTGATGCTAGGGTTACTGCCAGGATGTAGACATGAAGCTAGGGTTAGGGTTCATGCTAGGGTTAGGTACTCCCAGGATGTAGACATGAAGCTAGGGTTTGGGCTGATGCTAGGGTTAGTTACTGCCCGGATGTGGACATGAAGCTAGGGTTAGGGTTGATGCTAGGGTTAGTTACTGCCAGGATGTGGACATGAAGCTAGGGTTAGGGCTGATGCTAGGGTTACTGCTAGGATGTGGACATGAAGCTAGGGTTAGGGTTGATGCTAGGGTTAGTTACTGCCAGGATATGGACATGAAGCTAGGGTTAGGGTTGATGCTAGGCTTAGTTACTGCCAGGATGTGGACATGAAGCTAGGGTTAGGGCTGATGCTAGAGTTATTGCCAGGATGTGGACATGAAGCTAGGGTTAGGGTTGATGCTAGGGTTACTGCCAGGATGTGGACATGAAGCTTGGGTTAGGGCTGATGCTAGGGTTACTGCCAGGAAGTAGACATGAAGCTAGGGTTAGGGCTGATGCTAGGGTTAGTTACTGCCAGGAAATCAACATGAAGCTAGGATTAGGGCTGATGCTAGGGTTACTTACTGCCAGGATATGGACATGAAGCTAGGGTTAGGGCTGATGCTAGGATTACTGCCAGGATGTAGACATGAAGCTAGGGTTAGGGTTGATGCTAGGGTTACTGCCAGGATGTGGACATGAAGCTAGGGTTAGGGCTGATGCTAGGGTTACTGCTAGGAAGTGGACATGAAGCTAAGGTTAGGGCTGATGCTAGGGTTACTGCTAGGATGTGGACATGAAGCTAGGGTTAGGGCTGATGCTAGGCTTAGTTACTGCCAGGATGTGGACATGAAGCTAGGGTTAGGGCTGATGCTAGAGTTATTGCCAGGATGTGGACATGAAGCTAGGGTTAGGGTTGATGCTAGGGTTACTGCCAGGATGTGGACATGAAGCTAGGGTTAGGGCTGATGCTAGGGTTACTGCTAGGATGTGGACATGAAGCTAGGGTTAGGGCTGATGCTAGGGTTACTGCCAGGATGTGGACATGAAGCTAGGGTTAGGGTTGATGCTAGGGTTAGTTACTGCCAGGATATGGACAGGAAACTAGGGTTAGGTTTGATGCTAGGGTTACTGCCATGATATGGACATGAAGCTCGGGTTAGGGTTGATGCTAGGGTTACTGCCAGGATGTGGACATGAAGCTAGGGTTAGGGTTGATTCTAGGGTTACTGCCAGGATCTGGACATGAAGCTAGGGTTAGGGCTGATGCTAGGGTTACTGCTAGGATGTGGACATGAAGCTAGGGTTAGGGTTGATGCTAGGGTTAGTTACTGCCAGGATATGGACATGAAGCTAGGGTTAGGGCTGATGCGAGGGTTACTGCCAGGATGTAGACATGAAGCTAGGGTTAGGGCTGATACTAGGGTTACTGCCAGGATGTAGACATGAAGCTAGGGTTAGGGCTGATGCTAGGGTAACTGCCAGGATGTGGACATGAAGCTAGGGTTAGGGCTGATGCTAGAGTTATTGCCAGGATGTGGACATGAACCTAAGGTGAGGGCTGATGCTAGGGTTACTGCTAGGATGTGGACAAGAAGCTAGGGTTAGGGTTGATGCTAGGGTTACTGCCAGGATATGTACATGAAGCTAGGGTTAGGGCTGATGCTAGGGTTAGTTACTGCCAGTATGTGGACATGAAGCTTGGGTTAGGGCTGATGCTAGGGTTACTAACAGGAAGTAGACATGAAGCTAGGGTTAGGGCTGATGCTAGGGTTAGTTACTGCCAGGATGTGGACATGAAGCTAGGGTTAGGGCTGATGCTAGGGTTACTGCCAGGATGTGGACATGAAGCTCGGGTTAGGGCTGATGCTAGGGTTAGTTACTGCCAGTATGTGGACATGAAGCTTGGGTTAGGGCTGATGCTAGGGTTACTGCCAGGAAGTAGACATGAAGCTAGGGTTAGGGCTGATGCTAGGGTTAGTTACTGCCAGGAAATCGACATGAAGCTAGGATTAGGGCTGATGCGAGGGTTAGTTACTGCCAGGATATGGACATGAAGCTAGGGTTAGGGCTGATGCTAGGGTTACTGCCAGGATGTAGACATGAAGCTAGGGTTAGGGTTCATGCTAGGGTTAGGTACTCCCAGGATGTAGACATGAAGCTAGGGTTTGGGCTGATGCTAGGGTTATTTACTGCCCGGATGTGGACATGAAGCTAGGGTTAGGGTTGATGCTAGGGTTAGTTACTGCCAGGATGTGGACATGAAGCTTGGGTTAGGGTTGATGCTAGGGTTACTGCCAGGATGTGGACATAAAGCTAGGGTTAGGGCTGATGCTAGGGTTAGTTACTGCCAGGATGTGGACATAAAGCTAGGGTTAGGGCTGATGCTAGGGTTAGTTACTGCCAGGATATGGACATGAAGCTAGGGTTAGGGCTGATATTAGGGTTACTGCTAGGATGTCGACATGAAGCTAGGGTTAGGGCTGATGCTAGGGTTACTGCCAGGATGTGGAAATGAACCTAGGGTTAGGGTTCATGCTAGGGTTAGGTACTCCCAGGATGTAGACATGAAGTTAGGGTTTGGGCTGATGCTAGGGTTACTGCTAGGATGTGGAAATGAAGCTAGGGTTAGGGTTCATGCTAGGGTTAGGTACTCCCAGGATGTAGACATGAAGCTAGGGTTTGGGCTGATGCTAGGGTTAGTTACTGCCCGGATGTGGACATGAAGCTAGGGTTAGGGTTGATGCTAGGGTTAGTTACTGCCAGGATGTGGACATGAAGCTAGGGTTAGGGCTGATACTAGGGTTACTGCCAGGAAATGGACATGTAGCTAGGGTTAGGGCTGATGCTAGGGTTACTGCTAGGATGTGGACATGAAGCTAGGGTTAGGGTTGATGCTAGGGTTAGTTACTGCCAGGATATGGACATGAAGCTAGGGTTAGGGTTGATGCTAGGCTTAGTTACTGCCAGGATGTGGACATGAAGCTAGGGTTAGGGCTGATGCTAGAGTTATTGCCAGGATGTGGACATGAAGCTAGGGTTAGGGTTGATGCTAGGGTTACTGCCAGGATGTGGACATGAAGCTAGGGTTAGGGCTGATGCTAGGGTTACTGCTAGGAAGTGGACATGAAGCTAAGGTTAGGGCTGATGCTAGGGTTACTGCCAGGATGTGGACATGAAGTTAGGGTTAGGGTTGATGCTAGGGTTAGTTACTGCCAGTATGTGGACATGAAGCTTGGGTTAGGGCTGATGCTAGGGTTACTGCCAGGAAGTAGACATGAAGCTAGGGTTAGGGCTGATGCTAGGGTTAGTTACTGCCAGGAAATCGACATGAAGCTAGGATTAGGGCTGATGCGAGGGTTAGTTACTGCCAGGATATGGACATGAAGCTAGGGTTAGGGCTGATGCTAGGGTTACTGCCAGGATGTAGACATGAAGCTAGGGTTAGGGTTCATGCTAGGGTTAGGTACTCCCAGGATGTAGACATGAAGCTAGGGTTTGGGCTGATGCTAGGGTTAGTTACTGCCCGGATGTGGACATGAAGCTAGGGTTAGGGTTGATGCTAGGGTTAGTTACTGCCAGGATGTGGACATGAAGCTAGGGTTAGGGCTGATGCTAGGGTTACTGCTAGGATGTGGACATGAAGCTAGGGTTAGGGTTGATGCTAGGGTTAGTTACTGCCAGGATATGGACATGAAGCTAGGGTTAGGGTTGATGCTAGGCTTAGTTACTGCCAGGATGTGGACAAGAAGCTAGGGTTAGGGCTGATGCTAGAGTTATTGCCAGGATGTGGACATGAAGCTAGGGTTAGGGTTGATGCTAGGGTTACTGCCAGGATGTGGACATGAAGCTTGGGTTAGGGCTGATGCTAGGGTTACTGCCAGGAAGTAGACATGAAGCTAGGGTTAGGGCTGATGCTAGGGTTAGTTACTGCCAGGAAATCGACATGAAGCTAGGATTAGGGCTGATGCTAGGGTTACTTACTGCCAGGATATGGACATGAAGCTAGGGTTAGGGTTGATGCTAGGGTTAGTTACTGCCAGGATGTGGACATGAAGCTAGGGTTAGGGCTGATGCTAGGGTTACTGCCAGGATGTAGACATGAAGCTAGGGTTAGGGTTGATGCTAGGGTTAGTTACTGCCAGGATGTGGACATGAAGCTAGGGTTAGCGCTGATACTAGGGTTACTGCCAGGAAATGGACATGTAGCTAGGGTTAGGGCTGATGCTAGGGTTACTGCTAGGATGTGGACATGAAGCTAGGGTTAGGGTTGATGCTAGGGTTAGTTACTGCCAGGATGTGGACATGAAGCTAGGGTTAGGGCTGATGCTAGAGTTATTGCCAGGATGTGGACATGAAGCTAGGGTTAGGGCTGATGCTAGGCTTAGTTATTGCCAGGATGTGGACATGAAGCTAGGGTTAGGGTTGATGCTAGGGTTACTGCCAGGATGTGGACATGAAGCTTGGGTTAGGGCTGATGCTAGGGTTACTGCCAGGAAGTAGACATGAAGCTAGGGTTAGGGCTGATGCTAGGCTTAGTTATTGCCAGGATGTGGACATGAAGCTAGGGTTAGGGTTGATGCTAGGGTTACTGCCAGGATGTGGACATGAAGCTTGGGTTAGGGATGATGCTAGGGTTACTGCCAGGAAGTAGACATGAAGCTAGGGTTAGGGCTGATGCTAGGGTTAGTTACTGCCAGGATGTGGACATAAAGCTAGGGTTAGGGCTGATGCTAGGGTTAGTTACTGCCAGGATATGGACATGAAGCTAGGGTTAGGGCTGATATTAGGGTTACTGCTAGGATGTCGACATGAAGCTAGGGTTAGGGCTGATGCTAGGGTTACTGCCAGGATGTGGAAATGAACCTAGGGTTAGGGTTCATGCTAGGGTTAGGTACTCCCAGGATGTAGACATGAAGTTAGGGTTTGGGCTGATGCTAGGGTTACTGCTAGGATGTGGAAATGAAGCTAGGGTTAGGGTTCATGCTAGGGTTAGGTACTCCCAGGATGTAGACATGAAGCTAGGGTTTGGGCTGATGCTAGGGTTAGTTACTGCCCGGATGTGGACATGAAGCTAGGGTTAGGGTTGATGCTAGGGTTAGTTACTGCCAGGATGTGGACATGAAGCTAGGGTTAGGGCTGATACTAGGGTTACTGCCAGGAAATGGACATGTAGCTAGGGTTAGGGCTGATGCTAGGGTTACTGCTAGGATGTGGACATGAAGCTAGGGTTAGGGTTGATGCTAGGGTTAGTTACTGCCAGGATATGGACATGAAGCTAGGGTTAGGGTTGATGCTAGGCTTAGTTACTGCCAGGATGTGGACATGAAGCTAGGGTTAGGGCTGATGCTAGAGTTATTGCCAGGATGTGGACATGAAGCTAGGGTTAGGGTTGATGCTAGGGTTACTGCCAGGATGTGGACATGAAGCTAGGGTTAGGGCTGATGCTAGGGTTACTGCTAGGAAGTGGACATGAAGCTAGGGTTAGGGCTGATGCTAGGGTTACTGCCAGGATGTGGACATGAAGCTAGGGTTAGGGCTGATGCTAGGGTTAGTTACTGCCAGTATGTGGACATGAAGCTTGGGTTAGGGCTGATGCTAGGGTTACTGCCAGGAAGTAGACATGAAGCTAGGGTTAGGGCTGATGCTAGGGTTAGTTACTGCCAGGAAATCGACATGAAGCTAGGATTAGGGCTGATGCGAGGGTTAGTTACTGCCAGGATATGGACATGAAGCTAGGGTTAGGGCTGATGCTAGGGTTACTGCCAGGATGTAGACATGAAGCTAGGGTTAGGGTTCATGCTAGGGTTAGGTACTCCCAGGATGTAGACATGAAGCTAGGGTTTGGGCTGATGCTAGGGTTAGTTACTGCCCGGATGTGGACATGAAGCTAGGGTTAGGGTTGATGCTAGGGTTAGTTACTGCCAGGATGTGGACATGAAGCTAGGGTTAGGGCTGATGCTAGGGTTACTGCTAGGATGTGGACATGAAGCTAGGGTTAGGGTTGATGCTAGGGTTAGTTACTGCCAGGATATGGACATGAAGCTAGGGTTAGGGTTGATGCTAGGCTTAGTTACTGCCAGGATGTGGACAAGAAGCTAGGGTTAGGGCTGATGCTAGAGTTATTGCCAGGATGTGGACATGAAGCTAGGGTTAGGGTTGATGCTAGGGTTACTGCCAGGATGTGGACATGAAGCTTGGGTTAGGGCTGATGCTAGGGTTACTGCCAGGAAGTAGACATGAAGCTAGGGTTAGGGCTGATGCTAGGGTTAGTTACTGCCAGGAAATCGACATGAAGCTAGGATTAGGGCTGATGCTAGGGTTACTTACTGCCAGGATATGGACATGAAGCTAGGGTTAGGGTTGATGCTAGGGTTAGTTACTGCCAGGATGTGGACATGAAGCTAGGGTTAGCGCTGATACTAGGGTTACTGCCAGGATGTAGACATGAAGCTAGGGTTAGGGTTGATGCTAGGGTTAGTTACTGCCAGGATGTGGACATGAAGCTAGGGTTAGCGCTGATACTAGGGTTAGTTACTGCCAGGAAATGGACATGTAGCTAGGGTTAGGGCTGATGCTAGGGTTACTGCTAGGATGTGGACATGAAGCTAGGGTTAGGGTTGATGCTAGGGTTAGTTACTGCCAGGATGTGGACATGAAGCTAGGGTTAGGGCTGATGCTAGAGTTATTGCCAGGATGTGGACATGAAGCTAGGGTTAGGGCTGATGCTAGGCTTAGTTATTGCCAGGATGTGGACATGAAGCTAGGGTTAGGGTTGATGCTAGGGTTACTGCCAGGATGTGGACATGAAGCTTGGGTTAGGGATGATGCTAGGGTTACTGCCAGGAAGTAGACATGAAGCTAGGGTTAGGGCTGATGCTAGGCTTAGTTATTGCCAGGATGTGGACATGAAGCTAGGGTTAGGGTTGATGCTAGGGTTACTGCCAGGATGTGGACATGAAGCTTGGGTTAGGGATGATGCTAGGGTTACTGCCAGGAAGTAGACATGAAGCTAGGATTAGGGCTGATGCTAGGGTTACTTACTGCCAGGATATGGACATGAAGCTAAGGTTAGGGCTGATGCTAGGGTTACTGCCAGGATGTAGACATGAAGCTAGGGTTAGGGTTGATGCTATGGTTACTGCCAGGATGTGGACATGAAGCTAGGGTTAGGGCTGATGCTAGGGTTAGTTACTGCCAGGGTGTGGACATGAAGCTAGGGTTAGGGCTGATGCTATGGTTACTGCCAGGATGTGGACATGAAGCTAGGGTTAGGGTTTGATGCTAGGGTTACTGCTAGGATGTAGACATGAAGCTAGGGTTAGGGCTGATGCTAGGGTTATTGCCAGGATGTGCACATGAAGCTAGGGTTAGGGCTGATGCTAGGGTTCCTGCCAGGATGTGGACATGAAGCTAGGGTTAGGGCTGATGCTAGGGTTAGTTACTGCCAGGATGTGGACATGAAGCTAGGGTTAGGGCTGATGCTAGGGTTACTGCCAGGATGTGGACATGAAGCTCGGGTTAGGGCTGATGCTAGGGTTAGTTACTGCCAGTATGTGGACATGAAGCTTGGGTTAGGGCTGATGCTAGGGTTACTGCCAGGAAGTAGACATGAAGCTAGGGTTAGGGCTGATGCTAGGGTTAGTTACTGCCAGGAAATCGACATGAAGCTAGGATTAGGGCTGATGCGATGCGAGGGTTAGTTACTGCCAGGATATGGACATGAAGCTAGGGTTAGGGCTGATGCTAGGGTTACTGCCAGGATGTAGACATGAAGCTAGGGTTAGGGTTCATGCTAGGGTTAGGTACTCCCAGGATGTAGACATGAAGCTAGGGTTTGGGCTGATGCTAGGGTTAGTTACTGCCCGGATGTGGACATGAAGCTTGGGTTAGGGCTGATGCTCGGGTTACTGCCAGGAAGTAGACATGAAGCTAGGGTTAGGGCTGATGCTAGGGTTAGTTACTGCCAGGATATGGACATGAAGCTAGGGTTAGGGCTGATGCTAGGGATACTGCCAGGATGTAGACATGAAGCTAGGGTTAGGGTTCATGCTTGGGTTAGGTACTCCCAGGATGTAGACATGAAGCTAGGGTTTGGGCTGATGCTAGGGTTAGTTACTGCCCGGATGTGGACATGAAGCTAGGGTTAGGGTTGATGCTAGGGTTAGTTACTGCCAGGATGTGGACATGAAGCTAGGGTTAGGGCTGATACTAGGGTTACTGCTAGGATGTGGACATGAAGCTAGGGTTAGGGTTGATGCTAGGGTTAGTTACTGCCAGGATATGGACATGAAGCTAGGGTTAGGGTTGATGCTAGGCTTAGTTACTGCCAGGATGTGGACAAGAAGCTAGGGTTAGGGCTGATGCTAGGGTGAGTTACTGCCCGGATGTGGACATGAAGCTAGGGTTAGGGTTGATGCTAGGGTTAGTTACTGCCAGGATGTGGACATGAAGCTTGGGTTAGGGCTGATGCTAGGGTTACTGCCAGGAAGTAGACATGAAGCTAGGGTTAGGGCTGATGCTAGGGTTAGTTACTGCCAGGAAATCGACATGAAGCTAGGATTAGGGCTGATGCTAGGGTTACTTACTGCCAGGATATGGACATGAAGCTAGGGTTAGGGCTGATGCTAGGATTACTGCCAGGATGTAGACATGAAGCTAGGGTTAGGGTTGATGCTAGGGTTAGTTACTGCCAGGATGTGGACATGAAGCTAGGGTTAGCGCTGATACTAGGGTTACTGCCAGGAAATGGACATGTAGCTAGGGTTAGGGCTGATGCTAGGGTTACTGCTAGGATGTGGACATGAAGCTAGGGTTAGGGTTGATGCTAGGGTTAGTTACTGCCAGGATGTGGACATGAAGCTAGGGTTAGGGTTGATGCTAGGGTTAGTTACTGCCAGGATGTGGACATGAAGCTAGGGTTAGGGCTGATGCTAGCCTTAGTTATTGCCAGGATGTGGACATGAAGCTAGGGTTAGGGTTGATGCTAGGGTTACTGCCAGGATGTGGACATGAAGCTTGGGTTAGGGATGATGCTAGGGTTACTGCCAGGAAGTAGACATGAAGCTAGGGTTAGGGCTGATGCTAGGGTTAGTTACTGCCAGGAAATCGACATGAAGCTAGGATTAGGGCTGATGCTAGGGTTACTTACTGCCAGGATATGGACATGAAGCTAAGGTTAGGGCTGATGCTAGGGTTACTGCCAGGATGTAGACATGAAGCTAGGGTTAGGGTTGATGCTATGGTTACTGCCAGGATGTGGACATGAAGCTAGGGTTAGGGCTGATGCTAGGGTTAGTTACTGCCAGGGTGTGGACATGAAGCTAGGGTTAGGGCTGATGCTATGGTTACTGCCAGGATGTGGACATGAAGCTAGGGTTAGGGTTTGATGCTAGGGTTACTGCTAGGATGTAGACATGAAGCTAGGGTTAGGGCTGATGCTAGGGTTATTGCCAGGATGTGCACATGAAGCTAGGGTTAGGGCTGATGCTAGGGTTCCTGCCAGGATGTGGACATGAAGCTAGGGTTAGGGCTGATGCTAGGGTTAGTTACTGCCAGGATGTGGACATGAAGCTAGGGTTAGGACTGATGCTTAGGTTAGTTACTGCCAGGATGTGGACATGAAGCTCGGGTTAGGGCTGATGCTAGGGTTAGACTGCCAGGATGTGGACATGAAGCTAGGGTTAGGGCTGATGCTAGGGTTACTGCCAGGATGTGGACATGAAGCTAGGGTTAGGGCTGATGCTAGGGTTAGTTACTGCCAGGATATGGACATGAAGCTAGGGTAAGGGCTGATTTTAGGGTTACTGTTAGGATGTAGACATGAAGCTAGGTTTAGGGCTGATGCTAGTGTTAGTTACTGCCAGGATGTGGACATGAAGCTCGGGTTAGGGCTGATGCTAGGGTTAGTTACTGCCAGGATGTTGACATGAAGCTAGGGTTAGGACTGATGCTAGGGTTACTGCCAGGATATGGACATGAAGCTAGGGTTAGGGTTGATGCTAGGGTTAGTTACTGCCAGGATATGAACATGTGGCTAGGTTTAGGGATGATGCTAGGGTTACTGCCAGGATATGGACATGAAGCTAGGGTTAGGGTTGATGCTAGGGTTACTGCCAGGATGTAGACATGAAGCTAGGGTTCGGGCTGATGCTAGGGTTAGTTACTGCCAGGATGTGGACATGAAGCTAGGGTTAGGGTTTGATGCTAGGGTTACTGCTAGGATGTAGACATGAAGCTAGGGTTAGGGCTGATGCTAGGGTTAGTTACTGCCAGGATGTGGACATGAAGCTAGGGTTAGGGCTGATGCTAGAGTTATTGCCAGGATGTGAACATGAAGCTAAGGTGAGGGCTGATGCTAGGGTTACTGCCAGGATATGGACATGAAGCTAGGGTTAAGGCTGATGTTAGGCTTACTGCTAGGATGTCGACATGAAGCTAGGGTTAGGGCTGATGCTAGGGTTAGTTACTGCCAGGATGTGGACATGAAGCTAGGGTTAGGACTGATGCTAGGGTTAGTTACTGCCAGGATATGGACATGAAGCTAGGGTTAGGGCTGATGTTAGGGTTACTGCTAGGATGTAGACATGAAGCTAGGGTTAGGGCTGATGCTAGGGTTACTGCCAGGATGTGGACATGAAGCTCGGGTTAGGGCTGATGCGAGGGTTAGTTACTGCCAGGATGTGGACATGAAGCTTGGGTTAGGGCTGATGCTAGGGTTAGTTATTGCCAGGATATGGACATGAAGCTAGGGTTAGGGCTGATACTAGGGTTAGTTACTGCCAGGATATGGACATGAAGCTAGGGTTAGGGCTGATGCTATGGTTACTGCCAGGATGTGGACATGAAGCTAGGGTTAGGGCTGATGCTAGGGTTACTGCTAGGATGTAGACATGAAGCTAGGGTTAGGGCTGATGCTAGGGTTATTGCCAGGATGTGCACATGAAGCTAGGGTTAGGGCTGATTCTAGGGTTCCTGCCAGGATGTGGACATGAAGCTAGGGTTAGGGCTGATTCTAGGGTTCCTGCCAGGATGTGGACATGAAGCTAGTGTTAGGACTGATGCTTGGGTTAGTTACTGCCAGGATGTGGACATGAAGCTAGGGTTAGGGCTGTTGCTAGGGTTAGTTACTGCCAGGATGTAGACATGAAGCTAGGGTTAGGGTGATGCTAGGGTTAGTTACTGCCAGGATATGGACATGAAGCTAGGGTTAGGGTTGATGCTAGGGTTAGTTACTGTCAGGATATGGACATGAAGCTAGGGTTAGGGCTGATATTAGGGTTACTGCTAGGATGTCGACATGAAGCTAGGGTTAGGGCTGATGCTAGGGTTAGGTACTGCCAGGATGTAGACATGAAGCTAGGGTTAGGGCTGATGCTAGGGTTAGGTACTGCCAGGATATGGACATGAAGCTAGGGTTAGGGTTGATGCTAGGGTTTGTTACTGCCAGGATGTGGACATGAAGCTAGGGTTAGGGCTGATGCTAGGGTTACTGCCAGGATGTGGACATGAAGCTAGGGTTGGGGCTGATGCTAGGGTTACTGCCAGGATGTGGACATGAAGCTCGGGTTAGGGCTGATGCTAGGGTTAGTTACTGCCAGTATGTGGACATGAAGCTTGGGTTAGGGCTGATGCTAGGGTTACTGCCAGGAAGTAGACATGAAGCTAGGTTTAGGGCTGATGCTAGGGTTAGTTACTGCCAGGAAATCGACAAGAAGCTAGGATTAGGGCTGATGCTAGGGTTACTTACTGCCAGGATATGTACATGAAGCTAGGGTTAGGGCTGATGCTAGGGTTACTGCCAGGATGTAGACATGAAGCTAGGGTTAGGGTTGATGCTAGGGTTAGTTACTGCCAGGATGTGGACATGAAGCTAGGGTTAGGGCTGATACTAGGGTTACTGCCAGGAAATGGACATGTAGCTAGGGTTAGGGCTGATGCTAGGGTTACTGCTAGGATGTGGACATGAAGCTAGGGTTAGGGTTGATGCTAGGGTTAGTTACTGCCAGGATATGGACATGAAGCTAGGGTTAGGGTTGATGCTAGGGTTAGTTACTGCCAGGATATGGACATGTAGCTAGGGTTAGGGCTGATGCTAGGGTTACTGCCAGGATGTGGACATGAAGCTAGGGTTAGGGCTGATGCTAGGGTTACTGCCAGGATGTGGGCATGAAGCTCAGGTTAGGGCTGATGCTAGGGTTAGTTACTGCCAGTATGTGGACATGAAGCTTGGGTTAGGGCTGATGCTAGGGTTACTGCCAGGAAGTAGACATGAAGCTAGGGTTAGGGCTGATGCTAGGGTTAGTTACTGCCAGGATATGGACATGAAGCTAGGGTTAGGTTTGATGCTAGGGTTAGTTACTGCCAGGATGTGGACATGAAGCAAGGGTTAGGGCTGATGCTAGGGTTACTGCCAGGATGTAGACATGAAGCTAGGGTTAGGGCTGATGCTAGGGTTACAGCCAGGATGTGGACATGAAGCTAGGGTTAGGGCTGATGCTAGGGTTACTGCCAGGATGTGGACATGCAGCTAGGGTTAGGGCTGATGTTAGGGTTACTGCTAGGATGTAGACATGAAGCTAGGGTTAGGGCTGATGCTAGGGTTACTGCCAGGATGTGGAAATTAACCTAGGGTTAGGGCTGATGCTAGGGTTACTGCCAGGATGTGGACATGAAGCTCGGGTTAGGGCTGATGCGAGGGTTAGTTACTGCCAGGATGTGGACATGAAGCTTGGGTTAGGGCTGATGCTAGGGTTAGTTACTGCCAGGATATGGACATGAAGCTAGGGTTAGGGCTGATACTAGGGTTAGTTACTGCCAGGATATGGACATGAAGCTAGGGTTAGGGCTGATGCTATGGTTACTGCCAGGATGTGGACATGAAGCTAGGGTTAGGGCTGATGCTAGGGTTACTGCTAGGATGTAGACATGAAGCTAGGGTTAGGGCTGATGCTAGGGTTATTGCCAGGATGTGGACATGAAGCTAGGGTTAGGGCTGATGCTAGGGTTCCTGCCAGGATGTGGACATGAAGCTAGGGTTAGGGCTGATGCTAGGGTTAGTTAATGCCAGGATGTGGACATGAAGCTAGTGTTAGGACTGATGCTTGGGTTAGTTACTGCCAGGATGTGGACATGAAGCTAGGGTTAGGGCTGATGCTAGGGTTACTGCCAGGATATGGACATGAAGCTAGGGTTAGGGGTGTTGCTAGGGTTAGTTACTGCCAGGATATGGACATGAAGCTAGGGTAAGGGCTGATGTTAGGGTTACTGTTAGGATGTAGACATGAAGCTAGGATTAGGGCTGATGCTAGGGTTAGTTACTGCCAGGATGTGGACATGAAGCTCGGGTTAGGGCTGATGCTAGGGTTAGTTACTGCCAGGATGTTGACATGAAGCTAGGGTTAGGACTGATGCTAGGGTTACTGCCAGGATATGGACATGAAGCTAGGGTTAGGGCTGATGTTAGGGTTACTGCCAGGATGTGGACATGAAGCTAGGGTTAGGGCTGATGCTAGGGTTACTGTCAGGATGTGGACATGAAGCTAGGGTTAGGGCTGTTGCTAGGGTTAGTTACTGCCAGGATGTTGACATGAAGCTAGGGTTATGGTTGATGCTAGGGTTAGTTACTGCCAGGATGTGGACATGAAGCTAGTGTTAGGACTGATGCTAGGGTTAGTTACTGCCAGGATATGGACATGAAGCTAGGGTTAGGGCTGATGCGAGGGTTACTGCCAGGATGTAGACATGAAGCTAGGGTTAGGGCTGATACTAGGGTTACTGCCAGGATGTAGACATGAAGCTAGGGTTAGGGCTGATGCTAGGGTAACTGCCAGGATGTGGACATGAAGCTAGGGTTAGGGCTGATGCTAGAGTTATTGCCAGGATGTGGACATGAACCTAAGGTGAGGGCTGATGCTAGGGTTACTGCTAGGATGTGGACAAGAAGCTAGGGTTAGGGTTGATGCTAGGGTTACTAACAGGAAGTAGACATGAAGCTAGGGTTAGGGCTGATGCTAGGGTTAGTTACTGCCAGGATGTGGACATGAAGCTAGGGTTAGGGCTGATGCTAGGGTTACTGCCAGGATGTGGACATGAAGCTAGGGTTAGGGCTGATGCTAGGGTTAGTTACTGCCAGTATGTGGACATGAAGCTTGGGTTAGGGCTGATGCTAGGGTTACTGCCAGGAAGTAGACATGAAGCTAGGGTTAGGGCTGATGCTAGGGTTAGTTACTGCCAGGAAATCGACATGAAGCTAGGATTAGGGCTGATGCGAGGGTTAGTTACTGCCAGGATATGGACATGAAGCTAGGGTTAGGGCTGATGCTAGGGTTACTGCCAGGATGTAGACATGAAGCTAGGGTTAGGGTTCATGCTAGGGTTAGGTACTCCCAGGATGTAGACATGAAGCTAGGGTTTGGGCTGATGCTAGGGTTAGTTACTGCCCGGATGTGGACATGAAGCTTGGGTTAGGGCTGATGCTAGGGTTACTGCCAGGAAGTAGACATAGAGCTAGGGTTAGGGCTGATGCTAGGGTTAGTTACTGCCAGGATATGGACATGAAGCTAGGGTTAGGGTTGATGCTAGGGTTAGTTACTGCCAGGATGTGGACATGAAGCTAGGGTTAGGGCTGATGCTAGGGTTACTGCTAGGATGTGGACATGAAGCTAGGGTTAGGGTTGATGCTAGGGTTAGTTACTGCCAGGATATGAACATGTGGCTAGGTTTAGGGATGATGCTAGGGTTACTGTCAGGATATGGACATGAAGCTAGGGTTAGGGTTGATGCTATGGTTACTGCCAGGATGTGGACATGAAGCTAGGGTTAGGGCTGATGCTAGGGTTAGTTACTGCCAGTATGTGGACATGAAGCTTGGGTTAGGGCTGATGCTAGGGTTACTGCCAGGAAGTAGACATGAAGCTAGGGTTAGGGCTGATGCTAGGGTTAGTTACTGCCAGGAAATCGACATGAAGCTAGGATTAGGGCTGATGCGAGGGTTAGTTACTGCCAGGATATGGACATGAAGCTAGGGTTAGGGCTGATGCTAGGGTTACTGCCAGGATGTAGACATGAAGCTAGGGTTAGGGTTCATGCTAGGGTTAGGTACTCCCATGATGTAGACATGAAGCTAGGGTTTGGGCTGATGCTAGGGTTAGTTACTGCCCGGATGTGGACATGAAGCTAGGGTTAGGGTTGATGCTAGGGTTAGTTACTGCCAGGATGTGGACATGAAGCTAGGGTTAGGGCTGATGCTAGGGTTACTGCTAGGATGTGGACATGAAGCTAGGGTTAGGGTTGATGCTAGGGTTACTGCCAGGATGTGGACATGGAGCTTGGGTTAGGGATGATGCTAGGGTTACTGCCAGGAAGTAGACATGAAGCTAGGGTTAGGGCTGATGCTAGGGTTAGTTACTGCCAGGAAATCGACATGAAGCTAGGATTAGGGCTGATGCTAGGGTTACTTACTGCCAGGATATGGACATGAAGCTAAGGTTAGGGCTGATGCTAGGGTTACTGCCAGGATGTAGACATGAAGCTAGGGTTAGGGTTGATGCTATGGTTACTGCCAGGATGTGGACATGAAGCTAGGGTTAGGGTTTGATGCTAGGGTTACTGCTAGGATGTAGACATGAAGCTAGGGTTAGGGCTGATGCTAGGGTTATTGCCAGGATGTGCACATGAAGCTAGGGTTAGGGCTGATGCTAGGGTTCCTGCCAGGATGTGGACATGAAGCTAGGGTTAGGGCTGATGCTAGGGTTAGTTACTGCCAGGATGTGGACATGAAGCTAGGGTTAGGGCTGATGCTAGGGTTACTGCCAGGATGTGGACATGAAGCTCGGGTTAGGGCTGATGCTAGGGTTAGTTACTGCCAGTATGTGGACATGAAGCTTGGGTTAGGGCTGATGCTAGGGTTACTGCCAGGAAGTAGACATGAAGCTAGGGTTAGGGCTGATGCTAGGGTTAGTTACTGCCAGGAAATCGACATGAAGCTAGGATTAGGGCTGATGCGAGGGTTAGTTACTGCCAGGATATGGACATGAAGCTAGGGTTAGGGCTGATGCTAGGGTTACTGCCAGGATGTAGACATGAAGCTAGGGTTAGGGTTCATGCTAGGGTTAGGTACTCCCAGGATGTAGACATGAAGCTAGGGTTTGGGCTGATGCTAGGGTTAGTTACTGCCCGGATGTGGACATGAAGCTTGGGTTAGGGCTGATGTTAGGGTTACTGTTAGGATGTAGACATGAAGCTAGGGTTAGGGCTGATGCTAGGGTTAGTTAATGCCAGGATGTGGACATGAAGCTAGTGTTAGGACTGATGCTTGGGTTAGTTACTGCCAGGATGTGGACATGAAGCTAGGGTTAGGGCTGATGCTAGGGTTACTGCCAGGATATGGACATGAAGCTAGGGTTAGGGGTGTTGCTAGGGTTAGTTACTGCCAGGATATGGACATGAAGCTAGGGTAAGGGCTGATGTTAGGGTTACTGTTAGGATGTAGACATGAAGCTAGGATTAGGGCTGATGCTAGGGTTAGTTACTGCCAGGATGTGGACATGAAGCTCGGGTTAGGGCTGATGCTAGGGTTAGTTACTGCCAGGATGTTGACATGAAGCTAGGGTTAGGACTGATGCTAGGGTTACTGCCAGGATATGGACATGAAGCTAGGGTTAGGGCTGATGTTAGGGTTACTGCCAGGATGTGGACATGAAGCTAGGGTTAGGGCTGATGCTAGGGTTACTGTCAGGATGTGGACATGAAGCTAGGGTTAGGGCTGTTGCTAGGGTTAGTTACTGCCAGGATGTTGACATGAAGCTAGGGTTATGGTTGATGCTAGGGTTAGTTACTGCCAGGATGTGGACATGAAGCTAGTGTTAGGACTGATGCTAGGGTTAGTTACTGCCAGGATATGGACATGAAGCTAGGGTTAGGGCTGATGCGAGGGTTACTGCCAGGATGTAGACATGAAGCTAGGGTTAGGGCTGATACTAGGGTTACTGCCAGGATGTAGACATGAAGCTAGGGTTAGGGCTGATGCTAGGGTAACTGCCAGGATGTGGACATGAAGCTAGGGTTAGGGCTGATGCTAGAGTTATTGCCAGGATGTGGACATGAACCTAAGGTGAGGGCTGATGCTAGGGTTACTGCTAGGATGTGGACAAGAAGCTAGGGTTAGGGTTGATGCTAGGGTTACTGCCAGGATATGTACATGAAGCTAGGGTTAGGGCTGATGCTAGGGTTAGTTACTGCCAGTATGTGGACATGAAGCTTGGGTTAGGGCTGATGCTAGGGTTACTAACAGGAAGTAGACATGAAGCTAGGGTTAGGGCTGATGCTAGGGTTAGTTACTGCCAGGATGTGGACATGAAGCTAGGGTTAGGGCTGATGCTAGGGTTACTGCCAGGATGTGGACATGAAGCTCGGGTTAGGGCTGATGCTAGGGTTAGTTACTGCCAGTATGTGGACATGAAGCTTGGGTTAGGGCTGATGCTAGGGTTACTGCCAGGAAGTAGACATGAAGCTAGGGTTAGGGCTGATGCTAGGGTTAGTTACTGCCAGGAAATCGACATGAAGCTAGGATTAGGGCTGATGCGAGGGTTAGTTACTGCCAGGATATGGACATGAAGCTAGGGTTAGGGCTGATGCTAGGGTTACTGCCAGGATGTAGACATGAAGCTAGGGTTAGGGTTCATGCTAGGGTTAGGTACTCCCAGGATGTAGACATGAAGCTAGGGTTTGGGCTGATGCTAGGGTTAGTTACTGCCCGGATGTGGACATGAAGCTTGGGTTAGGGCTGATGCTAGGGTTACTGCCAGGAAGTAGACATGAAGCTAGGGTTAGGGCTGATGCTAGGGTTAGTTACTGCCAGGATATGGACATGAAGCTAGGGTTAGGGTTGATGCTAGGGTTAGTTACTGCCAGGATGTGGACATGAAGCTAGGGTTAGGGCTGATGCTAGGGTTACTGCTAGGATGTGGACATGAAGCTAGGGTTAGGGTTGATGCTAGGGTTAGTTACTGCCAGGATATGAACATGTGGCTAGGTTTAGGGATGATGCTAGGGTTACTGTCAGGATATGGACATGAAGCTAGGGTTAGGGTTGATGCTATGGTTACTGCCAGGATGTGGACATGAAGCTAGGGTTAGGGCTGATGCTAGGGTTAGTTACTGCCAGTATGTGGACATGAAGCTTGGGTTAGGGCTGATGCTAGGGTTACTGCCAGGAAGTAGACATGAAGCTAGGGTTAGGGCTGATGCTAGGGTTAGTTACTGCCAGGAAATCGACATGAAGCTAGGATTAGGGCTGATGCGAGGGTTAGTTACTGCCAGGATATGGACATGAAGCTAGGGTTAGGGCTGATGCTAGGGTTACTGCCAGGATGTAGACATGAAGCTAGGGTTAGGGTTCATGCTAGGGTTAGGTACTCCCATGATGTAGACATGAAGCTAGGGTTTGGGCTGATGCTAGGGTTAGTTACTGCCCGGATGTGGACATGAAGCTAGGGTTAGGGTTGATGCTAGGGTTAGTTACTGCCAGGATGTGGACATGAAGCTAGGGTTAGGGCTGATGCTAGGGTTACTGCTAGGATGTGGACATGAAGCTAGGGTTAGGGTTGATGCTAGGGTTACTGCCAGGATGTGGACATGAAGCTTGGGTTAGGGATGATGCTAGGGTTACTGCCAGGAAGTAGACATGAAGCTAGGGTTAGGGCTGATGCTAGGGTTAGTTACTGCCAGGAAATCGACATGAAGCTAGGATTAGGGCTGATGCTAGGGTTACTTACTGCCAGGATATGGACATGAAGCTAAGGTTAGGGCTGATGCTAGGGTTACTGCCAGGATGTAGACATGAAGCTAGGGTTAGGGTTGATGCTATGGTTACTGCCAGGATGTGGACATGAAGCTAGGGTTAGGGCTGATGCTAGGGTTAGTTACTGCCAGGGTGTGGACATGAAGCTAGGGTTAGGGCTGATGCTATGGTTACTGCCAGGATGTGGACATGAAGCTAGGGTTAGGGTTTGATGCTAGGGTTACTGCTAGGATGTAGACATGAAGCTAGGGTTAGGGCTGATGCTAGGGTTATTGCCAGGATGTGCACATGAAGCTAGGGTTAGGGCTGATGCTAGGGTTCCTGCCAGGATGTGGACATGAAGCTAGGGTTAGGGCTGATGCTAGGGTTAGTTACTGCCAGGATGTGGACATGAAGCTAGGGTTAGGGCTGATGCTAGGGTTACTGCCAGGATGTGGACATGAAGCTCGGGTTAGGGCTGATGCTAGGGTTAGTTACTGCCAGTATGTGGACATGAAGCTTGGGTTAGGGCTGATGCTAGGGTTACTGCCAGGAAGTAGACATGAAGCTAGGGTTAGGGCTGATGCTAGGGTTAGTTACTGCCAGGAAATCACCATGAAGCTAGGATTAGGGCTGATGCGAGGGTTAGTTACTGCCAGGATATGGACATGAAGCTAGGGTTAGGGCTGATGCTAGGGTTACTGCCAGGATGTAGACATGAAGCTAGGGTTAGGGTTCATGCTAGGGTTAGGTACTCCCAGGATGTAGACATGAAGCTAGGGTTTGGGCTGATGCTAGGGTTAGTTACTGCCCGGATGTGGACATGAAGCTTGGGTTAGGGCTGATGCTAGGGTTACTGCCAGGAAGTAGACATGAAGCTAGCGTTAGGGCTGATGCTAGGGTTAGTTACTGCCAGGATATGGACATGAAGCTAGGGTTAGGGTTGATGCTAGGGTTAGTTACTGCCAGGATGTGGACATGAAGCTAGGGTTAGGGCTGATGCTAGGGTTACTGCTAGGATGTGGACATGAAGCTAGGGTTAGGGTTGATGCTAGGGTTAGTTACTGCCAGGATATGAACATGTGGCTAGGTTTAGGGATGATGCTAGGGTTACTGTCAGGATATGGACATGAAGCTAGGGTTAGGGTTGATGCTATGGTTACTGCCAGGATGTGGACATGAAGCTAGGGTTAGGGCTGATGCTAGGGTTAGTTACTGCCAGTATGTGGACATGAAGCTTGGGTTAGGGCTGATGCTAGGGTTACTGCCAGGAAGTAGACATGAAGCTAGGGTTAGGGCTGATGCTAGGGTTAGTTACTGCCAGGAAATCGACATGAAGCTAGGATTAGGGCTGATGCGAGGGTTAGTTACTGCCAGGATATGGACATGAAGCTAGGGTTAGGGCTGATGCTAGGGTTACTGCCAGGATGTAGACATGAAGCTAGGGTTAGGGTTCATGCTAGGGTTAGGTACTCCCATGATGTAGACATGAAGCTAGGGTTTGGGCTGATGCTAGGGTTAGTTACTGCCCGGATGTGGACATGAAGCTAGGGTTAGGGTTGATGCTAGGGTTAGTTACTGCCAGGATGTGGAACATGAAGCTAGGGTTAGGGTTGATGCTAGGGTTACTGCCAGGATGTGGACATGAAGCTTGGGTTAGGGATGATGCTAGGGTTACTGCCAGGAAGTAGACATGAAGCTAGGGTTAGGGCTGATGCTAGGGTTAGTTACTGCCAGGAAATCGACATGAAGCTAGGATTAGGGCTGATGCTAGGGTTACTTACTGCCAGGATATGGACATGAAGCTAAGGTTAGGGCTGATGCTAGGGTTACTGCCAGGATGTAGACATGAAGCTAGGGTTAGGGTTGATGCTATGGTTACTGCCAGGATGTGGACATGAAGCTAGGGTTAGGGCTGATGCTAGGGTTAGTTACTGCCAGGGTGTGGACATGAAGCTAGGGTTAGGGCTGATGCTATGGTTACTGCCAGGATGTGGACATGAAGCTAGGGTTAGGGTTTGATGCTAGGGTTACTGCTAGGATGTAGACATGAAGCTAGGGTTAGGGCTGATGCTAGGGTTATTGCCAGGATGTGCACATGAAGCTAGGGTTAGGGCTGATGCTAGGGTTCCTGCCAGGATGTGGACATGAAGCTAGGGTTAGGGCTGATGCTAGGGTTAGTTACTGCCAGGATGTGGACATGAAGCTAGTGTTAGGACTGATGCTTGGGTTAGTTACTGCCAGGATGTGGACATGAAGCTAGGGTTAGGGCTGATGCTAGGGTTACTGCCAGGATATGGACAAGAAGCTAGGGTTAGGGCTGATGCTAGAGTTACTGCCAGGATGTGGACATGAAGCTAGGGTTAGGGCTGATGCTAGGGTTAGTTACTGCCAGGATATGGACATGAAGCTAGGGTAAGGGCTGATTTTAGGGTTACTGTTAGGATGTAGACATGAAGCTAGGTTTAGGGCTGATGCTAGTGTTAGTTACTGCCAGGATGTGGACATGAAGCTCGGGTTAGGGCTGATGCTAGGGTTAGTTACTGCCAGGATGTTGACATGAAGCTAGGGTTAGGACTGATGCTAGGGTTACTGCCAGGATATGGACATGAAGCTAGGGTTAGGGTTGATGCTAGGGTTAGTTACTGCCAGGATATGAACATGTGGCTAGGTTTAGGGATGATGCTAGGGTTACTGCCAGGATATGGACATGAAGCTAGGGTTAGGGTTGATGCTATGGTTACTGCCAGGATGTGGACATGAAGCTAGGGTTCGGGCTGATGCTAGGGTTAGTTACTGCCAGGGTGTGGACATGAAGCTAGGGTTAGGGCTGATGCTAGGGTTACTGCTAGGATGTAGACATGAAGCTAGGGTTAGGGCTGATGCTAGGGTAACTGCCAGGATGTGGACATGAAGCTAGGGTTAGGGCTGATGCTAGAGTTATTGCCAGGATGTGAACATGAAGCTAAGGTGAGGGCTGATGCTAGGGTTACTGCCAGGATATGGACATGAAGCTAGGGTTAAGGCTGATGTTAGGCTTACTGCTAGGATGTCGACATGAAGCTAGGGTTAGGGCTGATGCCAGGGTTAGTTACTGCCAGGATGTGGACATGAAGCTAGGGTTAGGACTGATGCTAGGGTTAGTTACTGCCAGGATATGGACATGAAGCTAGGGTTAGGGCTGATGTTAGGGTTACTGCTAGGATGTAGACATGAAGCTAGGGTTAGGGCTGATGCTAGGGTTACTGCCAGGATGTGGACATGAAGCTCGGGTTAGGGCTGATGCGAGGGTTAGTTACTGCCAGGATGTGGACATGAAGCTTGGGTTAGGGCTGATGCTAGGGTTAGTTATTGCCAGGATATGGACATGAAGCTAGGGTTAGGGCTGATACTAGGGTTAGTTACTGCCAGGATATGGACATGAAGCTAGGGTTAGGGCTGATGCTATGGTTACTGCCAGGATGTGGACATGAAGCTAGGGTTAGGGCTGATGCTAGGGTTACTGCTAGGATGTAGACATGAAGCTAGGGTTAGGGCTGATGCTAGGGTTATTGCCAGGATGTGCACATGAAGCTAGGGTTAGGGCTGATTCTAGGGTTCCTGCCAGGATGTGGACATGAAGCTAGGGTTAGGGCTGATTCTAGGGTTCCTGCCAGGATGTGGACATGAAGCTAGTGTTAGGACTGATGCTTGGGTTAGTTACTGCCAGGATGTGGACATGAAGCTAGGGTTAGGGCTGTTGCTAGGGTTAGTTACTGCCAGGATGTAGACATGAAGCTAGGGTTAGGGTGATGCTAGGGTTAGTTACTGCCAGGATATGGACATGAAGCTAGGGTTAGGGTTGATGCTAGGGTTAGTTACTGCCAGGATATGAACATGTGGCTAGGTTTAGGGATGATGCTAGGGTTACTGCCAGGATATGGACATGAAGCTAGGGTTAGGGTTGATGCTATGGTTACTGCCAGGATGTGGACATGAAGCTAGGGTTAGGGCTGATGCTAGGGTTAGTTACTGCCAGGGTGTGGACATGAAGCTAGGGTTAGGGCTGATGCTAGGGTTACTGCTAGGATGTAGACATGAAGCTAGGGTTAGGGCTGATGCTAGGGTAACTGCCAGGATGTGGACATGAAGCTAGGGTTAGGGCTGATGCTAGAGTTATTGCCAGGATGTGGACATGAAGCTAAGGTGAGGGCTGATGCTAGGGTTACTGCCAGGATATGGACATGAAGCTAGGGTTAAGGCTGATGTTAGGCTTACTGCTAGGATGTCGACATGAAGCTAGGGTTAGGGCTGATGCTAGGGTTAGTTACTGCCAGGATGTGGACATGAAGCTAGGGTTAGGACTGATGCTAGGGTTAGTTACTGCCAGGATATGGACATGAAGCTAGGGTTAGGGCTGATGTTAGGGTTACTGCTAGGATGTAGACATGAAGCTAGGGTTAGGGCTGATGCTAGGGTTACTGCCAGGATGTGGAAATGGACCTAGGGTTAGGGCTGATGCTAGGGTTACTGCCAGGATGTGGACATGAAGCTCGGGTTAGGGCTGATGCGAGGGTTAGTTACTGCCAGGATGTGGACATGAAGCTTGGGTTAGGGCTGATGCTAGGGTTAGTTATTGCCAGGATATGGACATGAAGCTAGGGTTAGGGCTGATACTAGGGTTAGTTACTGCCAGGATATAGACATGAAGCTAGGGTTAGGGCTGATGCTATGGTTACTGCCAGGATGTGGACATGAAGCTAGGGTTAGGGCTGATGCTAGGGTTACTGCTAGGATGTAGACATGAAGCTAGGGTTAGGGCTGATGCTAGGGTTATTGCCAGGATGTGCACATGAAGCTAGGGTTAGGGCTGATTCTAGGGTTCCTGCCAGGATGTGGACATGAAGCTAGGGTTAGGGCTGATTCTAGGGTTCCTGCCAGGATGTGGACATGAAGCTAGTGTTAGGACTGATGCTTGGGTTAGTTACTGCCAGGATGTGGACATGAAGCTAGGGTTAGGGCTGTTGCTAGGGTTAGTTACTGCCAGGATGTAGACATGAAGCTAGGGTTAGGGTGATGCTAGGGTTAGTTACTACCAGGATATGGACATGAAGCTAGGGTTAGGGTTGATGCTAGGGTTAGTTACTGCCAGGATATGAACATGTGGCTAGGTTTAGGGATGATGCTAGGGTTACTGCCAGGATATGGACATGAAGCTAGGGTTAGGGTTGATGCTAGGGTTAGTTACTGCCAGGGTGTGGACATGAAGCTAGGGTTAGGGCTGATGCTAGGGTTACTGCTAGGATGTAGACATGAAGCTAGGGTTAGGGCTGATGCTAGGGTAACTGCCAGGATGTGGACATGAAGCTAGGGTTAGGGCTGATGCTAGAGTTATTGCCAGGATGTGGACATGAAGCTAAGGTGAGGGCTGATGCTAGGGTTACTGCCAGGATATGGACATGAAGCTAGGGTTAAGGCTGATGTTAGGCTTACTGCTAGGATGTCGACATGAAGCTAGGGTTAGGGCTGATGCTAGGGTTAGTTACTGCCAGGATGTGGACATGAAGCTAGGGTTAGGACTGATGCTAGGGTTAGTTACTGCCAGGATATGGACATGAGGCTAGGGTTAGGGCTGATGTTAGGGTTACTGCTAGGATGTAGACATGAAGCTAGGGTTAGGGCTGATGCTAGGGTTACTGCCAGGATGTGGAAATGGACCTAGGGTTAGGGCTGATGCTAGGGTTACTGCCAGGATGTGGACATGAAGCTCGGGTTAGGGCTGATGCGAGGGTTAGTTACTGCCAGGATGTGGACATGAAGCTTGGGTTAGGGCTGATGCTAGGGTTAGTTATTGCCAGGATATGGACATGAAGCTAGGGTTAGGGCTGATACTAGGGTTAGTTACTGCCAGGATATGGACATGAAGCTAGGGTTAGGGCTGATGCTATGGTTACTGCCAGGATGTGGACATGAAGCTAGGGTTAGGGCTGATGCTAGGGTTACTGCTAGGATGTAGACATGAAGCTAGGGTTAGGGCTGATGCTAGGGTTATTGCCAGGATGTGCACATGAAGCTAGGGTTAGGGCTGATTCTAGGGTTCCTGCCAGGATGTGGACATGAAGCTAGGGTTAGGGCTGATTCTAGGGTTCCTGCCAGGATGTGGACATGAAGCTAGTGTTAGGACTGATGCTTGGGTTAGTTACTGCCAGGATGTGGACATGAAGCTAGGGTTAGGGCTGTTGCTAGGGTTAGTTACTGCCAGGATGTAGACATGAAGCTAGGGTTAGGGTGAAGCTAGGGTTAGTTACTGCCAGGATATGGACATGAAGCTAGGGTTAGGGTTGATGCTAGGGTTAGTTACTGCCAGGATATGAACATGTGGCTAGGTTTAGGGATGATGCTAGGGTTACTGCCAGGATATGGACATGAAGCTAGGGTTAGGGTTGATGCTATGGTTACTGCCAGGATGTGGACATGAAGCTAGGGTTAGGGCTGATGCTAGGGTTAGTTACTGCCAGGGTGTGGACATGAAGCTAGGGTTAGGACTGATGCTAGGGTTACTGCTAGGATGTAGACATGAAGCTAGGGTTAGGGCTGATGCTAGGGTAACTGCCAGGATGTGGACATGAAGCTAGGGTTAGGGCTGATGCTAGAGTTATTGCCAGGATGTGGACATGAAGCTAAGGTGAGGGCTGATGCTAGGGTTACTGCCAGGATATGGACATGAAGCTAGGGTTAAGGCTGATGTTAGGCTTACTGCTAGGATGTCGACATGAAGCTAGGGTTAGGGCTGATGCTAGGGTTAGTTACTGCCAGGATGTGGACATGAAGCTAGGGTTAGGACTGATGCTAGGGTTAGTTACTGCCAGGATATGGACATGAAGCTAGGGTTAGGGCTGATGTTAGGGTTACTGCTAGGATGTAGACATGAAGCTAGGGTTAGGGCTGATGCTAGGGTTACTGCCAGGATGTGGAAATGGACCTAGGGTTAGGGCTGATGCTAGGGTTACTGCCAGGATGTGGACATGAAGCTCGGGTTAGGGCTGATGCTAGGGTTAGTTACTGCCAGGATGTGGACATGAAGCTTGGGTTAGGGCTGATGCTAGGGTTAGTTATTGCCAGGATATGGACATGAAGCTAGGGTTAGGGCTGATACTAGGGTTAGTTACTGCCAGGATATGGACATGAAGCTAGGGTTAGGGCTGATGCTATGGTTACTGCCAGGATGTGGACATGAAGCTAGGGTTAGGGCTGATGCTAGGGTTACTGCTAGGATGTAGACATGAAGCTAGGGTTAGGGCTGATGCTAGGGTTATTGCCAGGATGTGCACATGAAGCTAGGGTTAGGGCTGATTCTAGGGTTCCTGCCAGGATGTGGACATGAAGCTAGGGTTAGGGCTGATTCTAGGGTTACTGCTAGGATGTAGACATGAAGCTAGGGTTAGGGCTGATGCTAGGGTTATTGCCAGGATGTGCACATGAAGCTAGGGTTAGGGCTGATTCTAGGGTTCCTGCCAGGATGTGGACATGAAGCTAGTGTTAGGAATGATGCTTGGGTTAGTTACTGCCAGGATGTGGACATGAAGCTAGGGTTAGGGCTGATGTTAGGGTTACTGCCAGGATGTGGACATGAAGCTAGGGTTAGGGCTGATGCTAGGGTTACTGCCAGGATGTGGACATGAAGCTAGGGTTAGGGCTGTTGCTAGGGTTAGTTACTGCCAGGATGTTGACATGAAGCTAGGGTTATGGTTGATGCTAGGGTTAGTTACTGCCAGGATGTGGACATGAAGCTAGTGTTAGGACTGATGCCAGGGTTAGTTACTGCCAGGATGTGGATATGAAGCTAGGGTTAGGGCTGATGCGAGGGTTACTGCCAGGATGTAGACATGAAGCTAGGGTTAGGGCTGATGCTAGGGTTACTGCCAGGATGTAGACATGAAGCTAGGGTTAGGGCTGATGCTAGAGTAACTGCCAGGATGTGGACATGAAGCTAAGGTGAGGGCTGATGCTAGGGTTACTGCTAGGATGTGGACATGAAGCTAGGGTTAGGGCTAATGCTAGGGTTACTGCCAGGATATGTACATGAAGCTAGGGTTAGGGCTGATGCTAGGGTTACTGCCAGGATATGTACATGAAGCTAGGGTTAGGGCTGATGTTAGGGTTACTGCTAGGATGTCGACATGAAGCTAGGGTTAGGGCTGATGCTAGGGTTAGTTACTGCCAGTATGTGGACATGAAGCTTGGGTTAGGGCTGATGCTAGGGTTACTGCCAGGAAGTAGACATGAAGCTAGGGTTAGGGCTGATGCTAGGGTTAGTTACTGCCAGGATATGGACATGAAGCTAGGGTTAGGGTTGATGCTAGGGTTTCTGCCAGGATGTAGACATGAAGCTAGGGTTAGGGCTGATGCTAGGGTTACTGCCAGGATGTAGACATGAAGCTAGGGTTATGGTTGATGCTAGGGTTAGTTACTGCCAGGACGTGGACAGGAGTCTAGCCAAAGTGCTCCAGGTAGCTCCTATGTCCCCTCAGTTCTTACCTGATGTCCTGTATGGCAGCACTGCGGTCTCGTTTCTTGCCCCACATCTTGAGTGAGTTGGTGAGGAGGATGATGAACTCCCCATTCTTCATGCCCACAGACACCATCTCCCCATCGGGACTGTAGCTGGCACACTTGGCTGGGTGGCCCAGGCTCACCTTGTTCAGCAGTTTCTAGCAAGGAAACGGACGCAGGGTTGTAGACAACACAACATGACATAGGACGGTATATTGCCATTCAACGGTTAACTAAATTCAGGTGCAAAGGAAACCAAGAACACAAACCTATTTACATACAGTTGTTTACAAAAAGTTGTTTCTGAAATAAATAAATTAAGACATTCAATGTAAGTTCAAATGCAACTGCATAACTCAGCAGACCATTGGAACCACATAGTATTTATTTGTGCTGTACCTTGTCGGCCAGGTCCCATATGCGGATGGTGCTGTCGTCGCTGGTGGAGATGAACAGGTCTTTAGAGGGGTGGGTGGCCAGGCCCCAGATCTCGCCCTGCATGTGACCGTTGATCAGGATGTTGGACGCAGCGTTCTTCTCTCCCACCTCAATGATCTCACCATCTTTTGTACCTACCAATATCTTACCCTGGTAGACAGGGACACAAGAAGGTTACTGTTTTTAACCCTTCAAAATCCTAGCTATTGACTTAGGGCTCGCTTCAATCTGTATCGCTAAGAGCGTCTGCTAAATGACAAAAATATTATATAAATATATGATATTCAATAAAATAAAATAAAAAATAAAAATATATATAAAAAATACATTGCGACAGTACATTTATTTACGAAAGGATTGTTCAGGGAGTTGCTTTAAGGTTAAACATCTGCTGTAGACATGCTCAAAGTCTCTTTCACTGCTGTGTGCCCTGGCTGTGCTGAACTCACCTTTCCCCGACAGACGGACCTCACACACTCAACAGTTTGGCCCGTCTCCAGCTGGAACGCTCGGCAACGCTTCATCTCCTGGTCCCACAGTTTCACTGCACCGCCCTCCTTTGTACTGAAAAAGTGCATGCACGCACACACACACATGCATGCAAACACACCATCATAATCATCAATGTATAATCATCATAGAGGATAGAGGGTTAACCGAGATTCAGAACTATTCTTAATGTAATCCAATGGAATTCCAGATGGGATTTTTGGTGCTAGTGTGTCTTGTTACTTTAGGTGGGATTAATGGTGTTGTCTCAAGTAGGTCAGTGTTATAAAGATATCATTCTGATTGTCAGTGGTCTTGGCAGCAGGTAGCCTAGCGGTTAAACAAATACTTTCCCTGAGTCCGATGAACTAGTGGACACCATTTTTATGTCTCTCTCTGTGTCCAGTATGAGGGAAGTTAGTTAGGTAGTTAGCGTAATGACTGGAAGTCTATGAATATCTACTAGCATGCTAGTAGAAAAATGGCCTCATTGCCAAAATATCCCTTTAAGAGCGTTGTAACCGAAAGGTCACTGTTTCAAATCCCTGAGCTGACTAGGTGAAAAATCGGTCGATGTACCCTTGAGCAAGGCACCTAACCCTAATTTCTCCTGTAAGTCGCTCTGGATAAGAGCGTCTGATAAATGACTAAAATGTCAACTGTAAATGGTCGTGCAGCAGTACGGTACTCACGGCCTCTCCTTGCCCCCTGTGACGATGAGGCCGTCCCTCAGTGTGGTGTACATGGTGAACACTGGCCCGGTGTGGGCTTTAGCCACGACACGAAGCAGGAAGTGGTCTCTCCACACGTACACATCCCCATTTATAGCACCTGTGAATGTTAGGTTATTCTGGAGGAAGAGAAACCACAGTTCAGGATCATGAAACCGTTTAATGTATCTCTGAAATGAATTACTACCCATTAGGGTAGACTAAAGAGTTTAGTGTCAAATTCTGCCGATACTCACAGCACCAAAGGCCACAGACAACATGGTCTGCATCCTGCCGTCCTCCACTGAGCCCACCACTCCCTTCTTATACATGAGAGAGCCTCCAGCAAGTGTCCAGAATTTGATGTGCTTGATCCCAACAGACACGAACTGAGAGTCGGAGTCGGGCCGGAACTCAACTACAAAGATCCTGTCTGGATGGCCACCTTTACTGGTCACTTTAGCACCTGGACAGGGTAACCCACACGAGCACAAATACTCCTATGACCTGCTATTTACAGTTACAGAGTGATATCTGACAACATTGTTAGGATTAGCGATCCCAAAAATGCCCAGACCAATCTAAGCTGTAGCCTACCACCATCTCAGTGAATATTACCAGGGTCAGAATGGCTCACCTTCCTGCCAGCGCCACACAGTGATGGTGTGTTCAGGCTCCACCCCCACAGAGAGCAGCAGCTTTCCCGTGGCGCTGAAGTTGACGTAGCCCACCCCCTTGGCATGAGAGCAGCGCAGGATGGACAGCGTCTGTTTACTCATGGCGTCCCACACGTGAATGGAGGGGGTGGTGCCTGGAGCACAGAGAAAACCACCATAGTCTGATCCAGTATACAGGGCTACAGTATGGAGCAGTCCAGGGCAATTGATTGGCTGTATTATAGTACTGGGTAAAAAAGGTCAGAAAAGTAGGGTTGAATACAGAGGGATAACTACTGGAGGATAGAAAACACAGGACAGGCCACTGGGAAACTGCAGGAGAACAGCAATAAGAGGGTAAACTTATAGGGGTGGTTTCCCCGACATAGATTAAGATTTTTTGTTCATTGAGCTTGCTTTTTTATTGCAGGACTGAGATTTATCTGTGTCCGGGAAACCGGCCCATAGGTATAGTAACTGTAGGGCACACTGTAAAGGTCAATCTGGACGGGGGGGTTTACCTGGCAGGTCTGTCACTTCACCTGTGGTGTGTGAGCAATGGGAAATTAGGCAACAAAAGAACAAATTAAATCTAAAGTGAGTGCCTTCTCAGATGCTGCTGAGGGCCATGATATTAAGCACAAATAAAAACTAATTCTAGCAACAAACAAAATTAAAACGTGTCAATGTAGACTGAACAGGTCCTCAACGAAGTCCCATAAAAATGCTAAGATAAGGCTAAACATGGGCATTCAATATCTCTCTCTCATATGCCCACACACAAATGCTATGGATAAGTACATGCAAAATACGTAAACGCATAACCACAATAAAATAAAACATTCACTGCAGTACAGTACATACCAATCTGTCCTGTAGCGATGACATTTTTGTATTTAGGATGTTGATTGACGGTCAAACAGAGGATGTCGTCTGTATGCTCCAAGTAGAAACTCTGAGTCCCTGAGGAAAAATAGCATTAAAACACTGAGTTCATCTTCATCTTATCATGTACATGCCTTTGAAAATCACAAGCCCTGATGTCAATATTGAGTACGGTATCTGAAAGTGACAACACGTAGCTGTACCAGTGGAGAGGCTGTGCACCATGGCCGTGGCTGCTGTGTGGAAGACGATGTCGGTGCCGTCGTTGAGGTAGTGAAGGTTGTTACGACAATCGAAGCCCCTGAACCCAAACACGTGGTCCAGAACCAGGTCCTGGAAGTACACACATCACCAACCAATCACATCCCACAGCACACCAAACGTACCCAACAATGGTTAATAAAAAACAATAAATGGTTAAAAATGTAACAAGACACAAGCATTTTGCTACACCCGCAATAACATCTGCAAAATATGTGTATGTGACCAATAAAATTAGATTTTGTAACATTGTGTTGAGTATGACATCAAAGTTATTCAGAGTTAACATCAACACCACTGTGAGACAAACCTCGACAAGCTTCTTCTTTTTGGTGATATTGTTCTTCTGCAGCTTCTCTGGTTTGGGAGCAGCTCGGCTAACAGGTGGCCTGCAGTGAGTAAACAGATAGTACTGCCTCACACAGTAGATATATTGGACAGATACAGTATATTAACATGTGTACCACAGAACCAAGTCATGTTTTCTCAGAGCAATTTCATTACAGGGCACAGCAATGCCACATTAAGGATAGATTAGGCCAAGTTATAAAATGTCTCTCTAGTCTGACATGAGAGCGATAGAAACAAAGAAAGAAAGATAAGAGAGAGTGTGAGAAAGAAAATATCTATGTACTAAACTACAGCTTGAGGAACTCAGAGAGTACAAAACAGCTGCAATCAGTCATATCCTTCCGAATAGACACCAATGTTAAGCACATCATTGTTTGTTAATCACTCATAATAGCCTTTACTGTTTATAATACACAAACATTCAGTGTTCCTCATAAAACACACACAGTATATAACACAATATCTACAGACAGATTCAGTGCTACATAAAATGGAATAAATTGTATACACCAATGACATTTTCCTAGTACATTTTCCACATGTATGAATTTTGGCCAGCCACTACACACATATTACCAAGGTGGGCACATCACATTCACAATGTTAACAAGCGTCAACTTTCACATAAGGATCACACCAATAATGACACATTACACCAGTTGGCTGAGGCCACATTTAACATGTATGGCAATGAGCCACAATGAGCAACAGAATACAATTCCACTCAGTCTCTGAGTCAGTTTCTAGGAGCTCTACACTGCCACCTGCAGCACATCTACCTCTGCGTCTCAGTGAGGCTTTCCCTGGATTTCCTTCTCTGTCTCCCCCTCATTGAAATCTATCACTATAAAATAAAAATACTTAAAAAGGGTCAATCTGCAGTTAATGTAGCAATTGCAGATTGCCCCTTTAAAGTGAGTGGAATTCCACTCTCCTTAAAAATGAAGTCACTGGATATGTTGGAAAATTTGACTTCCTAGGCAGTTGGTTACCACAGTGATGTGTCCTGGCTGAGACCTGAGGTTCATGGTCACTCTCAGGGGTTAACAGACCATGTAAAACATCTGACATATCAATAGTATTGATAGCTGACACAAAAGCACAGGGCCATTAAAGGAAGAATAGAAGCACATCACACTGCCCTTTCCCACATGGACAAAAGGAACACCTATGTGAGAATGCTATTCATTGACTACAGCTCAGCGTTCAACACCATAGTGCCCATGAAGCTCATCACTAAGATAAGGACCCTGGGACTAAACACCTCCCTCTGCAACTGGATCCTGGACTTCCTGACGGGCCGCCCCCATGTGGTAAGGGTAGGCAACAACACATCTGCTACGCTGATCCTCAACACTGGGGCCCCTCAGGGGTGTGTACTTAGTCCCCTCCTGTACTCCCTGTTCACCCACGACTGCGTGGCCAAACACGACTCCAACACCATCATTAAGTTTGCTGATGACACAGTAGTGGTAGGCCTGATCACCGACAACGATTAGAGAGGAGGTCAGAGAACTGGCAGTGTGGTGCCAGGGCAACACCCTCTCCCTCAATGTGAGCAAGACAAAGGAGCTGATTGTGGACTATAGGAAAAGGAGGGCTGAACAGGCCCCCATTAACATCAACAGGGCTGTAGTGGCATCACTACCTGGTATGGCAACTGCTCGGCATCTGACCGTAAGGCGCTACAGAGGGTAGTGAGTACTGCCCAGTGCATCACTGGGGCCAAGTTTCCTGCAATCCAGGACCTATATAATAGGTGGTGTCAGAGGAAAGACCATAAAATTGTCAGAGACTGCAGTCACCCAAGTCATAGACTGTTTTCTCTGCTACCGCACGGCAAGCGGTTACGGAGCGCCAAGTCTAGGACCAAAAGGCTCCTTAACACCTTCTACCCCCAAGCCATAAGACTGCTGAACAATTAATTAAAAGGCCACCAGTCTATTTACATTGACCCCCCCTCCATTTGTTTTGTACACTGCTGCTACTCACTGTTTATTATCTATGCATAGTCACTTCACCCCAACCTACATGTACAAATTACCTCTAACCTGTACCCCTGCACACTGACTCGGTACCGGTACCCCCTGTATAAACCTCGTTATTGTTATGTTATTGTGTTACTTTTTATAATTTTTTTTACTTTAGTTTATTTGGTAAATATTTTCTTAACTCTTCTTGAACTGCACTGTTTGTTAAGAATTTTTAGGTAAGCATCTCACGGTAAGATCTACACTTGTTGTATTCGGCGCATTTGACAAATACAGTTTGATTTGATTTGATTTATTAAGTTATTGGTCCTTAACATAGGTTGTCAAAGGTTCATGAGAATGTGTGCATGCCCCCGTGCGCACACACACTGACAGACAGAGTCTACAAGTTAACAGGGAAACACATATTGAAGAAGACCTTGGAGGTTGAAATCCCACAGGAGGTTGAACAGTGTAATGACAATGCAGAACCATTAGTTATACAGCACCACCACTGTGTGCAATGGCCTGGTAGAAATACAGCCCTGTCATACAAGACAAGGTTCCAGCTCACTGGCAAATTACTAGCCCAAAGGTGATATCTGTGATCACATACATAGTTTACACTCCTTACAGCTGACAGACACTACCGTCGTTCTCTGTTTGTTTGAACAGTATTTAACCAGCATTGTTTGGATGATCATGCACGGCAGGGAGCTAATATTTCCAACATCTACTTTCTCCTATTTCATTTGGTAATCAGACTCCCTCTTCCACATGTGTTTTAACAATATTATCAGTGTCTACGTGCTGAAGTGACTTCAATCAGCATGTCAGAGTTTAGTGTTGCCACATATAACACTGCAGATTAAATATCTGTAGTAATGTTGTAACTAACTCCTAAGGACTGATTGCAACATTTTTCATGCTGAGCCAGGATTGTAGAATCATTTTAATAAATGTTATTGTTATTTAACCTTTATTTAACTAGAGAGTCATAGAGTGACGCTGCCTAGCTCCATGTGTCTATCTAGCTCCATGTCTCTATCTAGCTCCATGTCTCTATCTAGCTCCATGTCTCTATCTAGCTCCATGTCTCTATCTAGCTCCATGTCTCTATCTAGCTCCATGTCTCTATCTAGCTCCATGTCTCTATCTAGCCCCATGTCTCTATCTAGCTCCATGTCTCTATCTAGCTCCATGTCTCTATCTAGCTCCATGTCTCTATCTAGCTCCATGTCTCTATCTAGCTCCATGTCTCTATCTAGCTCCATGTCTCTATCTAGCTCCATGTGTCTATCTAACTCCATGTCTCTATCTAACTCCATGTCTCTATCTAGCTCCATGTGTCTATCTAGCTCCATGTCTCTATCTAGCTCCATGTCTCTATCTAGCTCCATGTGTCTATCTAGCTCCATGTGTCTATCTAGCTCCATGTGTCTATCTAGCTCCATGTCTCTATCTAGCTCCATGTCTCTATCTAGCTCCATGTCTCTATCTAGCTCCATGTCTCTATCTAGCTCCATGTCTCTATCTAGCTCCATGTGTCTATCTAGCTCCATGTGTCTATCTAGCTCCATGTGTCTATCTAGCTCCATGTCTCTATCTAGCTCCATGTGTCTATCTAGCTCCATGTCTCTATCTAGCTCCATGTGTCTATCTAGCTCCATGTGTCTATCTAGCTCCATGTGTCTATCTAGCTCCATGTCTCTATCTAGCTCCATGTGTCTATCTAGCTCCATGTGTCTATCTAGCTCCATGTCTCTATCTAGCTCCATGTCTCTATCTAGCTCCATGTCTCTATCTAGCTCCATGTCTCTATCTAGCTCCATGTCTCTATCTAGCTCCATGTCTCTATCTAGCTCCATGTCTCTATCTAGCTCCATGTCTCTATCTAGCTCCATGTCTCTATCTAGCTCCATGTCTCTATCTAGCTCCATGTGTCTATCTAGCTCCATGTCTCTATCTAGCTCCATGTCTCTATCTAGCTCCATGTCTCTATCTAGCTCCATGTCTCTATCTAGCTCCATGTGTCTATCTGGACAAGAAAGAGAAGATGGGAAAAAAGCCCCACTGGGTGTGAAACTCTGCAGTCTGGATGCAAACATGCAGTTCTGATCAGATGGGAATGAGATGAGCTGACTGCCACCATGCAAGTACATACAGAACGTCACAGAGAAACACGTGGACCTGGAGCCACAGTGTACGCACACAGTGTGATAGACACAAGTAGCCCACTTTACCTGGATCCCCTTGAGAGCAGTGGACAGAACCAAGTGAGAGGTTTAGAGGACAGGTCGGAGTCCGAGGGGACTCAATATAGCTATAAAGGCTCTATGCTCATGCAAAAAGCAACCTGGAGAGCTATTAGCCGTCATTTCTGCCTGGTGCACACCATGCTCTGGCCGTCAGCCTACTGTCAGCATGCTAGAAAGAGAGACAGCTCGGAGGAGAAGTGTGGAATGAGAGAGTGCACCAGTCTACAGAGCGATAAGGGGAGGGGGTCATACCCTGGGGTCCCTGTGCAAATTGTGCAATAGAGCTCCTATGAGAGGAGGAGGAAGGGCACAGGAAGAGAGAAATGAGTCAGTGCCTCTATCTCAACCCCCAAGGGGTTATGGGAAAACAAGGTCCTGTGATGTCTGGGGCTCCATGAGAGAGGAAGAAGAAAAGAGAGGGGGAGAAACAGAAACAGAAAGAAAGAACGGTCTCCTCCAGCATCACTTGGTAAATCATCACTGTACTCGAAGTACTCTACAAAATAAATTGTGATACGAATGACCCAAAAGGATCTGAAATAAAATGTCTTACTCATGCAGTTGACATAACTTCACATTGGCCATATTTTGAGCAATATGAGTGATATTGAGATCCATGGGCTATGGGAGATTATGCCCATAGTCTATATAAATAGATGACTAGAAAATACAGCCTTTTCAGAACTGCTTCCTGTAGTACCATTATAGGAGATCAGTGAAATAACAAACACTTTTGGATAAAATGTCAAGTATGTACGGTTATAAAAGGAAAAACATGGAAAATTCTGTTGATATCCCTGGATTAAAATAACAACACCATGTACTCTATTGAATGTTAGATATTCTGCCTACACACTCAATAAAATAAAATCCTCATCTCTTCACATCCAATGTATGGAAATACCACCCACATCCCATTGCTAACACAGAATGTATGCATAGGTCATACTTACTTGACAATGCCCTGCCTCCAAAGGAATGCAAGTTAAAACACAAGAGAGATATTAAAGAGATTGAACAGGATGTTAAGCACTTACAAATTCGTAACATTCTACGAATTGGAATTTGTGACATATAATACGAAATGGATTACGTCGTATACAATTGTCGGCGACCTGTTTTGGATTGTGAGCACTACTTTTAAAACTACTGGCTGAAATTACACCTTTATAACGCATCTTTCAAAGGTAGACTCAGTGAAATGACGTTGCCGCGAGCAGCACCGCAGATAATGAGATGAGCGAGACACAAGACCTCGCTCTCACACAGTCACACACAGTATCTGCGCATGTGCACGGGTTACCTTCACCCTGTTAGAGCGTGGTAGCCAGAGCACCAAAACAACTGAGAAGTTGAGCCTCGCGGTCCAATCCTCTTAGTTGTTGCAGAAATGGACCCATAATGCTGCTTACTTTCTGAATCTACAGCATATCGCTGAGTCTACCTTGAAGTGTTTCTCAAGACAGAAGTGGGTACCAGATGGTATGGTTGTGGGGACAAATCAGCATGGTAGCCTACCATCAGGGCCAGATTACCGAACGGGCATGCAGGGTACATGCCCCGGGGCCACCGATCACTCCGGGGGGTGGGGCGACGTTGTGAGCCCCCCAGATAGTATATGATAGGTTCTTCACTGGTTCATGTTCTGTAACTATTTCATGTTTCCTGTCATTCTGTGATGCTGTATAATTGGGTAAATGTTATTCTACACATTATATGAAAGAGAATGGACAAAGTCAAAGTCTTTCATACATAACAGCACTGCTATATGTGACAATAATGGAAAATAGTGGGGAGCGTCATGGTAAATAATGCACATTTTATGGCTTAGAATACAATTTGTGGCAACGCAACCTTTGGCTTTGACAAAAATCAATCATTGTCTCCTCGGGCTATATATGCTATTTACACAGTATATTTTTGACTTCCCCTAGCTGCACATAGCTGATAAGCCATTTATATTGATGGTCGAACCACTGATGTGGCAATACTCGATACAGTCTCAAAGCAACTGAGAACATACCAATGATACTGTATAGGTACTGTATACACAACATATCGGTATCATAGCAACAGATATCACACAGAAGCTCAAGAGAGCACACCTGCTACACATGCACATAACATTGTGCAATACTTTGACAAGATTCCTTCACAAGCCACAAGAACATGCCATCTCATACTGTAACACCACACAGACTACGACCCAAACACGTACACCCAACAATCCGCAGATAGATGGATCACACATAAAACATGCACACGGCATACAATATCAATGGGCTACATCCACAATGCATGCCCAGGACAATCGACAGTATCATAGCAACAGAGGTGAATAGAGAGAGCGTATTAGAGAGAGGACACATAAAGCACACGTGTACACTCATAAAGGCAGAAAGAAATAACATAGAACTGGGGATAAAGATCTTTCTATGAGCATATAATGTCTTGTTTTTTAATGCAAGTAGTACAGATAGGTAAAGAGTAGTCTATGTCTATCAAACTAAATCAGGCCTCATACTCCATTTGAAATAGTCTAACATGAAAACAAACCCCACGCAGTCTTCCCTTAAACTTCAAATGCTGTCAGCTAAGCACTGAAGACCAAACTCTATATCCATGTCAACCCTACAATGACCACCTCTGAGGCTTTACAAAAGGTATAAATACTGTAGATATGAATAATACTCATATAGATGTGTACTGGTAGACAGGTGCAGTTCCTGTTTCTGACACCAGAGGACTCTATAAGCATTCCTGTGTAGACAATCAAATGGTGTTGGAAGCTGATGGCAGCCTGATTAGGATCAAGACTTTAACAGTCTTTTGAGGCCTAACATAACAGATAAAACTTGGGCATTTTTTATTGTCACTGCCTCAGACTTTAAATTGTTTTAAATCTACACACAACACAATGGTCAGGGGCCAAGACACTCTAATGTTTAAGCTCTATCACTAAGTGACAACTACCAGTCCCAAAACAGAATCTGTACAGTTCAGCCATTAGAGAAGGAAGGGACACGTGGGCAGAGACAGAGGTGTGGGGGTGTACCTTTCCTCTGCTGACACCTCCTTCAGTTGCTGGTGGGGCTTGATGCCACACATACCCCGGATGCTGACAGCATAGATCTTAGTGGTGTAGTTGATGCTGTTCTCCCTTGCCACATCACTGTCATACCCTACAGACACGCCCACAGGAAGAGACTCGCCAATTAGAGCAGTGTGTAAAATTAGTATTTGATCAGGATAGCAATGTGTGTGTCTGTTGAGAATGTTGTATGGGATTTCTAAGAGTAGATTGTGAGAGAGTTGTAAGAATGTGTATATAAAAAAAAGTAATATATATGTTTTATTGTCACATACACAGGATAGTTGCAGTGAAATGTGCTTTTTTACAGGGTCAGACATAGTACTATGGTGTTAAGTGCCTTGCCCAAGGGCACAGACAGATTTTTCACCTTGTTGGCTTGGGTGTTTGAACCGGCGACCTTTCAGTTACTGGCCCAACATTCTAACCACTAAGCTACCTTCCGCCCACAAGCACTACTGTATATAGTAGTATTGTATACTACTGTACTGTATGGATCAGTAGTCTAAAGGCTGGCGTTTACCTCCGTCCTCCTCAATGTCATCGTCTGACTCCTCGCTGTCCACAGGGTTCTCCCTGTGACCCTCTCCGGTTCTCTCCAGGCTCCAAATCATCAGTGCTGTGTCAGCTCCGCCCAGCGTCAGTAGCGTGGCGTCATCTTGTGCCCATCGCACGTTGGTTATATGGGCACTGTGGCCCACGTACTTCTTGAAGCGGGCATATTGACCCTGAGGGGGGAGCAGACAATGCCAAGTTGAACCAAGAGACAACATTGAACCAAGCTGAACCAAGAGACAACATTGAACCAAGTTGAACCAAGAGACAACATTGAACCAAGAGACAACATTGAACCAAGTTGAACCAAGAGACAACATTGAACCAAGATACAACATTGAACCAAGTTGAACCAAGAGACAACATTGAACCAAGTTGAACCAAGAGACAACATTGAACCAAGAGACAACATTGAACCAAGTTGAACAAAGAGACAACATTGAACCAAGAGACAACATTGAACCAAGTTGAACCAAGAGACAACATTGAACCAAGAGACAACATTGAACCAAGTTGAACCAAGAGACAACATTGAACCAAGATACAACATTGAACCAAGTTGAACCAAGAGACAACATTGAACCAAGTTGAACAAAGAGACAACATTGAACCAAGTTGAACAAAGAGACAACATTGAACCAAGTTGAACAAAGAGACAACATTGAACCAAGCTGAACCAAGAGACAACATTGAACCAAGTTGAACCAAGAGACAACATTGAACCAAGTTGAACCAAGAGACAACATTGAACCAAGTTGAACAAAGAGACAACATTGAACCAAGAGACAACATTGAACCAAGTTGAACAAAGAGACAACATTGAACCAAGTTGAACAAAGAGACAACATTGAACCAAGTTGAACAAAGAGACAACATTGAACCAAGTTGAACAAAGAGACAACATTGAACCAAGTTGAACAAAGAGACAACATTGAACCAAGTTGAACCAAGAGACAACATTGAACCAAGTTGAACAAAGAGACAACATTGAACCAAGTTGAACAAAGAGACAACATTGAACCAAGTTGAACAAAGAGACAACATTGAACCAAGTTGAACAAAGAGACAACATTGAACCAAGTTGAACCAAGAGACAACATTGAACCAAGTTGAACAAAGAGACAACATTGAACCAAGTTGAACAAAGAGACAACATTGAACCAAGTTGAACAAAGAGACAACATTGAACCAAGTTGAACAAAGAGACAACATTCAACTTGAGTCAACAACTGAGACATGTACCAGCGTTGGGATTAATTCCATTTCAGTTCAAGTGAGTAAAATGTAAATTAACACTAGTGCATGTGTACTGAGCTGTCGCACCCTGGTTGGATAGCTGAAGAGCTTGAGGAAGCCAAAGTCGTCTCCGGTGGCTAGCAGCTTCTTGTCTTTGGTGAGCGAGGCGGCGTTGACGTCTGTGATGTCACTGTGGGTGGGCCAGATCCCCTCACAGGTGGGGCCCAGGACACACGTCCAGGTAGCCCACTCCATCTTCTCTATCTGACAGGCGGAAACAGGAATGTGCGCGCACACACACACACAGTGTGTTAAACACTGCTTCCTGTTTTCATGGAGTGTCCATACATTTTTGATTTCTAGCTGAGAAAAATGACAATCTCAGTTGGGTCTCTTACCTCAGAATTTCTTATGGTTTGTCTCTTCCCTCTTGGGGCTTCGAAGAATAATTGCTCTTTGGCACCTGAATTTACTTGCAGCAATTTACCTACAGTAAAAAATGTACTTTCTCAGAATCCAAGGACAAAATAAAACTTGTATCTATAGACTACTAAGGAGAATTCATGCTCCTCTTGCAATTACACCATAAACTCACCACGAGAGTCCCAGTCTATGTGAGTGATATAGCTTGAAGCTCCTTTACAGATTCCCACCCTCTTACTGGACAGCACATTGTAGATATCCACAAAGTTATCATGAGAGGCCACAGCGAGGTATTTACCAGCGTCTAAGGAAGCCATAGAACCAGTGGTCAACACCTCAGCCAGGTGGGCGATAATGCTATTCAGTGAAACCTCACTGCATACACTCTTAGAAAAAAAGGTGCTATCTAGAACCTAAAAGGGTTATTCGGCTGTCCCCATAGGAGAACCCTTTGGAGAAACCTTTTGGTGCCAAGTAGAAGCCTTTTGGTTCCAGGTTGAACCCTTTTCACAGAGGGTTCTATCTGGAACCAAAAAGGGTTCTACCTGGAACCAAAAAGGGTTCTCCTATGAGGACAGCCGAATAACCCTTTTGGAACCCTTTTTTCAAAGAGTGTATATTAGGAACTGTTGAACTCAAATTAACCTTACTAATAAAATACCCATGCGTATTATCAGTGTTATGAAATACAAATATCAATGATAAGTGATCCAGTCGGCTGATAGTACAGAGTCTATGTCAAAGGTTACCTTGTGAAAACCTGATGTCAGAGATAGACTCCTTCCTGTGATGGAAGGACACCAGGTCCTCCAGGGTGTCAGAGTTCACCACCAGAAAACTACCATCATTGAGGCCCACCGCTAAGGCTTTCCCATCAGGGGAGAAGGCACAGCATCTTCCACCTGATACACACATCACACACAGAGTTAAACACTTCCAAAATGGAGATACAGACATAGACTGACAGACACAGAAGGATACACTAGAGTGCCTTACAGATGTAGGATCTTAATTTGATCCCTCTTTTGTTGCTGAGAATTTTACTGCAAACCAGGAAATGCAAACTTGGAGTGTATTTGAATTTTAGAAGGCTTCTAAAGTTTGTAAATTTCACTTACATTTCAAACTTGATTTTCCCTTACGAAAAATGTATCAACCCCTACAAAGAAATTCCATTAATTATAATCCACATTTCCTGTTGCTGCAGAGTTATTTTCCTGCTGTAGCAAACTTGCTCAAATGACAATCCTACATCTGTATGTTTTGTTGATGATCATGGGAGTTAATGACTCATTAGTCAAGGAAGATATCAACATTCAGCAGTACCTTTTTTAAGTTTGCGAACTGCCACCATGCGGTGGTTAGTGAAGAGCTCCCATATCCGCAGGGTTTTGTCATCACTCACTGTGGCACATATGGGAAGCAGGGGGTGAGCAGCAAGACCCCACACCTCGCCGTCCATGTGACCCTGTAACCATAGCAATAGACGGACACACAACTGTTAGTCAGTCACAGTTGACATGCCCTGAACCATTACACCTAATCCATTTGACACACCTGTCACCCACAAAATCATTCACTCTTTTTTCTCAGAACGATACATTGTGCTCATATTGACGTGGAGTTTGAGTGAGAGGCTAAACAAAAGCCCCAATCCATCGCATCCCAGATAGCAGCATCGATTTTACTCAACAACACTTCCATACTGATCCTTCATAACCCATCCCCATCAGGTCTGTTCACCATGGCAACAGAGCACACGTACCTGACTGCAAAGGAATCGTGGAGGCTCTGACTCTGAGCTGTAAGGGCTGCTCTGCACCCATAAAAGGGAACTACCACAGCAATGCACAGTCAGAACCACACATGCACGCAAGGAAGCATAGACACGCACACACACACACGTACACACACACACGGTCGCACACACTCATAATACCAACTACTGTAACTGCCATGTACGCAGCAGCACCACAGAGCCTTGTGACACAGGCAAGAGAAACAATAATAAGGAAGGTGTTGAGATATTAAGCTATGGACTATTCCAGATAATCAAGAGAGAACACAGGGCTTTTCGGAGCCAGCCATGCAGCAGACTGTCAGATTGAAAAGGTTGCCTCGGATAACCATTGATTTATTTCCGACTGCAGTCCCTGAGTGGAGTATAGAGGAAGTGAGGAATAAGCCAACACATCAAGTATCCTGAGTAACAAGCCAACACATCAAGCAGCCTGAGTAATAAGCCAACACATCAAGAATCCCGAGTAACAAGCCAACACATCAAGAATCCTGAGTAACAAGCCAACACATCAAGCAGCCTGAGTAATAAGCCAACACATCAAGAATCCCGAGTAACAAGCCAACACATCAAGTAGCCTGAGTAACAAGCCAACACATCAAGTAGCCTGAGTAACAAGCCAACACATCAAGAATCCCGAGTAACAAGCCAACACATCAAGTAGCCTGAGTAACAAGCCAACACATCAAGTAGCCTGAGTAACAAGCCAACACATCAAGAATCCCGAGTAACAAGCCAACACATCAAGAATCCCGAGTAACAAGCCAACACATCAAGTATCCTGAGTAACAAGCCAACACATCAAGTAGCCTGAGTAACAAGCCAACACATCAAGAATCCTGAGTAATAAGCCAACACATCAAGTAGCCTGAGTAACAAGCCAACACATCAAGAATCCCGAGTAACAAGCCAACACATCAAGTATCCTGAGTAACAAGCCAACACATCAAGAATCCCGAGTAACAAGCCAACACATCAAGTAGCCTGAGTAACAAGCCAACACATCAAGTAGCCTGAGTAACAAGCCAACACATCAAGCAGCCTGAGTAATAAGCCAACACATCAAGAATCCCGAGTAACAAGCCAACACATCAAGTAGCCTGAGTAACAAGCCAACACATCAAGTAGCCTGAGTAACAAGCCAACACATCAAGAATCCCGAGTAACAAGCCAACACATCAAGTATCCTGAGTAACAAGCCAACACATCAAGAATCCCGAGTAACAAGCCAACACATCAAGTAGCCTGAGTAACAAGCCAACACATCAAGTAGCCTGAGTAACAAGCCAACACATCAAGTATCCTGAGTAACAAGCCAACACATCAAGAATCCCGAGTAACAAGCCAACACATCAAGAATCCCGAGTAACAAGCCAACACATCAAGTAGCCTGAGTAACAAGCCAACACATCAAGTAGCCTGAGTAACAAGCCAACACATCAAGTAGCCTGAGTAACAAGCCAACACATCTAGAATCCCGAGTAACAAGCCAACACATCAAGTAGCCTGAGTAACAAGCCAACACATCAAGAATCCCGAGTAACAAGCCAACACATCAAGAATCCCGAGTAACAAGCCAACACATCAAGTAGCCTGAGTAACAAGCCAACACATCAAGTAGCCTGAGTAACAAGCCAACACATCAAGTAGCCTGAGTAATAAGCCAACACATCAAGTAGCCTGAGTAACAAGCCAACACATCAAGTAGCCTGAGTAACAAGCCAACACATCAAGAATCCTGAGTAACAAGCCAGCACATCAAGTAGCCTGAGTAACAAGCCAACACATCAAGTAGCCTGAGTAACTAGCCAACACATCAAGTAGCCTGAGTAACAAGCCAACACATCAAGTAGCCTGAGTAACTAGCCAACACATCAAGTAGCCTGAGTAACTAGCCAACACATCAAGTAGCCTGAGTAACTAGCCAACACATCAAGTAGCCTGAGTAACTAGCCAACACATCAAGTAGCCTGAGTAACTAGCCAACACATCAAGTAGCCTGAGTAACAAGCCAACACATCAAGCAGCCTGAGTAACAAGCCAACACATCAAGTAGCCTAAGTAACTAGCCAACACATCAAGTAGCCTAAGTAACTAGCCAACACATCAAGAAACAGTCAGTGGAGAACAGGTAACACCTGAAGGCTGCTGTTTCACTGCAGGATGCTGCTGTAAAAATGTGTCCTCCAACCCAAATTGGGAAAAATAAGCTGAAATGGAAAAACACCCCACTCTAGGTGTTTCAGCTGTTCTCACACACACACACACACACACACACACACACACACACACACACACACACACACACACACACACACACACACACACACACACACACACACACACACACACACACACACACACACACACACACACACACACACACACACACACACACCTGGACTAGCAGGGTCATGGGTCCACTCTTGTCGATTTCAAGTATTTCTCCATTCTTGGTTCCCACCAGGATGTGTCCGTGTCCCAGAGTTATAGCACGAATGGAGGGGTTGTCCTCCAAGAGCAGACCTGGGACACACACGCAAATAGCACTGTAAAGACTAAGTATAGCCGTAGCAGTGAAATCCTCTCAGATCGATAGCAGCAGATAGAAGTAACATTCTTTGCATTTTCACATGAGGCCAAGAGATGGCAGCACTAACTAGAGGAGGATACAGTGCTCAATGATGGCTAGAGTATCTATTGACCGTTTATGGTCAAATTTCAAACACATTACGCTTCCTGATACAGGTATGTGTTTTACAGGGTCAGAGCTTGCCTTTAAGAGAGAATTTCAGTACTTCTCAGATAGTGTTTCTGTATCTGTCAAAGACTTTGGTTGACTGTCAGTTACTGTAGGGAGTGTTATGGAGGTTGGTGGGAGGAGGAGCTATAGGAGGACAGGCTCATAGTAATGGCTGGAATGGAATAAATAAAAAGGAGTCAAACATGTGGTTTCCTACCTTTAGATCCCGGGGAGAGGGCTGCTCTCTTGATAGCGTATGTCTTCAGGCACCTCTCAAACATGTGGTTTCCTACCTTTAGATCCCGGGGAGAGGGCTGCTCTCTTGATAGCGTATGTCTTCAGGCACCTCTCAAACATGTGGTTTCCTACCTTTAGATCCCGGGGAGAGGGCTGCTCTCTTGATAGCGTATGTCTTCAGGCACCTCTCAAACATGTGGTTTCCTACCTTTAGATCCCGGGGAGAGGGCTGCTCTCTTGATAGCGTATGTCTTCAGGCACCTCTCAAACATGTGGTTTCCTACCTTTAGATCCCGGGGAGAGGGCTGCTCTCTTGATAGCGTATGTCTTCAGGCACCTCTCAAACATGTGGTTTCCTACCTTTAGATCCCGGGGAGAGGGCTGCTCTCTTGATAGCGTATGTCTTCAGGCACCTCTCAAACATGTGGTTTCCTACCTTTAGATCCCGGGGAGAGGGCTGCTCTCTTGATAGCGTATGTCTTCAGGCACCTCTCAAACATGTGGTTTCCTACCTTTAGATCCCGGGGAGAGGGCTGCTCTCTTGATAGCGTATGTCTTCAGGCACCTCTCAAACATGTGGTTTCCTACCTTTAGATCCCGGGGAGAGGGCTGCTCTCTTGATAGCGTATGTCTTCAGGCACCTCTCAAACATGTGGTTTCCTACCTTTAGATCCCGGGGAGAGGGCTGCTCTCTTGATAGCGTATGTCTTCAGGCACCTCTCAAACATGTGGTTTCCTACCTTTAGATCCCGGGGAGAGGGCTGCTCTCTTGATAGCGTATGTCTTCAGGCACCTCTCAAACATGTGGTTTCCTACCTTTAGATCCCGGGGAGAGGGCTGCTCTCTTGATAGCGTATGTCTTCAGGCACCTCTCAAACATGTGGTTTCCTACCTTTAGATCCCGGGGAGAGGGCTGCTCTCTTGATAGCGTATGTCTTCAGGCACCTCTCAAACATGTGGTTTCCTACCTTTAGATCCCGGGGAGAGGGCTGCTCTCTTGATAGCGTATGTCTTCAGGCACCTCTCAAACATGTGGTTTCCTACCTTTAGATCCCGGGGAGAGGGCTGCTCTCTTGATAGCGTATGTCTTCAGGCACCTCTCAAACATGTGGTTTCCTACCTTTAGATCCCGGGGAGAGGGCTGCTCTCTTGATAGCGTATGTCTTCAGGCACCTCTCAAACATGTGGTTTCCTACCTTTAGATCCCGGGGAGAGGGCTGCTCTCTTGATAGCGTATGTCTTCAGGCACCTCTCAAACATGTGGTTTCCTACCTTTAGATCCCGGGGAGAGGGCTGCTCTCTTGATAGCGTATGTCTTCAGGCACCTCTCAAACATGTGGTTTCCTACCTTTAGATCCCGGGGAGAGGGCTGCTCTCTTGATAGCGTATGTCTTCAGGCACCTCTCAAACATGTGGTTTCCTACCTTTAGATCCCGGGGAGAGGGCTGCTCTCTTGATAGCGTATGTCTTCAGGCACCTCTCAAACATGTGGTTTCCTACCTTTAGATCCCGGGGAGAGGGCTGCTCTCTTGATAGCGTATGTCTTCAGGCACCTCTCAAACATGTGGTTTCCTACCTTTAGATCCCGGGGAGAGGGCTGCTCTCTTGATAGCGTATGTCTTCAGGCACCTCTCAAACATGTGGTTTCCTACCTTTAGATCCCGGGGAGAGGGCTGCTCTCTTGATAGCGTATGTCTTCAGGCACCTCTCAAACATGTGGTTTCCTACCTTTAGATCCCGGGGAGAGGGCTGCTCTCTTGATAGCGTATGTCTTCAGGCACCTCTCAAACATGTGGTTTCCTACCTTTAGATCCCGGGGAGAGGGCTGCTCTCTTGATAGCGTATGTCTTCAGGCACCTCTCAAACATGTGGTTTCCTACCTTTAGATCCCGGGGAGAGGGCTGCTCTCTTGATAGCGTATGTCTTCAGGCACCTCTCAAACATGTGGTTTCCTACCTTTAGATCCCGGGGAGAGGGCTGCTCTCTTGATAGCGTATGTCTTCAGGCACCTCTCAAACATGTGGTTTCCTACCTTTAGATCCCGGGGAGAGGGCTGCTCTCTTGATAGCGTATGTCTTCAGGCACCTCTCAAACATGTGGTTTCCTACCTTTAGATCCCGGGGAGAGGGCTGCTCTCTTGATAGCGTATGTCTTCAGGCACCTCTCAAACATGTGGTTTCCTACCTTTAGATCCCGGGGAGAGGGCTGCTCTCTTGATAGCGTATGTCTTCAGGCACCTCTCAAACATGTGGTTTCCTACCTTTAGATCCCGGGGAGAGGGCTGCTCTCTTGATAGCGTATGTCTTCAGGCACCTCTCAAACATGTGGTTTCCTACCTTTAGATCCCGGGGAGAGGGCTGCTCTCTTGATAGCGTATGTCTTCAGGCACCTCTCAAACATGTGGTTTCCTACCTTTAGATCCCGGGGAGAGGGCTGCTCTCTTGATAGCGTATGTCTTCAGGCACCTCTCAAACATGTGGTTTCCTACCTTTAGATCCCGGGGAGAGGGCTGCTCTCTTGATAGCGTATGTCTTCAGGCACCTCTCAAACATGTGGTTTCCTACCTTTAGATCCCGGGGAGAGGGCTGCTCTCTTGATAGCGTATGTCTTCAGGCACCTCTCAAACATGTGGTTTCCTACCTTTAGATCCCGGGGAGAGGGCTGCTCTCTTGATAGCGTATGTCTTCAGGCACCTCTCAAACATGTGGTTTCCTACCTTTAGATCCCGGGGAGAGGGCTGCTCTCTTGATAGCGTATGTCTTCAGGCACCTCTCAAACATGTGGTTTCCTACCTTTAGATCCCGGGGAGAGGGCTGCTCTCTTGATAGCGTATGTCTTCAGGCACCTCTCAAACATGTGGTTTCCTACCTTTAGATCCCGGGGAGAGGGCTGCTCTCTTGATAGCGTATGTCTTCAGGCACCTCTCAAACATGTGGTTTCCTACCTTTAGATCCCGGGGAGAGGGCTGCTCTCTTGATAGCGTATGTCTTCAGGCACCTCTCAAACATGTGGTTTCCTACCTTTAGATCCCGGGGAGAGGGCTGCTCTCTTGATAGCGTATGTCTTCAGGCACCTCTCAAACATGTGGTTTCCTACCTTTAGATCCCGGGGAGAGGGCTGCTCTCTTGATAGCGTATGTCTTCAGGCACCTCTCAAACATGTGGTTTCCTACCTTTAGATCCCGGGGAGAGGGCTGCTCTCTTGATAGCGTATGTCTTCAGGCACCTCTCAAACATGTGGTTTCCTACCTTTAGATCCCGGGGAGAGGGCTGCTCTCTTGATAGCGTATGTCTTCAGGCACCTCTCAAACATGTGGTTTCCTACCTTTAGATCCCGGGGAGAGGGCTGCTCTCTTGATAGCGTATGTCTTCAGGCACCTCTCAAACATGTGGTTTCCTACCTTTAGATCCCGGGGAGAGGGCTGCTCTCTTGATAGCGTATGTCTTCAGGCACCTCTCAAACATGTGGTTTCCTACCTTTAGATCCCGGGGAGAGGGCTGCTCTCTTGATAGCGTATGTCTTCAGGCACCTCTCAAACATGTGGTTTCCTACCTTTAGATCCCGGGGAGAGGGCTGCTCTCTTGATAGCGTATGTCTTCAGGCACCTCTCAAACATGTGGTTTCCTACCTTTAGATCCCGGGGAGAGGGCTGCTCTCTTGATAGCGTATGTCTTCAGGCACCTCTCAAACATGTGGTTTCCTACCTTTAGATCCCGGGGAGAGGGCTGCTCTCTTGATAGCGTATGTCTTCAGGCACCTCTCAAACATGTGGTTTCCTACCTTTAGATCCCGGGGAGAGGGCTGCTCTCTTGATAGCGTATGTCTTCAGGCACCTCTCAAACATGTGGTTTCCTACCTTTAGATCCCGGGGAGAGGGCTGCTCTCTTGATAGCGTATGTCTTCAGGCACCTCTCAAACATGTGGTTTCCTACCTTTAGATCCCGGGGAGAGGGCTGCTCTCTTGATAGCGTATGTCTTCAGGCACCTCTCAAACATGTGGTTTCCTACCTTTAGATCCCGGGGAGAGGGCTGCTCTCTTGATAGCGTATGTCTTCAGGCACCTCTCAAACATGTGGTTTCCTACCTTTAGATCCCGGGGAGAGGGCTGCTCTCTTGATAGCGTATGTCTTCAGGCACCTCTCAAACATGTGGTTTCCTACCTTTAGATCCCGGGGAGAGGGCTGCTCTCTTGATAGCGTATGTCTTCAGGCACCTCTCAAACATGTCGTCCCACAGCTCCACTACTCCGTCCTTCCCACCTGTCACAAAGCCCTGGAGGGAACAACAGCAGAGGGACGTCACCCAAGGTACTCCACCACTGACAACCCCACTGAGGAAAACTAACAGTGATGAGGGCCGGATGAGACAGGGGCTCTGACCGACGCTAATGTTCCGCCTGACAGCTTGTCAAGAGGTCTGTCTGAACCGCTGAAGGATGGTAGGGGGTCAGTTTGTCTTGAAACTGAGAAGGAAGTGTTGGATGAGGAAGTGCAGGAGGAAGGTATGGATGGAGGGAAGACAAATAAAAAACATTGTCTCTGACATTTTTCACAACATACAGAAGCAGTTGGGAATTGCAATGACTTCTACTACCAGACAGGGCCTGTCAAAGATCTGAAGCAGCAGCAACAACAACACATCAGGAATTCAGTGGCGGTCTCCCCCAGGAACGCCCTCCCACATCCTCCTTAAGACTGCTTCTCTGATGAAAGGTTTTGGAAACAGCATCACATAAATGTTACATCTAATGGGACTATAATATTTTGTTTTGATCTAAGGCATCTCTACTTGAAGAGATTGCGAATAAATAGACAATCTATTTGTACGAGAGGGAGAAAACACTATACGATGTTTAATTAAAAACACTATCGTGGACTGAAGACAAGAGATAGGATTGACTGCTTATAATCACGCCAGTCTTCATCAGTAACAGTAAATAGCGATATAATGATTTTCCACAGAACAGAAGTTCATGGGAGACAATCCATTTAATTAATCCAATCTCAGCATCAGGAGGGAGATGCATGATGCAATACACACCAAGGTTTCCATTGGTCATTAAGACTACATAGTATTTGCACACAGTCAAATGACAGGCTGCAAATGGCCAATTAGGAAAACGAGAAATCTATGTGTGGCTTAATCATGCTGCCTAATGATGCTGTGTTTGCCCCCAAACACAATAACCACCATGCCTCAACACATCACGTCTCTCCAAAGCTCCTCATCAGAGCACTACAATATTGATAACTTCCTCAACTACAGGCCAATTATAGTTAAACACATCCATAACTACAGCCAGCAGCAACAATATCACTCTGAAATTATTCTAGTGGACAACATAACATAAATTTCATATGGTGAAGTCCTCATAGAGCAGTCATAGGGCGTTTATGAGTCAATGGGAAGAAAGACAATGAAATATTTACACCAAGTGTGGGTGTGGGGAAACCAGAGTACAATACAGAGCCGTTCCAGATGAGGATCTTATTATAAGATTATGATTATTATGAGATTATAAGGTTAGTGAAAACTAGTTGACCAACAGTCTGTTGTTATCAGACAGGGCTGACACCCAGTAGAGTACCTTGTCCAGGGAGTACATGGCGAACACAGGTCCGTCGTGGGCCTTGATGGTCTTCAGCAGCACGGGCTCCTTCCAGACGTATATGTCCCCCGTGGCGGCTCCAGAGAATACCAGCTCGTCTGTCCGACCATAACACACTGACATCATTGTCTCTAGCTTCCCCAGGTTCCCAAAGATGCCTCGCTGGAACATAAGGCCTCCACCTGTAGAGACAGCCCACCATTAGAAACTCACGCATATATCAATTGATTTCCACAAACATACCATGCCTGACAAGACAGAGTTGTTCCGATGTTCATTCGAAAAATGACAGGGTGGATCACTTTCCTAAAGACAGAATCACAGTGTGAAAACACCTAGAAGGATATACTTGAAAGAAAAACAGGGACATGAGAGGAGAGGAGCTAGAAAGAGAGAGACTGATAGTACGATAGAGACTGATTGGACGATAGAGACTGATAGGACGATAGAGACTGATAGTACAATAGAGACTGATAGTACGATAGAGACATAGTATGAGAGAGACTGATCGTATGAGAGAGACTGATAGTATGAGAGAGACTGATCGTATGAGAGAGACTGATAGTAAGAGAGAGACTGATAGTATGAGACTGATAGTATGAGAGAGACTGATCATATGAGAGAGACTGATAGTATGAGAGACTGATAGTATGAGAGACTGATAGTATGAGAGAGACTGATAGTACAAGAGGGACTGATAGTACGATAGAGACATAGTATGAGAGAGACTGATCGTATGAGAGAGACTGATCGTATGAGAGAGACTGATAGTATGAGAGAGACTGATCGTATGAGAGAGACTGATCGTATGAGAGAGACTGATCGTATGAGAGAGACTGATAGTATGAGAGAGACTGATCGTATGAGAGAGACTGATAGTAAGAGAGAGACTGATAGTATGAGACTGATAGTATGAGAGAGACTGATCATATGAGAGAGACTGATAGTATGAGAGACTGATAGTATGAGAGACTGATAGTATGAGAGAGACTGATAGTACAAGAGGGACTGATAGTACGAGACTGATAGTATGAGAGAGACTGATTGTATGAGAGAGACTGATAGTATGAGAGACTGATCGTATGAGAGAGACTGATAGTATGAGACTGATCGTATGAGAGAGACTGATAGTATGAGAGAGACTGATAGTATGAGAGAGACTGATAGTATGAGAGACTGATAGTATGAGAGACTGATAGTATGAGAGAGACTGATAGTATGAGAGAGACTGATAGTATGAGAGAGACTGATCGTATGAGAGAGACTGATCGTATGAGAGAGACTGATCATATGAGAGAGACTGATAGTATGATAGAGACTGATAGTACGATAGAGACTGACCGAATGATAGAGACTGATAGTATGAGAGAGACTGATAGTATGAGAGACTGATAGTATGAGAGACTGATAGTATGAGAGAGACTGATAGTATGAGAGAGACTGATAGTATGAGAGACTGATAGTATGAGAGACTGATAGTATGAGAGAGACTGATAGTATGAGAGACTGATAGTATGAGAGACTGATAGTATGAGAGAGACTGATAGTATGAGAGAGACTGATAGTATGAGAGACTGATAGTATGAGAGACTGATAGTATGAGAGAGACTGATAGTATGAGAGAGACTGATAGTATGAGAGAGACTGATCGTATGAGAGAGACTGATCGTATGAGAGAGACTGATCATATGAGAGAGACTGATAGTATGATAGAGACTGATAGTACGATAGAGACTGACCGAATGATAGAGACTGATAGTATGAGAGAGACTGATAGTATGAGAGAGACTGATAGTATGAGAGACTGATAGTATGAGAGAGACTGATCGTATGAGAGAGACTGATCGTATGATAGAGACTGATAGTATGAGAGAGACTGATAGTATGAGAGCGACTGATAGTATGAGAGCGACTGATAGTATGAGAGAGACTGATAGTATGATAGAGACTGATAGTACGATAGAGACTGATAGTATGATAGAGACTGATCGAATGATAGAGACTGATCGAATGATAGAGACTGACAGTATGAGAGAGACTGATAGTACGATAGAGACTGATAGTACGACAGAGACTGATAGTACGACAGAGACTGATAGTACGACAGAGACTGATAGTATGATAGAGACTGATTTAATGATAGAGACTGATTTAATGATAGAGACTGATCGTATGATAGAGACTGATCGTATGAGAGAGACTGATAGTATGAGAGAGACTGATAGTATGATAGAGACTGATTGTTTGATAGATACATTGTATGATAGAGACTGATCGTATGAGAGATTGATAGTATGAGAGACTGATAGTATGAAAGAGACTGATAGTATGAGAGAGACTGATAGTATGAGAGAGACTGATAAAAAGATATAGACTGATAGTATTAGAGAGACTGATAAAAAGATATAGACTGATAGTATTAGAGAGACTGATAGTATGACAGAGATTGATAGTATGATATAAACTGATAGTATGAGAGAGACTCATAGTGTGAAAGAGACTGATAGTATGAGAGAGACTGATAGTATAACAGAGACTGATAGTATGAGAGAGACTGATAGTATGACAGAGACTGATAGTATGACAGAGACTGATAGTATGATATAAACTGATAGTATAACAGAGACTGATAGTATGACAGAGACTGATAGTATGACAGAGACTGATAGTATGACAGAGACTGATAGTATGACAGAGACTGATAGTATGATATAAACTGATAGTATAACAGAGACTGATAGTATGACAGAGACTGATAGATGAAAGAGACAGTCGGGCAGAACAGTAGGACAGACCTGTATGCTGCCAGAACTTGATGTGTTTGATTCCCACTGTGACCAGCTTGTCCATGAGGCTAGGATTACACTTCACCACAAACAGCTTGTCTTTGTGTCCCCTGGGAAGAACAGAGATAGAATATCCACTTCACATGCTGTCCTCTCAAATACATAGAGCCTTATGTGTTTCATGGTCAGTTCATGCAGTCAGAAGAAAACTCCTGGCTGTCCCTACAAATGTGTTAACATTAAGGCAACAGACCTGAGTCCAAGTAGTATTTGATATATTTCCAATACTTTGAGCACTTGATTGAGCCTTCTTGGAGTATGGCGGGGTTTGCACTTTTGACACTATACCATAGGTTCCAATGTGCCAGGTAAGTATATTCAAGTGCAGATAAAGTATTTGAAAGAAAACTCAAACGATTTGAACCCGGCTTAGCTGGACTACTTTATAAAATCTTGTTTGTGTAATAACTCTAAATGTCTAAATGCACTGATCACACTAATAGCAGCTTTCAGCTGGTGTGTAAAAGCTTTTAGTACCTTGCAGTGGCCAGCTTCTCGCCCTTCCTCCAGTCCCACAATATGATAGAGTGGTGATCATCAATGCCCACTGAGACCAGGCTCTTCCCATCCGCTGCACATAGAGGAACAACAAGCTACTCTTAGTTTGAAATCATAATGGACTAGGGACAGAACCCAAACACATTTACTAAATAATACTTTTTTGGCCCAGGAAAACACATTAGCCATACCGGAGAAGTCAAGAGCACACACTCCTCTCTGGTGAAAGCCCTTGAGCAGGGAGAAGCACTTCAGGGTTTGGATGTCCCACACATGGATGGCTGGATCCCTGCCAACCTGGACACATTCATAAAGAGGTGATTAAGATCCGTGCGTAAGAGAGAGAGTGAGAGAGAGTGACTGAGTGAGAGTGAGAGAGTGAGTCAGAGAGAGAGAGAGAGTGAGTCAGAGAGAGAGAGAGAGTGAGAGACAGAGAGAGTGAGAGAGAGTGACTGAGTGAGAGTGAGAGAATGAGTCAGAGAGAGAGAGAGAGTGAGAGACACAGAGAGAGAGAGAGTGAGAGAGTGTATGATTGTTTTTGTTGATATATATTATTGCTCAGACATGCTGTTATGGGCCGTCCTCCCCTGCAACGGAGCAAATGGAATGGCATCAAACACCTGGAAACCATGTATTGGATGTATTTGACACCATTCCACCCATTCTGCTCCATTCATTACCACGAGCCTGTTCTCCCCAATTAAGGTGCCACCAACGTCCTGTGCTTCATATACATTGCTTTGGCAACAGTGGCAACCACCCATTCCTGACAATAAAGCAGAGTGCGAGAGAGAGAGAGAGAGAGAGAGAGAGAGAGAGAGAAAGCGAGAGATAGAAAGAGAGAGAGAACCTGTCCAGTGGCTGCATAGTCTTTGAGTGGGTGTACAGTCAGACTGAGAATGTCATCATCGTGGCCCAGGTAAAAGCGCTGACTGTGTTGCTCTCTGTTGTAGACCACGCCCACCGCTGCCACATGGTACACGACCTCCCCAGCCTGGGTGTAGAAAAGGTTATTTCTGCAGTCGTAGCCACGGTACCTACACACACACACACACACACACACACACACACACACACACACACACACACACACACACACACACACACACACACACACACACACACACACACACACAGAGAGAGAGAGAAAGAGAGAAAGAGAGAGAGCTTGAGTAAAAAAAAATGAATGCACACAATGAACAATCACAATTATACTAAATTAGGCAGAGTTAAATCCACCTAGGGAAAGCTGACTAGAGAAAGTGACAATCAGATAAGAGCTGAAATCACAGTTCATATGCCGTCTCTCCCCACATGGCCTATTTAAGAGTGTCTGATGAACCCTGTGGTGTGTGGGGAATTTTAATCAAATGTGTCATGTGTGGCATTTATTTAATCGCTCAAACGCTGAAAGACTTCTCCCTCCCCCACTGTGAGGTCTTTACATTTTACAAAAAGGGAGTATTAGAGCTGCTATAGCGAAGTCTTAAAGGATTGCTAGTGCTGAATCAGTAACTTAAACTGCTTCACACAAAACAAATATTTAAAACTACAGCTTTGAAAAGGGATTTGCATATTCAACCAGCTGACACACAGGCACATTTCAGAGGAAGAGACTGTTTTTTCATGATGGAAATACCCAATTTCATCTCAATACAATAAATCTGTCCTTGTCATCTCAATCAATTTGACTTTGAGAAGATGATACCTAAAACCCACGTATGACTATGTTTCTGAGGATCATGAGACCAATAACACCTGTCATACAGTAAGAACCCATTACCCGTGGACAAACTTTAGACGAAGGGCTTCGTCTGGGCCTCTCTGGCGCTTCAGGGAGCCGACCTGCTGCTTTTTCTCTCTGCTCTGCAGCCTCAGCTGGGGAAGGTCCTCCTTATACACCTGGAACAACCACACACAGTCCTCCTTATACACCTGGAACAACCACACACAGTCCTCCTTATACACCTGGAACAACCACACACAGTCCTCCTTATACACCTGGAACAACCACACACAGTCCTCCTTATACACCTGGAACAACCACACACAGTCCTCCTTATACACCTGGAACAACCACACACAGTCCTCCTGGAACAACCACACACAGTCCTCCTTATACACCTGGAACAACCACACACAGTCCTCCTTATACACCTGGAACAACCACACACAGTCCTCCTTATACACCTGGAACAACCACACACAGTCCTCCTTATACACCTGGAACAACCACACACAGTCCTCCTTATACACCTGGAACAACCACACACAGTCCTCCTTATACACCTGGAACAACCACACACAGTCCTCCTTATACACCTGGAACAACCACACACAGTCCTCCTTATACACCTGGAACAACCACACACAGTCCTCCTTATACACCTGGAACAACCACACACAGTCCTCCTTATACACCTGGAACAACCACACACAGTCCTCCTTATACACCTGGAACAACCACACACAGTCCTCCTTATACACCTGGAACAACCACACACAGTCCTCCTTATACACCTGGAACAACCACACACAGTCCTCCCGGAACAACCACAGACAGTCCTCCTGTAACAATCACACTCAGTTCTCCTGTAAATCACACTATGTTCTCCTGTAAATCACACTATGTTCTCCTGTAAATCACACTTCGTTCTCTTGTAAATCACACACAGTCCTCCTGTAACAATCACACAGTCCTCCTGTAACAATCACACACAGTCCTCTTCACACACAGTCCTCCTGTAAATCACACACAGTCCTCCTGTAAATCACACACAGTCCTCCTGGAACAATCAGACACAGTCCTCCTGTAAATCAGACACAGTCCTCCTTTAAATCAGACATAGTCCTCCTGTAACAACCACACACATTCCTCCTGTAACAACCACACATAGTCCTCCTGTAACAACCACACACAGTCCTCCTGTAACAACCACACACAGTCCTCCTGTAAATCACCAACTGTCCTCCTGTAACAACCACACACTGTCCTGTAATAATCACACATAGTTCTCCTGTAAATCACACACTGTCCTCCTGTAACAACCACACACAGTCCTCTACATACACCTGGAACAACAGTCCCTCATATTGTGCATTATTTGTCAACCTGCTATCCTCCACCGTCTGACTGATATAGGACCCACCGAATAATGATATTAAATGCAACCTACTAAACAAACAAAAATGTCAAAGTATTACATGAGGACTAAAATGAAGTCTTAAGAGAAGCAGAGAAAATAATATTTTGTCCCCACTGTTGAAACTTTAAAAAGGCAACTCATTGTTCTGTCATGAAGCAGTGCGGGCGCCGACGGCTGGGTATCTCCAGAGAACATATGGCAGCGCTGAGTGTGGCACAAACCCGCAGCGCTCCGTGTGGCACCAACCCGCACTGTCAGGCCAACAGATGCAGACCCAGCTGCCAGTGGAGATAAGGCTTGTGACGGATGCTATGGCAACCCAGCCGTTCTCCGACAAAATAGAGCCTCAGTTAGCGCTGAGCCCATACAAAGCCGCTGAGAGGAGCCTATTTGAATATCTTATCTCCCCTTCCATCTCCCTCGCTCTGCTCACATCAATCAATATCAGAATATCTCCACTCAGAACCTTGATTGACTTTCAGGACTTCTCAGGATCCTAGATCATGGCTGGAGGCATTCTGACTAACACGGGCTATTCCAATCCAGATAACACTGACTGGTGTTGGTGTTCTAACAATTGACTCTCTTTCAACTTACTGGAGGGTATTTTAACAGGGTATCGTTTAGGCCTTGAGTAGTGTGTTGTCGTCTCGCTCTTTCTGACAGCATTTTATAATGGGGGCATATTCTCCTCTTATTCAACTGTCATTCTCAAATAGATATGTATTATCTTAATTTGATCACTCTGTTGTCACATAATTTTCATGCGCTGCAGAAAGTTAAAATGCGCCTTGTAAATTACATTTTAGAAAACACTGAAAACTTAAACTTGTCTACTGTAGTCTAACAAAACACATTTTCCCCGTTAGAAAGTATCACTTATTTTTTATAATCAGGATTATTTTGCTACGATGAGCAAATTGGTCGAATTAGGATTTGACACCTGTACTGACACTCATTCTCTCTCTACCTCAAATGCAGCATCAACGTAAGGCATCTGTTATAGAACTTTGTCAGTGTCCCTCACGTGGTGTATCATCTCTAAACCTGATATCACCCACTCTCTGTCTGACCCATATAGCACTCCCTCCAGTGTCTGTGAGCTCCACACACCCACCTGTCGGTCGTAGTTGATCTGGGTCTCTTGCTCGATATCAGAGTCCAGCTCCGGTACATCAGACACATCAGAGTCAGACTCCTCACTGTTGGAGTCTGCATGGCCATCTAGAGGGAGCCGATACCAGGAGACAGCAAGGAAACAGATTTTCACTGGTGGAACAATAACTCATTACATTGACTTTGACAAGATCATGAATATTGTGTACAGTAGTCACTCCCCTAACCACTGTTGTGAGGTACATTACATCATATAGCTCAGACACAAATCTACCCAAGAATACTTCAGCACCAGCTCTACATGACCATATGGGGCCTCTCATTAGAACCATACAGTACATTCATAAACATTTCAAACCCCCACGTTCCTCTGGGTTTACACTGAGTTTATAAAACAATCCATGCACAACGAATTGAGGCTGTTCTGAGGGCAAAAGGGATGGGGTGCAACTCAAAATTAGGAAGGTGTTTTTAATGTTTTATACTCTCAGTATACTGTACCTTGTGGTATACTGGTCTCCAGTCCTCCATTCATGATGCCCTCAGGTAGGAACTTCCACTGGAACACAGAATGGTCGGACCCGCCGGTGGTCAACACCCACTGCAGGTCGTGAGACCAGTGCACGTTGGTCACGTGGGCCGAGTGGCCAATGTACTTTTTGAATTTTGCCCCTGTGCACAACATCAGGCAAAGAAAAACTTGTCAAAATGAAATGAGAGAAGGGGAGTGTTCAACATAATTCCTTTTCTCAAAATTGTATATTTGCAAAAACATTTACTGACCTTTCTTTAGGCAGGGGAAGCGGAACAGTTTGACCAGGCCAAAGTCATCTCCAGCAACCAGCACAGCGCTGCAGTAGTTGGCGTCCACAGAGTTTATGTCACTGATGTTGGTGTACTTGGGCCAGATCCCACTCACCTCTGGACCAATCACACTCGTCCACGAGCTCCAGTGGATCCCTTTTACCTCCTCCTTAGTGGTCAGGTGCTTCCCAACTTCAAGGGAGAAAAACAGGATGGAGGACTAACATGGGCAGAATCTTACAGGTAAAACCAGGTTGTTCTGCATAAATAATCACACTTTAAAATAATGGTGACTATGTTAAAGCTCTACTAACCTCGCTGCTAAGGTTCTTAGTCAGAACTAAAAGACATTAAATAAACAAGTAAAGATGACATAAACATGAGTGAAGGTGTTAAGACACACAACCTCTGTTCCTGTATTAATGAGGGCTTTAATGGTGAACATGCATAAAGATGGCAGAATTCAGATATGACGTCATAGTTTAAAACCTTAATGGATAGTGCTAAAACAAAGGCGTGCGACATGGTTCAATATGCCAATAAATCAGCACAATTTACTTCCTGTTTTTTCAAATTGACAGCATCTTGACGCAAAAATTGGGATCATGTATACTGTTCTAATATACAGTACTAGTCAAAGTTTGGACACATCTACTCATTCAAGGATTCTTCATAATTATTATACTATTTTCTACATTGTAGAATAATAGTGAAGACATCAAAACTATGAAATACCACATATGGAATCAACAGACCAAAGGACAGATTTACACCGGTCTAATGTCCATTGCTCGTGTTGCTTCTTCTTATTGGTGTCCTTTAGTAGTGGTTTCTTTGCAGCAATTCGGCCATGAAGGCCTGATTCACACAGTCTCCTCTGAACAGTTGATGTTGAGATGTATCTGTTACTTGAACTCTGTGAAGAATTTATTTGGTCTGCAATTTCTGAGGCTGGTAACTCTAATGAACTTATCCTCTGCTGCAGTGGTGACTCTGGGTCTTCCTTTCCTGTGGCAGCCCTCATGAGGGCCAGTTTCATCATAGTGCTTGATGGTTTTTGCGACTGCACTTGAAGAAACTTCAACGTTTTTGAAATGTTCCGCATTGACCGACCTTCATGTGTTAAAGTAATGTTGGACTGTCGTTTCTCTTTTACCAAATAGGGCTATCTTCTGTATACCACCCCTACCTTGTCACAACACAACTGATTGGCTCAAACGCATTAAGAAGGAAATTCCACAAATGAACTGTTAACAAGGCACTCCTGTTAATTGAAATGCATTCCAGGTGATTACCTCATGAAGCTGGTTGAGAGAATGCCAAGAGTGTGCAAAGCTGTCATCATGGCAAAGGATGGCTACTTTGAAGAATATGATAAGGAAATGTGTTTTAATAAATTATTAGAATATTACACTCCTGAAACCATAAGTCTGAAACCATGTGATTGTATGAAATTGATTAGCCATATAATTGTATGAAATTGATTTGAATCATTAGATTATTATAAGGCATTTATGTAAGTGTTAGAATCATTCGATTATTATAATACTGTGTGATGGTTTTAGTCAGGGGAATAATAATATATCCTGGAGTATAGTTCTTAGTCAGAATCAATGTTTTGGGGACAATGTGTCTAGTATTTTGATAACAGACTGTCTGTCTGAGCCAGATTCGGGGCCGACCTTGGGTGGGACACTGAGAACTTCCCAGCCCCAGGTCTCTCCCTATCTTAGGGGAGGGCAGGAAGACACTATTCTCACGAACTCCCCTAATCTCTATTGGCGGGCGGATTTGATGGTTTGTGTGGAAGTATGTGTGTCACTATAAATTGAAGGTCTTTGTACTGTGCACGTCAGAACGTTCCGTGAATAAACGTTTATTGTAGACTGGGCCTCTGTCTGTTTTATTTCTATCAGTATCATACAAATCCTGATAGCGCAGACTGAGTAATTATATTGAATTGGTTAATGAACAGGAGAACTTAATTCTCATATCAGAATCTCAAATATAAAATATATTTTTTATTTGTTTGACACTTTTTTGGTTATTATATGATTCCATGTGTTATTTCATAGTTTTGATGTCTGAAAATAAAGAAAACCCCTTGAATGAGTAGGTGTGTCCAAACTTTTGACTGATACTGTACATACAAAAAAAGAGTAACCGAGAGTAATGTACAATACAGTGAACTTACTGTAGCAAAATTAGGAATTTGTAGTAAGTACATAACGGCCGCCATCTTTATGCATCTCAGCTATTGATGCATAAGTTAAACCAAATAGAAATGTAAACAAAGCCTAGAGCTGGAAGCTCTTTTCTGTCCAAAGCTTGGATCACCTGTGGAGTTCCTTTTTTTAATTAGGATTCTCAGCAGGCCAGAGTGTTCTTGTCGGTGTGCATGCGTGCGTATGTATGTGTGTGTACGTGCGGTTTGTTAGTCTAACCCTCAGGGAAGGAGTAATCTATCATCCCTATGGTACAAGTGAAATGAGAAAATCTACCATGCTTCAAAACTTGATTTATTAATGTAACTAATTTACTTTCTAAGAGAATATTCCCTTGGCTTTTATAATTGCAAAATAATGCAATGTTAAAAAGACAGATCAGGTGAAGCAACAAACACAAATAAATAAACACGTTGAGGTAATGTTTAAGGATAATAAAGTACCCATTGATATCAAATATTTTCCCTAGTAAATACCAGGAAAATGTACAGTAAAAATGTAAGTGCAACCAAACTCTATTTCTCTCTCCCATGTCTGCTCAGCAGTGTCACCTGTTGCCCTCCTGATAGTCAGTGTAGACAGCCTGTCTGTCTGCTGACACAAAACACCCTGGAGCAATGCTGAGTCACCCACTTGGACAGGGCTTTTCTCACAGCTCTCCAAACACATAGTGTAAGCTGAGCGAGGCAAGCGTGTGTGTGTGCAGACAGTGGTTACGTAGTGACTGGGAGGCTTGTGCAGCTGTCTAGAGCATTGCCGTCCGGGGTACGTCAAATAAAAATGTGATTCACATTTCAAAAAAACATTTCTTCACATTCTCAAACAGTCCATTTATATTTTCCAACGGGGCTATACATTAGGGTGAGGTTTTTTTCTCACCTGAGTAGCCTCGTTCCAAAAATACAATTAAACCATCTAGTGTTCAGCGAAATAACAACACAATGTTAAATACAGGTAGCCTAGTCAAATAATTAACATCCAATCACATTAACCGTTCGTCTCTCGCAGGAATTCCACTAACAGTCCATATGTAGCCAAACGTAGCTGCTGCTCCTTCCATTTGCTCGAAAATTGATAAATTGTAAAAAAAAAAAGTAAGGCCTGTGTCCATAGAGACACATACCAGCTCTACTGATAGTACTGCTACTACCAGCAGTACTACACCCGCACCTGTCGACGACACAAGTTGTTCTGCTTCCACGAGCACATCCAATGCTTGCATCAGTAATTCTACATTTGTTGTTAGCCCAGCTAGCATGGACACTGACATTTGTGAATCTGATGCAGCCGAAGAGCTACTGCCCCCTTACCTGGGAAAGCACCGAACAGGCACAAATACGATGAGAACTACTTTGATTTGGGGTTCACTTATATTGGGAGTAGTGCCTTTCCTCAGACACAGTGTGTTATATGTGCAAAAGTACTATCTCACAACTTGATGAAACCTTCACTCTTGCGCAGACATTTAGAAACAAAACATGCCAATGTCAAAAATAAGCCACGGTAGTTTTTTGAGCGAGAATTAACATTTACATTTACATTTAAGTCATTTAGCAGACGCTCTTATCCAGAGCGACTTACAAATTGGTGCATTCACCTTATGACATCCAGTGGAACGGCCACTTTACAATAGTGCATCTAAATCTTTTAAGGGGGGGGGGAGTGAGAAGGATTACTTTATCCTATCCTAGGTATTCCTTAAAGAGGTGGGGTTTCAGGTGTCTCCGGAAGGTGGTGATTAATTAAGACAACTTTCGAGTAGTAAGACATGTATAAAAGCAACAGATACCATTAATAAGATGGGGCTAGAAGCGTCTTATATGGTGAGCTACTGAGTGGCTAGGACAGGCAAGCGGATATGGCTGGGACAATGCTGGGGGAAAAAGCCAAATAAACTATACGCCTTCATCAAATAACACTGTTTCACGACACATCAGTGACATGGTTTTGAAACAATTACTGCTTCGCATACAGTGAATTCTATGCGTTATAGCTGGATGTGCCAGTGAATTCTATGCGTTATAGCTGGATGAGTCAACAGACGCGGTGGGCCTGGCTCCTGGTATATGTCCGTTACGTTTATGGGGGGTCAATTAAGGAAGACATCCTCTTCTGCAAACCACTGGAAACCAGGACAACAGGCAAGGATATTTTTAAAGTACTGGACAGCTTTGTGACATCAAATGGACTTTGGTGGTCAAGATGTGTTGGTATCTGTACTGATGGCGCAAAAGCCATGACAGGGAGACATAGTGGAGTGGTAACACGCGTGCAAGCAGTTGCTCCCGACGCCACTTGGGTACACTGCAGCTTCTACCGAGAGGCTCTTACTGCCAAAGGAATGCCTGACAGCTTGAAAGATGTTTTGGAACCTACAGTGAAAATGGTTAACTTTGTTAAAGCAAGGCCCCTGAACTCTCGTGTATTTTCTGCACTATGCAATGATATGGGCAGCGACCATGTAACGCTTTTACAACATACAGAAGTGCGCTGGTTATCAAGGGGCAAAGTATTGACACGTTTTTTTAAATTGAGAGACGAGCTTAAAGTTTTCTTTACTGACCATAATTTTCACTTGTCTGACCTGCTTGCACGATGATGAGTTTCTCACATGACTGTCCTATCTAGGTGATGTTTTTTCTCGCCTGAATGATCTGAATCTAGGATTACAGGGAGTAATTACATTACTCTCCTCAACTATCCTCAATGTGCGGAACAAAATTGAGGCTTTGATTAAGAAGTTGGAGCTCTTCTCTGTCTGCATTAACAAGGACAGAGAAGAAGAAACTGAGGATCATTTGTTTGTAAATGTACTGTGCCTTTAACAATTAGATTGTTTTATCTGTATTTTCTTTTAAGTGTCATAACTGGCTAAAACCTGGCCAATAAGAACTAAATTATGCTCTCTTGGAAGTAGTCCCAAGATTCGGTTACGGACAACACAGGCTAACTGACAGCAAGAGCACACTTTGTAGAAAGGTCTAGACTTTAAAAGGTTGACAACGGTTGTCACACATCACAATGTATTATTTTTCTCTTTCAAAGACACAGGTCTTTCCATCATTGTATATTTTTTTTGTGTGCAAATGATCCTCTGCAGCAGAGGTAACTCTGGGTCTTCCTTTCCAGTGGCGGTCCTCATCAGAGCCAGTTTCATCATAACGCTTGGTGTTGAATGCTGAGCTGTAGTCAATGAATAGCATTCTCACATTGGTGGTCATTTTGTCTAGGAGTGAAAGGGCAGTGTGGAGTGCAATAGAAATTGCATCATCTGTGGATCTGTTGGTGCAGTATGCAAATTGGAGTGGGTCTAGGGTTTCTGGGATAATGGTGTTGATGTGAGCTATGACCAGCCTTTCAAAGCATTTCATGGCTACAGAGGTGAGTGCTACTGGGCAGTAGTCATTTAGGCAGTTTACCTTAGTCCTCTTGGGCACAGGGACTATGGTGGTCTGCTTGAAACATGTTGGTAATACAGACTCAGACAGGGAGAGGTTGAAAATGTCAGTGAAGACACTTGCCAGTTGGTCAGCGCATGCTCGGAGTACATGTCCTGGTAATCTGTCTGGCCCTGCGGCCTTGTGAATGTTGACCTGTTTAAAGGTCTTACTCACATCGGCTGCGGAGAGCGTGATCACACAGTCGTCCGGAACAGCTGATGCTCTCATGCATGTTTCAGTGTTACTTGTCTCGAAGCGAGCATAGAAGTCATTTAGCTTGTCTGGTAGGCTCGTGTCACTGGGTAGCTCTCAGCTGTGCTTCCCTTTGTAGTCCGACGTTCGTCGGAGCCGGTGTAGTACGATTTGATCTTAATCCTGTATTGACGCTTTGCCTGTTTGATGGTTCATCGGAGGGCATAGCAGGATTTCTTATTAGCTTCCGGGTTAGAGTCCCGTTCCTTGAAAGCGGCAGCTCTACCCTTTAGCTCAGTGCAAATGTTGCCTGTAATCCATGGCTTCTGGTTGGGGTATGTACGTACAGTCACTGTGGGGACGACGTCCTCAATGCACTTTTGATAAAGCCAGTGACTGATGTGGTGTACTCTTCAATGCCATCGGAAGAATCCCGGAACATATTCCAGTCTGTGCTAGCAAAACAGTCCTGTAATTTAGCATCTGCTTCATCTGACCACTTTTTTTATAGATCGAGTCACTGGTGCTTCCTGCTTTAATTTGAGCTTGTAAGCAGAAATCAGGAGGATAGAATTATGGTCAGATTTGCCAAATGGAGGGCGAGGGAGAGCTTTGTACGTGTCTCTGTGTGGATTAAAGGTTGTCTAGATTTTTTTCCCCACAGGTTGCACATTTAACATGCTGATAGAAACGAGGTAAAACTGATTTAAGTTTCCCTGCATTAAAGTTCCCGGCCACTAGGAGCGCCGCCTCTGGATGAGCGTTTTCCTGTTTGCTTATGGCGGTATACAGCTCATTGAGTGCGGTTTTAGTGCCAGCATCGGTCTGTGGCGGTATGTGGTACAGCTACTCAGGCGAGCAAAACCTCAAGACTTCCTTAGATATCATGCACCAGCTGTTGTTTACATATATGCATAGGCCCCCGCCCCGTGTCTTACCAGAGGTAACCTGCCAGCTGTATGTTCTTAATGTCGTCGTTCAGCCATGACTCGGTGAAACATAAGATATTACAGTTTTTAATGTCCCATTGGTAGGATATACGTGCTTTCAGTTCGTCCCATTTATTTTCCAGCGATTGAACGTTAGCTAGCAGGACGGAAGGCAAAGGCAGATTAGGTGCTCGTCGCCTGATTCTCGCCTGATTTTCACCCTGATCTTTTTTCGCAAAATCTCAATTTTCTTCTCCAGCGAATGACGGGAATCTGGGCCTGGTCGGGTGTCTGTAGTATCTCCCTCCTGTCTGACTCATTGAAGAAAAACTCTTTGTCTAATCTGAGGTGAGTAATCGCAGTTCTGATGTCCAGAAGCTCTTTTTGGCCATAAGAGATGGTAGCAGCAACATTATGTACAAAAGAAGTGAAGAACAACGCAAAAAAATAAACAATATAGCATGGTTGGTTAAGAGCCGATAAGACGGCAGCCATCCCCTCCGGCGCCATCACACATCACACCATAGTGCCCTCAAAGCTCATCACTAAGATTAGGACCCTGGGACTAAACACCTCCCTCTGCAACTGGATCCTGGACTTCCTGATGGGCCGCCCCCAGGTGGTAAGGGTAGGTAAAAACACATCCGCCACGCTGATCCTCAACACGGGGGCCCCTCAGGGGTGCGTGCTCAAAAGATTTGGCATGGGTCCTCAGATCCTCAAAAGGTTTTACAGCTGCACAATGGAGAGAGTCCTGATGGGTTGCATCACTACCTGGTATGGCAACTGCTCGGCCTCCGACCGCAAGGGCCTACAGAGGGTAATACGTACAGCCCAGTACATCACTGGGGTCAAGCTTCCTGCCCTCCGGGACCTCTATACCAGGCGGTGTCAGAGGAAGGCCCTAAAAATTGTCAAAGACTCCAGCCACCCTAGTCATAGACTGTTCTCTCTGCTATCGCACGGAAAGCGATATCGGAGCGCCAAGTCTAGGTCCAAAAGGCTTTTAAACAGCTTCTACCCCCAAGCCATAAGACTCCTGAACAGCTAATCAAATGGCTACCCAGACTATTTTCACCCCCCCTTCTACGCTGCTGCTACTCTCTGTTATTATCTATGCATAGTCACTTTAATAACACTACCTACATATCCATTTTACCTCAATTACCTCGACACCAGTGCCCCCGCACATTGACTCTGTACCGGTACCCCCTGTATATAGCCCCGCTATTGTTATTTACTGCTGCTCTTTAATTATTTGATATTCTTATCTCTTACTTTTTTTGTTGTATTTTCTCCAAACTGCATTGTTGTTTAAGGGCTTGTAAGTAAGCATTTCACTGTAAGGTCTGATTTGATGGTTTTTGTGATTGCACTTGAAGAAACTTTCAAAGTTCTTGAAATTTTCCACATTGACCGACCTTCATATGTTAAAGTCATGATGGACTGTTGTTTCCCTTTGCTTATTTGAGCTGTTTTACCAAATAGGGCTATCTTCTGTATACCACCCCTACCTTGTCACAACACAACGCATTAAGAAGGAAATTCCACAAATTCACTTTTAACAAAGCATACCTGTTAATTGAAATGCATTCCAGGTGACTACCTCATGAAGCTGGTTGAGAGAATGTGTGTGCAAAGCTGTAATCAAGGCAAAGGGTGGCTACTTTGAAGAATCTCAAATATAAAATATATTTTGATTTATTTAACACTTTTTTGGTTACTACATGATTCCATATGTGTTATTTCATAGTTTTGATGTCTTCACTATTATTCTACAATGTAGAAAATAGTCCAAATAAAAAACAATTCTTGAACGAGTAGGTGTGTCCAAACTTTTGACTGGTACTGTAGGTGCAGTGGAATGTGTTGTTTTACAGGGTCAGCCATAGTAGCACAGCGCCCCTGGAGCCAATTTGGGTTGTCGTCTCAGGTATTCGAAACCAGCGACCTTTCAGTTCCTTGCCCACCGCTCTATCCACTAGGCTACCTGCCACTCTGAATCAGAAGAAACTATTGCATAATCACGTCGATGGATGTTTAAGCCGGACGTGATGTGAAGATTGCTGGTGTGTGTGTAACAGGGCTTGCTTGGCATGGCGATAAGCTAGCTGTGAACCACCTTCATGGGCCTAATTGCTGTTTACTGTCAAGCTGATTGCTGTGTGATCTGTTTATGTAACTTCTCCCGATAAGGAAACAAGAAACATCAGATTTAATCACTGATTGTGTTCACAGCAAGTTGAGGTAATAGGAGTTATATCATGGTTATCATGGCCTAGTTCAGAGGAAAGACACAGGGTCATTCACCGGTGGCGTTGATTCACTCACTTGGCATCCTGTAGAAGAGGCGTTCTCCCGCCCCGTCGTTGCTCTGGAGGAACTTGCTGTCGATGGACCAGTCCAGGTGGGTGATGAAGCTGGAGGACTTGTTGCACTCACCCACCTTCTTGTAGCGCTGCGCCACGGCGTACACATCCACCAGGCCGTCATTAGAGCCCACGGCCAGGTAGCTGCCATCCGGAGAAAACTTCATCTCATGAATCACTTCCTTCCTGTCTTTAATGTGTACCACCTCCGTCATGTCCCTGGGAGAGAGAGAGAGGAGTGGGAGGGTGGATGAGAGGGAGGGAAGAGAGATGGAGGGGAAGAGAGAGAGAGAGAAAAAGAGAGCAAATCAGCAAAAGAGAAAGAGTGAGGGAGAGAGACAGATAGAAAGAAAAGAGTGAATTCCTCGGCTCTGTACAGAAGGTTGGCTGGCTAGCTCATCCGTCTACCTAGTGGCTTTGTTTAGACAGGCAGTCCAATTCTGATCTTTTGATCAATCACATCAGATATTTTGACATCAGACCTTTTTCAGAGCTGATCTGATTGGTCAAATTAGTGAAAAATATATCACATTTGGGCTACATGTGTAAACTCAGCCAGTGAGCAATAGCAGATGGACTGGGTCCGTTCATTGTCATTATGGGCCAATTGCAACCATCAATGGCCACCAGATGATCATCAGCTGATCTCTCGCTAAAACATCAATACGCACTAAATTCCTCCGCAGAGCTGATCTCAATTGGAACCATTATGGGTCACCTCATTAACACTCCCTAAATCTGATGTCAGCGTTAATTTAGTCCAGCGTTTCCCAAACTCGGTCCTTGGGACCCCACATTTAGGTTTTTGCCCTAATACTACACAGTTGATTACATTTTCAAAGCTTGATGATTAGTTGTTTGAATGAGCTGTGTAGTACTTGGGCAAAAACCAAAACATGCACCCTTTGGGGTCCCAAGGACAGAGTTAGGGAAATGCTACTTTAGTCCTTGCTACCAAAGTCTCTGAAGATGTGTTCGCCCTCTGGTGGGTATTATCATCGGAACAACGATGAGCAGACCTAGGGCGATTGATCTATTTGACAATAATTCTGCACAACTGAAATAAGTATTTCCTTGTTTACCACAGCAAATCTACTGTGGCAATTATCCGACATGTTGTATGAATGGAAAAATAATGTTGGTGTAGCCTACTCTTATTATTTTATTTGTTTCCAGTTGATGTAATCCATTAAATCAGGGGCGTAACTTTGGTTTTAGAAGTGGGGGGGATATGATATATATATATATAACTTTGTATCCAGTCGGATAAACACTCCAAACAGCCTACCCGACCGCTCAGAGACATCCGCATGGTCCTAAAGCACACTGTTCCCTCGTTTTGTATCACATTCCAATGATAAAACTGGGGGGGACAAAAATGTGAAAGTTGCACCCCTGCATTAAATACTGTCTTTCAAGGAAAATTATCTGATGGTCATTTGGTCATTTCTTATCAAGATCGGGGGTAAAATATCCCTGGACAGTGCCTATTTGAAATATGTAACTAATCTATATTTTATTTTATTTTATCAAATGAAAATGTAGGCTAATAGAGTTATTTGAAATGGCATATATTACATTATTTAGCTATTTAAGGTGAAACGTTTGAATGAAATATAGGCCTTCTACATTCTTATAAGGCTGCGTTTACCCCAGGCGTTCCCAAACTGGGTCCTGGATGCAGCTGTCAGCTGTCATAATCACGTGACTCGGTAACAACGAGAGATCAACTGATCAGCTGGTTTATTCTTGTGGGTTTTTCGTTACTAGCAAGTTTGCTTTAATATGCAGATGCATGTAACCTCCCGTTAGTAGCATTTTCAGAAATCCAGCAGTGATGCATAGCACAGCGCTACCTTCTGCTTGTTATTTGTAAAGCCAGCTGAAACAATGAGGCAGCCTCACCACTAGACTCGTCCTCCTACTGTCTCTCTCTGCGGAGGAGGCATTACAATGAAATCACCACAGTCTTATCACACCTGCTGCTCCCACACAAAAGCAATTTTACCAGCCCAGACTTGATTAACTCATTTTTGACTGGTCATTTTAGATGGGGGGAGTATGTAATCGCAGGATGGCTAGACAGTATGGCTTCATATTCTAACAACGTGCTGTAATTGTTAATCATGGTGCCAGTGATGGGTGTCTCCTATCCTGAAAAACTCCTAACCATTAGATATGGTGAACAGTAATTATAGGGAATAGCCTATGGGGAATATCAAGGTATACAGTGCACTATGTGGCTCAATAATCAGCCAACAGCTATAGCCAACGATGAGGTGAATAAAAAGTCAAAGTAACAAATCAAACCCTTCTAAACATACCGTCTCTCAGTCAAAACCATACAGCACAATAAAACATAGCCCCAGGCAACAGATATTCAATCCAATCATAAAAAGCTGTTTCTGCTGCTGTAAGCTCACTCATTTCTAATAGACTGAATACAAATCAGGAGCGCTGCTCACTTCAAAGTGCAGCGTGGGGATTAGCCACTTCAAAAAGTATTGATTAACAGCACTGCGGACCAATTTACTATAACTTAATGGAAAGTGCAGGCCTGCACACTGGGTCTGCTGGGGAGTAAATTAAACTGAGGCCTTCAATCAGGCTTTAAGTGATGAATTAAGCATCTCAATATGGGACTGTTTAAACCCGAGGTTTTGGCCCACTGTAGGCTAGGTTTCATAACTTTATGGCCCTTCTTTACAAGATGTATCTGAAGAGTTTGATGCTGAAAATACTTTCACCAGCTTTGGCATAATTCAACCTGCTGGGCACACACTGGTTGAATCAATGTTGTTTCCACGTCATTTCAATAAAATCAAGGAAATTAAAAATCTTAGAAGCCTTTTTAAACCTTGAATACACTACAAGTTTGCATTTCCTCCAAATACCGGGTGATCAAATGAAGATTCTCTAGGGACTAAAGCTGTTAGCAGTACCTGACTCGGAGCACAGTGAAGGAGCCGTCCTTCATGCCAAGAGCAAGCTGAGAGCCATCGTGGCTGAAGGCCACACTGCGGACAGCCTCTTCCATGTTACAGCGAGCTATCAGGGTGTGGTCTGCCAGGCTCCACATCCTGAAAACACCACACACACACACACAACACACACACAGTCGTGACCAATCAGCACAGTTTCAGCTATGAACATTGCCTATGTAGAGACAGTCCTAATAGAGTAAATTATATGAGTAGTAGTTAAGTGACAGAAGTTTTAATGAGCTCGTTTCAGCTGCAGGGTGAAGGCTTGAATTAAGTTGAATTAAGTTGAATTAAGTTGAATTAAGTTGCTGAGATGCAGGAGGTGTATGTGTGTGTGTTTATTATGGTGTGTGCGCATGTGTGTGCACTCGGACTTGTGAGCGTGTATGTGTGTGCGTGTGTGTCTGTGAGACAGAGACTAATTGGCTCCTTGATTGGGCCCTCAGAGAGCTCCGTCTCTCCTGCTAGAGCAGGGTTGTGTGGGTCTGTGTGTGTGTTGTGGAGGAACTGATCCAGTTCTACTGATAGCAGAAGTGAGGCCTCATTATGCATGATCTGTCCCCTGCACAAGCTGACACTTTGTCTTCTCTATATGTAGCTCTGAACTAGCCTACAAATGTCCCTGTTAGAAATGTGAAGAACAGTGTCATACAAATTAAGGGCTGTCTGAAAGCGAGGAAAACCAATGAACCAAACAGGACGAGTAGTACTGCAGGTCAGGGTTCACTGAGTGGATGTGATTAAGATGAAAAGTCTGGATGGAGTGGTGTACTAAAATAGAATGGACAGAGATGTTGGCCTGGGTGATAACTACTGGGTCTATAAAGATGCTCCTGAGGGAATTGATGTACGTTGCTACATTGCTGCTGGAGATAATACTGACCGTACAGATCGATCGTCACTGCCGGTCACAGCGAGCGGTTTCTTGGGGTGGACGTCCAAAGCCCAGAGCTCTCCCTCACAGTGACCCTGAATGATGAGCAGAGGCTTGTCTCTGTCCCGAACCATCACCTCAAAGATCTCACTGTCCTGCGTCCCTGCCAGGATACGGTCTGCCCTCCAACACACACTACGGATAGACAGCCCTGAGAGAGAGATGGAAGAGAGGGAGGAGGGAGAGGGAGAGAGAGGGAGGGAGAGGAAGATAGATGATAGAGAGAAAGAGAGAAAGAGAGAAAGAGAGAAAGAAAGAGAGAGAGAGAGAGAGAGAGAGAGAGAGAGAGAGAGAGAGAGAGAGAGAGAGAGAGAGAGAGAGAGAGAGAGAGAGAGAGAGAGAGAGAGAGAGAAAGAGAGAGAGAGAGGGAGAGAGGGAGAGAGAGAGGACATGACAAATAATGAATGCTCTGTCATGTATAACAAAAGTGGTGGGTCGAATGCAATCCCACCCGTTCTTCAGCAGGTGATGAAGGGTAGCATCCAATCCACTTCATCATGTTTTACACTTCAATCAAGAGTTAGAAACTATTATATTCAGACAATGTTCCGATTTTCACAGAGTACATTTCAGAAGAAGAATGTGTGGCTGATACAGGTCGACTTTCATTTGGGAAGAGAGAGATGAAGCAGACAACTCTAGTGAGAAACAGATTGAGCTTCTTCAGCGAAGCCATTTCAAGCAAGCAAGGCATCAGCAAGACATCACCCAATGCAAGACATCACCCAATGCAAGACATCACCCAATGCACCTCATCAGTACTAAAGAGTCTGTAATTCAGTCAGTAGAAGCACAGCTATAAATCCCCAGACTATTGTTATAACAAGGGTAGGCCATCATTGTAAATAAGAATTTGTTCTTAACTGACTTGCTTAGTTAAATAAAAGTTTTAAAAAATAATTTAAAAACTCAATAACATCACAGGATATGAAAACAATTATAAAACAATACCTGGCAACCAGAAACTAGCTACAAAACAATGTATAGGCTAACAGCGTACCTGCAACCGAACCAGTCTCATAATCTGTGTGGACATAAAATACCTGGCAACCAGATAACTCGAGTTAATTGGCTGCACAATACACTGGGGGGAATAACCATTTCTGAAAAGTAATTACTTATCTCAGATGTCTTCTCTCTAAAACCGATCTGCAGTTGGGAATCAAACCTTCACAAGGACGCAAAATTTTCAAGAACAGAAGTTGGAAATCCCTTAATACAGAGGGTACAGAAATCATTTGTAGAACATTCTAATCTAAAGCTACAAGCTGTCATGAAGGTTTACTAATTTACGTTTGGAAAAGTTATGCCTTTTGCATAATGACATTCCTACTGACCAAACCGACAAGATCGATTTAAACTCAATCAAGATTCATATTACAATATTTATTTCCGAAGGTCTTTGACCGGCCACCAAACACCCAACAAGGCCAGTATCTAATCCCAGGGTGTGTGTGGGGCTTTCAGAAAGGCCACAACCTTTATAACTGTCACTTTCCTGTGAAAGGTCAGATATTAGTATTCCCCACCCCCGGGGATGGCTGGGGACACAGAGCTTTATGGGGCTTTTACCAGCCCCTAGCTACCACTAACAGCCAAGCAGCCCCTAGCTACCACTAACAGCCAAGCAGCCCCTAGCTACCACTAACAGCCAAGCAGCCCCTAGCTACCACTAACAGCCAAGCAGCCCCTAGCTACCACTAACAGCCAAGCAGCCCCTAGCTACCACTAACAGCCAAGCAGCCCCTAGCTACCACTAACAGCCAAGCAGCCCCTAGCTACCACTAACAGCCAAGCAGCCCCTAGCTACCACTAACAGCCAAGCAGCCCCTAGCTACCACTAACAGCCAAGCAGCCCCTAGCTACCACTAACAGCCAAGCAGCCCCTAGCTACCACTAACAGCCAAGCAGCCCCTAGCTACCACTAACAGCCAAGCAGCCCCTAGCTACCACTAACAGCCAAGCAGCCCCTAGCTACCACTAACAGCCAAGCAGCCACATCTCAGAACAGAGGAGAGGAGAACAGAGGAGCAAAGGAAGGGAAGTGAGAAGAGACTCATTGATAATACATGAGTGCCACTGATGGTTTCCTCAACTTAGCAGGAGGCATAGAGCAGAAAGAAACAGGGAGTTGACTAAATGTCATCTGTCACAATGGTTTAGAAACCTTTATTCTGTTTCATCCATACAGCACAGACTCTCTCAGACCCAACCATCTTTTATTTTTCTGTCTGATTTGACTAACATGGCTTCCTCTGGCTCAGATGGATTGAAATGGATGAGTGGCATTGATTCTCTCTCTCTCTCTATCTGGCATATTTGATTCTCACTCACTCACTCACTCACTCACTCACTCACTCACTCACTCACTCACTCACTCACTCACTCACTCACTCACTCACTCACTCACTCACTCACTCACTCAAATACACAGGGATAGGCTGATAAAACACCATGGCAGGGATCTCAATGAGCTGAACACACATCGGTCTCTATTAGGCAGAACACACTGACTTAAGTGACCTTCACATACTCACTGGTTACAGTATGTTAACCCCTGTACACATACATGAGTGTCTGGATCGACCTGCTCACACACCCCTGCATCAGAAGCGTGGACTCTGACCCTTAAATCTATAGACAGCACACACAACCCTGTCAGCTTAGATGGATCTCCTTATAAAGATGTGCCCCTCATCTCTCTCATCTCTCCATTAAAATATATGCTCTGCTTTTTTGACACCACACTCCAAAAAGCCTGCAGGCTCTAGTTTTGTCTTATCTTGATTATTGTCCTGGCGTGTGGTCAAGTGCTGCAAAGAAGGACCTAGTTAAGCTGCATCTGGCCCAGAACAGAGCAGCACGTCTTGCTATTCACTGTAATCAGAGGGCTAATATCAATACTATGCATACCGGTCTCTCTTTTGTGTGGACCCCAGGAAGAGTAGCTGCTGCTTTAGCAACAGCTAATGGGGATCCTAATAAAATACAGGGACAAGCACAAACATGCGGACCCTGACAAGGTTTGATCAGCCTTCTGGCCCCCTGCTTCTCTGGCATCTCCCGGGAACCTGTGAAGGGCCTATCGGCTAATGCACACCGCTTAGACTCTGTGACGTTGGGCTAACGCTCATCAACCAATGAGTCCCATGTTGATTAAACCAGGCCTTCAACCAGGCCTTAAAACAGGCCTACCTTTATACCCCTGCTCAGCTTCCCGAAGGTCGATCTTAGTGATAGGCTTGAAGTCCACGTCCCAGAGCCTGACACAGCCGTCACGTCCCCCCGTCGCGAAGCCCTCCTCACAGGCATACATGCTGAAGATCCCAGCCTACACACAGTGAAGTCAACTTTAGTTTTAGGCAAGGGGATTATCAAACTGTTCTGTGCATAGAAAAAGGTACTTGGAAAAGGAATATGATTTCAGACGGAGTGTGGGTCAAAAAGTCTATTTTCTGTATTGGAGACAAAAAAAGGGGCAAAATCCTCATTTTGAATGCTTTTCAACACCTTATAGATTTACAAAAGGCTTCAGGGATGGGATTCATAGGCAGGGAAGGGGAATTGAGTTGCTGCAGTGTATGGATGTACGCAATTATAGATGAGAAGGTTTGGGTTTAGCCGGAGCGGGAGTTTGGATGTCCGGAAGTGTACAGCCAATGGGTGTTGAGAATTTGAGTGACGTATTTCACTCACCCCATGAGCTGCCTGCACCGTGCGCATAAGGTTCAGTCCTTTCCACACGTAGATATCCCCATTCAACGCCCCAGAGTACGTAACATCATCTTTAGCCGACGCAACACACAGAATGGTCTGTAGGTCCCCCGTCTTCCCGAATATCCCCCGTTTGGGCGTCAAGGCGTTCCCGCAGAGAGCCCAGAACTAGAGACATGGAGAGGGGGAAGATGCAGAGGTGGCGAGTGAGTGAAAGAAGAAGGAGAGATGAGACAGGGAATGAGATAGAAGTACAAGTATGCAATGATAGAGGAGGGAAAGGAAAGGTGAAAGACAAAAATTGGAGAGATGAATAGAAAGGTGGATAAAACAGGCAATGGAGGAGAGATAGAGAGAGGTGTATAAAACAGAAGATAGAGGAGAGATAGAGAGAGGTGGATAAAACAGAAGATGGAGGAGAGATAGAGAGAGGTGGATAAAACAGAAGATAGAGGAGAGATAGAGAGAGGTGGATGAAACAGAAGATGGAGGAGAGATAGAGAGAGGTGGATAAAACAGAAGATGGAGGAGAGATAGAGAGAGGTGGATAAAACAGGCAATGGAGGAGAGATAGAGAGAGGTGGATAAAACAGAAGATGGAGGAGAGATAGAGAGAGGTGGATAAAACAGAAGATGGAGGAGAGATAGAGAGAGGTGGATGAAACAGAAGATGGAGGAGAGATAGAGAGAGGTGGATAAAACAGAAGATGGAGGAGAGATAGAGAGAGGTGGATAAAACAGAAGATGGAGGATAGGTAGAGAGAGGTGGATAAAACAGAATATGAGAAAGAGAGAAGGTGGACAATGACAGGAAAGGATAGAGCGAAGAGGGAAAGAACAAGAGCACAGAGATCAGCGTTTGGAGATGCGTTGCTTCAATCACAACTGTTCATTTGCTAGCCAGCCTGATCTTCTCCGAGCAGATAGCATGGCGCTTGTTTCTAATAAAGCTCACAGCGGTTAATTCAAAGATGTATGTCTCATACCATAACTGGAGATGGTACTACACTCTTAGAAAAAAGGGTTCCAAAAGGGTTCTTCGGCTGTCTCCATAGGATAACCTTTTTTGGTTCCAGGTAGAACTCTTTTGGGTTCCATCTAGGAGCCTCTGTGGAAAGGGTTCTACATGGAACTAAAAAGGGTTCTACCTGAAACCAAAAAGTTTTTTTCAAATGGTTCTCCTATGGGGACAGCCAAAGAACCCTTTTTGGTTCTAGACAGCACCTTTCTAAGAGTGTAAGCAAAACAACTACAAATGTGATTATCCATTGCTACTCTTTGTGAGGAATTTCCATGTACATATTTATTGTAAACTGAGGGCTCTTCAGTAAGTTCAGTGTTGTATCTGTGTGTGAATGTGAGTGTGGGTACACTAGGAGACAGCCCTTCCAGAGGGGAATGACAGACCAGATTACTGCTTGTGACCCAATGAAAACAATATGTTCCAGTCCCCCTAACACCACTTTCTCATTCTGCTGCTAGGATATCTGAGAGCACCTACTTACTCCTCCACTTTTAACAACAACCGTATAAACGTACACGTTGAAGAACAGGGGTTCACAACCTAGGGATCACACCCCTGTGGGGGGACCGTCCTTGATTGTTTTATTGTATTTTTTAACTCTGCAATGCTTTGGTCTAGAAACAATCAGTAAAATGCAGAGGAAGAGGCAACTCTGATGAACATTGGTTTGTCTCAATGACATTCAGAAGCTGAGCTATGACCTCCTAAAGTAAAACAAATTGGACAGTCAAATGTCAAAAAGAGATGGGAACCCCTGTTGTAGAACTTGAAAATAGACTGCTGCTGGCTGCATTGGGTAAGGGTAAACCATCCCAACATTGATAGCTCCCCATAAGTTATTTTTGAACTTGTCTCAAAGGTAGTGCATGGACTGACTGAGCAGACTGTGTTGTTAGTCTGAAGCTCACCTTGATGTGCTTTACCCCACAGCTCACCAGCCGGTTCTGCTGAAAGGGATCCCAGGATATATCGAAGATCTGAAAGACAGCCAAGCCAATAACACAAAAAACATTTCCTCTCAATCACACAGAAAGTCAAGACGCAAACACATTGTATACTCACATACACACTTAATCAATACACAACACACATACGAAAACGCAAACATGCGCACAGCACACAACAGCCTACCCTGTCTGAATGTCCTGTCGCAGTGGCCAGAACCTTCCCTTTCCTCCAGTCCCAAACACACACTGTATTTTTGCCATCCAGCCCCACAGAGGACAGCCGCTGAAAAGGAGAGAAAGGGGGACCTATTCATTCATCTGCAAAACAAAGGAGGGAGGCTGTTTCTATTCAATGGAGAAAGCTTAAGAAATATTCATTAATATACTGTAAATGGAGGATTTTTTCCTTTATATTTTCATAATCAATTAATTTACAGTACCAGTCAAATGTTTGGACACACCTACTCAGTCAAGGGTTTTTCTTTATTTTTAATATTTTCTACATTCTAGATTCTAGAATAATAGTGAAGACATTAAAACAATGAAATAAGACATGGAATCATGTAGTAACCAAAAAAAGTGCTGTATTTTATATTTGAGATTCTTCAAAGTAGCCACCCTTTGCATTTCAATTAACAGGTGTGCCTTGTTAAAAGTGAATTTGTGGAATTTGTTTCCTTCTTAATGCGTTTGAGCCAATCAGTTGTGTTGTGACAAGGTAGGGGGGTATATAGAATATAGCCCTATTTGATAAAAGACCAAGTCCATATTATGGCAAGAACAGTTCAAATAAGCAAAGAGAAACGACAGTCCATCATGACTTTAAGACATGAAGGTCAGTCAATGCGGAACATTTCAAGAAGTTTGAACGTTTCCTCAAGTGCAGTCACAAAAACTATCAAGCGCTATGACAAAATGGCTCTCATGAGGACGGCCACAGGAAAGGAAGACCCACAGTTACCTCTGCTGCAGAGGATAAGTTAATTAGAGTTAACTGCACCTAAGATTGCAGCCCAAAGAAATGCTTCACAGAGTTCAAGTAAGAGACACATCTCAACATCAACTGTTCAGAGGAGACTGTGTGAATCAGGTCTTCATGATCGAATTGCTGCAAAGAAACCACTACTAAAGGACACCAATAAGAAGAATAGACCTGCTTGATCCAAGAAACACAAGCAATGGACTTTAGACTGGTGGAAATCTGTCCTTTGGTCTGATGAGTCCAAATTTGACATCTTTGGTTCCAACCGCCGTGTCTTTGTGAGACGCAGAGTAGGTGAACGGATGATCTCCGCATGTGTGGTTCCCACCATGAAGCATGGAGGAGGAGGTGTGATGGTGTTTTGCTGGTGACACTGTCAGTGATTTATTTCGAATTCAAGGCACACTTAACCAGCAGGCTCCCACAGCATTCTGCAGCAATACGTCATCCCATCTAGTTTGTGCTTTGTGGGAATATCATTTGTTTTTCAACAGAACAATGACCCAAAACACACCTCCAGGCTGTGTAAGGGCTATTTGACCAATAAGGAGAGTGATGCATCAAATGACTTGGCCTCCACAATCACACGGCCTCAACCCAATTGAGATGGTTTGGGATGAGTTGGACCGCAGAGTGAAGGAAAAGCAGCTAACAAGTGCTCAGCATATGTGGGAACTTCTTCAAGACTGTTGGAAAAGCATTCCTCATGAAGCTGGTTGAGAGAATGCCAAGAGTGTGCAAAGCTGTCATCAAGGGTGGCTACTTTGAAGAATCTCAAATATAAAATATATTTTGATTTGTTTAAAACCTTTTTGGTTACTACATGATTCCATATTTGTTATTTCATAGTTTTGATGTCTTGACTATTCTTCTACAATGTAGAACATAGTAAAAATAAATAAAAACCCTGGAATGAGTAGGTGTCCAAACTTTTGACTGGTACTGTATATGGTACTGCATCATTTCAACATGGATATTAGGGTAATATTTGGTAGATACGTTGATCAATGAGATTTCATCCTATTTTCACCCACTCAAAAAGACAGCCAGAAGTTTGTTGAATTCACAATGTGTATCACTATGCTTTCAACCATCTAAAAGCACAACCAAATTCCAATAGATAATCAATGTTTGATATTTAGTTTATTTATACAACAACTTAATGTGTTATCACTGTGCTTATCTTATAGCACAACCACATGACCTGGATTGCAGTTTAGATGACATTAAAAGTACATGGTGCAAGTGATCAATGCTGTTCAAGATTCTGAGCAGATTATTACAGCAATTATGAAGATCTCCACAGACCTGCGATGACCTATGCATACTATCTTGAACATGCATGCTTTATATAATTATATAAGACTTATAGTTACAGTAACCTCAAAATGTGGCCATGGATGTTACTCATTACATTAAGATAGACTATTTACTATATTATGAAAGTAATATTGAGTTGTGTTTGGTTGACAATGCGAACAAATATCAACATTTAAAAGAGATGTGTCTACTGCTTGGATACTTAGATCTAAGCCACTGGCTTAATCTTATTATTTTATTTATTTAACAAAAGTGTTTGGTTATAATGGAGACGTGAATCCAACATATCATTTCTTAAGTTGTTGACAAGTTAATAGGCAATTTACTGTATTGCGAAAGTGATATTGAATTGTGTTTGGTTGACAACGCTATCAAATATCAACATTTGAATGAGATGTTTCTGCTGCTCCCTCTGTGCCACTGAATCTGGCTTTAATTCCAGTTTGTCTACAAATGAATCCTTTATATTTTGGATTCGCGTCTTGATTTCAACCAAAAATCTAAGTTAAAGAATAGGACTAATTTAAACTTTAAATGCACTTCACAGTTTGATTTGATATCATCCTATTCTTTAACTTAGATTGTTGGTTGAGATGGAGACGTGAATCCAACATATAAATTATTAACTTATTAACTGAAATCAACCAAAACTTGAAACCCTAGGCCTATATGAGTTGTCTATTTTTAGTTGAACCCTGGGTTGAATTGAAACAAAAGCTGTTGATGACTTTGTAAATGCTATATATCCCTAAATGGCATTATTGATGATACAGTGCATTCGGAAAGTATTCAGACAACTTGACTTTTTCCACATTTGTTATGTTACAGCCTTATTCTAAAATGGATTAAAAATATATATATATATATATATGTCAATCTACACAAAATACCCCATAATGACATCACAATACCCCAAAATGACAGCACAATACCCCATAATGACAGCACAATACCCCATAATGACAGCACAATACCCCATAATGACAAGCACAGGTTGTTAGAAATGTTTGCAAATTGTATATGAAAAAAAATCTCAGTACTCAGTACTTTGTTGAAGCACCTTTGGCAGCAATTACAGCATCGAGTCTTCTTGGGTAGGATGCTACAAGCTTGGCAGACCTGTATTTCTACCATTCTTCTCTGCAGATCCTCTCAAACTCTGTCAGGTTGGATGGGAAGCGTCGTTGCACAGCTATTTTCAGGTCTCTCTAGAGATGTTCGATCGGGTTCAAGTCCGGGCTCTGGGTGGGCTACTCAAGGACATTCAGAGACTTGTCCCGAAGCCATTCCTGCGTTGCCTTCGCTGTGTGCTTAAGGTCGTTGTCCTGTTGGAAGGTGAACCTTCGCCCCAGTCTGAGGTCCTGAGCACTCTGGAGCACAGAGCTCCTGACTAGTCTCCCAGTCCCTGCTGCTGAAAAACAACCCCACAGCATGATGCTGCCACCACCATGCTTCACTGTAGGGATGGTGCTAGGTTTCCTCCAGACGTGATGCTTGGCATTCAGGCCAAAGAGTTCAATCTTGGTTTCATCAGACCAGAGAATCTTGTTTCTCATGGTCAGAGTCTTTAGCTGCCTTTTGGTAAACTCCAAGTGGACTGTCATGTGCCTTTTACTGAGGAGTAGCTTCTGTCTGGTCACTCATTCATAAAGGCCTGATTGGTGGAGTGCTGCAGAGATGGTTGTTCTTTTGGAAGGTTCTCCCATCTCCACAGAGGAACTCTGGAGTTCTGTCAGAGTGACCATCAGGTTCTTGGTCACCTCCCTGACCAAGGCCCTTCTCCCCTGATTGCTCAGTTTGGCTGGGCGGCCAGCTCTAGGAAAAGTATTGGTGGTTCCAAACTTCTTCCATTTAAGAATGATGGAGGCCACTGTGTTCTTGGGGAACTTCAATTCTGCATAAAAAATGTGGTACCCTTCCCCAGATCTGTGCCCCGACACAATCCTGTCTCAGAGCTCTACGGACAATTCCTTCAACCTCATGGCTTGGTTTTTGCTCTGACATGCACTGTCAACTGTGGGACCTTACATAGACAGGTGTGTGCCTTTCCAAATCATGTCTAATCAATTGAATTTAACACAGGTGGACTCCAATCAAGTTGTAGAAACATCTCAAGGATGATCAATGGAAACAGGATGCGCCTGAGCTTAACTTTGATTCTCATAGCAAAAGGTCTGAATACTTAAATAAGGTATTTATGTATTTTATATTTATACATTTGCAAAAATGTATAAAAAGCTATTCACTTTGTTGTTATAGGGTATTGTGAGTAGATTGATTAGGGGAAAAAAGTTGGAAAAAAAAGAATCCATTTTAGAAGAAGGCTGTAACATAACAAAATGTGGGAAAATGGAAGGGGTCTGAATACTTGCACTGTACATGCCTTATAGAGTGTGGATTAGTTTGTGCCCAGTGGAAGGGGAAATATGACATCATTTTTCCATGTGACAGCTGCAGAGACACAGTTCACAGGCAGCGTAGCAATTTGCAGCTAATAGAGTAAGACCTTGAACAGCACTACTAAAAACACTGGCTGTATTTTATCCAATTAGTCTGGCGGAAATGACCATTTAGGAAGTTAATTGTTAATTACCCATCTTATGAGACAAAGGATCAAGGCATTTAGGAACATTTCTGCCAACTGTCTCCCTGCACACGGAACATTTTACAGGGATGTGTGGGATGACAAAGAAATATGACTAGATAAAAACATTTCGACTTAAATGTCAGGGATATTTCAGATGTGATGCTCCAATATAAGGTATTTCTACAAATTCTACAAAAGAGAGTAAATGAATGCCAAATGTAAGTTGACCTAATGTGCTTAACTGAATGGCAGTGAAAGGTAATGTGTGTCCATGAATCAATACATTTCAGTGGGAGAGAATATGTTCTCTTTTCTTTAGGAAAACCTGTTCTGTCATTTTTGTGGTTTGCCACAACCATTCATCCACAAATCCATTTAAATCCCAACCCAAAAAGACATCCATCTGCCTTATATTACAGCCAGAGTTGTTTACTCGCTGTGCATACAGGGGTTCCAAGAAAACAGCCATCTAATGCATTTTAGAATGGAGCTATATGATAACAAGGCCAAAATGTATTTATGATTGACCAAGGTTCTGAGGTAAACTTTGCTTGCTGCCCCTCCCTGGTACAGATACTCGGTAGCATTAGGGTTGGTGAGGAGAGCCAGGGCTAATGCAGCCGACTTTCATCACAAACCCTCTCTCTCTCTCTCTCTCTCTCTCTCTCTCTCTCTCTCTCTCTCTCTCTCTCTCTCCTCTCTTCCTCCAGACACTCGGCTGCATTAGCCCTGGCTCTCCTCACCAACCTATCCCCTCCCTCCGTCCAGACACCCAATTACTTAGAGAGCAGCGAGACACATTCTTCACCCACCGCAGCCTCCTCTGACGTGACATTGCATTTGTCAACTCTAAAACCAAAATGAAGGCAACGACAACAGCAAACATCCCTGCTTCCCTCCCTCCGTCCCCTCCCTCCATCCCTTCCCTCTGTCCCCTCCATGCATCCCCTCCCTCAGTCCCCTCCCTCCGTCCTCTTTCTCCATCCCCTCTCTCCATCCCCTCCATCCCCTCTTTCAATTCCCTCCCTCCACCCCCTATCCTGGGTGTAGCTTACTGGTCTTGTAGGGGGAAGTCAATAGGCTGCTGCTGCTGTAGGAGACTCTCATAGAGCCCCATCCATCAATCTAAAGGTCATAGGAGAATGGTGCTGTCCCAGCATTCCTCCCAGTAAACATGATTAATGAGAGGGCTGTACATCATCCCCAGTCTGCACAGTTACCCAGCAGGCTTCACTTCTCTCAGCAACCCACCCCCACAATCCCATTCCCACGGCTATAAGGTATGTGAAACTCTTTTTATTTCATTATTTTCCAGTTTTCAGTTCTGTTCCATGAACCGGTTCCAACCCCTGAGTACCCCTGAATCTGGCAAATGATGGAGCACTCACGTGACAAAGTATTGTTGTTTTTCAGTGAGACTCAGAATATCCAACAGGTTTGCCTTGGTGATAGGACAGGAAACCATCCACTAAGACAAGAGGTGAATGAGAGACAGGTGCATGCAGGAGTGTGTGAGGTGAGTCAGGTGTGAGGTGGTGTGTGTGTGTCTCACCTGTCCATCTGCACTGAAGGCCAGGCAGGCCACTCCATGGGAGTGTCCGTCCTTGAGGACAGAGATGGTCTGTACGCTGAAGGTGTCCCACACACAGATGTAGGGTTCCTTCCCTACCTGACCTGTTGCCACCAGAGACCTCTCAGGATGAAGGCCAAGGCTAGAGAAACAGAAGAGGAGATATAACAGGGAATTAGGCAATACGACAGGAAATACGCACACAATGCTGTTGAAAGAAACTCATGAAATTCAGATTAAATATGTATATATTCTGTTGCTCTTTCTGGTTAAAACAGGGTGTGCCCACTCTTACACAGGCCAGTGGTCTTGGGAAAAAGGGTGTGTAATTCAGTTGCAGAGTGACTCCAGCTTTAGCACTCAAAAAACCTGATATCGCCTACGTTTCTCTTTTATTACAAGAGGGGTTACCATGTGCTTGATTTATCATTGACATTACTACTCTTGTCAGTATACACAGTGTTTGTTCCTTTGTCATTAGCCATTTTCAGCCCTATTCCTAAGTCAAAGGTCACGGTAATGTTTATAAGTGTATTTCATGAAGTAGTAGTACACTCAACATACAGTATCGGTAACATCTAGCTCAAGAAGCTCATCTGATAATGTCTGTGTCTAATAGCGTTCAATCTGAAACTCATAGGTTATAGACGCCACAGTGGGTCATTGGTAGCTCCAGGTGCCAACCTCCCTCCCTTGTTCCTTTTCTTCCCCTTCTCTCTCTCTCTCCCTCTCCCTCTCCCTCTCTCCCTCTGCCACCACTTCCTCTTTATCTCCCTCTCTCCCTCCCTTCCCTCTCTCTAGGAAGAGAAGAGTCCTGTTGTAGAACTTGTTGCTGAACAGAAGCCCACAGGTCATTGTGCTCCTTTATGAAAGGTGCCCTGGTGTTCTATAAATACATGTGATTAATAGCATCATTACTGGGGCCTGGCCGAGCGGCAGACATTAGTGTGTTACTAGCATCAGCCACACAGGGTCAGGGATCATCACACCACCAATGGACTGAGGAAAGGGAGGCGACCACGCTCAGTACTGCTCAACACAGTGAAGTCCTCTGTGACCTTGACCATAAACACAGTACAGAGGACAAGTGGTAGCCTTACAAACCAAGCCTTGCCATTGTAAATGGTCCAATCATACAAATGAGGTTAAAAGGACCATTTCTATCAGGAGAAATGTCCTGACAGTACAAAGCAGACATGACAGTACACACTGCACAGCACATTGACATGTCTTTCTTTCTCGTTCTCTTTCCTTGCTCTCTCAGTCCCTGAACGTCTTTCTCTCTCTCAGTGCTCAGTCTGACTGTCTCAGACTCTTTCATCTCAAAGCCTCTTTCTGTATTTTCTCGTGGCTGTAAATCTGGGCTTGGAGCTCTGCCTGGAGCTGAGGTGCAGCAGAGGAGAGAGGGGGAGGGGGGGGAGGAAGAAGACAGAAATAAAGGCTCTGAGAAAAGAAAGGGAGTGGGAGAAATGGAGAAACCCTCACGCAAGAGAGTAAGAGAGAGAGAGAAAGAAAGAGAGAGAGGGAGCTCAGTTCTACTCAGCTGACTCTCATTCCCAGGCAGTCTATGTCCCAGCTGGCCCTAACAAGAGCAGACATGCAGAGCTTTCTGATGGAGATGGAGAGACTGTGGCATGAGGGCAGATTTGCATAGGTTTCAATGGCTGTTGGGTTTGCAGAGGCCAAGGCCAGGAGCAGAGGGACTGCATGTGAGGACAGACATCAGCAGATGCTCCATTCATGCAGTGTGTGATGGCAGCCTAGCCAGTGATGGATAAACCTGTTGATTTATTGACAGCAACAATCATGATGAATGTGTTTGGGTACATTACATTAAAAAAAACATGAACCAGAAGGAAAATATGTGTTTTTTGTATCTTTCAAATTTGTATCTTTTCTTGACTCCATAAAATAACAAATGTAAAATAATATACATACAAATTTGATCATTGATGAGATGATTTATTATACTAATCCATTATTCATAGACAAAATGGTAAATAGTGAAGAAAAGAGTCAGTGGCAGTAGGACCAGACTGCAGTATCAGACTCTCGTCACACAAACAAACAGTAATGTGATACTCCTCTGCAGACTGCAGTATCAGACTCTCATCACACAAACAAACAGTAATGTGATACTCCTCTGCAGACTGCAGTATCAGACTCTCCTCACACAAACAAACAGTAATGTGATACTCCTCTGCAGACTGCACAGGGAAATCCCCCTGGGGAAGGAAATCAGAGCCAGGCAACACTGCTGCCACCTACCCCCCCCCTTCCCCAAAAAAGAAACACTGCTGCCACCTGGGAGAGTCTCCTGATGCCTGTTCTGATGCTCTACCTACCTCAACAGACTGTTGCTGTCTATGCAGCATCGGTACTGTAGGAAGAAAAACTGTCTATCAATCACTATCTCAATCATTTTCTTCTGTCATATTCTCTCTGAATAACGCTACAAGTTAAGGTCCTTCAGTACATGCAACAAGGTTGGTGATAATCTTTCAGTTAATCTTATTAACTGAAAACATACTGTACTTTTCTGTAGTCCAATGCCTGCCAGCGCCGTATGTGAACAGTATAAGCTAATGTGAACCAATATGTCTCCAGGGAACGATTTAACAAACAGTGCACTAGCAACCAACCTGCTGACAGCATGGTTGCCTTGACAACCGGACAGCCAAGGACACAGGAATCAAGATTAAGAATTAAAGTTTAACTAGAGGTGAGTATCAGCAGGCGTGGACAACAAACTTTACCTACACAAGAGCAAACCATCCTCAACCAACAAAATGTCCCACAAAATATATCCTTCTGTAGCATACTGCCTTTATGTTAAGAACACAATATTGAGATACATTGAAGAAAGGTATGCACCCTAGAAAAAGCCAATATGTAGTCTCTTCTCTCCAGCAGAGCACCTTGAGGCTGGCGAGCACGACTAGGCTGTATGTAGCCTAAATTGCTCCTTTAAAAGGAATTAATAACCATGAAATAAAAGACAGTGAAAAGGATGGGTCTGTCCCTTTCCACCATTTATAAGAAAAATACATACTCTCTCACTCTCTCACCAAAAACGGTATTTTCATTAGATCTGGAATTGCAGCTACCCTGAAGGTGTATGATGAATAGAGCTCAATTGGGCCAATCCATTACTCACTATGCTGCCACATAACTCTGTCTTATCAGAAAGCCCTGGTCCTATCTACTTCACACACAGATCCTTATCATTTAGACCAGGGGTGTCAAACTCGTTCCATTGAGGGTCGAGCGTCCCCAGTTTTTTGGGGTTTCTCCTTTCAATTTGTGTCCAATTAAGACTTAGACAACCAGTTGAGGGGAGTTTCTAACTAATCACTGACCTTCATTCATCAATCAAGTACAAGCAAGCAGCGAAAACCCGCAGACACTCGGCCCTCCGTGGAATGAGTTTGACACGTGATTTAGAGTAATGGAATGTTGAGATTGAGGCAGAAATCCTTGAAACGCCGCAACAGATCCAATCAGTTCTAACAGAGAAGCATAAATAAAAACATTTTCACTAATGTGATAGCCTACAATCTCTCCATGACCTAAAACATCACCCTACAGTTCACTCTAACAGGCACCTAGGTCTACTTAGCATTCACCTTAACATTGTCATTCATCCAACCTACACTGCTAACCCCTCACACATCCACTTCTACAAACATACCACTCCACTTTCCTCTAACCCTTCCGTGACCTCTGCTGCTCGTGATGTTAGTCTGACTTCCTGTAATCTTTCCCACTCATTACTAGCGTGTTTCTCTCCTGTAATCGTACGCTCTCTGTCACACCGTGATCTGTTTCACCTGTCTTTGTGCTTGTCTCCCCAACCCGTCCAGGTGTCACCCATCTTCCCCAGTGTATTTATACCTGTGTTCTGTTTGTCTGTTGCCAGTTTGTTTTGTTTCATCAAGCCTACCAGCGTGCGCCTGTCTTGCTCTAGTTCCTGTTTTCTTGTTTTCCCGGTTTTGACCATTCTGTCTGCCCTGACCCTGAGCCTGCCTGCTGTTCTGTACCTTGTCACACCACCCTGGATTACTGACCTCTGCCTGCCCTGACCCCGAGCCTGCCTGCTGTTCTGTACCTTTCGGACTCTGCTCTGGATTACTGACCTCTGCCTGCCCTTGACCAGTTGTTTGCCTGCCCCCCTGTTTTTGTAACACACTTCGAAACTGTCTGCATCTGGGTCTTCTCCTGAGCTTTGACACTCTCATAATTAGTGAGTTCCTCTCCTGTAATCTTGCCCTCTCATAAATAGTGTGTTCCTCTCCTGTAATCTTGCCCTCTAATAATTAGTGTTCCTCTCCTGTAATCTTGCCTTCTCATAAATAGTGTGTTCCTCTCCTGTAATCTTGCCCTCTCATAATTGGTGAGTTCCTCTCCTGTAATCTTGCCCTCTAATAATTAGTGTTCCTCTCCTATAATCTTTCCCTCTCATAATTAGTGTGCGTTCCTCTCATAATTAGTGTGAGTGCCTCTCCTGTAATCTTGCCTTCTCATAAATAGTGTGTTCCTCTCCTGTAATCTTGCCCTCTCATAATTGGTGAGGTCCTCTCCTGTAATCTTGCCCTCTAATAATTAGTGTTCCTCTCCTATAATCTTTCCCTCTCATAATTAGTGTGCGTTCCTCTCATAATTAGTGTGAGTGCCTCTCCTGTAATCTTGCCCTCTCATAATTAGTGTGTTCCTCTCCTGTAATCTTGCCGTCTCATAAATAGTGTGTTCCTCTCCTGTAATCTTGCCCTCTAATAATTAGTGTGAGTTCCTCTCATAATTAGTGTGCGTTCCTCTCCTGTAATCTTGCCTCTCATAATTAGTTAGTTCCTCTCCTGTAATCTTGCCCTCTCATAAATAGTGTGTTCCTCTCCTGTAATCTTGCCGTCTCATAAATAGTGTGTTCCTCTCCTGTAATCTTGCCCTCTCATAAATAGTGTGTTCCTCTCCTGTAATCTTGCCCTCTCATAAATAGTGTGTTCCTCTCCTGTAATCTTGCCCTCTAATAATTAGTGCGAGTTCCTCTCATAATTAGTGTGCGTTCCTCTCCTGTAATCTTGCCCTCTCATAATTAGTTAGTTCCTCTCCTGTAATCTTGCCCTCTCATAAATAGTGTGTTCCTCTCCTGTAATCTTGCCGTCTCATAAATAGTGTGTTCCTCTCCTGTAATCTTGCCCTCTAATAATTAGTGCGAGTTCCTCTCATAATTAGTGTGCGTTCCTCTCCTGTAATCTTGCCCTCTCATAATTACTTAGTTCCTCTCCTGTAATCTTGCCCTCTCATAAATAGTGTGTTCCTATCTGTAACGCTCGTCGTTGGAATGAGAAGAGGAGGACCAATGCGCAGCGTGGTAAGTGTCCATATTGATAATTTATTATCATGAACACAAAACAAAATAACGAGAACGAAACGAAACAGTCCTGAACGGTGAATACAAAAAAAACACTGAACAGAAAATAATCACCTACCAAACACAATGAAAAACAGGCTACCTTAATATGGCTCCCAATCAGAGACAACGACTGACACCTGCCTCTGATTGAGAACCATACTAGGCCAAAAACATAGAAACAGACAACCTAGACATACAACATAGAATGCCCACCCACATCACACCCTGACCAAACAAAACATAGAAACATACAAAGCAATCTATGGTCAGGGCGTGACACTCTCCTGTAATCTTGCCCTCTCATAATTAGTGTGTTCCTCTCTTGGAAGCCTGTGTCCTCGGGAAAACCACCATCTGCTCCAGCAAAACGATAGCAAAATCACCCTGGCTATTCTTAGCAGCCACAGAATCAGCTCAGGCTAAAAACAGCAGAGAGGGAATCTGCCAAGAGAGGCTGGATTTCACAGTAAAAAGCAATAACCCTGTTTATAAATGATTCAACCAGGTTGGAGGGCAAAGAGGGGAGATAAACAGGAGAAAATTAAATAGTGCTTTGTTTGTGTTGCCTCAGAAGATTCAATATATTCCTCTGCTCCTGAGGAAGATGTTTACCTTACAGCGATAGCTCAGCCAAGAGACAAAAACATTCAAGAAACAGCTAGAACTCATAGTGAAAAGGTACTCATTGAGCTTCATTCGTTGGGCTACTGTACTAATGGCTACAGGATATGTTGTATGAGCAACAGGAAATATAACCGATTAGCAATGGAAATTCTGCAATAAGGGGAATCATTTAAAACATGAATAGTCTCAGTTAATCTATAATGAGCGCAATTCCTCTGAACATTTTAAATAACTTATTGTTCTTATTCATTAAGGGCTCTATTTTAACAAACCTTACGCAAATTGGTAAAACCTTACGCAACGGCGCTATAGGTCCGTGTGTGTCTCAGAAATATTTTTGCTATTTTCACAGCAGGAATTATGGGCGCAATAGCTGGCGGTGGAGCAAAAGGGCTGGGTTTTCATGAATAAACTAGTTGTAGGTGTGTCTAGGCTTGCCCCTTCACTGGCCAATCAGAACATGCTCCATGGCTAAATATGTGGTTGCTTCAAGTTGTGTTTAGGGTATTTGGTTATCAACTTTTATGTTAGTCCATTATAAATAGCCAATAGAAACAAAATAACAAAATGTAGGCCTATCCCATATTTGCTAAATATGTTGAACATATTTGTTGTCCACATTGTACTAAGTAGGCTAATTGCATGGCTTCAATATGAAAATATATATTTTTAAACATAGCATTAGCACTGATATAGGCTTACAGTAAATTACATTATGTCTGAGCTATGCATACATTGTCAATATGCAAGATTAAATTCACTATTGAAAGGACGTAAAAAGACAGTGAATAATTCTAATCAAATTCAAATAAAACGACCTAACAACTTGTTTTGAATAGTCTAAATACAGCTACAGGCACCATAATTTCTCCACTTTGGCATATAATATTAAGACAAGGTAGACTATGGAGGGTTTTACGCACATCCAAAATTCTCAATATCCAATATAAAGAGAAAGGGGGAATGTCCACTTACCGTTATACTGTCCACAAATGTTTTATAAACATCTTGAAACCTTCTTACAGATCATATTTGCACTTCTCCAAAAATAGCAGACGGCTTCTAAATTGCATTACAGCGAGCCATGCGTTCTCACCATAAAGCCATGGACAGTGAATCATTCTAATATGCATATCTCGTTCCATTAGCAGGCACATGTAGGCCTAAGGCCAAGGGCTCTTAAGCAGGAGTAGCCTATGATGTTTGTCCAATTCATCGAAGATAGCTATTAAATAGTAGCCTAGGCCTATACAGTAGCCTAACACTACAATAGTCCTAGTTATAACAAACATGTAGCCTATCTAGTGTTCTACGTTTAAAAAGTAAATCGGCTTCAACATGGAAATATTAGGCTATAGACAATGCATTCGCTTTTCCACTTAGCTTACCATCGTCATTGATATGGCCAGTAGTGACTTTGTAAACAAGCCTACAAGCAGATTCAGCACCATAGACAGCTGTCAAAATTCCCATGATTTGACAGTTAGAGGAAAGTGGAAGATGCATTTTTTGACAAAATAATAAACAAAAAACAGTAAGCAGTATTTTTTAAATAACTTGATGTTCCTAAACAGGTTTCCTACAGTCACTAACACATTTCATGTAAAGGAAATCGTACATAATGAGCCCAGCCTTTTCACAGAAGCTGGACAAAAATGATGTCCAATATAACAAAAAAATGGGGATTTCGTTGACTGTTTTGGCATATTGGCACACATTTTTAATGAGACACCTCAAATATTTCCACCCATCCCACCTCAGCGCAAGCAAGCTGATGTTAGACAGGTAAATTACAAACTGTGGCGTAAGGGGTGGAAATGCCAGCGTGACATTTTTTACATGACGAAATTGCTAACTAACATGCGTTTGACACTGCACCTCCCTACCGCCATCTGAAAATAGAGCCCCTAAGTGTCTGCCACCAGACAGTGTTGGAAGGAGTACTTTTATTAAACTGAGATTATAGAGCTGTGAAGTTAGATACACCAAAGGCAAACAGCGTATCAGTCATTCTAACAGGCCTCTCAGAAAACCTTCATCTCAATAATGGAACAGACAGTTTACTGTGTGTGAGTGGTTTTGTCTGGAAAAAGCATGAGCTGTTATGACTGAGCTAATGACTGGATTACACCACCTTCAAAATGAATAGGATTCCCTATTACAGATGTAGGATCTTAATTTGAGTCAGTTTGCTACAACAGGAAAATAATCCTACAGAAACAGGAAATGTGAATTATATGGATTATAAATAATGGACATTTTTGTAAGGATTATACATTTTTACGTAAGGGAAAATCAAGTCTGAAATTTCAAAGTGGAAATTACAAACTTCAGAAGCCTTTTTAAACCTCAAATACACACACATTTTAAATGCCCTGCATTCCGGGAAAGTTATCCTGCAACAGGGTGATCAAATTAAGATCCTACACCTGTAGATGCCATTCCAAAGGTATCCAGTGAATATTCTAGTAGTACTGGAAAATGCCTAATGGAAATACAGTCCTGTATAGCCTATTATTTCATACAATTTCAGTACAGCACAGCAAGAAAAGCATCTTCGTTACAGTGCTCAAGAAAGAGCAGAGACATTACAGATTTTCATGATGAAAGATGTGCTTAAATGGTCTGTACCGTAGTTGCCTAGGAGTGTCAACGACAAGACTTGTTAAAGTACAAACCAATTGGAAATCAAGCTACTCCTCAGACACTCACACACGGAGGTAAATTCAGCTACTGAGATCTCATAGAGATGCGGTGAATTGAGATAGCAGGCGTGGTAGGTGTAAGAACAGAAGGTGGGAACATTCATTGCTCAAGGGGCAAAGAAATGGTGGCAAACTGAGAAGCTAATTTCCGTGTCAATTTTAATTAAGTGTGCTGAGGGTGAGAGGCAATTACAGGAGAGGAGACATGCATCAACTATTGATATCTGTTGTCATTATCCTGTGACAGGTAATCCCAAGGCTGATCAAACTACATGCTCGAATAGGTCTTTTGACACATCCTGTTACAGAACCTAATGAAATCCTACATACTTCAACCCTATTACAAAAAGACGACTTTTCTGATCTCCATGGTTTGACCTAAGAGGCACTTCCTCAACACCCTACAGCTTTTAACCAGTTTCCACAGTTCTTTCTTTCACCTGTGTCCATGCATCGAATGAAGTGCCATCATTCACCCGTGAATGCCTTTAGATAAGCCAGAGCTCCCATATACTTCATCAATTTAGCTCCAATATACTTCATCAGCTCAGTACGGTCCTTTCTCATGGTGTAAGACAACTGAAGCGTACAGGCCATGGTGTTCCGCCACACACACAGCTTGGAGGAGAGCTGCCTGCAAGGCCATGTCACTAGTAAGATGGAACTATGCCCACTGACAGACCATTGTCTAACAACCCTCCAAGGCCTACTGTTCTTATATGTAGGGCCTAATGTGGTCAGGAAAACTACCTTCATATTATCAATAAAAATCTGGGCAAACGCCATAAAATCACTGAGAGCTAAGTCATATATCCCGAGACATGATCTTAACATGCCTGATCAGCATGCATAAGATGGTGCAAATATATAACAGGAAATGGTACTGAATGAATGTATTTCTTGGCGGACCATGTGTCAACAAGATAATCTATTTGTCAACCATAGGAGGCTGGTGAGAGCAGCTATAGGAGGACAGGCACGTTGTAATGGCTGGAATGGAATAAATGGAAAGATTTCAAATAAATAGAAACCACATGCTTGACTCCGTTCCATTATTTCGATTCCAGCCATTACAATGAGCCCGTCCTCCTATAGCTCCTCCTACCAGCCTCCACTGGTGTCAACACAGTACAAAATCGATGCGTCGTGAAGGTAATCAATACATTGTCATAAGCACCCATGCAGTTACAATGTGTATTTGTGAGACACCTTGGCCCAGCAACACAGACATCCCATCCCTTTTCATAATTTCTTTTATAATATACTGTAACATCACCAAGTATTATCAAGTCCGATAAACATGTTGAAAACCACAGAGAGAAAATTATGTTTGAGCATTGACTAAAGATTTTCTTTCCTTATACACCCATCTATTTTTCAAAGGACTCCATATTGTAGTGAGGCATAGAGAGGAACCAGTAAAGGTCAACGGCTCATTTGAAGTCTTCAGCTCCGTGAAATCAGGAACACTTAGAGCCCAGCCTGGTGTTAATGGAGCATCGTGGGAGTAGCACTGTGTCCGTCTCTGATACAGTCATTACCCCCTGGTTAATGAGACCAGCCAGTAAACACTGTCACATCTCAGATCTGTCACACGCTCGCAGATGCACAGACACTAATACACACACAGATGTGAAGACAACACACACACACACACATTCAGTGACACACAAATGCACACGCACACACTCACAGACACAGATGCATGCACACACACAATCACACACACACAAACACACCATCAGCAATCCGTGCCCATCTCCTGGTCTCTGCATACTGGCCCGAATAAAGCTGGTATTGTGGTGTCCCAGTCAGCCCCAGTAATGTATGCAAAGGTCATGAGGAGGAGACAGAGGGGATAAGCCAAAGCTGGTGGCAGTGATGATGGAGAGAGAGGCTGACAAGGTCTTTCTATTTCCAGTACTAATTTATTCAATCAGTGATACTACATAAAACACATATCATATCAACCATGTCATAAGACATCCTAGTGTAAGATTCTAGCTGGTTGATAAGTTGTAGAATAGTTCTAATAGCTTGTGACTATGCTATATAAACATTTGGTTTAAGACTAGACTGTGGAGTGTGTGACTGTGACACTAGACTGTAAAGGTCTAGTTTAAAGACTTGCTTGTCTGAGTGTGAAAAGGGCTGTTTGAAAGTGTGGTTGAGTCCCGGTTCTTACTACTTCTGCCTGGCTGGCTGGCAGTGACAGATGTATCCGGAGCCGGGTTCTGCCCTGCAGCACTGACGGAAATGGGACAGCAGAGGGAGTTCAGAGAACCAGAGCATGAGAGTAAGCACAGCCCAACCGGAGCCAGGACGGGGATTCCAGCCAAGGGTACGGCACTGTGAAACACACCAGCTGGAGCCACAAGCACCAGTCACTTCCAGACACACAGACACATGACAAGAACACACAACTGAACCTGTGAATTTAGCAAGAGCTTTCTTCTGAATGCAGAGGCTTCCATTTTCTGACTGCCCGTTTGTATCTGCCAAGGGGATACATCTCCACACCTTTGTAATACCTCAAGGAAACGGCTGTTCAGATGGAGAGCATTCAATAACCCATTGACTTATAAACCACTAATGTAATTATACATTTTTGTTTACTAGGCTTCTTAAGGGTTCTTAGAGGTGATTATACCTTGTACTGGGCTCATCACTGTATCCAACACTAGGTGTCTCTGTGTCTCTGTGTATGCAATGCCACAGCATTAGGGTAAAGGTAATCTCTGTTAAGACAGAACTAAAATCTTGAAGTCGTGACCAGCGACACAGTTTCCTGAATCGAGTCACATTTGGTCAGGTATGTTTATGTAGTCTGTCCACAATTAAGGTAAAGGTAGGGTTGCAAAATTGTGGCAAATTATAATTAAATTCTCTGGTTTTCCCAAAATCCCAGTTGGAGGAACCCCGGAATCAGGAGGGAATAAGGTGGAAATCTCAAAAGAGGAATTCTGGAAAACCAGGAATTTATTGAAAGTTCCTGGAATTTTGGAACACTGGGTAATAACAACTGCAATGGTGACTATTTCGTTGCCCAGGTACATGGGGAAATGAGAGATGGGTGGCTGGTTAATTCTAAAGCCTCTCATGAAAGCGACTGGATTCTAAAGCCTCTCATAGAGGAAATTAGATTCTAAAGCCTCTCATAGAGGAGACTGGATTGTAAAGCCTGTCATATAGGAGACTGGATCATAAAGCCTCTCATAGAGGATAATGGATTCTAAAGCCTCTCAAAGAGGAGACTGGATTCTAAAGCCAGTCATAGAAGAGACTGGATTCTAAAGCATCTCATATAGGAGACTGGAATATAAAGCCTCTCATATAGGAGACTGGAATATAAAGCCTCTCATAGAGGTGGTTGGATTCTAAAGCCTTTCATATAGTAGACTGGGTTCTAAAGCCTGTCATATAGGAGACTGGATTCTAAAGCCTGTCATATAGGAGACTGGATTATAAAGACTCTCAAAGAGTCTTGAAGTATGAAGTATGTCACATAGAAGACGAAATTCTAAACTGGATTATGAAGTATGTCACATAGAAGACTAAATTCTAAAGCCTATAATACAGGAGATTGGATTCTAAAACGTCTCAAAGAGGAGCCTGGATTCTAAAGCCTGTAATATAGGACACTGGATTATGAAGCTTCTCAAATTGGAGACTGGATTCTAAAGCCTCTCATAGAGGAGAAAGGATGATAATGCCTGTCATATAGGGGACTGGATTCTAAAGCCTGTCATACAGGAGACTGGATTCTAAAGCCTGTCATAGAGGAGACTGGATCCTAAAGCCTCCCATAAAGGAGACTGGATTATGAAGCCTGACATATAGGAGACTGGATTATAAAGCCTCTCATAGAGGAGACTGGATTCTAAAGACTCATAGAGGACACTGGATTCTAAATCCTGTCATATAGGAGACTGGATTCTAAAGCCTGTCATATAGGAGACTGGATAATAAAATCTGTCATGTAGGAGACTGGATTCTAAGGCCTCTCTTAGAGGAGACTGGATTCTAAAGCCTATCATACAAGAGATTGGATTATAAAGCCTGTCAAAGAGGAGACTGGATTCTAACGCCTCTCACATGGGAGACTGGATTCTAAAGCCTCTCATATAGGAGACTGTATTCTAAAGCATCTCATAGAGGAGACTGGATTCTAAAGCCTCTCATAGAGGAGAAGGGATTCTAAAGCCTGTCATAGAGGAGACTGGATTCTAAAGCCTCTCTCATGGGAGACTGGATTCTAAAGCCTCTCATATAGGAGAATGTATTCTAAAGCATCTCATAGAGGAGAAAGGAAAATAATGCCTGTCATATATGAGACTGGATTCTAAAGCATCTCATATAGGAGACTGGAATATAAAGCCTCTCATATAGGAGACTGGAATATAAAGCCTCTCATAGAGGTGGTTGGATTCTAAAGCCTTTCATATAGTAGACTGGGTTCTAAAGCCTGTCATATAAGAGACTGAATTCTAAAGCCTGTCATATAGGAGACTGGATTCTAAAGCATCTCAAAGAGGAGACTGGATTCTAAAGCATCTCAAAGAGGAGACTGGATTCTAACGCCTGTCATAGAGGAGACTGGATTCTAAAGCCTGTCATAGAGGAGACTGGATTCTAAAGCATCTCAAAGAGGAGACTGGATTCTAAAGCATCTCAAAGAGGAGACTGGATTCTAAAGCATCTCAAAGAGGAGACTGGATTCTAAAGCATCTCATAGAGGAGACTGGATTCTAAAGCCTGTCATAGAGGAGACTGGATTCTAAAGCCTGTCATAGAGGAGACTGGATTCTAAAGCCTGTCATAGAGGAGACTGGATTCTAAAGCCTGTCATAGAGGAGACTGGATTCTAAAGCATCTCAAAGAGGAGACTGGATTCTAAAGCCTGTCATAGAGGAGACTGGATTCTAAAGCCTGTCATAGAGGAGACTGGATTCTAACATTTGTCATAGAGGAGACTGGATTCTAAAGCCTGTCATATAGGAGACTGGATTCTAAAGCATCTCAAAGAGGAGACTGGATTCTAAAGCCTGTCATAGAGGAGACTGGATTCTAAAGCATCTCAAAGAGGAGACTGGATTCTAAAGCCTGTCATAGAGGAGACTGGATTCTAAAGCCTGTCATAGAGGAGACTGGATTCTAACATTTGTCATAGAGGAGACTGGATTCTAAAGCCTGTCATATAGGAGACTGGATTCTAAAGCTGGTCATAAGGAGACTGGATGTTAAAGCCTGTCATAGAAGAGACTGGATTCTAAAGCATCTCATATAGGAGACTGGAATATAAAGCCTCTCATATAGGAGACTGGAATATAAAGCCTCTCACAGAGGTGGTTGGATTCTAAAGCCTTTCATATAGTAGACTGGGTTCTAAAGCCTTTCATATAGGAGACTGGATTCTAAAGCCTCTCATAGAGGAGACTGGATTCTAAAGCATCTCAAAGAGGAGACTGGATTTTAAAGCTTCTCAAATAGGAGACTCTAAAGCCTGTCATAGAGGAGACTGGATTCTAAAGCCTCTCATATAGGAGACTGGATTATAAAGCCTATCATAGAGGAGACTGGATTCTAAAGACTCATAGAGGAGACTGGATTCTAAATCCTGTCATATAGGAGACTGGATTCTAAAGCCTCTCATATAGGAGACTGGATAATAAAGTCTGTCATATAGGAGACTGGATTCTAAAGCCTATCATACAAGAGATTGGATTATAAAGCCTGTCAAAGAGGACACTGGATTCTAAAGCCTCTCACATGGGAGACTGGATTCTAAAGCCTCTCATATAGGAGACTGTATTCTAAAGCATCTCATAGAGGAGACTGGATTCTAAAGCCTCTCATAGAGGAGAAGGGATTCTAAAGCCTGTCATAGAGGAGACTGGATTCTAAAGCCTCTCATAGAGGAGAAGGGATTCTAAAGCCTGTCATAGAGGAGACTGGATTCTAAAGCCTCTCTCATGGGAGACTGGATTCTAAAGCCTCTCATATAGGAGAATGTATTCTAAAGCATCTCATAGAGGAGAAAGGAAAATAATGCCTGTCATATATGAGACTGGATTCTAAAGCATCTCATATAGGAGACTGGAATATAAAGCCTCTCATATAGGAGACTGGAATATAAAGCCTCTCATAGAGGTGGTTGGATTCTAAAGCCTTTCATATAGTAGACTGGGTTCTAAAGCCTGTCATATAAGAGACTGAATTCTAAAGCCTGTCATATAGGAGACTGGATTCTAAAGCATCTCAAAGAGGAGACTGGATTCTAAAGCATCTCAAAGAGGAGACTGGATTCTAAAGCCTGTCATAGAGGAGACTGGATTCTAAAGCCTGTCATAGAGGAGACTGGATTCTAAAGCCTGTCATAGAGGAGACTGGATTCTAAAGCCTGTCATAGAGGAGACTGGATTCTAAAGCCTGTCATAGAGGAGACTGGATTCTAAAGCATCTCAAAGAGGAGACTGGATTCTACATTTACATTTACATTTAAGTCATTTAGCAGACGCTCTTATCCAGAGCGACTTACAAATTGGTGCATTCACCTTATGATATCCAGTGGAACAACCACTTTACAATAGTGCATCTAACTCTTTTAAGGGGGGGGGGGGGTTAGAAGGATTACTTTATCCTATCCTAGGTATTCCTTAAAGAGGTGGGGTTTCAGGTGTCTCCGGAAGGTGGTGATTGACTCCGCTGACCTGGCGTCGTGAGGGAGTTTGTTCCACCATTGGGGTGCCAGAGCAGCGAACAGTTTTGACTGGGCTGAGCGGGAACTGTACTTCCTCAGAGGTAGGGAGGCGAGCAGGCCAGAGGTGGATGAACGCAGTGCCCTTGTTTGGGTGTAGGGCCTGATCAGAGCCTGAAGGTACGGAGGTGCCGTTCCCCTCACAGCTCCGTAGGCAAGCACCATGGTCTTGTAGCGGATGCGAGCTTCAACTGGAAGCCAGTGGAGAGAGCGGAGGAGCGGGGTGACGTGAGAGAACTTGGGAAAGTTGAACACCAGACGGGCTGCGGCGTTCTGGATGAGTTGTAGGGGTTTAATGGCACAGGCAGGGAGCCCAGCCAACAGCGAGTTGCAGTAATCCAGACGGGAGATGACAAGTGCCTGGATTAGGACCTGCGCCGCTTCCTGCGTGAGGCAGGGTCGTACTCTGCGAATGTTGTAGAGCATGAACCTACAGGAACGGGTCACCGCCTTGATGTTAGTTGAGAACGACAGGGTGTTGTCCAGGATCACGCCAAGGTTCTTAGCACTCTGGGAGGAGGACACAATGGAGTTGTCAACCGTGATGGCGAGATGATGGAACGGGCAGTCCTTCCCCGGGAGGAAGAGCAGCTCCGTCTTGCCGAGGTTCAGCTTGAGGTGGTGATCCGTCATCCACACTGATATGTCTGCCAGACATGCAGAGATGCGATTCACCACCTGGTTATCAGAGGGGGGAAAGGAGAAGATGAATTGTGTGTCGTCTGCATAGCAATGATAGGAGAGACCATGTGAGGATATGACAGAGCCAAGTGATTTGGTGTATAGTGAGAATAGGAGAGGGCCTAGAACAGAGCCCTGGGGGACACCAGTGGTGAGAGCACGTGGTGCGGAGACAGATTCTCGCCACGCCACCTGGTAGGAGCGACCTGTCAGGTAGGACGCAATCCAAGCGTGGGCCGCGCCGGAGATGCCCAGCTCGGAGAGGGTGGAGAGGAGGATCTGATGGTTCACAGTATCAAAGGCAGCCGATAGGTCTAGAAGGATGAGAGCAGAGGAGAGAGAGTTAGCTTTAGCAGTGCGGAGCGCCTCCGTGACACAGAGAAGAGCAGTCTCAGTTGAATGACTAGTCTTGAAACCTGACTGATTTGGATCAAGAAGGTCAAAAAAATAAATAAATAAATAAATAAATAAAATAAATAATAAAATAAAATAAAGTCTGTCATATAGGAGACTGGATTCTAAAGCCTATCATACAAGAGATTGGATTATAAAGCCTGTCAAAGAGGACACTGGATTCTAAAGCCTCTCACATGGGAGACTGGATTCTAAAGCCTCTCATATAGGAGACTGTATTCTAAAGCATCTCATAGAGGAGACTGGATTCTAAAGCCTCTCATAGAGGAGAAGTGATTCTAAAGCCTGTCATAGAGGAGACTGGATTCTAAAGCCTCTCTCATGGGAGACTGGATTCTAAAGCCTGTCATAGAGGAGACTGGATTCTAACATTTGTCATAGAGGAGACTGGATTCTAAAGCCTGTCATAGAGGAGACTGGATTCTAAAGCCTGTCATAGAGGAGACTGGATTCTAACATTTGTCATAGAGGAGACTGGATTCTAAAGCCTGTCATATAGGAGACTGGATTCTAAAGCATCTCAAAGAGGAGACTGGATTCTAAAGCCTGTCATAGAGGAGACTGGATTCTAAAGCATCTCAAAGAGGAGACTGGATTCTAAAGCCTGTCATAGAGGAGACTGGATTCTAAAGCCTGTCATAGAGGAGACTGGATTCTAACATTTGTCATAGAGGAGACTGGATTCTAAAGCCTGTCATATAGGAGACTGGATTCTAAAGCTGGTCATAAGGAGACTGGATTCTAAAGCCTGTCATAGAAGAGACTGGATTCTAAAGCATCTCATATAGGAGACTGGAATATAAAGCCTTTCATATAGTAGACTGGGTTCTAAAGCCTTTCATATAGGAGACTGGATTCTAAAGCCTCTCATAGAGGAGACTGGATTCTAAAGCATCTCAAAGAGGAGACTGGATTTTAAAGCTTCTCAAATAGGAGACTCTAAAGCCTGTCATAGAGGAGACTGGATTCTAAAGCCTATCATATAGGAGACTGGATTCTAAAGCCTGTCATATAGGACACTGGATTCTAAAGCCTGTCATAGAGGAGACTGGATCCTAAAGCCTCCCATAAAGGAGACTGAATTATGAAGCCTGACATATAGGAGACTGGATTATAAAGCCTATCATAGAGTAGACTGGATTCTAAAGACTCATAGAGGAGACTGGATTCTAAATCATGTCATATAGGAGACTGGATTCTAAAGCCTCTCATATAGGAGACTGGATAATAAAGTCTGTCATATAGGAGACTGGATTCTAAAGCCTATCATACAAGAGATTGGATTATAAAGCCTGTCAAAGAGGACACTGGATTCTAAAGCCTCTCACATGGGAGACTGGATTCTAAAGCCTCTCATATAGGAGACTGTATTCTAAAGCATCTCATAGAGGAGACTGGATTCTAAAGCCTCTCATAGAGGAGAAGTGATTCTAAAGCCTGTCATAGAGGAGACTGGATTCTAAAGCCTCTCTCATGGGAGACTGGATTCTAAAGCCTCTCATATGGGAGACTGTATTCTAAAGCATCTCATAGAGGAGAAAGGAAAATAATGCCTGTCATATAGTAGACTGGATTCTAAAGCCTCTCATATAGGAGACTGGATTTCTAAAGCCTCTCATATAGGAGACTGGATTCTAAAGCCTGTCATATAGGAGAATGGATTCTAAGGCCTGTCATATAGGAGACTGGATTATAAAACCTCTCATAGAGGAGACTGGTTTCTAAAGCCTATCATATAGGAGACTGGATTCTAAAGCCTCTCATATAGGAGACTGGATTTTAAAGCCTGTCATATATGTGACTGGATTCTAAAGCCTGTCATAAAGGAGACTGGATTCTAAAGCCTACCATAGAGGAGACTGGATTCTGAAACCTCTCATAGAGGAGACTGGATTCTATAGCCTCTTATATAGGAGACTGGATTTCTAAAGCCTCTCATATAGGAGACTGGATTCTAAAGCCTGTCATATAGGAGATTGGATTATAAAGCCTGTCATATAAGAGACTGGAATCTAATGCCTCTCATATAGGAGACTGGATTATAAAGCCTGTCATAGAGGAGACTGGATTCTAAAGCCTCCAATATAGGAAACTGGATTCTAAAGCCTGTCATATAGGAGACTGGATTATAAAACCTCTCATAGAGGAGACTGGTTTCTAAAGCCTCTCATATAGGAGACTGGATTCTAAAGCCTCTCATATAGGAGACTGGATTCTAAAGCCTGTCATATAGGAGACTGGATTCTAAAGCCTGTCATATAGGGGAGTGGAATATAATGCTTGTCATATAGGAGACTGGATTCTTAAGCCTCTCATAGAGGAGACTGGATTCTAAAGCCTGTCATATAGGAGACTGGATTCTTAAGCCTCTCAAAGAGGAGACTGGATTCTAAAGCATCTCATACAGGAAACTGGAATGTGTCCTCTTGAAAATAAGAGTCCTGAGGTAGGTGTTGACTTGAGACCACGTAGACAATCACAGTGTGAGGACCAGACTTCAATTCAACTTCAATTACAGACAGCACCGCAGCCCTACGTCAAGAGATAATTACTTTGAGCGCAAATTGGAAAAAGGAAATGACCTTAAGAGCCTGACTCTCTGTCTGTCTGTCTGTCTGTCTGTCTGTCTGTCTGTCTGTCTGTCTGTCTGTCTGTCTGTCTGTCTGTCTGTCTGTCTGTCTGTCTGTCTGTCTGTCTGTCTGTCTGTCTGTCTGTCTGTCTGTCTGTCTGTCTGTCTGTCTGTCTGTCTGTCTGTCTGTCTGTCTATACGTGCATCAGTGCATCAGTGGAGGCTGCTGAGGGGAGAACAGTTCATAATAATGGCCAGAACGGAGCAAATAGAATGGCATCAAACACCTGGAAACCATGTATTTCACGTATTTGATACCGTTTCACTGATTCACGGTGGCTACGTGGTTGGCATTCTTATAATGACTCCCTAACCATCCCTCTGCACATACTGATCTGCATGCATGGACACACACACAGATGTGAAGGACACAGAGAGGCGTATAGACACCATCTGCATGCACACGCACACACATAGACAATGGCACAGAGACACACATACATGAACCTCATCACCCCCACCCACAAACCATATTTCCAAAAGACTGATACATTTCAGAGACACTCATTGCCAACTGGTCCCACAGGAGTCATAGGTACTAATGCAATAATACAACAAATGTACATGTCAATCATATAATTTCAATGCTATCTCGTCCCCTTCATTTAGTTGAAAGCAATCAGAATAAGAAGGGAGAGAGTCTTTCTTCTGCCTCTGTTGAGATGATGTCAGAGCGTGAGTTGAAGAAAGCCTGTCTTAAAAAAGACAGAGTAAAACTCCCGAAACTTTTGACTGTGTAAACACCTTCAGCCTTCATGGAGCTGTGGCACAAAGTAGGTCTCATTTAAAGGGAAATTGAAAAAAAAATTCTACTTCATATTCAGTACCATACCCTTAGCCATGGTTTATTGGCCATATACCACACCCCCTTGTACCTTATTGCTTAATTATACTGGGTGTTATACTGGCCGTTAGCTATTGGGTCTCTCCAAGTTCAGGTTCAGCCTGTTTCCATGGTTTCCCAGACCGTCTGGGTCCAGTGCTCCAGCTACACAAGGCTTCTGCATGCATTTACAGGGCTAATTCTTCAATATTGACTTACATGTAGGCCAAGAGAATGTGTGATGAATAGCTATTCAATAAAAGTGCATCACTCTAAACAAATCCACTTTGTCTAGATCGACATGTATACGCTTTCTGAAGGGGAGTAGGTCTAATTGTGTTAAAAACCACATGTTTAATGGTAGTCTTTCTTGTGTTCAGTCCTGGCCATGGAGACATGTAATATTCGTTCAACAGCAGCGAGTGTCCACTGAAAAGGCCTTTTCCAGAAATTCTAGGCCCAACATGGATTTAATCCATCAATATGACTGCCACAATTACAGACCTAATCCATCAATACGACCACTGTGATAAAAGTGTCTGCAGTAGAATGATTCCCTGACAGAGTGGAGAGAAATAACAGTGCACTATTTAAAAGCCTTTCAACAAAAGTAGATGAGGATGGATTGGTGACACAATCTGACCAGCACTGTAGGCCTCACCCAGTTTGATTGTGTTCTGTGTGACCTGAGGACTTTGCATTGACTAGAAATAAACAGTGGCTTTGCAGAGAGCCTTGTAGTTTCTAGAAATTCTGAGGACAAACTACAGATCACAGCTTATCATGAGTGTGTTGGTGTTTGGGTTGTTACCGTGGTTTGCTTGCACCAGCTTGGCTTGCTATCGCTGAACCACAACAAAGATCAGGAACTAAGTCACAAAGCATTCTCAAACAGTACTGGGCTAAATCCAAACAGCACTGGGCTCAATCCAAACAGCACTGGGCTCAATCCAAACAGCACTGGGCTCAATCCAAACAGCATTGGGCTCAATCCAAACAGCACTGGGCTCAATCCAAACAGCACTGGGCTCAATCCAAACAGCATTGGGCTCAATCCAAACAGCACTGGGCTCAATCCAAACAGCACTGGGCTCAATCCAAACAGCATTGTGCTCAATAGGAACCAGCATTGTGCTCAATAGCAACCAGCATTGTGCTCAATAGCAACCAGCTCCCCATCTGCGCTGTCAGCTCATGGTCTCTTAAAAATACTCTAGTTGCATACAGAACTAAGAACTATACACTTCACACATCCCCCAGCCTCAACCCCTCTCCAGTGTGTGCTTTACAGGGGGCACTGCTACCATACTTGCAGGTATGCAAGGGATACAAGAGCTTTTAAGGGGCTTTTTGGCTCTTGAATACCTTGGAGTGAGAAGCTGTGGGCCATCTCCTTGCTTTCAAATCAGCATGGTTGACTCGAAAAAGCAAGGAGCTGTCCAATAAACGGTGGTGCTGAAATAGCTGTTTTGACATAAGTAGACAGTCGTGATATAGACAGTTGTGAAGTAGACAGTCGTGATGTAGTCAGTCGTGATGTAGACAGTCGTGAAGTAGACAGTCGTGAAGTAGACAGTCGTGATGTAGACAGCTGTGATGTAGACAGTCGTGAAGTAGACAGTTGTGATGCAGTCAGTCGTGATGTAGACAGTCGTGATGTAGACAGTCGTGATGCAGTCAGTCGTGATGCAGTCAGTCGTGATGTAGTCAGTCGTGATGTAGACAGTCGTGATGCAGTCAGTCGTGATGTAGACAGTCGTGATGCAGTCAGTCGTGATGCAGTCAGTCGTGATGCAGTCAGTCGTGATGTAGACAGTCGTGATGTAGTCAGTCGTGATGTAGTCAGTCGTGATGTAGACAGTCGTGATGCAGTCAGTCGTGATGCAGTCAGTCGTGATGTAGACAGTCGTGATGTAGTCAGTCGTGATGTAGACAGTCGTGATGTAGACAGTCGTGATGTAGACAGTCGTGATGCAGTCAGTCGTGATGTAGTCAGTCGTGATGTAGACAGTCGTGATGTAGACAGTCGTGATGTAGACAGTCGTGAGGCAGTCAGTCGTGATGCAGTCAGTCGTGATGCAGTCAGTCGTGATGTAGACAGTCGTGATGTAGTCAGTCGTGATGTAGACAGTCGTGATGCAGTCAGTCGTGATGTAGACAGTCGTGATGCAGTCAGTCGTGATGCAGTCAGTCGTGATGCAGTCAGTCGTGATGTAGACAGTCGTGATGTAGACAGTCGTGATGCAGTCAGTCGTGATGTAGACAGTCGTGATGTAGACAGTCGTGATGCAGTCAGTCGTGATGTAGTCAGTCGTGATGTAGACAGTCGTGATGTAGACAGTCGTGATGCAGTCAGTCGTGATGTAGACAGTCGTGATGCAGTCAGTCGTGATGTAGACAGTCGTGATGCAGTCAGTCGTGATGTAGATAGTCGTGATGTAGTCAGTCGTGATGTAGTCAGTCGTGATGTAGTCAGTCGTGATGCAGTCAGTCGTGATGTAGTCAGTCGTGATGTAGTCAGTCGTGAGAGATATAAGGAAAGTCATAGCACAAATAGTAGCCCAATGACCTCTGTGAATAGAATTATTGCAATGACTCCCTCATGTAGTACACATAGCCTCTCTGGACAGGATACACATTACATCTGCACAGTGAAGGCTCACAAGGGACAGAGCAACACTGGAGTGATACCATGCATCAATTTACTGCTTTAATTAAGGTATTCATTGAGATTATTTTAGATTAAATAAAATGTGTGATTTTATGACGAGATGGTAATGAGAGGACAATGTTATGTTTTAAATGGATATTCTACATTTTTAAATTGTGCGAATTTTGTTCGCACTTTACGCACAGACTTTTTGGTGTTGTTTTGAAGGCTACTGTATGTATATTCCAAGTAACACTCACCTTATAATGTCATCGTTGTGGCCCAGGTAAAACTTCTGAGTGTGTTCTCTGGTATTGTAAACCACGCCGACGCCAGCCACGAAATAGACCACTTCTTTGCCAGCGGTGTAGTACAGGTTGTTTCGGCATTGATGCCCCCTGTACCCGTAGATCCATTCTAATCTCAGTTGGCAATGCGGAGCAGTCCGATCCGCCATGATATCTGACAACTTGTTTGTTTAGTGAATTATTCCACCCTACAGTAGGCTGCACCACAACCACTGATCACTGACATGCACGTGCAAACTTTATGATTAACCTAACTGATTAAATTAGAAAATCCTAACAGATTCCATTTTCCTACATGTAGCCTGTCATAAACAGCATCCAGCATCCCGCATCCTACAGCAGATGTGCACATTGCGTTTTGAGAAAACACCAGCAAGGACAGATACACCTCAGGCCCATTCATAATTTTTACCTTTAGACACGGTGTTTCCTGACTTGTTACTATGTTAGCCTACTCTAATTTAGATTGTGGATTAATTCATTATTTTCCTCATTAAAATATATTTTTTAATATTTTACCATGTCTTACAAAAGTTAATTTACTCCACTAAATAACATTACATTGCTTTTTTATCAATTTAAAATTGGTTCCTTTTCAAATGACAACGAAAACAGAGGAATTGGCCAAATAAACAAACAGCAAATGAACACAACTGCTGGAGGATTCGGCTGCTGCTGAAATATAATCCGCACACTAATCCTTAACCGTAAAATCAGCCATAGTTACTACGGTTTTATATATTTCTCAAGACAATAACTAACAAATAAACATTTCAAAGCAAACAAACATGTAGAAAATAGGCCGAACATGCAATATGTCTGTCTTCCATTCACAAATCTGGTTGGACTAAATCCGAGAATCGAACAACGAACAATTGTGAGGAATTACGGATTTTCACGGAAAATCACTCTGACAGAGTACGACCTGTCTTGACAGCCACAGCTGGTTCGCCGCTGTCAGTGTGAAGACGCCCCAAAATGAAAATTCTCTGCTAACTTCCGTGCAGAGGCAAACAATCTATGGGCTTCCAAACACAGTCGCTCACCCCGCGACTCCACGGTATCTCCCGCATCTCACATGGATGGATGAAAGTAGGGATTCCGGGCAGCGAGCGAAATAAGCCTACTCATATGGGCGAATGGCAGGCGATGCCTTTGATAAACCGGGGTGGAAAGCTGAGCGGAGGTCTAGCACTGTGTTATTCATTGCATATTAATATTAATGTAGTAACGTAATGGAGACTTTCCCCATCAAGTACTTAAACGTAATATTTTTTAGAATAGCCTCTCTCTGGTTTCGAAGAGCTAGTAACCACAACACCCTGCAAATCAGCCCTGCACTGCCACCGACGATGAGCGGCTAGCTGCACAGGTTTATGGGTATTGATGTGTTTATGGCTGAGGCATTCCCTCTCTCACGCTTTCTCGTTAGTCCAAAACATTGAAAACTACAACTACCAGTTAGCAATGGTGAAGCGCTGTCCAAGGTCTTGAAGACTTACAGATGAAAAATACATCGATTAGGTCTGAAAACAGAATGGCAGCTTCTATGATCAGCAATAATTGAGTCAATTTATATGAGTGAAATTTACTTTAATTTAATCATTAAAATTGTAGGCCCTAATTAAAATAAAGAGATTAGACCGAATAGGAACTGACTGAATCGAATAGCAACTGATAAATTGTTTTCTTTGTGACAAGTTCGATGGTAGATGAAATTGGATGGAAATTGGATGGAGTTCAATCCCAAATAGGAAACTAAATGGGATGTAATACTTTTGCCTGAATCATATTCATATTTTGATTTGTCAAATTTGAAACAGGTGAACCAAAGGGCGAGTCTTTAACTCACATGTGATACAGATGCATTCTAGAACTGAATATCTCTTGTATCCATGAATCTCCAATCAGAACACCAGTACATTTTCTGTAAAGGGTCGAACAACCATACACCCTTACTGATTATTAAGTCCCCCTTTGACTGATCCTCTGTACACTAATATCCTTGCATACTTTTACATTTGAGTCATTTAGTAGATGTTTTCATCCAGAGCGACTTCGAGTGCATTCATCTTAAGAAAGCTAGGTGGGTGGGTGTATAGTACAAGAAGTATTCTAGATGGAAACTGGACTCTTGGAACTGATGTGTAGAACGTTCTCAAAGGCTAAATGCTAAGTAGAGCATGCCATTGCCAGCCCCTTGAACAGCACTGCAGGGTGACAGACTTCACTGGAGAGCCAGTGCAATCTACCATGCCATTCAACTGGGCCTCCTGTAGGGCTCTCTGTGATTATGTCGCATGTGAGAGGAGTTGGCTGGCTGAGTTCATATTCTTCTAGTCGTATTCACATAGACCTTGGGAGAATCTCAAGCATCCTCTCTCCTCACCTCCTTATCAATACCCTTTGGAGGAGAAGGTCAGAGGGGAGGGACCTCTGGCTCTCACATCCAATGGATTTTGAAATGGAGGCGAGGAGAGAGGAGAGAGGATGAGTGAGTATTCAATTGAGATTCTCCCCTTGAATGACAACTCCCATGGGACTCTAGCAGCCTACCTATTTCTCACCATAGCAACTGCTTGGGGTTTGAATCACTGCTCCACCCAGCCAAGCCTGTTGCCAGATAGCCAACTCCTCTGACATGTGTTGCCATCAAACCTGGGTTCAAATAATATTTAGGGTATTTCAATTACTTTCAGAGACATTTGGAAGTGAGTATTTAGATAAGTAGGTGAATATTGGAATGTATTTGGAAATACTAAAATACTCTGCAAGGAGGCCTACACTCTGACTCAAATACATTCCTGTGCATTTAATCAAGGTACAGTTGAAGTCGGAAGTTTACATACACCTTAGCCAAAGACATTTAAACTCAGTTTTTCACAATTCCTGACATTTAATCCTAGTAAAATGTCCATGTTTTAGGACAGTTAGGATCACCACTTTATTTTGAGAATGTGAAACGTCAGAATAATAGTAGAGAAAATTATTTATTTCAGATTTTATTTATTTCGTCACATTCCCAGTGGGTCAGAAGTTTACATACACTCAATTAGTATTTGGTAGCATTGCCTTTAAATTGTTTAACTTGGGTCAAACGTTACGGGTAGCCTTCCACAAGCTTCCCACAATAAGTTCGGTGAATTTTGGCCCATTCCTCCTAACAGAGCTGGTGTAACTGAGTCAGGTTTGTAGGACTCCTTGCTCGCACACACGTTTTCAGTTCTGCCCAAAAATGTTCTATAGGATTGAGGTCAGCGCTTTGAGATGGCCACTCCAATACCTTGACTTTGTTGTCCTTAAGACATTTTGCTACAACTTTGGAAGTATGCTTGGGGTCATTGTCCATTTGGAAGACCCATTTGCGACCAAGCTTTAACTTCCTGACTGATGTCTTGAGATATTGCTTCAATATATCCACCTAATTTTCCTACCTCATAATGCCATCTATTTTGTGAAGTGCACCAGTCCCTCCTGCAGCAAAGCACATCCACAACATGATGCTGTCACCCCTGTGCTTCATGGTTGGGATGGTGTTCTTTGGCTTGCAGGCCTCCCCCTTTTTCCTCCAAACATAATGATGGTCATTATGGCCAAACAGTTCTACTTTTGTTTCATCAGACCAGAGGACATTTCTCCAAAAAGTACAATCTTTGTCCCCATGTGCAGTTGCAAACCGTAGTCTGGCTTTTTATGGCGGTTTTGGAGCAGTGGCTTCTTCCTTGCTGAGCGGCCTTTCAGGTTATGTCGATATAGGACTCGTTTTACTGTGGATATAGATACTTTTGTACCTGTTTCCTCCAGCATCTTCACAAGGTCCTTTGCTGTTGTTCTGGGATTGATTTGCACTTTTCACACCAAAGTACGTTCATCTCTAGGAGACAGAACGCGTCTCCTTCCTGAGCGGTATGACGGCTGCGTGGTCCCATGGTGTTCATACTTACGTACTATTGTTTGTACAGATGGACGTGGTACCTCAAGGCATTTGAAAATTGCTCCCTATGATGAACCAGACTTATGGAGGTCTGCAATTTTTTTTCTGAGGTCTTGACTGATTTCTTTAGATTTTCCCATGATGTCAAGCAAAGAGGCACTGAGTTTGAAGGTAGGCCTTGAAATACATCCACAAGTACACATCCAATTGACTCAAATGATTTCAATTAGCCTATCAGAAGCTTCTAAAGCCATGACATAATTTTCTGGAATTTTCCAAGCTGTTTAAAGGCACAGTCAACTTAGTGTATGTAAACTTCTGACCCACTGGAATTGTGATACAGTGAATTATAAGTGAAATAATCTGTCTGTAAACAATTGTTGGAAAAATTACTTGTGTCATGCACAAAGTAGATGTCCTAACCGACTTGCCAAAACTATAGTTGGTTAACAAGAAATTTGTGGAGTGGTTGAAAAACGAGTTTTAATGACTCCAACCTAAGTGTATGTAAAGTTCTGACTTCAACTGTATTTGAAAATAGTATTTGAAATAAGTATTTGAAAATACTTTCAAGTAGTAGGCTATTTATAAGAAATAATTTGAAAATACTTTCAAATACTTCCAATAGAAGTCATTGATTTAGGCCACATTATTTGAAAACACTAAAATACACAGAAAATAAGTATTTAAATAACAAATACTGAAATACATTCATTTGAAACCAGGTCTAGTTGCCATGCACGCCATATATCATGGATGAGTGATAGAGGATAATGAATGATAGAGGAGAATGAATGATAGAGAAATTGGCTAAAGCAAAAACAGAACTGGCTATACTCAGACCATTGCTATGCTCCACCTAACCATGGCAACAGAATAAGCTGCTATGTCAATGCCAAGCCTAATCTAACTAAGACAACTGTTCATGTTGTCATGGTGCTGGGAGTGAGTCAAATGTTACTTTGTTATAATACATCACCCCCTCCCTTAATCATCTAACCAGGGCATGCTGCTGGGTGAAAGTATGTAATTATAAGATATGTTCTGTGGTTAATTTCATGCACTGTGTACTGTAAAAAATACAGTATTGTTTGCGATCAAGTATCTAGTTTTAAGAACCAGACAACGGTCTTGTTTATTGGTTTATTTGGATCCCCATTAGCTTTTAGCAGAAGCAACAGCTACTCTTCCTGGGGTTCTAACCTCATACTCTTTGTGACTAGTAAAATTACAAATACTACTGATGCACAAAGTAATTGCGAGTCACTGCTTGAATTAATGCAGAGGAGAATTTGTTTCAAACTGTATTGATTTGTTGACCCCAGATATCTGGTTGTCAGGGTTGATAGAATAGAGCAGGGGCTCTCAAACTTTCTCATGAGAAAGTGACCGTTCTTCTGTAACCCAAATTAAGAAGAAATAGTGTGTGATTATAGATGTATTCTCATAACTCGTGACCCACCTCTCACATGTCCAGGGCCCACTTTGGGTCCCGGCCCATAGTTTAAGAAACCCTGGAATAAACCCATCTATTTTAAACAAAAATAGAAGTGCAACATTTAAAGTGTTGGTCCTATGTTTCATAAGCTGAAATAAAAGATCCCAGAAATGTTCCATATGGACAAAAAAAATGATTTCTCTAAAATGCTGTGCACAAATTTGTTTACATTCCTGTTAGTGAGCGTTTCACCTTTGCCAATATAATACATCCAAGAGTTCCAAAACACTGGTACTCTTGCGCCCTCTTGTGATAGAAATTCTGAAGGAACATTACTACTCTCTCCCAATTAGAGAGACAGAGAGCACAGTCCGCCTCAAAATCTCAATGAAATATATCCCACACTCCTGTCCCCTCAGGTTGGCTGTTAGATTACGCAGAGGTGAGTACTCTGCGAAGGGGGTTACTTTGATAGCCAAATTACAACCTGTAAACACCGAGTCTTCTTTGTGGTCTCCTTCCTTTCATGGCCATTGGTATGAAAGAACGTCTAAATTAAAAGCAACATGGTTAACCCATGGTCTGATTATTTTCCCGCACAATTTTCATTATAGGGGATTATCCTACCTACAGCCCACCCTACATAGTCTGGCAAGGTCAAACACGTTATTCTTACATTCGTTTGGAGGACAGGCTTCAATTTACCCAAATGAATTGAAAAACCTAATTGGTCAGAAGTGATGATGTTTATGGAGGGGCAAGAAGTGGTTAATTAAATTAACAGCAGGCCATCTGTAATCCCTATACTCCATGCCTTCTTACCCTCTAAACCATTTGACCAAACTGGTGCCCATCAGAACAAATTAAAGTAACAACTTTTAAATCTTCCATTGATAAATTGTTTAGCTTTCTGCTAACCTCTTTCCAAGGCGCCAAGTGTCTGGGAATGAGATTAGTTATTTGAAGAAATGTTAAACACTGGGGCTGCAATATCGCCATTCGGCCACTAGATGGTGCACAGGCAATTGTGAAAGGGAACCAAGAATTGAGTGACCCAACAATACTGAGAGTTAGGGACAGTCAGAAAAATCTATATTGCCTAAATGAGGTGAAAGTGAAGAGGACACACAGGACTTATTACTCCATAACTTTCATTGCTTTTCTGTTGTGTTTAAAAACAGAAATGTAATTACTCATTAACATGTTTTCACATAGTAATGTCTCTAATTGCTTAGTAATAGCATTGAGAGTTTTTTGTAATGAATGATAAGTGGTTGCACCTAATGAGGCATGTCAGTAAAATGTATTGAATAGTATAGAAGCTGTAATGACAACAGGAATAGTTTCTGATTTGGGGTGAAGCTGTCGTACTGAAAACACAGAGACAGATGTCATCTTAAAAGCAATTTAATGGTTTTGCACATATTTAACAGAGAGGGTAAAAGTCTACTGGTGCAGTTCCATCTACCTGTGACCTTGGTCCATATTAAACTACATACCTAGAGAACCTGCTATGGCAAACAAGCTTTCTCCCATCATGGCATTGTTGATTGTGCAACATGAAGAAATATTTCATTACAATAGTTACAGTGACAGAGAAATGCACACTATTTATCAAATAGCCAGAGATTTTAGCAAAAATGATAATATGCAGTGCTATAGCCAACAAGCAAGCAACCATTTTTCCATGACATGACTTATTCCAGTAAATGCTTTAGAATTCACTTTTCCACTTAACAACAATGCTTAAAGTGTTTATTGTATTGTACATACATTTTTATGCTCAATACATTTTAAACATACATAATGCAACTCAAATGTGTAGGAAAACAAATTTAAAAAAGGACAGAATAATGTTTTCAAAAATTACAGAAATAAACCTTAATCTGTATTCTAATTCTTCATGGATATCCAACATTCTGACTGGTCTTAGCAATTTATTGAGCCGGAGTAGTATATGATAACATTGTACAAAAAAACATGACTGAAACTTAAAGGAAAACTCCACCCAAAAACTATATTTTGGTATTTGTTTCATTAGTCCACAGTTGATATAGTCCCAAAATGTTTTGCATGTCAGCAGTCAAGTTTCAAGATATTGGCCTTTCAAGAAGCAAAGTGTCACTTGCCACATCGTTTTGCATGAACATTATGATGTGGCAAGTGACACTTTGGCTGTGTTCAAAACAACGGGGAACTCGGAAATCTTTGACTCCCGACTTCAGTGCGTTTAAGACAACGGGGAAGTCGAAAAAAGAAAGAAAAAAGAGCTCCGACTGGGAAAAATAGTTTTGAACGTCATCCAGCCTCTTTCTAGAGTTCTGGCCTGAAGATCACTGAAGTCATGATTTGATTTCATATTTTTCTGAGTTCCCAGTTGTCTTGAACGAACCATTTGCTTCTTGAAAGTCCAATATCTTGAAGCGATATGACAGAAATTTGTCACAGTGATGAAGAATATTAACCCCCGTCTTTTCATCCAAATTAATGTGTTATACTAAGTTTTAGGGGATAAAATGAGACTACATTGAAGCTTATAATGGTTGTAGAGCTTATTATTAGTAAGTGAAATTAAACTGTTTTTTAATAGTTTGTTATAGACAAGTTATACACACAGTTCAAAGCACCGCTGACTTTGCTTTTCAACTCAGAAGAATGTCATCTTTCAAAGATCGCCTCACAAAACTGAGGCCAGACCCTAGAAACTACATACTATTACAAAAAGAACAGGGAAAAAATAACCAAAGCAACAAGTGAAAAGCACAGGGATGAGAAAGCAGGAAAACAAAGAGAAAATACAAAGAAATCTTAACTGGAAACCCTGTCTTGTTTTTCAGCTGTGAATTATGGATGGTTTACAATGGCAGCTGCCCAAAGCATCATATCTACCGTAACATCATTTCTCATCTTTTTTAGTTTGTTCCTTATCTTAAAAAAGAAAATGGCATACTGTATTTGACCTCTGAGCCCAGCTGTAGGATTGTTAGGCACAGAGTGTGGAGTTTTGGCTCTGAGCTTGCATGCTGGAGTCTGGCTTTAAGAGGAAGAGGAGCAGGGGAGAGAAGAGGAATGGCATTGGGGGGGCTGAGGAGGGGTCTATTTCTTTTTGCTGAAAAGGCTGAAGCGCTTTTCTTTGTCCTTCTCACGCTTGCCAGGGCTGGACTCAGTTGCCAGGGCGACGGAGGCGGGCAGGGTCTGGGCTCGGCTGGAGGCGGGGGTGCTATGGCTGCTGGGGGTCATCTCTGTCTTATCAGAGGACGCAGCGCTGGAGATGGCTTGCATCCACGAGTTCATCTCCTCCTGCGGCCCAGACGAGGATTTATCAGGACAGACATCACAGATCATACCAATACCTCAAAATTCAGACATCCACACCATCCACATGGAGACAAGGACTGAAGATAGTAAACAACATTCACAGGAAGAACGTCACTCACATACACTGTACGAATTTATAGCTGAAACTTACATCATCGTTGGCTTGGAAGAGATACTCATTGCCATCTGTAGCTCTGTAAAAGGAAAATAAAAACTTTGAGTACTAAGTCAAGCGTACTACTGGCTACAGTATGCAAGACCTCATCTTCTGATAATGCAAGACACAGAGGGAGCTATTCACTAAGTAGTGCTCACTTCAGTTTGAACACATGTTTCTTCTTCTTGTAGTCGAGGGCAACCTCACACGCAGCATCCTTCAGGCTGATGGGGATCTGGTTGTGGTAAGGGATCCCCTGGCTGGCACTCTTATGGTCTTTGTAGAAGCCCATCTCCCGGTTGTTGATCACGCAATACACATTGTGCCAGGATCTGAAACAACATAGACAAAAAGTTGTCAGTGCAGTGCCGGCAAAATAATTTGTCAGGAATGTACACTATATATACACAAAAGTATGTGGACATCCCTTAAAATGAGTGGATTCGGCTAGTTCAGCCACACCCTTGCAGACAGGTGTATAAAATCGAGCACACAGCCATGCAATCTCCATAGACAAACATAGGCAATAGAATGACCTTACTGAAGAGCTCAGTGACTTTCAACGTGGCACCGTCATTGGATGCCACCTTCCCAACAAGTCAGTTCGGCAAATTTCTGCCCTGCTAGAGCTGCCCCGGTCAACTAAGTGCTGTTATTGTGAAGTGGAAACGTCTAGGCGCAACAACGACTCAGCCACGAAGTGGTAGGCCACACAAGTTCACAGAATGGGGATGCCGAATGCTGAAGCGCATAAGGCATAAAAGTCATCTGTCCTCAGTTGCAACACTCACTAGCGACTTCCAAACTGCCTCGAAGCAACGTCAGCACAATAACTGTTTGTCGGGAGCATCATAAAATGGGTTTCGATGGCCGAGCAGCTGCACACAAGCCTAAGTTCACCATGCACAACGTCAAGCATCAGCTGGAGTGGTGTAAAGCTCACCGCCATTGGACTCTGGAGCAGTGGAAACACGTTCTCTGGAGTGATGAATCAAGCTTCACCATCTGGCAGTCTGACTGACAGATCTGGGTTTGGAGGATGTCAGGAGAATGCATAATGCCAACTGTAAAGTTTGGTGGAGAAATAATGATCTGGGGATGTTTTTCATGGTTTCTTAGTTCCAGTGAAGGGAAATATTAACGCTACAGCATACAATGGCATTCTAGACGATTCAGCGCTTCCAACTTTGTGGCAACAGTTTGGGGAAGGACCTTTCCTGTTTGAGCATGACAATGCCCCCCATGCACAAAGCGAGGTCCATACAGAAATGGATTGTCAAGATCGGTGTGGAAGAACTTGATTGGCATGCACAGAGCCCTAACCTCAACCGCATCAAACACCTTTGGGATGAACTGCGAGCTACACCTAAATCGCCCAACCTCACAGATGCTCTTGTTGCTCAATGGAATTAAGTATCCGCAGCAATGTTCCAACATCTAGTTCAAAGGGTCTTTCATCTCATTCCCAGTGGGTCAGAAGTTTAAATACACTCAATTAGTATTTGGTAGCATTGCCTTTAAATTGTTTAACTTGGGTCAAACGTTTCAGGTAGCCTTCCACAAGCTTCCCACAATAAGTTGGGTGAATTTTGGCCCATTCCTCCTGACAGAGCTGGTGTAACTGAGTCAGGTTTGTAGGACTCCTTGCTCGCACACACTTTTTCAGTTCTGCCCACACATTTTCTATGGGATTGAGGTCAGGGTGTTATGATGGCCACTCCAATACCTTGACTTTGACATTTTGCCACAACTTTGGAAGCATGCTTGGGGTCATTGTCCATTTGGAAGACCCATTTGCGACCAAGCTTTAACTTCCTGACTGATGTCTTGAGATGTTGCTTCAATATATCCACACAACATTCCTGTCTCACGATGCCATCTATTTTGTGAAGTGCACCAGTCCCTCCTGCAGCAAAGCACCCCCACAACATGATGCTGCCACCCCCGTTCTTCACGGTTGGGATAGTGTTCTTCAGCTTGCAAGCCTCCCCCTTTTCCCTCCAAACATATCGATGGTCATTATGGCCAAACAGTTCTACTTTTGTTTCATCAGACCAGAGTACATTTCTCTAAAAAGTACGATCTTTGTCCCCATGTGCAGTTGCAAACCGTAGTCTGGCTTTTTTTATGGTGGTTTTGGAGCAGTGGCTTCTTCCTTGCTGAGTGGCATTTCAGGTTATGTCAATAAAGGACTCGTTTTACTGTGGATATAGATACTTTTGTACCTGTTTCCTCCAGCATCTTCACAAGGTCTTTTGCTGTTGTTCTGGGATTGATTTGCACTTTTCGCACCAAAGTACGTTCATCTCTAGGAGACAGAACGCGTCTCCTTCCTGAGCGGTATGATGGCTGCGTGGTCCCATGGTGTTTATACTTGCGTACTATTGTTTGTACAGATGGACGTGGCATCTTCAGGCATTTGGAGGATGAACCATTTTTTTTCTGATTTCTTTTGATTTTACCATGATGTCAAGCAAAGAGGCACTGCGTTTGAAGGTAGGCCTTGAAATACATCCACAGGTACAACTCCAATTGACTCAAATTATGTCAATTAGAATACCAGAAGCTTCTAAAGCCATGACATAATTTTCTGGAATTTTCCAAGCTGTTTAAAGGCACAGTCAACTTAGTGTATGTATACTTCTGACCCACTGGAATTGTGATACAGTGAATTATAAGTGAAATAATCTGTCTGTAAACAATTGTTGGAAAAATTACTTAGAACATCTACTTTGTGCATGACACAACTGACTTGCCAAAACTGTAGTTTGTTAACAAGAAATTTGTGGAGTGGTTGAAAAACGAGTTTTAATGACTCCAACCTAAGTGTATGTAAACTTCCTACTTCAACTGTATGTACCTGCTGGATGCCTTCTTGTTGTGACCCTCCCACTCGTGTTTGCGGTGCAGGTATCCTTCCATCTGGTTGGCTGGGGCTGAGTCCTGGGACTTGGCCGGGAGTGTGGCAGCCTGGCTGGGCATGACCTTGCGTGCTTCACTGGGCGACCCACCTGGGCTGGGCTCCTCCACCCCATTAACGATGTCACTTTCCTCTCCGTTGTCCTGTCAGAAACAAGTATTAGAGAAGGCTGGGGCTAGACAACACACAGTGGAGCTGGAAGTCAGAGAGTTGGATAAAGCTTCATGCAGGATGAGAGGCTGTGTAGAAACATTCAGTACGTTCCCTTTGATTGCTATATGACAACATGGCTTTAAGACAAGTATAGTTAAGTTGAAAGTGGTATTTTCTACAACTATTGTACTGTAAATGAGAAATAAATATTTCATCACAATGTGTCTCCACATTTCCATTTGACGAGGAAAAATGTCTTCATAAAAGAGCCTTTGGATAGGTGTCTGTATAAACCAAAACAATGCCATTACACCAGCCTCAAATTGGCAATGTGGTGTGCCTCTATTTCACAATTATTGCCCAGAGTCATTATAAGATGAATGACACACACTGAACCCCAGAGCTGAGTCACCTCTGAGTGACTGTGCTATCCTCACGTCATGTCTCAATCTTTGTATCACCCACAGTGTTGCGACTTTGTCTATGTGCAACTTTTGTTCCCCAACCTCTGGCTATAATGCCGCTATGTGTTTCTGTGCTCCTTTTAGGTCGTCAGCTCCATATAGGTCCTCAGCTCTTAGAGTTCAGTGCCTGAGGTGAAACTCTAATCAAGTATTTAACTGCATCTCCGTCTCTTTCTGACTGTTCTCTCTAACCCGCTCAATGGATCTCTCCAACTTTCTCTGACATCAAGTGCCCTCTATTTGAGACTTGATTTGTGACTTTTACTCTAACTTGACTCTCCAATGACTCAATCTGACTGATTCACAATGAACCTCTCTGCCTCCATCTTTTTTTAACATTTTTTATTTAACCTTTATTTAACTAGGCAAGTCAGTTAAGAACAAATTCTTATTTACAATGACGGCCTACCCCGGCCAAACCCGGACGACGCTGGGCCAATTGTGCGCCGCCCTATGGAACTCCCAATCACGGCCGGATGTGATGCAGCCTGGATTCGAATCAGGTACTACAGTGACACCTCTTGCACTGAGATGCAGTGTCTTAGACCACTGCGCCACTCGGGAGCCCAAATCTGACTCTAGACGAACAGCCGTCTGATATGAGGTTACACTAACAGTTTTCGATTCACTCTCACTTGCAGTGACTCACTGTTTGACAAACTCAAATTCCGATAATCTAAGCTTGGTTAGAGGAGGGAGACGCTTGCAAATGCAGTAAAAATCTGTAGGCCACCTCAGTCAACCTTTATATAGATTCTGAGAAAAGCTGAGCCACTACTGATCTAGAAGAGCGTTGGATTATGTGATTGATTATAGTGGGACCGGCGTCCAGCTGAGACAGCAAGAGAGAGCATTTCAAAGACATGCACAGATCAGAGGTTAGGACATGCCCACCACATTGCCACGCCCACACAAAACACTGTTGAATAAAGAGATAGAAAGGGAGCGAAAAGGAGGGAAAGACCAAACCAAAATCCCAAACAACTAGCACATTGTTTGAACTCATTATTGACATTTGTTTCATTATTGTAAAGTGAAGGGGAAGGCAAAATCGGCCAGTTAAAAGATTATTTCACAACACACCCACTCCAACTCATTACCCATTACTGAGCTCTTCAAGGCTGGATCAATCGTGGATACTTTTACTGAGAGCTTGCCAGGCGATGGACAAATCCTTGATGCTTATACAGAGATCTTGCCATTGGCTGGACCAATACTGGACATGGACTGCGTCGCTGCCAGATTTTGCAGCCTTCGATTGGTGCAACGTGGGAGTGATATCACCTCTTTGTTAAATGTTCAGGGTAAAAGCTAAAATAGTTTTCGCTTGGGCTGACACTCATATCGGGAATTATATTATTAATGGTCACATCTGTACCCAAATATGCTCTCCAAACTGATAATAATCCAGCTAGACTGATCACCTCTACGTAAATACTCTCAGATCAACTTTGATTGAATTGGAGGATCATTTTGATAGTAGTAACTGTAGTTACCTTAGAAATGACTCTTATGCAGAACTACACACACTAACCTTAGAATTGCTCAAACATTGACCTCTCAGTTTGGATGGGTGCCTTTTTACACCAAAATAAAATACTGTAGATTTAATGTCAGACGTCCACTGGATAAATGATATCTACAAGACAATGAAATTAAAAATGGAATGAAAAAGTATTGCATATGAATGTGTATAAAACAACCCCGGGATGAAACCATAGAATATACACAAGGGGAAAACAACAATAACAGTTGTCACTGAAAGTGGAAGGTGATTAACAACAATGACGACATGAAAAACAATATTCCAACATAAGACATGAGGACAAAAACAGGGTTATTTTGCAGACGGTACAAGGACAACACAAACAGAACAAACATGGGAAGTGATTGACTATCAAGGTTTTATTGGGGAAAGTGTGTTAGTGGGGTGGGTGCAAGGATGAAATGATTCAAGGGTGGACCAACACGAACATAACCAGGGAGGAAATGAAGATCTGACACACAGAGCTATAGTAACATGAAAAGTGACATGAGAACATTAAGGCAGGTACCATAGATCTACTGAGGACCAATGAATGACTGATAGGAATGGGTTTATACCCCTCTACACGCACTGACACACATTCACCACCACTGGAACAACCCTAAAAACAGAATTACCACAGTGAAGTGATATGAATATCCCTTCCACATAGTGAAATGAATCATACATAGTGAACTGGTATTTGAGATGGTACTGTATGATGGCGGTATGACATCATGTATGCGTGGTCTGGACGAGGGTGAAGATGATGTGAAATGGATGGACATCTGGGGAAGATACAGTAGCTACTCACTACTTTTGATTTCTTGAATTTTATTTAACCTTTATTTATTCAGGTAAGTCACAGATAAAAATCTATTTTGCAAGAGACCTAGTTGACTTGATCTGGTGCAACTTGAAACCTGAGAGGACTAAAGATTATGATTTAATGGCATTACTGAGTTACCGATTTAAGTCGTGCATTTTGTCTGTCAGTTATTCAGGTTCCACATGGTAAGTTTGTAAATAATAACATACATAAACAGTATTATCATCAGGGATGGAGACAGGAGGAGAGGAGTGTCGAGCTGAGGGGGAAGAGAGAAAGAAGGGAGAGGGGAAAGGAAAAAGAGGAAATAAAGAAAAGACACAAATAGAAATCTTCCTTTTTCATTCCCCCACACATACACATGGCTGGGTAGGTTACTTTCTAAATGTAATCCGTTACAGTTACTAGTTACCTGTCCAAAATTGTAATCAGTAAAGTAACTTTTGGATTACCCAATCTCTAACATAATCTGATTACATTCAGTTACTTTTAGATTACTTTCCCCTTAAGAGGCATTAGAAGAAGACAAAAATGAATGTTACCAATTGAACCACATCTATTGCAGGATAAATCAATGTTAAAGTTTACATAGCTGGCCATATATGGATTTAAAATTTTACTTTATGGGTTGGTTATGTATGCTTCTTCTAACCCATCGCTTTCTACTACATATAATAATCCGATTAAATTATATCTTTACATTAAAAATCTAAATCTACCAGAATTGCAGTCATTCCAATAAATGTTAAACCCCTTGATCTTCAAGAATAGGACTTGGAAATATGGAAGTATAGATTAGCCAAATTGTTTTACCTGAGCATAACCCCAAAACTAAGGACTTATTAACCAGCCCTACTCTGTTGTTTAGGATTTTGCTGTCATGGACTGAGTTGAAAAATAAATTGTGCGCTAATGGAATGGCATGCTTTGAGCGCTAATGAAAAGTGCTATTTACATGTGATAAATGAATGCCATATGCTGCATTTGCTATACGCCTATTGTTTAACTTTTTGTTGGTGACACTTTGATATCTTATCTTGATAATATGCAGCTGTTTAAAGGGTAAATCCACAGATGAAACAATAACAAACAGTCGCCCCACCTCTGTTTTGGTAAAAAGCTGCGGGATGGGCCTGGAGAAATGTAACCACTCTCAGATTAATAGACAGAGCTATGAATACAAGGACTGACCATCCAAAATTATTGTTTTAACCATGTTATGAGGCTATACAGTGTTTGTTTACATTTACATGTCTACAAACATCGAGTAAAACAAGCTTATATTTTGGGTTCTGATGTGGTACGACAGTTGAACTATGCTCATGAGACATTTCTAAGTTATATTCTAGATAGATAGATATAATTCCAAATATGAATGTAGCAACTACAGATTGCCCCTTTAAGTCTATCAAAAGTGTGCGAGCTGGAACATGTGTCCTTTAGGCCTATGGATAAAAAAATGTAATAATTTGCAGCATGAATTAGATTGAGCAATAAAAGCCCCACTTTATTCCATAGGCTGGGATCCACACTGTGCAGCTGTTGAGAGAGCACATTTTTCACTGGCTTCAAAAAGAATGATTGATAGGCAGCTTAAACTTCTTGAATTGAACCATTATTGGGTTCAAATACACATTTAGATTCGTGAACAGCCATCCACAAGCACAATCCGTAAGGCGCAAATAGCTAAATGAGAGAGTAGCAGTGTGATTCACATCAATGCGCTATGTAGATATCAATAATAAGTGATATCCGTATCGCCGTAGACTACACCACTGCTGTCATCCTTACCTCCAAGCGTTTATTCAAATTGGATAATCTTGGGATGACGACAGCAGTCGCACCATTGGAAGACATAGCTTGGACTGTAGCCTACAAAAGCCTATTCCTGCTCTTTTCCCGCAATCCATCAAACCCATTTGGTGTGTCATCCTAGTGGTATCTGACTTGTGGTCAGACTCACGCAGGTGGAACAAACTTAAACGTGCGCCTTTTTTCAATGCTGATTTGAATGCCATTGAGAAACAGAAGAGTCAAAGATCTTTTTCCGCAAACTTCCTTTCTGAATTTAAAAGTAATCCTTGAAGTAATCATCTACTTTTTCAAAAGTATCTGTAATCTGATTATAATATTTTTGCTGGTAATGTAACGGATTACAGTTGCCCATTTAAAAAAATAATCCCTACAATGTAATTCTTTACTCCCCAACCCTGTATACACACACGTGTACATTCATACACACGCACACTCACGCAGTGCTCATTGTCATTCTAGAATACGTAGTGCTGTAGTGCTTGTGTCCCATTATGCTTTACTTTCTATCAGCCAATAAATAATTTCAATCTACTAGGATTAAAATGTATTAATTTATTGTTTTGATCCTTTGCTCAATCTCAATGTCTGCTTTTGAAATAGGGTTGCCTAACTCAACTTTATATCTGGTCCTCTACCATCCAAATCAGTTTCATATCTTACTTCCACCTTCCCATGTAATCTTTGCTCTGTTACATCTGATCAGTTAATAGTCCAGTATGTAGCTGCAGCTACCATCTATCAATTACTGCAGCTACCATCTATCAGTTACTGCAGCTACCATCTATCAGTTACTGCAGCTACCATCTATCAGTTACTGCAGCTACCATCTATCAGTTACTGCAGCTACCATCTATCAGTTACTGCAGCTACCATCTATCAGTTACTGCAGCTACCATCTATCAGTTACTGCAGCTACCATCTATCAGTTACTGCAGCTACCATCTATCAGTTACTGCAGAGTTGGTCCAGCGCTAAGCAGTCCTCAGTAGTGTTTGATCTATCAATAAAGGTACCAGTCGGTTTGAAGCAATATGAAGGTAGAAAAGATTAAAGCACTAATAACTAACCTATTAAGCAAAACAACTCTGATCATCTAATTATCCATGTTCAGTCCTGCAACATCCGCTGTGATAAAATAAGATTAGGTGAATAAAAAAACGGCAATACAGGAAACTGCAATCAGCAAAGCTAATTTGCATTCAAACGCATTACGCAAATAAAAGAAAAAGGAATACTCAAGGTAGGATAAGTATAGTGTTTTGTAATGGACATAGGATAAGGTATAGTGTTTTGTAATGGACATAGGATAAGGTATAGCGTTTTGTAATGGACATAGGATAAGGTATAGCGTTTTGTAATGGACATAGGATAAGGCTAAATGGTAAATGAGGAATAAGTGTGACTAATTGTCTGAATCACTGGTGGTGGGGGGGGGGGGGGGGGGGGGGGGGGGTGTACAGTCCTCCCCTTGGGTGGGGGGCAGGGGGTGTTGGGGGTCACGGTCCGACCCACCCGCCATTCTTGCCCCCAGTCCCAGTCCTGCGGGTCTGAAAGCTGGTGTACTTTTGGTAGGCTGGGGAGCGGTAACTAACCCGAGGGGAGTCCTGGTCCGATGGCAGTCCGTTCTGAGACACCTGCTCACCCTCCCTGTAGGGACGACACACACAGAGACAACAGTCAGTCTCAAACATAGTGCAATATAAACACACTGGGACATTCATAACACACAGACAACAGTCAGTCCCAAATGCTGTATCTATAAACACACAGAAAACAGTCAGCCCCAAACATCACACCTAAAGGTAGACTCAGAAATGTGATGTAAGTGCACAAAGTAAACGGCATAGTGGGTTAATTTCCTCTCCTTCTAAGAGCATTGCAGCGCGGCTCAACTTCTCCGTTGTTTTGGCCTTGTAGCACGCACATGCGCAGATTCTGTGTGTGACTGTATGAGAGCGAAGTCTTGCATCTAACTCATCTCAATATCTGCGGTGCTGCTCAAGGCAACGTCATTTCACTGAGTCTACCTCTATGTCTGTTTATAGGTTTATTCAGATCCCCAGGAGCTTTTGCAGAAGCAGCAGCTACTCTTCCTGGGGTCCACAAAAAACACAAAACATAACAAGTAACAACACACTGATAGACTGATCAACAAGGACAGCCAAACAGATGTAAAACACAACCATATACAAACAAAACAACTAAAGAATAACATGTGTAGATTGAGTGTGTTAGAGTGTGATAGCGTGTGTGTCTGCATGTGTGTCATTTCACAGTCCCTATTATGCCATGAGATATTGTTTTATACATTTCTTTAAGGTCATTCGGCTGTTTGCTTGAGTAATTGGAGATGGGTGATCCATGTGATTACGGCTTTGAATAATACTGTGCAAAATACTTTATAGTATTTATAAAACACACTGAGACAAACATAAGACAGGTCCCGTGTGGCTCAGTTGGTAGAGCATGGCGCTTGCAACGCCAGGGTTGTGGGTTCATTCCCCACGGGGGGACCAGGATGAATATGTATGAACTTTCCAATTTGTAAGTCGCTCTGGATAAGAGCGTCAGCTAAATGACTTAAATGTAAATAAGACCAGAATAGAGCATGCCTTCTCAGTCTAAACACAGACACAGAACAGACGCACTAAATAAGTCATGACAGACAGACCAAACAACATTTTAGTATGGTGCTCCAGGCTTTTCTCTCACCTCTGCTGTGGCGATGTATCGTCCGTCTGGGTCTCTGCAGGTGGCGGATTCCTCTTCCTCTCTTCCTCCTCTTGCTGTCTTCTCACTTCCAGTAATTCCATCTACATCGCAAACCAACGCACAAATCATTAATGACCAACCTAATTAGTCAGATTGGAATTGAGAAACTAAAGAAATTTCATTAAGTCAATTTGACTGATAGACAAATGAGATGAGAGATTTGGAGAATGTAGTGGAAATTCTACCTTTAACTATTAATGAGGAGAGGCAAAAATCAATAATCAATCAAGGTATTAGTTTTATTAAAAACGTATTATAATAAGGAGGCTGGTTGCCCCACCCCCGCAGGAGAAGTGGAGTGAGAGCCCACTGAGTGGAGTTAGCTTCTGGGTTATATACTATCTCAAGATAGGTCAGGATAGGCGCAACCTCATAGATGACGTACAATAGTTCCAAACATCAACCCCACACATCCTGTGCCAGACCTTAGGCCCCAAATACAAAGAACTAGTTGTTTTGTTCAGTACTTAGGACATTTGTTCTCTCCCCTAGTTCAAGGTGGAAACTATCTCCCCCTAGGCGGAGGTGACTGACGCACCGACACTGTGGAGACAAGTGATTGGTTCCCCATCACTCACGCCATCCCTTCACATGGTTTGCAATAAAGACACAGTTCATATATGGAAACAATGTTTCCTTCTGACCTCCTTTGCCATAATCCCTGCTGATATTCTGCATAGCAACAGGGACATGTGACAGACACGCCTGACTTCTCCCCTCTCTGGACCCCAGGTGACTGAGGCCCATATGAGGGAGGAAGTGCAGCTGCCAACCCCAGAGTCCGAAAGGAGACATTCTAATGACAAGTGCTCAACAGTTCAATCATATAAGCATATTCTGCCGATAAGACATCTTAATTATCTTGGTTACCTAGCTAACACTGATTTCTCCACCACAATCTTTCCCCAGAAACAGGCTCCAAAACAGAACAATAGCTTGGTTACTGGTGTGCAGGATATAACCTTTACTCTGTCTAGGATCAAGAGGAACCAGTCAGTTTCTGTCATATTATTGGCTGAGCGGCCAGACATCATGGGTTACTCTACACACACAGAACAGTTAAAACAGGCCTCTCTTAATGTGCACACACACTTATCTTATATGAGTTTGTTTCTTTAACTATCAAGCCCAAAGCCAAAGCTTAAAGAAGGAGATTTTAGTACACAAGCATTAGTAGGGTTTAAAATAAAATTTCCCTCACCAGATGGATGCCTAATCTAATTAAAAACTAAATTGAGTTATTGTATGACTGGTTTAACCTACAGCCCTGTGAGTTGTGAACATCCCCTGTCCTCTCACCGTAGTCAGCCGTTCCAGCGCTGAGAAGCGCTCCTCCCAGGTGGCAGCGGACTTCTCAAAGGCCTCGTGTCTCTTGATGAGTTTCTCCACCTCGTCCACGTTCTGACCCATCTCCCTGCTGGACAGGTACGGCTCCTGTCCCAGCAGCCATGACTCGGCCACACCCGCATCCCTACCAAACTGGTGCACCTCCAGAACTGGGCAGAAACACAGCTAGTCAGACAACATGGCAGTATAAAGCAACAGTTACACAGTAGCTAATACGGTGCAACAGACTGAACACGATTTGATAGAATTACCCAATCTTAGCCACTCCCATCTGTCCTCCCACTTGTCAATCATGTCTTTCCTTTTGTCTGTCAACTGTAGTAACTTCTCTTTGATCTGAAATTGAAGGGACATTTAGTTTTAACTGAGGCTAAGAACACCATACATGTAATGACACACCACAACACTAGAGGGAGCCATATTTCCATCCGGAGACAAAGAAGTAGAACGAGGCAAAAAAGAGAAACAAAACAGAGGAGGGAAGTAACAGTATCTGTCAGGGTGTTATGACATCGTTGGCCCCTCACCTCCTCTAATGCATAGTGTCTCCTTGCCAACAGGGACTTGCCCAGCTCAATGCAGTTGGTGAAGCTGTTGTTGCGGGCGTCGATCTCAGCCTTGATGCCTTGGTGGTTGTTCATCAGGAGCTCCACGGACGACACGTCCCTGAGGACACAACACAATTAGAGGCGTGTCACAGCTAGAGGTCGACCGATTAATCGGAATGGCCGATTAATTAGGGCCGATTTCAAGTTTTCATAACAATCGGAAATCGGTATTTTTGGACACCGATTTGGCCGATTTTATATATTTTTTTACACCTTTATTTAATCTTTATTTAACTAGGCAAGTCAGTTGAGAACACATTCTTATTTTCAATGACGGCCTAGGAACGGTGGGTTAACTGCCTCGTTCAGGGACAGAACGACAGAGTTTTACCTTGTCAGCTCGGGGATTCAATCTTGCAACCTTACAGTTAACTAGTCCAACGCTCTATCCACCTGATTACATTGCACTCCACGAGGAGCCTGCCTGTTACGCGAATGCAGTAGAAGCCAAGGTAAGTTGCTAGCTAGCATTAAACTTATATTATAAAAAAACAATCATTCAATCATAATCACTAGTTAACTACACATGGTTGATGATATTACTAGTTTATCTAGCGTGTCCTGCGTTGCATATAATCGATGCGGTGTGTATCGTTGTTCCAACGTGTACCTAACCATAAACATCAATGCCTTTCTTAAAATCAATACACAGAAGTATATCTTTTTAAACCTGCATATTTAGCTAAAAGAAATCCAGGTAAGCAGGAAATATTAACCAGGTGAAATTGTGTCACTTCTCTTGCGTTCATTGCACGCAGAGTCAGTGTATATGCAACAGTTTGGGCCGCCTAATTTGCCAGAATTTTACGTAATTATGACATAACATTGAAGGTTGTGCAATGTAACAGGAATATTTAGACTTCTGGATGCCACCCGTTAGATAAAATACGGAACGGTTCCGTATTTCACTGAAAGAATAAACGTTTTGTTTTCGAGATGATCGTTTCCGGATTCGACCATATTAATGACCTAAGGCTCGTATTTCTGTGTGTTATTATGTTATAACTAAGTCTATGTTTTGATAGAGCAGTCTGACTGAGCGGTGGTAGGCAGCAGCAGGCTCGTAAGCATTCATTCAAACAGCACTTTCCTGAGTTTTGCCAGAAGCTCTTCACTGTGCTTCAAGCCTATCAACTCCCGAGATTAGCATGGTGTAACCGATGTGAAATGGCTAGCTAGTTAGCGGGGTGCGCACTAATAGCGTTTCAAACGTCACTCGCTCTGAGACTTGGAGTAGTTATTCCCCTTGCTCTGCATGGGTAACGCTGCTTCGAGGGTGGCTGTTGTCGATGTGTTCCTGGTTCGAGCCCAGGTAGGAGCGAGGAGAGGGATGGAAGCTATACTGTTACACTGGCAATACTAAAGTGCCTATAATAACATCCAATAGTCAAAGGTTAATGAAATACAAATGGTATAGAGTAATAGTCCTATAATTCCTATAATAACTACAACCTAAAACTTCTTACCTGGGAATATTGAAGACTCATGTTAAAAGGAACCACCAGCTTTCATATGTTCTCATGTTCTGAGCAAGGAACTTAAATGTTAGCTTTCTTACATGGCACATATTGCACTTTTACTTTCTTCTCCAACACTTTGTTTTTGCATTATTTAAACCAAATTGAACATGTTTCATTATTTATTTGAGGCTAAATTGATTTTATTGATGTATTATATTAAGTTAAAATAAGTGTTCATTTAGTATTGTTGTAATTGTCATTATTAAAAATAAAAATTAAAAATAAATAAAAATCTGCTTTTTTTGGTCCTCCGATAATCGGTATCGGCGTTGAAAAATCATAATCGGTCGACCTCTAGTCACAGCAAGACAGAGGAGTGTGTCACAACAAGACAGAGGAGTGTGTCACAACAAGACAGAGGAGTGTGTCACAAGACAAGAGTAGTGTCACAAGACAATTAGAGGAGTGACACATCAAGACAATTAGAGGAGTGACACATCAAGACAATTAGAGGAGTGACACATCAAGACAATTAAAGGAGTGACACATCAAGACAATTAGAGGAGTGACACATCAAGACAATTAGAGGTGTGTCACACACACACACTGAACATATCAAGGTCCCAATGTCCTTTGCTTAGGTTACCAGGGGTTTAAATGACCCATGAAATGCTAGTTAACATGCTAGTGTACGTTTTCTAAAACCACAGGTACATACAGTCAAGACAGGATGACCTGACACCAAGTGTATTTCAGTGGACTACAGCCGCTCACATAATGATGTTCCCCCCTCAGAGACCTGTCAGATTACCCTGATCCCTGGGACCATTCCAATGTCAGACTAACCACGAGGCAGGATAGGGTGTTACTCCTTCAGACAGTGGAAACAGAGCAATGCAATTTCTGACAAACCAAATCTTTCCATTTCTCTCTCCTACCTGCTTTTATCACCATTCACCTCAGTAGCCAATCCATCATTCTCTTTCCTTTCTTTTCCTCCTGTTTTTCTCTTGCCCTTTACCTGACATCCTCATTAGCCCACTTCGTCTATCTGTCGGTCTCTTTCTCCCTCTTGTCACATGCGGTGACCTCACCCATTGAGACCAGCATGTCCAGAGATACAACCTCTCTTATCATCACCCAGTGCCTGGGCTTGCCTCCGCTGTACCCGCGCCCCTCCATACCCCTGTCTGCACATTATGCCCAGAATCTATTCTACCACGCCCATAAATCTGCTCCTTTTATTCTTTGTCCCCAACGCTCTAGGCGACCAGTTTTGATAGCCTTTAGCCGCACCCTCATCCTACTACTCCTCTGTTCCTCGGGTGATGTGGAGGTAAACCCAGGCCCTGCATGTCCCCAGTCACCCTCATTTGTTGACTTCTGTGATCGAAAAAGCCTTGGCCTCATGCATGTCAACATCAGAAGCCTCCTCCCTAAGTTTGCCTTACTCACCGCTTTAGCACACTCTGCCAATCCTGATGTCCTTGCCGTGTCCGAATCCTGGCTTAGGAAGGCCACCAAAAATTCTGAGATTTCCATACCCAACTATAACACTCTCCGTCAAGATAGAACTGCCAAAGGGGGAGGAGTTGCAATCTACTGCAGAGATAGCCTGCAAAGTTCTGTCATACTTTCCAGGTCTATGCCCAAACAGTTCGAACTTCTAATTTTAAAAATTAATCTCTCCAGAAATAAGTCTCTCACTGTTGCCGCCTGCTACCGACCCCCCTCAGCTCCCAGCTGTGCCCTGGACACCATCTGTGAATTGATCGCTCCCCATCTAGCTTCAGAGTTTGTTCTGCTAGGTGACCTAAACTGGGATATGCTTAACACCCCGGCAGTCCTACAATCCAAGCTTGATGCCCTCAATCTCACACAAATCATCAAGGAACCCACCAGGTACAACCCTAAATCCGTAAACATGGGCACCCTAATAGACATTATCCTGACCAACCTGCCCTCCAAATACACCTCTGCTGTCTTCAATCAAGATCTCAGCGATCACTGCCTCATTGCCTGTATCCGCCACGGGTCCGCGGTCAAACGACCACCCCTCATCACTGTCAAACGCTCCCTAAAACACTTCTGCGAGCAGGCCTTTCTAATCGACCTGGCCCGGGTACCCTGGAAGGATATTGACCTCATCCCGTCAGTTGAGGATGCCTGGTCATTCTTTAAATGTTACTTCCTCACCATATTAGACAAGCATGCTCCGTTCAAAAAATGCAGAACCAAGAACAGATATAGCCCTTGGTTCACTCCAGACCTGACTGCCCTCGACCAGCACAAAAACATCCTGTGGCGAACTGCAATAGCATCGAAGAGCCCCCGCGATATGCAACTGTTCAGGGAAGTCAGGAACCAATACACGCAGTCAGTCAGGAAAGCAAAGGCCAGCTTTTTCAAGCAGAAATTCGCATCCTGTAGCTCTAACTCCAAAAAGTTCTGGGATACTGTAAAGTCCATGGAGAACAAGAGCACCTCCTCCCAGCTGCCCACTGCACTGAGGCTAGGTAACACGGTCACCACCGATAAATCCGTGATAATCGAAGACTTCAACAAGCATTTCTCAATGGCTGGCCATGCCTTCCTCCTGGCGACTCCAACCTTGGCCAACAGCCCCGCCCCCCCCGCTGCTACTCGCCCAAGCCTCCCCAGCTTCTCCTTTACCCAAATCCAGATAGCAGATGTTCTGAAAGAGCTGGAAAACCTGGACCCATACAAATCAGCTGGGCTTGACAATCTGGACCCCCTATTTCTGAAACTGTCCGCCGCCATTGTCGCACCCCCTATTACCAGCCTGTTCAACCTCTCCTTCGTATCATCTGAGATCCCCAAGGATTGGAAAGCTGCCGCGGTCATCCCCCTCTTCAAAGGGGGAGACACCCTGGACCCAAACTGTTACAGACCTATATCCATCCTGCCCTGCCTATCTAAGGTCTTCGAAAGCCAAGTCAACAAACAGATCACTGACCATCTCGAATCCCACCGTACCTTCTCCGCTGTGCAATCCGGTTTCCGAGCCGGTCACGGGTGCACCTCAGCCACGCTCAAGGTACTAAACGATATCATAACCGCCATCGATAAAAGACATTACTGTGCAGCCGTCTTCATTGACCTGGCCAAGGCTTTCGACTCTGTCAATCACCATATTCTTATCGGCAGACTCAGTAGCCTCGGTTTTTCTAATGACTGCCTTGCCTGGTTCACCAACTACTTTGCAGACAGAGTTCAGTGTGTCAAATCGGAGGGCATGTTGTCCGGTCCTCTGGCAGTCTCTATGGGGGTACCACAGGGTTCAATTCTCGGGCCGACTCTTTTCTCTGTATACATCAATGATGTTACTCTTGCTGCGGGCGATTCCCTGATCCACCTCTACGCAGACGACACCATTCTATATACTTCCGGCCCTTCCTTGGACACTGTGCTATCTAACCTCCAAACGAGCTTCAATGCCATACAACACTCCTTCCGTGGCCTCCAACTGCTCTTAAACGCTAGTAAAACCAAATGCATGCTTTTCAACCGTTCGCTGCCTGCACCCGCACGCCCGACTAGCATCACCACCCTGGACGGTTCCGACCTAGAATATGTGGACATCTATAAGTACCTAGGTGTCTGGCTAGACTGCAAACTCTCCTTCCAGACTCATATCAAACATCTCCAATCCAAAATCAAATCAAGAATCGGCTTTCTATTCCGCAACAAAGCCTCCTTCACTCACGCCGCCAAACTTACCCTAGTAAAACTGACTATCCTACCGATCCTCGACTTCGGCGATGTCATCTACAAAATAGCTTCCAACACTCTACTCAGCAAACTGGATGCAGTTTATCACAGTGCCATTCGTTTTGTTACTAAAGCACCTTATACGACCCACCACTGCGACCTGTATGCCCTAGTCGGCTGGCCCTCGCTACATGTTCGTCGTCAGACCCACTGGCTCCAGGTCATCTACAAGGCTATGCTAGGTAAAGTGCCGCCTTATCTCAGTTCACTGGTCACGATGGCTACACCCACCCGCAGCACGCGCTCCAGCAGGTGTATCTCACTGATCATCCCTAAAGCTAAAACCTCATTTGGACGCCTTTCCTTCCAGTTCTCTGCTGCCTGCGACTGGAACGAATTGCAAAAATCTCTGAAGTTGGAGACTTTTATCTCCCTCAACAACTTTAAAAATCTGCTATCCGAGCAGCTAACCGATCGCTGCAGCTGTACATAGTCCATCTGTAAACTACCCACCCAATTTACCTACCTCACCCCCCATACTGCTTTTATTTATTTACTTTTCTGCTCTTTTGCACACCAGTATCTCTTCTTGCACATGATCATCTGATGATTTATCACTCCAGTGTTAATCTGCTAAATTGTAATTATTCGATTTATTGCCTACCTCATGCCTTTTGCACACATTGTATATAGATTCTCTTTTTTTCTACCATGTTATTGACTTGTTTATTGTTTACTCCATGTGTAACTCTGTGTTGTCTGTTCACACTGCTATGCTTTATCTTGGCCAGGTCGCAGTTGCAAATGAGAACTTGTTCTCAACTAGCCTACCTGGTTAAATAAAGGTGAAATAAAAAATAAAAAAAATAAAAAATAAAAAAAAGCTGCTGGCTGAGATTCAGCTGAGAGGCACTGAAACCAGTTGCCAGATAAGGGCTTGATGTGCTGCTGTCTCCCTGAGAGGAGGACATTGAGGCATTGTGTATACACCATTTTCTGCAGGTGCATTTTCAGTAGCTATAAAAAGGACCAACTGTCAGTGGGAATACATTCAGCTGAGCCATCTGCTGAAAACCTGAGCTGCTGAAAACCTTGCTACAGCATTAACCCATAAGAGTCTAAGCCCAGTCTAAGATGGGGGGGATCCTACTAAGCTATATGGAATTGTTTAAAGAAGGTCATACCAAAGATCATTTGCTATTTTTTGAAGACCCCTTAAAGTACCAAAGTAAATAAACACACATACACACACACTGCATTCGGAAAGTATTCAGACCCCTTCACCCAAATTTTGTTATGTTACAGCCTTCTTCTAAAATTGATTACATTTAATGTTTTCCTCAATCTACACACAATACCCCATAATGACAACGCATTTTTTTGCACATTTATATATAAAAACTGAAATACCTAATAACATACGTTTTCAGACCCTTTGCTATGACACTCGAAATTGAGCTCAAGTGCATCCTGTTTCCATTGACCATCCTTGAGATTATTCTACAACTTGATCTACAACTTGATTGGAGTCCACCTGTGGTAAAGTCAACCGATTGGACATGATTTGGAAAGGCACACACCTGTCTATATAAAAGGTTCCACAGATGACAGTGCAAGTCAGAGCAAAAAACCTAACCATGATGTCAAAGGAATTGTCCGTAGAGCTCCGAGGCAGGATTGTGTTGAGGCACACATCTGGCGAAGGGTACCAAAACATTTCTGCAGCATTGAAGGTCCCCAAGACCACAGTGGCCTCCATCATTCTTAAATGGAAGAAGTTGGGAACCACCAAGACTCTTCCTAGAGCTGGCCGCCCGGCCAAACTGAGCAATCGGGGGAGAAGGGCCTTAGTCAGGGAGGTGACCAAGAACCCAATGGTCACTCCGACAGAGCTCCAGAGTTCCTCTGTAGAGATGGGAGAAACTTCCAGAAGGACAACCATCTTTGCAGCACTCCACCAATCAGGCCTTTCTGGTCTGATGACACCAAGATTAAACACTTTGGCCTGAATGCCAAGTATCACGTATGGAGGAAACCAGGCACCGCTCATCACCTGGCCAATACCATCCCTACGGTGAAGCATGGGTGGTAACATCATGCTGCAGGGATGTTTTTCAGCGGCAGGGACTGGGAGACTAGTTAGGATTGAGGGAAAGATGAACGGAGCAGAGTACAGTGAGCCTTGATGAAAACCTGCTCCTGGGATCTCGTGACCTCAGACTGGGGTGAAGGTTCACCTTCCAACAGGACAACAAACCCTACGCACACAACCCTCATAGCAAAAGGTCTGAATACTTATGTAAATAAGGTATTTCTGCTTCTTAGTTGTAATAAATTTGCTAACATTTCTAAAAACCTGCTTTTGATTTGTCATTATAGGGTATTGTGTGTAGATTGATGAGGGGAAAAAAACTAAATGTGGAAAAGTGAAGAGGTCTGAATACTTTCCGAATGCACTGTATGCACTGTATCTATACACACACACACACACTACATGACCAAAAGTACGTAGACACCTGCAAGTCAAACATCTCGTTCCAACATCATGGAGATTAATATGGAGTTGGTCCCCCCTATGCCTCTATAACAGCCTCCACTCTTCTGGGAAGGCATTCCACTAGATGTTGGAACATTGCTGCGGGGACTTAAGCCACAAGCGCATTAGTTAGGTCGGCATTAATGTTGGGCAATTAGGCCTGGCACACAGTCGGCGTTACAATTCATCCCAAAGGTGTTCAAGGGGTTGAGGTCAGGGTTCTGTGCAGGCCAGTCAAGTTCTTCCACACTGACCTCTACAAACCCTTTCTTTATGGACCTCGCTTTGTGCACGTGGGCATTGTCATGCTGAAACAGGAAAGGGCCTTCCCCAAACTGTTGCCACAAAGTTGGAAGCACACAATCATCTACAATGTCATTGTATGCTGTAGCTAAGGGCCCTAGCCCAAACCATGAAAAACAGCTCCAGATCATTATTCCTCCTCCTCCACCAAACGTTAGTTGGCACTATGCATTGGGGCAGGTAGCATTCTCCTGGCATCCGCCAAACCCAGATTCGACCGTCGGGCTGCCAGATGGTGAAGTGTGATTCATCATTCCAGAGAATGCGTTTCCCCTGCTCATGGTGATTTTAGGTTTGTGTGTGGCTGCTCGGCCATGGAAACCACTTTCATGAAGCTGCCAACGAACAGTTCTTGTGCTGACGTTGCTTTCAGAGGCAGTTTGGAACTCAGTAGTGAATGTTGCAACCCGAGGACAGATGATTTTTATGTACAAAGTGCTTCAGCACTCGGCGGTCCCATTCTTTGAGCTTGTGTGGCCTACCACTTCGGCATGAAATTGTGTGCTCAATTTTATACACCTGTCAGCAACTGGTGAGCCGAATCCACAAATTTGAAGGGGTGTCCACATACTTTTGTATATTTGATGAAAACATTAAATGGGCCTTATTGCTATTAGCCCAAACAAACACAATGAATAACAGATTCACTACACGGAACAACAGCTAGTCCCCAAAAAATTATCAAAAATAAATTTTGTTCTGAAGTGTCTGTCCTAAATCTAAGAGACATAAGAAAGATCAGGAAACATTTATGTTTTTTGTTGTACATATATTTAACCTCTTATTTTTGGCACTAAACAGTCTCCATATACAGTACTTCCATAAATGTTTTCAACTGGTACCGGGGGACATTCAGACGAGTCTTGTGAGCCCTGTGGGCGTTCCGTGTGTCTCTTACCTTTCCAAGGAGGGGTCATATTAGTGTGCACAGACAGAAGTTGGAAGATCGGCTGTACCGATCGGCTGTTTCCAGTCGTAGAGAAAAACTAAGAACACCACCGTGTTTGTGCGAGTCTCATCGTTCCATCTTTTTCATAATAGTTTGTAGGCCAAATCGTTCAGACGATTTTCGGGATGCCTCATGGTCTGAGAAACACCGCTCTAGCTCTGTCACCTTTCATCGCAGATGAGGAAGTGCAACATAAAGTAGGCGGATGCTGTGGATTGAGATGCATCCAATGATCTCCCTAGCTTAAACTGACAGATTTCTAGCGATTTACACAGGGGCATGGACATCAACCTTAGGGGGTTTTAATACGGAGGGTTTTATAGGGTGAGCTAGTGAGGATAACTTTGTAAATCACAACAATCAGAACAGACCATTGAGGATTAGATACATAAATCTGGACTTGAGCTGTCGACCACAAGCTGCTTACAGAAAACTACAGAGATTATTCTCACCTTTTCTGGCTTTTCTTGGAGAGTCAGTAAGAGAAAAAAACATGCACTGAAATAATGTCAAGCTATTTAAAAAAAAGTATCCGTATGAGGCAAAACTGTTTCCCGTCAGGTTCACAGTACCTGGGCTTCTCCTGAGCCTCGATGAGGCGGATGACGTCCTCCATCCAGAGCATGAGGTCTCGCACCATGCTGAAGAAGCGAAACTTGTCGCCGGTGTCGAGCAGTCTGACCCTGCGGCCGTCGCAGGCTTCCAGCAGGGTCCTCCAGGCCTCCAGCACCTCACCCTCTCTCTTTTGGATGTCATCAGCCTTGTCTCCGGCGTAGGCAGACTGCAGACGCACAGCATCTTCCTGCAACGTCCTCACCTGGGGAGGGAAAGAGACAAGTCTTATCTATGATTTACATTACAAATCTGTGAGAGATTCACCTTTTGTTTAGGCTGTAATAGAACTGCTTTACCCCCTTGACCGAGAACACAATCTCATTTTTATTTATGTTTTATTTATTTAACTAGGCAAGTCTGTTAAAAACAAATTCTTATTTACAATGACGGCCTACCATAAGGCAAAAGGCCTCCTGCGGGGACGGGGGCCTGGGATTAAAAATAAATAAATAAATACAATATAAATATAGGACAACACACACATCACAACAGACAACACAAAATAAAGAGAGACCTAAGACAACATAACAAGGCAGCAACACATGACAACAAAATGGTAGCAGCACAAAACATGGTACAAATATTATTGGGCACAGACAACAGCACAAAGGGCAAGAAGGTAGAGACAACAATACATCACACAAAGCAGCCACAACTGTCAGTAAGAGTGTCCACGATGAAATCTTTCAATGAAGAGATGGAGATAAAACTGTCCAGTTTGAGTGTTTGTTGCAGCTCGTTCCAGTCGCTAGCTGCAGCAAACTAAAAATACGAGCGACCCAGGGATGTGTACTTTGGGGACCTTTAACAGAATGTGACTGGCAGAACGGGTGTTGTATGTGGAGGATGAGGACTGCAGTAGGTATCTCAGATAGGGGGGAGTGAGGCCTAAGAGGGTTTTATAAATAAGCATCAACCAGTGGGTCTCTCGACAGGTATACAGAGATGACCAGTTTACAGAGGAGTATAGAGTGTAGTGATGTGTCCTATAAGGAGCATTGGTTGCAAATCTGATGGCCGAATGGTAAAGAACATCTAGCAGCTCGAGAGCACCCTTACCTGCCGATCTATAAATTACATCTCCATAATCTAGCATGGGTAGGATGGTCATCTGAATTAGGGTTAGTTTGGCAGCTGGGGTGAAAGAGGAGCGATTACGATAGAGGAAACCAAGTCTAGATTTAACTTTAGCCTGCAGCTTTGATATGTGCTGAGAGAAGGACAGTGCACCGTCTAGCCATACTCCCAAGTACTTATATGAGGTGACTACCTCAAGCTCTAAACCCTCATAGGTAGTAATAAAACCTGTGGGAAGAGGGGCATTCTTCTTACCAAACCACATGACCTTTGTTTCGGAGGTGTTCAGAACAAGGTTAAGGGTCAGCAACAACCTGGAGAATAGTTACATGGGAGATGAGGGGGTATGAATGAGTCAATTGGAAGCTGGGGATGATTGATTGATGATAGTTTGAGGGATATAATGGAAATTTATCCAGGACACCAGGGTTAACACCGCTACTCTTACGAAAAGTACAAATGGGATATTTAGTGACCACAGAGAGTCAGGACACCCGTTTAACATCCCATCCAAAAAGACGGCACACATAGGGCAATGTCCCCAATCACTGTGATGAGGCATTGGGAACTTTTGGGGACGGGAAGTACCTCCTACTGGCCCTCCCACACCACTTCCAGCAGCATTTGGTCTCCCATCCAGGGACCGACTAGGACCGGCCCGGCTTAGCTTCAGAGGCAAGCAAGCAGTGGGATGCAGGGTGGTATGTGTTAACTCGAAATGACACAACGACAAGGTTCCAGTTTAACAAAGTTTACTCTACTATATGAACACACTACAAGGTAGCCATTACAGGCCAGGTTCAACAACGAACAAACTTCCTGCGCATGCGCACTCTTGACTGAGTGATAGCCCCGTAATAACAGAAATATAGGGATACTTAAAACATGAACTTAACAGTATGCTGCTGGTTACCTGCCGTAGTAGGTGTTTTGGTCTTTCTGGCTACATTGTCATACCTGTGTCCCCAGGGCCTGGATGTCGTGTTCAAAGGTGGTGTGCATCCTCTGCAGGGTCTCCACTGTGTTCTGGTCTCGGCCCAGCTCCTCAGGCAGCTTCTTGTGTTTGTCCAGGATGCGGTTGAGGATCTCCTTGGCGTCATGGTAGAACTTATGCAGCTCAAAGGACGCCGCCAGGATCTGCGTGCGTGTGTCGATTAGCTCCAGCAGGTCGGCCCACGCTTCATTCAGCCCGTCCTTCCACTCCGCGATTGTTGCTGCGTCGGTGTGGCCCGAGTTGATGAGCTCGTCCGCCAACTGGTTGACGGTGTCCACACGCTCCTGACCGATGTTGCCCGTGTCGCGAGCAAACTCACGGAAACGCTCCTGAAGCATCTGCAGAGGGAGATTATCACAGCAACGTGAGAACGCACATATTCCGCTAGATACTCTGGCAACAGGGGAACATAAGTGGCATGGCTGCACTACATACCGTGACATGTTCATAGTCCTGTCCCAGCTCATGTGACCCAGCCACTACTTCCCTTTCAGCGATCCACTGCTCCAGGTCATCCACCTCCCTGTTGAGCTGGAACAGACGGAACCTCTCGTCCAGCTTCCCCCTCCTCTCCTCCGACAGGTCCTTGAGCCCCGCGTACAGCTTATCCACCTGGGACTGACGCATGCCGATCCGCTCACTACACAGCAGGAGGAGGAAGAAGGAGGCAGGGTAGGGGGTTACGATATAGGATATACATGATCCTACCCTCACTCTCTTCTGTGATGCTAAACTGTCAAGTCTTAACCTCTGGGTGGTTAAATCCTACTTCAACTCAGCAGGAATGGAGATGAACCTTACAGTGATCTTAAGTTAGGTGTCTGGTCTCTGACCACTCTGGGCTGGGTTTAAACCCTTAACATTCTTTAGACTGAAATGGGTGGATATGATTATGGTTTAAACTTCCAAATTTCACTGGAGGTGGTCTTTAACCCTGACACGGAACCCAAACTGGCTGCGCGCGTTTGCCATCGTGCATAAATGTACTTTGCCCCCCCCACACCAAACGCGATCACGACACGCAGGTTAAAATATCAAAACAAACTCTGAACCAATGACATTCATTTGGGGACAGGTCGAAAAGCATTAAACATGTATGGCAATTTAGCTAGTTAGCTTGCACTTGCTAGCTAACGTTAATTTGTCCTATTTATCTAGCTTGCTGTTGCTAGCTAATTTGTCCTGGGATATAAACATTGAGTTGTTATTTTACGTGAAATGCACAAGGATCTCTACTCCGACAATTAATCCACACATAAAACGGCCAACCGAATCGTTTCTAGTCTTCTCTCCTCCTTCCAGGCTTTTTCATCGTTTAAATGATATGATGATCGCATCTAAACTTTCATTGTATTACCACGACTACCGGCAAAACAGTTCATCTTTCTATCACCCACGTGGGTATAACCAATGAGGAGATGGCATGTGGGTACCTGCTTCTATAAACCAATGAGGAGATGGGAGAGGCAGGACTTGCAGCGCGATCTGCGTCAGAAATAGGAATGAGTTCTATTTTAGCCCTTGGTGTCGCAGACGCTTGTTGGCGCGCGCGAGCAGTGTGGTTGCAATAATTGAATAACATGGATTTCTAAATGTATTTTGCGACGCTCGCGCATGCGACGTGTCCAGTCTGGTCAGCATGTGAGGATGAGCCGCTGAGACCCCTCACCTTTCAGGGTGTCCGGCGGCCGTCAGGCCTCTACTTGTCTGGGACAGCTGGTGGACAGTTTCAGCGTAGTCTTCCACAGCCTGCTCCAGTATCTGGTGCTTCTTCAACATGGCCACAGAGCTCTGCTCATCCTACACACACACACACACACACACACACACACACACACACACACACACACACACACACACACACACACACACACACACACACACACACACACACACACACACACACACACACACACACACACACACACACACACACACACACACACACACACACACACACACACACACACACACACACAGAGAGAGAGCGTCAAGGTACAGACGGGGACGGCACAGACCGTACACAGGCACGGTTTGGTATACTATGATCTATAAGGCCATTTTGGGAAAACTGCCAAGTTATCTCTGTTCTTCCTTGATAAGGTCAGAAAATAAATACGAGTCACGGTCTTACTCCTACTTACTTTTACCAGTTCCTAAAATCAGAATGGATCATGGCAAAAAGTTTTAGCTACTCAGCTCCATGTTCTTGGAATTCTCTCCAGACCCGCTGGAGGAGTTTAAAAGTTTGGTTGACTACTGAGGAATGTGATTGACATTAGGACTTGATGCGGTGGTACATATGATCGATTTATTTATACAGCCTGTACTTGTATCTATGACACTTGTATGTTCCTTTAAATTTAAATGCATGTTTGTCTACGTGAATATTATTATTTTTTGAATGGTGAATGTCTGTAAGTTGTTACAGTATGTCTGATATTTGTCGCAAACATTGTTACCCCCCTGCTGCTGTCTTGGTTGGACCAGGTCTCTCTTGAAAAATGTAATTTATGTCAATGTGACTAACCTGGATAAATAAAAGTTTAAAAAAAAAATAATACAAATCAGTGTACAGGGCACATCATCAACTAGAGATAGACTAGTCTCACAGAGATCCAGTCCTGTGGTAGGAGAATATTAAGGGTCAAGGAGCATCCAGCCTACTAAAGGACATGAAAACATGAACGGGAGGCCTACTCTCTGCCTACTCACCTTCCACACCCAATATCCCAGCATGCCACAAAACTATGTCGCAAGGCCCTGTTTGCCCAGGTCGCTGCACACATCTTTTACCCTTCACTGACTTCCTCATTTCTCCCTGTGATAAGGACCCACCTCTGCCTGACAGACCAACAACTTACCGGGCAACAGTCACAGTCCTACCAAGTGCAGAAATACCCCTTGTACAGTACCAACCAGTCCTTCTCCTATCCAGCAGCTTGCCTTGTAACAAAAAAGCAGCTTGCCTTGTAACCACACCCCAGTTCCTATTAAACTCTGCCCCTCCTAATGATCCACCCCAACAAACTACTGAAGTGCAACCCACCAGTCCTAACCAAAACACACATTGTATCTCTACCAAAGACAGCTGCTCATCCAGTCAGGCCCAATCCCCATCATCCTGCCTTTCCCGTCAGGCCCAATCCCCATCATCCTGCCTCCCCCGTCAGGCCCAATCCCCATCATCCTGCCTTTCCCGTCAGGCCCAATCCCCATCATCCTGCCTCCCCCGTCAGGCCCAATCCCCATCATCCTGCCTCCCCCGTCAGGCCCAATCCCCATCATCCTGCCTCCCCCGTCAGGCCCAAACCCCATCATCCTGCCTCCCCAGTCAGGCCCAAACCCCATCATCCTGCCTCCCCCCGTCAGGCCCAATCCCCATCATCCTGCCTCCCCCGTCAGGCTCAATCCCCATCATCCTGCCTCCCCCGTCAGGCCCAATCCCCATCATCCTGCCTCCCCCGTCAGGCCCAATCACCATCCTCCATTAGGCCCAATCACCATCCTCTACATCACATCAGGCCCAATCACCATCAACCTACATCCTATCAAGCCCAATCAGTGGGCTGAATACATTTGGCCTGTCACCTAAAACCCTAACAAACCTTTACAGATGCACAATTGAGAGCATCCTGTTGAACTGTTTCACCGCCTGGTATGGCAACTGCATCGCCCACAACTGCAAGGCTCTCCAGAGGGTGTGCGGTCTGCACAACGCATCACCGGGGGAAAACTACCTGGTCTCCATGACACCTACACCACCCGATGTCACAGGAAGGACAAAAAGATCATCAAGGACAACAACCACCCGAGCCACTGCCTTTTCACCCCGCTACCATCAAAGCTGGGACCGAGAGACTGAAAAACAGCTTCTATCTCAAGGCCATCAGACTGATAAACAGCCATCACTAACACAGAGAGGCTGCCGCCTACATACAGACTCGAATCATTTGCCACTTTAATATATTGAACACTAGTCACTTTAAATAATGCCACTTTAATAATGTTTACATATTATTAAAGTGCCTGTAATCTGGTTCAGGTTATTAATCAACCTACCAAACACTACAAGAACAAGATCATCCACATGTATCGATCCCATTTTTACTAATGCTGTAGAACTTTGTTCTCAAGCTATATCCGTACCCATTGGATGCAGTGATCACAATATTTCATATATCCAGGAAAGCCAAAGTTCCAACAGCTGGGCCTAAGATAGTATATAAGAGATCATACAAAAGATTTTGCTGTGACTTATGTAGATGATGTTAAAAATATTTATTGGTCTGATGTGATAAATGAGAAGGATCCAGATGCTGCACTTCATAAATGTATGAAATTGCTTCCTCAAATTTTTGATAAACATGCACCTATTAAGAAACTGACATTTAGAACTGTTAAGGCTCCATAGATTGACGAGGAAACTAAAAACTGTATGGTTGAAAGAGATGGGGCAAAAGGAGTGGCTAATAAGTCTGGCTGTACATCTGACTGGCTTACTTACTGCAAATTGAGAAATTATGTGACTAAACTCAACAAAAAGAGGAAGAAACTGAATTATGAAGCCAAGATCAATGATATAAAGAATGATGGAAAAAAAACTTGAGTACTTTAAATGAAATTATGGGCAGAAAGACAAATTCAACTCCATCTTTCATCGAATCAGATGGCTTATTCATCACAAAACCATTTGATGCTGCCAATTATTTTAATGATAATTTCTTGGGCAAACTTAGGCAGGAAATACCCACAACAAAGAGTGAGCAATTACATTCATGCATAAAAAAACAAATAAAGAAAAGCAGTGCAAGTTTGAATTCTGTAAAGTTAGTGTGGGAGAGGTGGGAAAATGATTGTTATTGATCAATAATGACAAACCTCCTGGCATTGACAACTTAGATGGAAAGCTACTGAGGATGGTGGCTGACTCTATAGCCACGCCTAACTGTCATATTTTTTTTATCTGAGCCTAGAGGAAAGTCTTTGTCCTCAGGCCTGGAGGGAAGCCAAAGTAATTCCGCTACTCAAGAGTGGAAAAAAGGCCTTTACTGGTTCTAACAGCAGACCTATAAGCTTGCTGCCAGCAAACTGTTGGAAAAAAATTGTGTTTGACCAAATACAATTCTATTTCTCTGTAAACTAATTAACAACAGACTTTCAGCATGCTTATAGAGAAGGGCACTCAACATGCACTGCACTGACAAATGACTGATGATTGGTTGAAAGAAATTGATAAAAAGAAGATTGTGGGAGCTGTAATGTTAGATTTCAGTGCAGCCTTTGATATTATTGACCATAAACTGTTGTTGAAAAAACATAAGTGCTATGGCTTTTCAAACAGAGCTATCTATCTAATAGAACTCAAAGGGTTTTCTTTAATGGAAGCGTCTCTAATGTCAAACATGTAAAGTGTGGAGTACCACAGGGCAGCTCTCTAGACCCTCTACTCTTTTCTTTTTTTAGTGACCTGCCACTGGCATTAAACAAAGCATATGTGTCCATGTATGCTGATGATTCAACCATATACGCACCAGCAACCACAGCTAATGAAGTCACTGAAACCCTTAACAAAGAGTTGCAGTCTGTTTTGGAATGGGTGGCCAGTAATAAACTGGTCCTGAACATCTCTAAAACTAAGAGCATTGTATTTGGTCCAAATCATTCCTTAACTGCTTGACCTCAGCTGAATCTGGTAATGAATTATGTGGCTGTTGAACAAGTTGAGGAGATTACTTGGCGTTACCTTAGATTGTAAACTGTCATGGTCAAAACATATTGATTCAATGGTTGCAAAGATGGGGAGAGGTCTAGCTGTAATAAAGAGATGCTCTGCTTTATTTTCCACCACACTCCAAAAAGCAAGTTTTGCAGGCTCTAGTTTTATCTAATCTTGATTATTGTCCAGTGCTGCAAGGAAAGACCTAGTTAAGCTGCAGCTGGCCCAGCACAGAGTGGCACGTTTTGCTCTTAATTGTAATCAAAGGGCTGATATAAATACTATGCATGCCAGTCTCTCTTGGCTAAGAGTTGAGGAGAGACTGACTGCATCACTTCTTCATTTTAAAGGAAACAATGTGTTGAAAATCCCAAATTGTTTGCATAGTCAACTTACACACACTTATCCCACCGAACATGCCACCAGGGGTCTTTTCATAGTCCCCAAATCCAGAACAAATTCAAGAAAAGGTACAGTATTATATAGAGCCCTTATTGCATGGAACTTCCTTCCATCTCATATTGCTCAAATAAAAAGCAAACCTGGTTTCAAAAAACAGATAAAGCAACACCTTGTGGCACAATGCCTCTCCCCTATTTGACCTAGATAGTTTGTGTGTATCCATGGATATGTAGGCTACGTGTGACTTTTAAAAAATGTATGTAGTTCTGTCCTTGAGCTGTTCTTTTTTTAATGATGTTCTGTATTATGTCATTCTGTATTATGCTTCATGTTTTGTGTGGACCCCAGGAAGAGTAGCTGCTGCTTTTGCAACAGCTAATGGGGATCCTAAAAAAATACCAAAACACATATATTACATTACTCATCTCATATGCATCTTGCCTATGCCGCTCGGTCATCGCTCATCCATATATTTATATGTACATATTCTTATTCTATCCCTTTAGATGTGTGTATTAGGTAGTTGTTGTGCAATTGTTAGATTACTTGTTAGATATTACTGCACTGTCGGAACTAGAAGCACAAGCATTTCGCTATACTCACATTAACATCTGCTAACCATGTGTATGTGACCAATAACATTTGATCACCATCATCCTACCTCACATTCATTCTGATTGCGCATAAATAACATTTTTAGCTCTCTGCCCCACTGCACCCCTCACCTTGGCTTTCTCCTCTGACATCATGTAGAGCTCCTGCTCGCTCATCCAGGCCTCGGCTTCAGCAGCATCAAAGTAGTACTGTTGGGCCTTGTGGGCCTCCTCCAGGCGTCCATGGCGTTTGCCCGTCTCCTCCAGAATCTGGGCCCACAGGCGCCGCAGGTCGGCCAGCCGTTGGTGGATCCCCTCGCCGCTGAGGCTGTTGTCGTCATCCTTGAGGACCTGCTGGCCCCGCTCAAAGATGTCATCACAGCGGGGCTGGTGGCCCTGGATCTCCTTCTGCAGGGTCTGGTGGGGGAGAGATCAAAGGGCAGCAGGTCAGAATGAAGTCAGCTGCTTTAAAAGTAGAGTACATGAGGTCACCTGGTACAGAAATAGATCTGTCACCCTGATTTTAATGGTAGTACTGTAAATGCTAAGAGCTATATTCTATAGATAGAAATACTGTTCAAGGTTCAAACTGATGGGAGTTTGTTTCTTACCTGGTTCTTCTTGATGAGTAACTGGACAGTTTGCAGGTTGTTTCCGTGGTCTGTTGATATTGCAAGTGGCATTCGCTCTTCAACCCAGAGCTAAGAGGAAAACACAGATATAGATATGAATAATTTTGAAAGATTGACACTGATGTAGCAAAAGGAATGACAGCATCTAAACTTAACCACAACTAACAACTTGATGTAAGTGAACTACTTAGACAAAGCGGTTTTTGTTCTGACTGAAGTAAGCATTTTAAATCCAGTTGATGGCATACACAGATGCAGACACTTCAGTTCAGAGACCCAACCTAGTCCTTTCAAAACACGTGGACTGCTGCTGCTTGTCTGCCTGAAAGGAGTCGATACAGTCATCACATTAACAAAGAGACCACCACAGCTATGAAAGCATGCACCTGCTGCTACTCTCAGTTCCCCTCCCCCCCAACAAAAAAACCTTTTAACTCTTAAATCCCTTCAGACAAGGTGCTGCTCAGCTTCTGATGCTGTTCCACACTGCCATAGGGCACGGATTTCACACAAGCACACACAGTATACTGTAGCTTATAGACATTTGCATAAAAATACAATTGACACTTGCACAAGCAGGCATACATAATCTCTTTCTCTGAAACACACATGCGCACACCCCACACAGACACGCACACACGGCTACGCTAGATTAATGTACTTACAATCTCGTCCTCCATGTCTCTGTTGAACTGGTGGATCTCGCGGGAGGCCATGAGGTTTCCCTTCCTCTTCCGTAGAGGGTCCAGCAGCTGCTGGAACTTCTTCTCCACGATGCGGCGCTGGCCGTCCACCTCGTCCGTATCCTTACCCTCCTGGCTGAGGACCTGGGCCTGGCTCTGCAGCTCCTCCACCTCCTTCTGACGCACGTCCACCTGGCTCTCCAGCATCTAGGGACGCCACACCAGGAGGAGAGGAAGAGGAGTGGACAGAAATAAGAGAGGAAAGGAAAGAGACGGGATTACAGCAGGCTCTCCATCTCCCTCTCTGGTCTCCTGAGAGCATGTGATCCAGAGCTCTTCGTCTCGTTTCTGCTCTTGGAGTTTCCCCTCTCTCACGCTTGTTTGCTCTCCCTCTTCCAGATGGAACAAACTGTGGCAATGCTCTCCCTCTCTCACAATGCGCACATTTTGGATCTGGGTTACACAAAGGATACTATGGGTGCACAACCTTTCATTTCACTGTCGCTCATATACAAATCAGCATGCTCCACTGAAGTTCTACCTCAAATTATAAGCATACTGTTTCGCTCCATCACTCTCTCTGCTTTACTCCCTCTCTGTCAGTCCTTCACTCTATCTCTGGCTCTCTCTTACACACACACACAGTGCTGGCTCATCCACACATCAAGGCGAGGGAGCGATTACGTAATGGGACGGGGGGGTAGTGTGTGTATGTGCGTAGCATGGGCTGTTACATAACGTGGTTAGTCTGCTCATTACTGCTCCACGCGCTAGTATGAAGGAACCATCTGCATAATAAACTGTGTTTCAACACTTCATGCTGTTTAGCTTACTCTTCCCCTTACATAGTTAAAGTAAAAACAATATCAGGCTTAACACTTAGCTCATCGTTTGTCTATATCGTTTGTCTATGCAAGTGAATTCATCCTGAGGTAAATTACTGATAGTGGCTTTAACCTAATATGAAACAATGAGCAAAAATGATAGAGAAATGGGTATTTTACCAGTCCATGCATGTTTTTTATTTTATTTTTTATTTATCCGTTATTTTACCAGGTAAGTTGACTGAGAACACGTTCTCATTTGCAGCAACGACCTGGGGAATAGTTACAGGGGAGAGGAGGGGGATGAATGAGCCAATTGTAAACTGGGGATTATTAGGTGACCGTGATGGTTGAGGGCCAGATTGGGAATTTAGCCAGGACACCGGGGTTAACACCCCTACTCTTACGATAAGTGCCATGGGATCTTTAATGACCTCAGAGAGTCAGGACACCCGTTTAACGTCCCATCCGAAAGACGGCACCCTACACAGAGCAGTGTCCCTAATCACTGCCCTGGGGCATTGGGATCTTTGTTTAGACCAGAGGAAAGAGTGCCTCCTACTGGCCCTCCAACACCACTGTCAAAGGAGTCAGGAAAATAAGTAGTATGGTTACATAACATAACATAACTGAGGGAGACATACAACAACTAAAGCTCCAGTAGTCAGTACCTGTTGTTTCTTGAGCAGGATGTTGACACTGGTCAGATCTTTGCCATAGTCGTCTGATTGGATCTGTCCATCCACTCCTACCAGCCACTTGTCTAGGTCGGCACAGCTCTGGGTAAACAGCTCGGCCTTGTTGGCATCAAACAGACACTTGGCCTTGGTCTGGGTGGTGGACTCCAGGTCATCCCACATCTTATGGAGCGCTGCCAGCTTTTCCTTCACCATGGACTCTGTCTCCGGCTTCTCAGCCATCAGCTGCATTCCATCCTGGGATTGGGTAGGAGAAAGTCACGTTAGAACATTATGGAGATAAACAGAGCTCCACTAATGCCATTCAGGAAGGAAGACAATGGGAAATTGGTGATTCAGTCAAATCGGACGTGAGCAATGTGACACTGCTCACGATCGTTCTCGGCAACAAGCCGTCAATACTGAACTTTTAAACTACTAGTTCTAGTCTGCAGTTGTCACATGTCTGCGCCACTCAAAATTACAACCAACTAATTACAGCATTACCGCAAAAATTGAAGAGGCAAGTGGAAGGGGGAGAAAGTAAGGAACTTGTCCTTCTGCCCTGCGTTAAAGACCAAAATTGGTTAAAGAAAATTGTGATAAATAAAGAAGTATACCAGTTTCATTGAAAGACCCAAAACTTGACAGCTGTGACATATAGATTGAAAAATAGTTGGGCAGAGATGATCAATTTAATGATTCCATGGCACATGGTTTATGAACTGATACACAAAACAACGCTGGATTCAAAACTTTGTTTTTCAATTTAAAATATTTAAAAAAAAATATTGCAGCCAATAGAATGTTATAGATATGGTGGATACAACCATCCCGTTGTTGCTGCGAAGAGACAGAATAATTTAATCATTTGTTTTGGTACTGTCCATAAGTAGCTTGTTTTTGGTCGCAGGTTCAGGAATGGTTGAAGAATTGCAACATTTACCTGGAGCTAACTCTGCAAATAGCACTGCTCTGTGATTTAAAAAGTCATACTCAATCGATCAATAATATAATAACCCTAACCCCAAAATATTCTTTAAATTTATAATCTGTAGAAACTTTGAGAATAGAAAGGTTCAGAAATCTTGCTGCTGCTGCTCCAGTTTCAACTGTTCTGCCTGCGGCTATGGAACCCTGACGTGCTACCGGACGTGCTACCTGTCCCAGACCTGCTGTTTTCAACTTTTTAGAGACAGCAGGAGCGGTAGAGATACTCTTAATGATCGGCTATGAAAAGCCAACTGACATTTACTCCTGAGGTGCTGACTTGCTGCACCCTCGACAACTACTGTGATTATTATTATTTGACCATGCTGGTCATTTATGAACATCTTGGCCATGTTCTGTTATAATCTCCACCCGGCACAGCCAGAAGAGGACTGGCCACCCCTCATAGCCTGGTTCCTCTCTAGGTTTCTTCCTAGGTTTTGACCTTTCTAGGGAGTTTTTCCTAGCCACCATGCTTCTACACCTGCATTGCTTGCTGTTTGGGGTTTTAGGCTGGGTTTCTGTACAGCACTTTGAGATATCAGCTGATGTAAGAAGGGCTATATAAATACATTTGATTTGATTTGAGAAACACCACAGCACAGTTGAAAAATATATGGCAAATAGAAATCAAAACCGGATGGTGTTCAGAGATAGCTGGGATAAAAGTTTAATAAAAGTTAAATATATATTATATATTTACAAAAAATATATGGGGGATTGTAAATTATGCAGACAATTATATTGATGGAAGCCACAATCTATCTGCAATATTAAAGCTGATCTACCTCCTAAAAAATTATAATACAAAAACATGTAATTTTAAAATAATTTCGATCATGAGAACATTTCGCCAAGAACACTGGTAAGTTTGCAGGATATGCACTATTCTTTACCGTTACATTTACAGTAAATTACATATTGTAATGCATGTTAATTCACAAAACATTCTTACAGTATTATCCATTGACGGTATACTCTGTTCTAACCTCAGAATTGACAGAAGCCCCCACGGTGGTGGCCGTGGCCATGCGCTGACAGACTAGCAGGAGTGGGCCGTGGTGGAAATGTAGAGGACCAGGAATGACATACGGCTGTCCGAAAAATAAAGCAGGCCATTGAGGAGAACGATGAACCATTTGCCAATGTGGCATCAATCACCCTACAAACAATCTCCCGCCTTCTGAAGAGGCATCAGATATCTATGAAACACATTTTCCTGGTGCCTTTTGAGAGAAACAACGACCGGGTGAAACAACTGCGGGCCGAGTATGTTCCGGAACAGCACTATATACTGTATTACTGTTACTATTAATGCACATGCTACTTCACAATATCATATTGGAACTGGACTGTAAAAATAACTAACCAAATTATATTTTTAGGATGGTGCTTTATGTTGCTGTGAACCATCACACGTATATCTTTGTTGATGAAGCGGGCTTCAACTTGGCATCGTGGGCGGAACCTCTTAAGCCAATAGGGGGCCGTCGCAGTGCAAGGACAACGTGGGGGAAACATCTGCATGTGCGCAGCTCTCTCTGAAGATGGTGTGGAAGGATGTAGGCCATTACTTGGATCCTACAACACTGCACACCTCATTGTGTTTCTCAATTAAATTGAGCAGGCTTGCTAAGGTGAAGGGGTCACCTATTTCATTGCGTGGGACAATGTTGGGTTTCAGCATGCAGAGGTGGTTCAGTCATGGTATGGGCCCATCCCTGATTCGTAACTCTATATCTGCCCCCATACTCTCCTTTCCTCAACCCTATTGAGGATTTGTTTTCAGCATGGAGGTGGAAAGTGTACGATCGCCATCCCCATGAGCGGGCCACCCTCCTTCTGGCCATGGATGAGGCATGTGACGACATCAATGCAGACCAGTCAAGCTTGTATTCGCCATGCCAAAAGGCTGTTCCGCGGTGCATGAACAATGAGGACATTCACTGGGGCTTGACGCAAATTAATACGTACTTAACATTGTTTTAATTTCATTAATTTCATTTGTTTCATTTGATCAGACAGTAAACCTATATTGTAATTACATCTTAAAAATAAAGAGTTTTTTTCATGAATGATTGTAGAGGATGTCTTCATTGATCACACCTTTGATTAGACATTGGATAGAGATGATGGAAATAATATATTTTCTGTACATTTTGTTAGGTAATGTAAGTGCATTGCCTAATGTGAAAACTGTAATCTACTGTAATTTACAGTACTGTAGCATATTACCTTCAGCACTTCTAAGGGTGATTTGAAAAGCGTATCTTGCATTGTTTGCTATTGGATTAACTGGTCAAAATTATTACATTGAAAATATAATTTTGTTGTGTTTTGGGTATTAAATCAATGTTCTTATTACATTTCACAATAAACTTATATTTTTAAGCAATGGTTGTGTGGTGAGAGATGTTTACAATCCAAATGAATGCACAATGACAGGTTTTGAATGAAAGACGGGGCCGCGTTACCAGTTTGGAGTTTTGTACTAAGAGTTGTGAAAATGTACCGCATACTTGTGAAATAGTACCAAAGCGATAAAAATAAACTGTATTATAAACTGGGTGGTTCGAGCCCTGAATGCTGATTGGCTGACAGCCGTGGTATACGAGACCGTATACCACGGGAATGACAGAACATTTTTTTTTATTGTTCTAATTACGTTTGTAACCAGTTTATAATAGCAATAAGGCACCTTGGGGGTTTGTGGTATATGGCCAATATACCACGGCTAAGGGCTGTATCCAAGAACAGCCCTTAGCCATGGTATATTCGCCATATACCACACCCGCCTCGTGCCTTAATCCTTAAATAGCCCACGTGGTTGTTATGACTTGATCGCTCTGCATTAAGGACTAAATGATCCAAAGGAGAGAGCTGTTCTTATCAGACTGGAGGGAAGTGTGGAGTATAAGCATTAACAACAAGTTATGAGCTAAACAAATAACTACTTTACACACACACACACACAGAGAGAGCTTTAGGGACACGCACACGCACACTCACAAAACAACAACACAAATCTCAAGGGAGGGGACATGTGCAACGAAATTGTCAAAGAGAAGATATCCGTCATTAAGTCACTGACCTTCTCGATCTTGTCCAGCCACTCCTTGTTGGACTGCAGCTCGGCCATGAACGCCTGGTGTTTGAGCCATTTGCTGTGGAGGTTTCTGGCTTCGTCGTACGACATGTCCTGAGCCGTGAGCATCTTCTCATTGATCCACAGGGAGAGCTGCACACACCAAAGAGCCAATTAGTGAGACACACACACACACAGAGAGAGAGAGTAGGTGAGGGGTATGTTATATGGGTGTGATAGGGGGCAGCTCACCTCTTGGCAGTCCTGGAGGAACTTCTGCAGGTCTCTGTTATCCTTCAGCTTACAGAGAAGCTCACTGGCCACCATGCGGTTCTTCTTATGTCTTCAAACACACACACAAGGACAGGGGTTAAAACATTATATATTTAGCACAGAGAGAGTTAAGAGTTCAGAAACAGCTGTTTTAAAAAATGTATAGGTAATGATGGCTACCACTCAGTTCTCCACATACACAATAAATCAAATTGTATAGCGCTTTTAACAAAGTATTCAATACCTCTCATCGATAGAGTCCACTTTCTCCTGGATGCGGTCAGCGTTGACGTTTCCATCGCTGACCAGCCTGCGTCCGGTGTCCACCACAGCTTTGATCTTCTCCTCGTTGGCGTCCATGGTGGTCATGAAGTCCTCCTGCTTCTTAATGGCTCCCTCCGCCCCCTCCAGAGTCCTGGGCATCTCTGTATGGGCCAGCACATACTCCTGAGAGAGAGAGAGAGAGGAGGGAGGCAGGGAAAGAGGGAATGAGGAAGGAGGCGGACAGTAACGGCGTCAGTGAGTGTGCCATTCAACTCTTGAACAAGAACATGCAGGTGACTCCCATGTACTGTAGCCCACCGTAGCACAGTACCAGCGGATATGGTGTTTCTCTCAGAAATCTTTCCAGAGGACTGAGCCAACAGAGGTGTGTGTGTACATGCTTCTGATTGGCTGGGATGTGAGCGGTAGTGCTGAACAGCACAGTCAGTGTGGACCAGCTGAAGCCCCAGACAGTGATCTGACTAATAGATTCATCTGCCTCTCTTAGCATCACCCTAATAATGAGGGGTTCAACCCCTCGGCTAGACCACAAAGGAATGCGCATACACACTGATAATTGCGCACACACACACACACACGCATACTTTCTTTAACAATTTGTGTGTAGGCCATTATTTAACTAAAGTTAACATTAACAGTGTGATGTATGATGCAGTCCTTGCAATGGCGAGTTGCAGTACCGAGAGCTCGCTTTGTACACTGTGCCATCGCATTTATTCAAAACGTTCAGGTTATTTTGCTCACTGCCATTTGTCTGAAACAAAAATGGGCAGAAGTGTAGTGCTTTCCCTGACAAAAAAAAAATCTTGATCGACCGAGAGTCTTCTGTTCTTTCGACCAATCGATTGGTTGAAATGTTAAAACGTGTATTTTTTCATATATAGACACGTCCTATGTGTTTCAATCAAATCAACTATGTACTGAGCTTGTCTGATGATTTAAACCGTTTGATGAAATAATTAAGACGAATGACTATAGGGAGTCTGACTGCAATTGATTTGATTGTGCTGGTCTCAGACTTGCTGCGCTGTGTTAATTTTTTTTAAGCGAGTGACTATCTAACTAGCACCCGTTGTCTCTCCCTCCTGCAGCGACCACCACAGAACATCGACAGTGTTTATCGCGCTGTCCGTGTTGCTGAAGCAGCCATTTCTGATTGAAAAGTTCTGTTACTGAAATTTGTTTGGGAAAAACGTTCCCTATTCCCTCAACCCTTTCTCTCTTTACGTGATGCATGAATGCATCGCATGCATGTGACCAATAGGGCCTGACCTATAGCATATCATAATCACATTAAATACATTGGTTATAACAAACTTCAAACACATGACAGCAAAATGGATGCAGATGACGTGACAAATAAACTCGAAATGGAGGAATGGTTGGTTGCTCAAGAGGTAAAGGTGAAGCTAGATGTGTGGAATAAATTTGACTAGTTGTGGAAAATACTGGAGATAAAAAATGTTTTGCTACTGCCTGACTAAAAAATCTCGGTCAAGCAACAGTCTATCAACCAAACAATCTACCAGTCGACTAAATGGGGTCAGCCCTATAGAAGTGTGCAGTGTGATGTTACCTGGTTGTTGAGGAAGGCCTCAGCCTGCTTGGTGTCCCTGAGGAACAGCTGGTGGGCATGGGACTGGGACAGTAGGTTCTGACGGTTCTCCCACATCTTGTGCAGCTCGTTCCAGCCCGTGTCCAGGGCCTGCAGCCTCTGCCTCAGGAACATGTACTGGGCGTCAGTCTGGCCCTGGGTCACCATCTCGCCCATGTCCCTCATCTTCTGGTAGTCCTCCTCGTAGTTGCGGATCTCGTTCTTGATGCCCTCGTGCTGCGCCAGAAGCTTCTCGGCCTCCGTCAGTGTGTTGGGCATGTCCTCTGAGGCGATGGCCGTCTGGGTTTTGGACAGCCATGATTGGAAGTCATCCAGCTCCCGGAAGAACTGCTGCAGCTTGCTGGCCTCTCCCAGAGACTCCTCGCGATTCTTCAAGGTGCCCTTCATCTCATCCCACACCCCTGTGATCTCCCCCAGACGACCCATGATGCCCTGGGCCTGGTCAGGGTGCTCAGTCGCCAGGCACTCCCCCTCCTTCCCCAGTTCTCCCAGCTTGTCCTCGATGGCAGCCAGGTCACGCTCCATGCCGGTGAGTTTGCGCTGTAGGGCCATGACCCCGGCAAGATCGTTGCCCAGCTCCTGGGTGGACTCGATCACCTTGGTCTTCTCACGGATCCACGACTTGGTTTCATTGCACTCCAGGTGGTAGTTCTGCACGCCCAGAGCTGAGTTGAGGGAGTCTTTCTTCAGGTCAACTAGGTCACGGAACTGGCTCCATCTAGAGTGACGTAGAAACACACCCAGTCAGGGGAGAGTACATTTCCACTAGAGGTTTTTAACTGAGGTTAACTGTAGTTGGTGTTGAGATTGATGTAGGATGTTACTCTACCTGGTGTTGAGTTTGTCCTGTTGGGCTTTGATCTCCTTCTCACTGGGGTGACCACTGTGGATTAGTTGCCTAGCAATCTGGTTCACCACGGCAACGCGGGATGCTTGGTTGTTCATCTCTGGCTCCAGACTCTCAAACCTGCGGGGGAAGAGGGGGTACAGAAGGGGAGGAGAAGGGGGAGGTGGAGATACAGAGAGGGGAGTAGGAGGTAGAGCGAGGTGGGTAGAGAGGGGGAGGAGGTGGTAGAAAGGGGGAGGAGGGGGAGGGTAGAAAGGGGGAGGAGGTAGATAGAGGTGGTAGAGAGACGGGGAGGAGGTGGTAGAGAGACGGGGAGGAGGTGGTAGAGAGACGGGGAGGAGGTGGTAGAGACGGGGAGGAGGTGGTAGAGAGACGGGGAGGAGGTGGTAGAGAGACGGGGAGGAGGTGGTAGAGAGACGGGGAGGAGGTGGTAGAGAGACGGGGAGGAGGTGGTAGAGAGACGGGGAGGAGGTGGTAGAGAGACGGGGAGGAGGTGGTAGAGAGACGGGGAGGAGGTGGTAGAGAGACGGGGAGGAGGTGGTAGAGAGACGGGGAGGAGGTGGTAGAGAGACGGGGAGGAGGTGGTAGAGAGACGGGGAGGAGGTGGTAGAGAGACGGGGAGGAGGTGGTAGAGAGACGGGGAGGAGGTGGTAGAGACGGGGAGGAGGTGGTAGAGACGGGGAGGAGGTGGTAGAGACGGGGAGGAGGTGGTAAAGAGGGGGGAGGAGGTGGTAAAGAGGGGGGAGGTAGTAAAGAGGGGGAGGAGGTGGTAAAGAGGGGGGAGGAGGTGGTAAAGAGGGGGAGGAGGTGGTAAAGAGGGGGGAGGTAGTAAAGAGGGGGGAGGAGGTGGTAGAGAGGGGGGAGGTAAAGAAGGGGAGGAGGATGTAGAGAGAGGGAATAGAGAGGGGGAGGTAGAGAGAGGGGGAGGAGGAAGAGAGGGGGAGGAGGAAGAGAGGGGGAGGTAGAGAGATGGACATAGAATGGGAGAGGAGGTGGTAGAGTGATGGTTTAGAATAGGGGGAGGAGGTGGTAGAGAGAGGGAGCAGGTAGAGAAAGGGGTAGAGAAGGGGGGAGGAGGTGTAGAGAGGGATGTAGAATAGCGGGAAGAGGAGCAATGAGTGTACTGTACATAAGCAGATGGAAACAATATGATTTTAATGTTAATTCTGTTAACATGCTTTGTTTCCAGCTAAACTAATGCCATGTTCCAGCTGTCAGTATATAGAAGCAAAGCCAATGAAACAGGAGTCTGGGAATGGTTCCATGCGGTGGACAGTGAGTAAACAGTGTGGAGGGGGAGACATCATTTCAGACCAGAGACACACGGAGTAAACAACCCATTGAACTACTGTCCAAAACACTAAGCTAACTGAGGACACAGCCTGTTTCTTCTCAGTGTGGGAAGACTTCAGAATGATTTGGCTTTATAAAATTGTAGGCACTGTTGCTAAGTGGGAAGTGAATTATAGGATTCTAGTTTCTACACCTTCCACACCTTCCACAGCCCACCCTAGCTGGCATAAAAAGTATTTGTTTCACACATCCCTTCCAATGTGTTACATTCCAATGTCCAGTCAAACCACTGGGAGAACATACATTTAATTCTCTCTCTGACAGACATAAAGTTATTACAAATATTCTGAATTTCCTTGGCACAGGGGTTTCACTGTGGGAGTTCTATGTCTCAAGTCTGCCTCAAGAGAAAGGGTTGTCTTGAAATGACAACAGAGCTCCAAATTGATCAACTGACATAATGCATCTGAACTCGATAAGCATGGTTAGGCTGGGTGTGTTTACCTGTGCTGAACCACTTCCAGATCTTCCAGTTTCTCTGGTATCTCCATACTGTTGAGCCACTGCTCCTTCTCATCGATCCACACCTCACAGGCGTCCGCCTCGCTGAACATCTTGTAGAGGGCCAGGGCATCCTGCAGGGCCTGCTTCCTCAGCCGGGTCAGCTCAGCCACCTCCTTGTAGCGCTCTTCAATGCCTGCCAGGCGCCCCTGCACCTCCTCTGAGCCAGTCTGCTCCTTGGGTAAGGTTTTGGACTGCTCGTGCAGGGCGTCGATGACTGGTCGGTAGCTGGTGATCTCCTCGGCCACGTCCTTGTGCTTCTTGACCAGGGCCTGGGTGGAGAACTCGTCGTGGCCAACGTCGGCACTGGACACGATGCGGAGTACATCCAGCATCCAGGCGTCGATGTCGTCTGCGTCAGCCTGGAACTGGTGCAGGTTGCAGGCCTCCTCCAGCCGGGCCTTCCTGACTGCAGACAGCCCCTCCAGGGCCGCCCACTGCGCCTGGATGTCTTGGATGCGTTTGCGGATCTTGTCGGCTCCGAAGTGGTCTGCGGCCACTAGCTCCTCTCCCTGTTTGATGGTCTGCTGCAAGTGGCCAGCGCGACCGCTCATCTCGTCCTCGAAGGCGCGATGCTGGCTCAGCAGGCGCACGGCGCCCGTCAGGTCCTTGCCACAGTCCTCCGAGGACAGGATTTGTTCCTTCTCCCGGATCCAGCCCTCCTCCTCGGCCATCTCCCAGAAGAACTTCCAGAGGCGGCGGGACTCCTCCAGGCGGGCGCAGCGCTCGGCGGCCAGCTGGCTTAGCTCTGCGTAGCAGAACTCCATGTGGGCCACGCGGTCCCGGATAACCTGAGGGTCACAGGGCTTGTAGCCTAAAAGGGGGGACAGGAACACGTCACACTCAAAACACCTCTATCATTTAAACTGAAAATACAAGCTTATATACCTGACAAAGAACAAGGACTTATTTTTCTGACAGGTGGCAGCATTGTCTTGGATAATACAATAGGAATATACACTGAGTGTACAAAACATTAAGTACATCTTCCTAATATTGACTGGCACCCCTTTTGCCCTCAGAACAGCCTCAATTCGTTGGGACATAGACTCTACAAGGTGTTGAAAGCGTTCCACAGGGATGCTGGTCCATGTTGACTCCAATGCTTCCCACAGTTGTGTCAAGTTGGCTGGATGTCCTTTGGGTGGTGGACCATTCTTGATACACACGGGAAACTGTTGAGCGTGAAAAACCCAGCAGCGTTGCTGTTCTTGACATAAACCAGTGTGCCTGGCACCTACTACCATACCCTGTTCAAAGGCACTTAAATCTTTTGTCTTTCCCATTCACCCTCTGAATGGCACAGATACACAATCCATGTCTCAATTGTCTCAAGGCTTAAAGATCATTCTTTAACCTGTCTCCTTCCCTTCATCTACACTGATTGAAGTGGATTTAACAAGTGACATTAATAAGGGATCATAACATTCACCTGGTCAATCTATGTCATGGAAAGAGCAGGTGTTCATAATGTTTTGTACACTCAGTGTATAGCTAAACCCTTAAGGATTCAATTCATCTCTAATCTCTCCTGCTTTTACGCTCCATCCAAATATAGCCTACAGATATCACCCAGAGAGAGAGCAAAAATTGAATCCACCCAAAACTGACTAATCCCAGCACGTGACTCACCCTCTGCATCGATGGCAAACTTCTGAGCGTTGTTGTTGACGGCTTTGACGCGGTTGGCTTGGATGGCGATATCAGCCTCCACCAGAGCATGCTTCTGCAGCAGGTCCTCCACTCCCAGCAGGTGTTTCCCATAGTCCTGGGACAGCAGCAGCATCTGAAGATACAGGGCACAGCAACAGGGTCAGGAAGATCGCAGGTCACTGGGGTCAATAGTTTGCAATCTAACTAAGCCAAAGATAGTTGCTCGTACATCACAAAATGTGACAATTCTTACCGCACCATCCAACCACATTGTCCCCAATCTATCCCTCAATCATCACCACCACCATCTTCCTCACCTTCATCTCGTCCATCCAGTCCATGATGTGGAGCATCTCTTGGAAGACCCTCTGCAGGCCCAGGTTCATCTCCAGACGGGTGCGCCGGGCCTTCAGCAGCTCCAGCAGGTACTCCCACAGACGCAGCACGTTGTCCTTCCTCGCAGTCACGCGCTTGATGTCGTGGTAGTTCTCCTCCTCCAGCTCCTTGGCCACAGAGAGCACAGCCTGCACACGTTCCTCGTAGGCGCCGATGTCCGTCTCGATGGCCTCGTGCTTCTTGGTGGCAGCCTCCACTGCCTGCAGGTCGAAGCCAAAGTTGTCCTAACGGAGGGAGGGAGCGAGAGAAAGAAAGGAGTGAGGTGAGTTAAAAGGTTGTATCTAACAGTATAGATCTACCAGGGAGATATTACATGGGTCTGTATAGAACTACTAGGGAGATATTAAATGGGTCTGTATAGAACTACTAGGGAGATATTAAATGGGTCTGTATAGAACTACTAGGGAGATATTAAATGGGTCTGTATAGAACTACTAGGGAGATATTAAATGGGTCTGTATAGAACTACTAGGGAGATATTAAATGGGTCTGTATAGAAGTACCAGGGAGATATTAAATTGGTCTGTATAGAAGTACCAGGGAGATATTAAATGGGTCTGTATAGAAGTACCAGGGAGATATTAAATGGGTCTGTATAGAAGTACCAGGGAGATATTAAATGGGTGAACATCATGAGGATGAGACTCCATGACCAGAGCGGATGATGGCTATGAACCAAAACAGTTCAGGTAGACAATGTACAGTAGGAGTAGTGTCATTGTTAGTGTGTACCACCAGTGTGTGTGTATCAATGAGTGTGTTTTTCATGAGTGTGTGTTACCTGCGAGACGAGGCGTTGGTTTTCACTCAGCCATGTCTCTCTCATGGCGGCCTTGCGGTCGAAGCGGCGGGCCAGCTGCTCCAGTTTCTCCTGACGAATCAGCTCCGTCCTCAGTGCTAGCTCCCTCTCATGCTCCGACTTCTCCAGCCTCTCCCAGGCCTGACAGACACACACGTTCAAGTAATGGTCATACAGGTTCACCGTACAGAACTCTATGGATCTAATACATCTACTGTACTCAGGGCTGGCCCCCCCATTAGGCAAGATTAGGCGGCCGCCTACGGCAGCACTTGAAATGGGGCGGTATTTTGACAAGTGGCTGCCGCCCTCCGGCGCCCTTGATCGGCTACTACACCGCCCGCGGCACCCCAGCCACCAGCTCATAGCGTTGCTGCAGTTCCCGCCCCCACCCCGCTTCTCCCGAAGTTCACTCCCACTATCCTTGGTAGCTACGGTGATGTAAACTAAACCCACCTAGCAACTGTACAATCCCCCAAAGCAAAGTAAATCTTCCTGTCATTAACTATACTAAACTCACAGAAACCAAGTCTATGCATTAAATCTACTTGAACCCTCTGTCGATCAGCTTACCGCCCTTAAACTGTCTGTCAATCACTGTAATCAATTCAAACCTAATCGAGGACACCAGGGTTTCTGAGTGTTTGTTTTGGCCAGGCTGTTGAGATAAGCCTGTTCTTTATTAAGGAGCACTAGGTCTCACCTTGTTGATGTCTGAGATGAGTTTGCCATCCCGTGGCATGTAGACCTTCTGATTGTTGGCCCTCATCTTACTTTGAATGGTGAAGAGGAGAACCTCCAGGTTGCCCTTCTCTGTGAACCTGACAGAAACACAAAAGAGAATAACATCATTGTAATGTTGAGTGTAAACCTGACCGGGGAGATTAGCCCAATTCCACTCTAATGGCTGGTGGCTTTTGCCTTGACCCATGCAACTTCAGCTATTAACAAAAAGATAAGCATTATTTTCCTGCCAGTAGGGCACAGAAGAAGATATATTTTGTCAGCAGTAGGGGTGACATTGTTGCCTCTGTAGAAATGGTGCCAAAGTCAATTTCAACAGGCTGAAACGTTTGTCTGAACAAGCTTTGCTTTTAGCCACCTCTCAGAATGAAAAAATGGAATTCAGAAAAAAGCTTTGAGGAACACCAAGGCCAAGAGCAGGTTCGTGTTTTTCATCATGAATCTTGTTTTGGAGGCAGCTCTGCAGAGTGGTCACTAGCTGGCACAGCCACAAAGTCATGAAATATGATTATAAACCTTAAACTAACCTTAACTGCCAACCCTAATGCCTAATGGGCACCCTCATAGACATTATCCTGACCAACTTGCCCTCCAAATACACCTCTGCTGTCTTCAATCAGGATCTTAGCGATCACTGCCTCATTGCCTGTATCCGCGTTCAAACGACCACCCCTCATCACTGTCAAACGCTCCCTAAAACACTTCTGCGAGCAGGCCTTTCTAATTGACCTGGCCCGGGTATCCTGGAAGGATATTGACCTCATCCCGTCAGTTGAGGATGCCTGGTCATTCTTTAAAAGTAACTTCCTCACAATCTTAGATAAGCATGCCCTGTTAAAAAAATGCAGAACTAAGAACAGATATAGCCCTTGGTTCACTCCAGACCTGACTGCCCTCGACCAGCACAAAAACATCCTGTGGCGGACTGCAATAGCATCGAATAGTCCCCGCGATATGTAACTGTTCAGGGAAGTCAGGAACCAATACACGCAGTCAGTCAGGAAAGCAAAGGCTAGCTTTTTCAAACAGAAATGTGCATCCTGTAGCTCTATATATCAATGATGTTGCTCTTGCTGCGGGCGATTCCCTGATCCACCTCTACGCAGACGACACCATTCTGTATACTTCTGGCCCTTCCTTGGACACTGTGCTATCTAACCTCCAAACGAGCTTCAATGCCATACAACACTCCTTCCGTGGCCTCCAACTGCTCTTAAACGCTAGTAAAACCAAATGCATGCTTTTCAACCGTTCGCTGCCTGCACCCGCCCGCCCGACTAGCATCACCACCCTGGACGGTTCCGACCTAGAATATGCGGACATCTATAAATGCCTAGGTGTCTGGCTAGACTGTAAACTCTCCTTCCAGACTCATATTAAACATCTCCAATCCAAGAATCTGCTTTCTATTTCGCAACAAAGCCTCCTTCACTCACGCCGCCAAACTCACCCTAGTAAAACTGACTATCCTACCGATCCTCGACTTCGGCGATGTCATCTACAAAATAGCTTCCAATACTCTACTTAGCAAACTAGATGGAGTTTATCATAGTGCCATCCGTTTTGTTACTAAAACACCTTATACCACCCACCACTGCGACCTGTATGCTCTAGTCGGCTGGCCCTCGCTACATATTCGCCGCCAGACCCACTGGCTCCAGGTCATCTATAAGTCAATGCTAGGTAAAGCTCCGCCTTATCTCAGTTCACTGGTCACGATAACAACACCCACCCGTAGCACGCGCTCCAGCAGGTATATCTCACTGATCATCCCAAAAGCCAACACCTCATTTGGCCGCCTTTCCTTCCAGTTCTCTGCTGCCTGTGACTGGAACGAATTGCAAAAATCGCTGAAGTTGGAGACTTTTATTTCCCTCACCAACTTTAAACATCTGCTATCTGAGCAGCTAACCGATCGCTGCACCTTCCTCATGTAGCAGAAATCACTCAGTGCTGCCTCCAAGACAAGATTCAAGACAAGAAACATCAACCTGCAGGCTAAGAGGCCAACACGAAGCTTGAATATAAAAAAGTGATACTAGCAAGAGGAGTGTGTGGGTTTGTCTTTTCTTTGAAGTTACTTCTCAGAACCAAGAGGCATTAGTTCACACGGTGAAATTCCAGCTATGAATCTGATACAAGTGTAGACAAGTAATAAGGGCTACACATATAAAATCCCTGATTGTTTCAGTTATGTCCATGGTGAGTCAATTTTGGGAACAGATACTGTAATATTACAATAAATTCCAAGTCAAGCTGATGGTATGAAGCGTGTGGGAAATTTGGGAGGTAGGTGGAGGACATAGTGGAAGACAATATTTGAAATCTGATGTGTTTGGGCATGTGCATTTAAGTGTGTGTGTGTGTGTGTGTCTCACTTGGGGGGCTTTTCCACGGTACGGTAGGTGTTGAAGGCCTGAAGCTGTTGCTGCACCCCCACTAAGGAGTTGGCAAACTTGCGGTTGTTGAGGATGATGATGGTCTGTTCAATCCATTCCAGGAGGTCAGAGGCCAGACTCTCATATTTCTGAATCATGTTATCTGTCTCAATGGCATTGTCCAGCACCTGGGAGATGGTGGTGAATCAGTAGAAGAGTACATGCATTGTATACTGATTACAGCTACTGTGGGAAATATGCTTTGAGTATCTAAGGCAGGCATTTCCAAACTCTTCACATTTACAAACAGTACATTTATATTTTTCAACTGGGCTATACATTTGGGTGAAGTTAATTTTTTTCTTCTCCTGAGTAGCCTCGTTTCACTGCCAAAAATAAAATGAAAGCATCTAGTGTTCAGCGAAATAACAACACAATGTCAAATACAGGTAGCCTAGTCAAATAATTAACATCCAATCACATTTACCGTTACTCTCTCGCTGGAATTCCACTAACGGTCCGTATGTAGCCAAACGTAGCTTGGTTAAAGCAAGGCCCCTGAACTCTCGTGTATTTTCGGCACTATGCAATGATATGGGCAGCGACCATGTAACGCTTTTACAACATACAGAAGTGCACTGGTTATCAAGGGGCAAAGTATTGACACGTTTTTTTAAATTCAGAGACGAGCTTAACATTTTCTTTACTGATCATATCTTTCACTTGTCTGACCGCTTGCATGAAGACGAGTTTCTCACACGACTGGCCTATCTGGGTGATGTTTTTTCTCACCTGAATGATCTGAATCTAGGATTACAGGGACTCTCCACAACTATACTCAATGTGCGGGACAAAATTGAAGCTATGATTAAGAAGTTGGAGCTCTTCTCTGTCTGCATTAACAAGAACAAGACACAGGTCTTTCCATCATTGTATGATATTTTGTGTGCAAATTAACTCAACCTTATGGACAATGTCAAATGTGATATAGCGAAGCACCTGAGTGAGTTGGGTGAGCAATTACGCAGGTACTTTCCCAAAATGGATGACACAAAAAACTGGATTCGTTATCCCTTTCATGCCCTGCCTCCAGTTCACTTACCGATATCTGAACAAGAGAGCCTCATCGAAATTGCAACAAACAGTTCTGTGAAAACTGAATTTAATCAGAAGCCACTGCCAGATTTCTGGATTTGGCTGCGCTCAGAGTATCCGGCCTTGACAAATCGCGCTGTTAAGACACTGATGCCCTTTGCAACCACGTAACTATGTGAGAGTGGATTCTCGGCCCTCACTAGCATGAAACTAAATACAGGCACAGACTGTGTGGAAAACGGTTTAAGACTGAGACTCCCCAATATAACCCAACATTGCAGAGTAATGTGCATCCTTTCAAGCACACCCTTCTCATTAACCTGTGGTGAGTTATTCACAATTTTCGATTAACAAATAAAGTTTTATATGTAAGATGGCTAAATAAAGAGCAAACTTATTAATTATTATTTGTGCCCTGGTCCTTTAAGGGCTCTTTGTCACTTCCCACGAGCCGGGTTCTGACAAACTCACACTCATTCTTATGTTTAATAAATGTATTGTATAGTGTGTGTGTCTGTGTGTGTGTGTGGCAGGCTTACAATGGTGGCAAAAAACAACATTTGAGAGTTCGCTGACCCTGGTGCTAGAGGGGGTACGCAGCTGGAAGTTGAATATTTGAAGGGGTACGGGACTATAAAAAGTTTGGGAACCACTGATCTAAGGGAATGAGTGTACTTGGAGAAGTACGGGATATGAGACTTTGTACTCGTGATTCAGATTGGGGACATATGAACTCTGACCCCTCACCTTCCCAATACGTTTTCCCTCCACCTTCAGAGCCTTCATTTTGGAGAAGTAGTGGTAGTAGGTCACAACATAGGTGATGACGGACTTCTCATCCGGGTGGTCCACGCTGATATCTGTACACACATACACACACTAAGAGTTAGACAAAAACAGCTTTGACTCTTCCATGTTTCCTTAATCTTCAGACATCAACAAAGGGTTTGGCTTCCGTGCTGCTCGGCTGAGAATAATTGCATTTATTTGATTTAGGAGCCATGTTTAGGAGGGAGGTGGTTGGAAGGGCTATTTTCCGTCAGAACAATACACAGGAGTGTTCTCACGCCTCAGTCTTTGTTCCCCTCACTGCAGGCCTCTGAGACATGCTGAGATCTCAAAACCACCTCTTATAAAATATTTAAAGGCCATGTGCAGTCAAAAACGTGATTTAGATATATGTAAGAGGTGTTTGAAAAGACTGCCTGAAATGTCTTCCTTTGGGTGGGATGTAGTTATGAAGTACTTTATTGTTTTATTAAAAACAAATCACAGTAAGGTAGTTAATTGTTACCCAGAAAGGATTTGATATTGAGATAAAAACGTCTGCACTGGGCATTTAAGACAGCCATTACTCTGTCACACTGGAAAAGGACGAGCTCTAGCAGTGAATGTGCCTTTCTGTTTGTACTTGTCCCCATAATGGGGCTGTCAGCTACCCTGTGAACTACATTAAAGTAAGACCCAGAAGTAACAACCTCTCAAACTACTCATGAAGTGGTTTCTGCAAGCGCTATACAGTAGTAACAGTTTTCAAGTTGTCATGTATTCATACAGGCATACTGTAAGAGCATAAATTAGGTCAGGCGAAAATGCGTGAGTATTCATGTACTGTCATAATGGTATAAAACACTGACAGGTGCATGAGAGACAGGGATAGAGCACAGTATGTTACAGAAGTGTAAGCAGCCTTCTCCTCCTCACTGTTCTGTAAACTGTATGTTGTTTTCCACCAGGGTATGGTGTTCCATGATTATGTACAACAGTTCAGAGTCATGCACCGATGACTATATTCTAAGTGTGTAATGCAAGTTAAGTATGTCTGTGTGTGTGCATGTATTGCGTGTGTGTGTGTGTGTTTGGATGTGTGTACTCTGTACTAACCCTCTACGTCCAGTAGCTTGTGGATACCCAGGTGTTGCTCTGCCAGGTTGAAGGCATTCTGCAGGTTGTGGTGTGCGTTGGACTTCTTCAGCTTGTCAAAGTCTATCAGGTCAGGTCTGTGTTTGTGGAGGATGGCGTTGAAGGCCATGCCATCTCTCCAGCTGGTGCTGAAGTTGTGAATGTTCACGTTGGGATATCTGGAAAACAGATACAAAAACATACACTGAGTGTACAAAACATTAAGAACACTTGCTCATTCCATGACAGACTGACCAGGTGAATCCAGGTGAAAGCTATGATCCTTTATTGATGTCACTTGTTAAATCTACTTCTATCAGTGTAAATGAAGGGAAGGAGACAGGTTAAAGAAGGATGTTTAAGCTTTTAGATAATTGAAACATGGATAGTGTATGTGTGCCATGCAGAGAGTGAATAGGCAAGACAAAATATTTAAGTGCCTTTGAACGGGGTATGGCAGTAGGTGCCAGGCGCACCAGTTTATGTCAAGAACTGCACCACTGCTGGGTTTTTCACGCTCAACAGCTCCCGTGTGTATCAAGAATGATCCACCACCCAAAGGACATCAAGCCAACTTGACACAACTGTGGGAAGCATTGGAGTTAACCAAGGGCCAGAATCCCAATGAAATGCTTTAGACTCCTAGTAGAGTCCATGCCCCCAATGAATTGAGGCTGTTCAGAGGGCAAAAGGGGTGCAACTCAAGATTAGGAAGGTGAAAGTTATTCGTGTATAGACCTATGTCTTACTAAAAGAAAATCTCTCAGTCAAGATAAATCTTAGGTGGCAATTTGTTGCGACTTTTGAAGAATATGTAATATTTACATCAAATCTCCAGCCTCTGATTCCCTCTTCAGTGAAACAGATGGTTAATAAAGAAATGTCCCGCTTCTGACTCTAAACACAATGCCTTTCTTTATTAAACATTTGTTTAACTAAGGTGATTTTTCTATTTGAAGCTGGGCTATAGCAGTGTTGGCTTTGTTGATGAGTGAATTGACTTATCAAATCATGTAGCCCAGGGCTGTTCATGCTGCTGTTCTAAACAGTCTGACATGTAGCCTGTGATGTCTGATGTGACACCCTCGCTGGGATTTCATCGGTTCTGCTGTCCACCCTGTGTTCCTCTACAGATCCTCTTCAGTCAAATCATTTGTGTTAAACACAGCATTGATTGCGAAATATCACTGATGCTAGGCGTTTCTCTCAAGGCCATGTGATTCCTGAGACTGCTGTGACATACCCATATACAGGGCCTTCAGAAAGTATTCATACGCCTCGACTTATTCTACATGTTGTTGTGTTACAGCCTGAAAATGGATCACATCCACTTCAATCAGTGTAGATGAAGGAGAGGAGACAGGTGAAATAATGATTTTTAAGCCTTGAGACAATTGAGACATGGAATGTCTGAGTGCCATTCAAAGGGTGAGATTTAAGTGCCTTTGAACGGGGTACGGTAGTAGGTGCCAGGCGCATGGGTTTGAGTGTGCCAAGAAGTGCAACGCTGCTGGGTTTTCCACACTCAACAGTTTCCTGTGTGTATCAAGAATGGTCCACCACCCAAACAACAGCCAGCCAACTTGACACAAGTATGGGAAGCATTGGAGTCAACATGGGCCAGCATCCCTGTGGAACACTTTTGACACCTTGTAGTCCATGCCCTGACGAATTGAGGCTGTTCTGAGAGCAAACGGTGGTGAAACTCTATATTAGGAAAGTGTTCCTAATGTTTTGTACACCCAGTATATACTGGGCTAGGCCAGAATGTTCCTATATATGTTGTCACATATACCCTTGATGTTGTTGATATTTTAGATCACAGTCTGTTGACCATAATGTGTTGGATTATTCTGCTGTGTGCTATAGTAGAGTATGCCTCAAGCTGTTGGTGCTGTGGTGATGCTGTAGTGGTGCTGCGGTGGTGGTGCTGCTGCTGGTGTTGTGGTCACTCACCCTGCAGTCTTCATCTGGCACCACAGTAGCAGGGCATCTTTAGCAGACTTCTTCTCCTTGTTGTCCTCCGTCTCCACTCTGATGTCCTGGATCTGAGAAGCACATACCCCAACATAACAAAATGGTCAAACAACGCCAGCCATCATCAGGACACAGAGACTGATATAACCCCTATACACAGAGACTGATATAACCCCTATACACAGAGACTGATATAACCCCTATACACAGAGACTGATATAACCCCTATACACAGAGACTGATATAACCCCTATACACAGAGACAGACACTATACACAGAGACAGACACTATACACAGAGACAGACAACCACTATACACAGAGACAGACAACCACTATACACAGAGAGAGACAACCACTATACACAGAGACAGACAACCACTATACACAGAGACAGACAACCACTATACACAGAGACAGACAACCACTAAACACAGACTGATATAACCACTATACACAGAGACTGATATAACCACTATACACAGAGACTGATATTACCACTATGCACAGAGACAGACAACCACTATACACAGAGACAGACAACCACTAAACACAGAGACAGACAACCACTAAACACAGAGACAGACAACCACTATACACAGAGACAGACAACCACTATACACAGAGACAGACAACCACTATACACAGAGACTGATATAACCACTATACACAGAGACTGATATAACCACTATACACAGAGACTGATATAACCACTATACACAGAGACTGATATAACCACTATACACAGAGACTGATATAACCCCTATACACAGAGACTGATATAACCCCTATACACAGAGACTAATATAACCCCTATACACAGAGACAGACAACCACTATACACAGAGACTGATATAACCCCTATACACAGAGACTGATATAACCCCTATACACAGAGACAGACACTATACACAGAGACAGACACTATACACAGAGACAGACACTATACACAGAGACAGAGACTATACACAGAGACAGACACTATACACAGAGACAGACACTATACACAGAGACTGATATAACCACTATACACAGAGACAGACATAACCACTATACACAGAGACATACGACCACTATACACAGAGACTGAGACAACCACTATACACAGAGACTGAGACAACCCCTATACACAGAGACTGATATAACCACTATACACAGAGACTAGACATAACCACTATACACAGAGACTGACAACCACTATACACAGAGACTAATATAACCCCTATACACAGAGACGAGACAACCACTATACACAGAGACTGAGACAACCACTATACACAGAGACTGATATAACCCCTATACACAGAGACAGACACTATACACAGAGACAGACACTATACACAGAGACAGACACTATACACAGAGACAGAGACTATACACAGAGACAGACACTATACACAGAGACAGACACTATACACAGAGACTGATATAACCACTATACACAGAGACAGACTATAACCACTATACACAGAGACTGAAGACAACCACTATACACAGAGACTGAGACAACCACTATACACAGAGACTGAGACAACCACTATACACAGAGACTGAGACAACCACTATACACAGAGACTGAGACAACCACTATACACAGAGACTGAGACAACCACTATACACAGAGACTGAGACAACCACTATACACAGAGAATGAGACAACCACTATACACAGAGAATGAGACAACCACTATACACAGAGACAGACACTATACACAGAGACAGACAACCACTATACACAGAGACTGAGACAACCACTATACACAGAGACTGAGACAACCACTATACACAGAGAATGAGACAACCACTATACACAGAGACTGAGACAACCACTATACACAGAGACAGACACTATACACAGAGACAGACAACCACTATACACAGAGACTGAGACAACCACTATACACAGAGACAGACACTATACACAGAGACTGAGACAACCACTATACACAGAGACAGACACTATACACAGAGACAGACAACCACTATACACAGAGACTGATATAACCCCTAAACACAGAGACTGATATAACCACTATACACAGAGACCGAGACAACCACCATACACAGAGACTGATATAACCACTATACACAGAGACAGACACTATACACAGAGACTGATATAACATCTATATGCACTTAGGCTGGCACACACACATAGAACAAATACGTGCACACACACTGGAATGCACCCACCTGCATTGAGTGACAGGCACATAAACACCACCTCAGCACTTTTTCGATATACAAACAAACACAACCCACTTCCTGTCTTAGTTTGAGTGACATTGACCCAATACTATGGATTTAAGTAGGATTTTTTAAATTACAAATTATACAAATGTAATCCCTTTACCAACTGTGCTCTCTCACTTTATAATCAGCACATGCACAATACGTGAGTGAGTGAGAGAGTGAGTGAGTGAGTAGAGAGTGTGTGTGTGTGTACTGGGTCGTCAGCTGACCTGGAAGCGGAGGATGATGGTCCAGATTAGGCCGAGGGTGAGGCGGTGGTTGCCGTCGACAATGTCGTGGGAGCCCATATTCTCCAGATGGACCCTCTGCTCCTTGAGGAACTGCAGGGCCTTGTCCACGTTCTCCAGGCAGTGGATACGCATGCGCCCCTTAGTGGGCTTGGGCTGCAGAGGGAAAAGAAATAGGGACAGAGGTTGTACTAGCACAGTCTAATTACATTAGTGTCACTCATACTCTTCATATCTCTGACGTTCTACTGCCAACAATCTAAATGGTTTGGTTTTGTGTATTTTGACTTGAGGCAGGACTCCCTGGGCTGATGACCTACTTAGCAGACTTCTTTAATCCTTGAGGTAGGCAGATTTAAGAATGTCTATACAAGAACAAAGTGATGTGCATTATATGAGGACATATCTATGGGACTTCAGTGTGTGTGTGTGTGTATATATATATATATATATCATGTATTTTTGTGTGTTACACTAAGTAAGCCTAAAATGACCAAGAGGAAATGAGATCTCTGATACGTCTGGAAGGACAGACCTGTGATGCCATATGTAGAGAGACAGGTCATCTAGAGCTTCCCCAGGGTTAGAACCCATTTTCCAGGGGTCATGACCCAGGAAGTACTCAGGGCCTGGCCTTGTTGAGACAGCTGGAGAACACCAGTGGGTATCTCCTCTGTCTAACACAAATAACACCAGATCAGAGAGATGAGAGATACCCATCTGGCATTTTAATGTAGTATTCTGTGGAGTGAACTCTAACACAGCATTCATATGCTTCCTGAAACAGTTGAGAAATGGAGGCTGGCTTGAGTTGGGATCATTTTGCTGGACTCCATTGTACAGCATGTAGGCCCCTCCGCCAGTCTTTCTATATCAAAGATCTCATTGATAATTTCTCCCTCTGCCTTCCCTTTCACTCCATCATAGCAAGCCGGCTTTTGAAATTCTTTCATTTTGTTGTAGTATTTTTGCCTCATTTCCTAGCAGCGGTCAAAAGAAGCTCAAATCTCAGAGCGAAGTGCTCATATTTTGAAGGGACCACAGTAGACTGCATTCACTGTGAGTGAGTTGAAACTGTGGTCAGATCTTTCTCACAGCAAAGACCTGTGAATGCCCTCAATGGAGGGCATGATCTTGGCACGATCTACTGAATGTGGTAGGGGCAGTAGTCAGGCTTAATCACATTTTGATTCCAGAGCTGTCTAGACGAGTCTATCAGAGAGCTGCCTTTCAAAAGCCACTGGTGGTGAAGGGAGGGGTGAGGGGAGAGTGAGCTGAAATGGGACATAGTTAATAAAACCCATCAGTGCCAACTTTGCTAAACCTATTTTTTTTGTGGCAAATCTGCAGTGATAATTGCTTCTCTCCCCTCCTTCAGCACAGCTGCTAAGCTGGAACATTTCATTGGCTCAGAGTGAAGTTTGCCCTCTGACGTCATGTGCTGCTGCCACCACCACCACCACAATGCTGATGTTTTGGTTTTGCCTTAATCTAACTCCAGACGTGCATAAGGTCTCCTAACCTAGCTTGGCATCTAGTATTCAATTGTAAGCAGTCTGTGTGTGTGTATGTGTAACTGCATGCTAGCGCACATGCTTGGTGCATTGGATGTATATAATTAGGTCTGCATCAGTGTGTTTGTGGTTCATGTAGGTTATACATGTGTATGTCTGTTTGTGTCACATTTTGTATTTATTATGGACCCCCATTAGTTCCTGCCAAGGCAGTAGCTACTCTTCCTGGGTTAAACACATTAAGGCACATCACAAAAACAAAACAAAAATACAATAAGATAGTACATCATGACATCATTACAGCACTACATATCTACAACACAACGTTTATAATACCACCATATAACAATATTAAAATATACGTGTGTGTAGAGTGCGTGTGTGCGCGCGTCTCTTCACAGTCTGCGTTGTTCCTGTTACATTTATAAAAAATAAAAAAAGTATAATACAAAACATACAAACCACGATGTTCCATAAGGTGTCGTTTTATCTGTTTTTTCAAATCAGATAAATGGCTCAATGTAGTACTGTGCCTTCCATAGTCTAGCACACAGACTATGGAAGCGACCTCTGGTGGCATGTCTTGCGGGGTATGCATGGTTGTCCGAGCTGTGTGTTAGTAGTTTGAACAGACAGCTTTGTGCTTTCAACATGTCAATAACTCTCTCAAAGACAAATAGTGATGCAGTCAATCTCTCATCTACTTTGAGCCAGGAGAGATTGACATGCATGTCATTGATGTTAGCTCTCTGTGTACATTTAAGGGCCAGCCGTGCTTCTATGTTTTGAGCCAACTGTAATGTGTTTATGTCCCTCTGTGGCACTTGACCAGATGACTGAGCAGCAGTCCAGGTGCAACAATACTAGGGCCTGTGGGACTTGTTTTGTTGATAATGTCAAAAAAGCGGAGCAGCGCTTTATTATAGACAATTACCAATACAAACTAGGAAAAAATCTGTACAAAATTGTCCTCATTAAATAAATACCAGACACAGATGTTAACTGAACGATCCACCCAGGCAGCTGTTGCTTGAGCATTTCTATTGTACTAGGCAAGATGAATTTATCACATTTTCAAATGTTGTTGCTCAAGCAACAGATGCCTGGATGGATCGTTCAGTGTAAGCCTCCAAGAGGTTTCCATGAGAGACCACATGATCCCTGTAACCCAATCTGTGACCCAGTCTGAAACTCTAGCAGAGTGTAAACTCTCTACTTCTTTGCTCTGTCCTCAACTGAACTGAACTGCTCGCAACTAGGGTTGCAAAGGGAGGATATGTTACTCAAAGTTTACCAGTAAACTACTAGATCTTTGGTATCTTTCAAGGATTTTATGTAATTTATCACAATACCCTTTCGGGTACTTCAGATTATTATAGGCGTCTGTAATTATCTCAGGCCCTCTGATCACGTCTAAAATATCTGAAATAATTAATTAAAATAAACAATGACAAAGCTGATCCTAAATATAAACTAAGTGAATACCGTTATTTTTTAATGAGGATTTCAGCATGAAATATCTTCTTTTTTTTCCCACATTTATTTTACTATTTGAATATGTATTTATTGTCAATGACTTGGCTCAAATGGGTGGCAGTTAAACAAGTCAACAGTTGGAAGAGTTGCAAAATAATGCCATTGTTGATTAGATACTTTTTTCAATAATTAGGCTATTTTCTCTTGAACCGGGTTTTTCAAGCTCAACAGTTTCCCGTATGTATCAAGTATGGTTCACCACCCAAAGGACATCCAGCCAACTTGAAACAACTGTCGGCAGCATTGGAGTCAACATTGGCCAGCATCCCTGTGGAACGCTTTCGACACCTTGTAGAGTACATGCCCTGACGAAATGAACCTGATCTGAGGTCAAAAGGGGTACAACTAAATATTTTGGAAGGTTTTAAAAGTTATTCAAGTATAAATGACCCAAGTCATGATAGACTGCCATAGATTCAGTTAATTACAAAAATTACTGAAGATTCTGGTAACTTTGGAAAATCACTGGTAGGTTTGCAACCTTACTCATAGCCTCTCCATAGTATCCACATATATACCATGACCTTGCCTTTACCGGGGCTGCTTTAAATATATTCTTTACCAGAGGTGGAGAGAGCAGTGAATGTGTGCCTGGTTTTATAATGTTGAATCTGTGAGATATGACGATAGGAGTTATGACGAGGGAGTTATATGTATACAGTGTGTAACATAGCTACATACTATGTTATGAGAGATACTGCTGCACCGTTAATAGAAACCAGATAAGAGCAATATGAGGAACAATTATGACTACAAATACTCTTTCAAGTAGAAAAATATACACTGCATTCGGAAAGTATTCAGAATATTTTTTCCCCACATTTTGAGACGTTACAACCTCATTTAAAATATATAAAATAAATAAATATCAATACCCCACAATGACAAAGTGAAAACAGGTTTTTAGAAATGTTTGCAAATGAATTAAAAACAGAAATACCTTATTTACCTAAATATTCAGACCCTTTGCTATGAGGCTCAAAATTGAGCTCAGGTGCATCTGGATTCCATTTATCATCCTTGAGATGTTTCTACAACTTGATTGGTATCCCCCTGTGATAAATTCAATTGATTGGACATGATTTGGAAAGGTACACACCTGTCTATATAAGGTCCACAGTTGGCAGTGCATGTCAGAGCAAAAACCAAGCCATGAGGTGGAAGGAATTGTCCGTAGAGCTCTGAGACAGAATTGTGTTGAGGCATCGATCTGGGGAAGGGTACCAAAACATTTCTGCAGCATTGGAGATTCCCAAGAACACAGTGGCCTCCATCATTCTTAAATGGAAGAAGTTTGTAACCACCAAGACTCTTCATAGATCTGGCTGCCCGGCCAAACTAAGCAATTGGGGGAGAAGGGCCTTGGTCAGGGAGGTGACCAAGCACCCGATGGTCACTCTGACAGAGCTTTAGAGTTTCTCTGTGGAGATGGTTGTTCTTCTGGAAGGTTCTTCATCTCTGCAGCACTCCACCAATCAGGCCTTTATGATAGAGTGGCCAGACAGAAGCCACTCTTCAGTAAAAGGCACGCAACAGCCCGCTTGGAGTTTGCCAAAAGCCACCTAAAGGACTCTCAGACCATGAGAAACAAGATTCTCTGGTCTGATGAATCCAAGAATGAACTCTTTGGCCTGAATGCCAAGCGTCACGTCTGGAGGAAACCTAACACCATCCCTACGGTGAAGCATGGTGGTGGCAGCATCATGCTGTGGGGATGTTTTTCAGCAGCAGGGACTGGGAGACTGGTCAGGATCGACTAAATGATGAACGGAGCAAAGTACAGAGGGATCCTTGATGAAAACCTGCTCCAGAGTGCTCAGGACCTCAGACTGGGGTGAAGGTTCACCTGCCAATACAACAACGACCCTAAACACACAGCCAAGACAATGAAAACTCGAGGCTCTAATTGCTGCTTCAACAAAGTACTGAGTAAAAGGGTCTGAATACTTATGTAAAAGTGATACCAGTGTTTCATTGTTAATACATTTGCAAACAGCTTTAGCATTATTGGGTATTGTGTGTAGATTGATGAGGGGGGAAAAAACGATTTAATACATTTTATAATAAGGCTGTAACGTAGCAAAATGTAGAAAAAGCGGTCTGAATACTTTCCAAATGCACTGTACGTGTGCTCTGGAAAAGAAAATCTGTGAAGCATATTAGCTATGCATGGGCCGAATGTATGCATATAGGGTAAAATCATGGAGGAATCGTTTGGAACAGCAATCCCAAAGTGAAATCATTTTGACAATAAGAAATTCATTTTTTAAAGGTGAATTATTACTCTGCGTGTGACTGGGAAATCAGTCTGACTGGCCAACGTACCAGTCTCTCCCCAGAGAGGACCTCCAGTAGTTTGATGAGCATGCGTCCATCCCTCAGGTCCATATAGAGGTCAGTGATCCTGCAGGACACTCTGGCTAGGTGGGAGTTGACCCACTTGGTGAAGGTCTTCTTCTGCACCGCCTCGCGCTCATCTACAAGAAAGAGCAGATTGTGATCAGGGGTTTAGTTTCACTTCTGCGTTAAATCATTGGATCATATTAACCAGGTTATCACCTGGGGGTATTTTACAGTTCAACTGACGTGTGCTCTTCTTTAGTCTCTATGTCACACACACACACTGTAGATTATAAAGCTAAACACTCCAGGTGTGCGGCTAACAAAGTGGAACGTGAGGGTTTGCAGGCCTCTCGACAGAAACAGCATGTTCCTCTCATTCTTCCTGTTTATGCCAGGTGTCCCCGGTTGTGGGCCTTTGCTACTGTTCGTCTTTTGATGAAAACCTACACCAAGGTCGTCACTGTTCTTGGAATAACTGTGTAGGGTGTATCTTCCTGTGTCTAAGAGGTACAAAGTAGCTAGCTTTCACAGAAAGACAGACAAGTACTGTAAATATCAACATTTCACAGGCTAGGTAAGTGTTAAGTAAACATTTGTATTTGCATTTATCATCGATCCCCATTAGCTGCTGCCAAGGCACCAGCTACACTTCCTTGGGGTCCAGCAAAATTAAGGCAGTTTAGACCGTTTTAAAAACATTCCAATACATTCACAACACTGTGTGCCCTCAGGCCCCTACTCTACCACTACCACATATCTACAGAACAAAATCCATGTGTACGTGTGTATGTTTGTGTGCGTATGTTATCTTGTGTGTGCATGCATGTGTCTGTGCCCATGTTTGTGTTGCTTCACAGTCCCCACTGTTCCATGAGGTGTATTTTTGTTTTTTAAATCTAATTATACTGCTTGCATCAGTTACTTGATGTGGAATAGAGTTCCATGTAGTCATGGCTCTATGTAGTACCGTGCGCCTCCCATAGTCTGTTCTGGACTTGGGGAATGTGTAGAGACCTCTTGTTGCATGTCTTGTGGGGTATGCATGGGTGTCCGAGCTGTGCGCCAGTAGTTCAAACAGACAGCTCCTTGCATTCAACATGTCAATACCTCTCATAAATACAAGCAGTGATGAAGTCAATCTCTCCTCCACTTTGAGCAAGGAGAGATTGACATGCATATTATTAATATTAGCTCTTTGTGTACATCCAAGGGCCAGCTGTGATGCCCTGTTCTGAGCCAATTGCAATTTTCCTAACATACTTCAATACTTCTTCGTTTAGGCCATCATTAAATAGCCAGTCTTGTTTGTGCAAGCTAAATGTTGTTAGCATAGCAGGTGCCATTCTCACAGGATGACAATATCCTAACATATACTGAACAAAAATCTAAAAACAACATGCAACAATTTCAATGATTTTACATAAGGTAATCAGTCAATTGAAATAAATTCATTAGGTCCTAATCTATGGATTTTACATGATTGGGAATACAGATATGCATCTGTTGGTCACAGACACCTAAAAAAAAGGTAGGGATCAGGAAACCAGTCAGTATCTGGTGTGACCACCATTTGCCTCATCCTTCACATTGAGGTGATCAGGCTGTTAACTGTCGCCTGTGGAATGTTGTCCAACTCCTCTTCAATGGCTGTGCGAAGTTGCTGGATATTGGTGGGAACTGGAACACGCTGTGTGTTCCAGGAATAAAGAACTCTCCGGGAAGAAGAAAGGCGGGATCATTTCATGATTATCATTTCATGATTAACTACTCATGGCGTGATTGAGATAACGTACAGAAACGCAAGTCCTTTTGTTCACCCAACGTAGAATACCTCACTATCAAATGCCGACAGACAGTATTACCTCCTAAGATAATTCTCTTTGGTTATAGTCACAGCTGTGTATATTCCCCGTTAAACTGATACCACAACGGCCCTCAAGGAACTACACTGGACGTTGTGCAAACTGGAAACCACATATCCTGATGCGGCATTTATTGTAGCTGGGGATTTTAACAAAGCAAATTTGGGGAAAACGCTACCAAGGTTCTACCAACACATTGACTGAAGTATTCTCGCTGCTAAAACACTCGACCAGTTCTGCTCATCTCTTCCTATTATGCAGAAACTCAAACAGGAAGTACCCATGCTAAGGTCTATTCAACGCTGGTCTGACCAATCGAAATCCATGCTTCAAGATTGTTTTGATCATGCGGACTGGGATATATTCCGGGTAGCCTCTAAGAATAACATCAATGTATACACTGACACGGTGTATATAAGAAACCATGGATAGATAGCAGCATTCGCGCAAAACTGAAAGAGCGAACCACCGCATTTAACCATGGCAAGGTGACTGGGATATGGTTGAATACAAATAGCATAGTTATTCCCTCTGTATTGCAATCAAACAGGCAAAACCTAAGTACAGAGACAAAGTGCAGTCGCAAATCAAAAGCTCAGACACGAGACGTATGTAGTAGGGTCTACAGACAATCATGGATTACAAAGGCAAAACCAGCCACGTCGGATACCGACGTCTTGCTCCCAGAAAAGCTAAACATCTTTTCCCGATTTGTGGATAACACAGCGCCACCGACGCGACTCGCTCCCAAGGACTGTGGGCTCTCGTTCTCCATGGCCGACGTGAGTAAGACATTTAAACATGTAAACCCTCAAGGCTACCGGCCCAGACGGCATCCCTAGCCACGTCGTCAGAGCATGTGCCGACCAGCTGGCTGGAGGGTTTACGGACAGATTCAATCTCTTCCTATCCCAGCCTGCTGTCCCCACATGCTTCAAAATGTCCACCATTGTTCCTCTACCCAAGAAAGCAAAGATAACTGAACTAAATGACTATTGCCCCGTAGCACGGGGTCACCATGAAGTGCTTTAAGAGGCTAGTTAAGGATCATATAACCTCTACCTTATCCGACACCCTAGACCCACTTCAATTTGCATACCGCCCCAATAGATCCACAGACGATGCAATCGCCATCGCACTGCACACTGCCCTATCCCATCTGGACAAGAGGAATACCTATGTAAGAATGCTGTTCATTGACTATAGCTCAGCCTTCAACACCATAGCACCCTCTAAGCATCATCATTAGGCTCGGGGGCCTGGGTCTGAACCCCGGCCTGTGCAACTCTGTTTTGGACTTGCTGATGGGCCGACCCGTGTGGTTTTGGTTCCAACCACCGTGTCTTTGTGAGACGCAAAGTAGGTGAACGGATGATCTCCTCATGTGTGGTTCCCACTGTGAAGCATGGAGGAGGAGATGTGATGGTGCTTTGCTGGTGAAACTGTCTGTGATTTATTTAGAATTCAAGGCACACTTAACCAGCATGGCTACCACAGCATTCTGCAGCGATACGCCATCCCATCTGGTTTGCACTTAGTGGGACTATCATTTGTTTTTCAACAGGACAATGACCCAACACACCTCCAGGCTGTGTAAGGGCTATTTGACCAAGAAGGAGAATGATGGAGTGCTGCATCAGATGACCTGGCCTCCACAATCATCCGACCTCAACCCATTTGAGATGGTTTGGGATGAGTTGGATCGCAGAGTGAAGGAAAAGCATTCAACAAGTGCTCAGGATATATGGGAACTCCTTCAAGACTATTGGAAAAGCATTCCAGGTGAAGCTGGTTTAGAGAATGCCAAGAGTGTGTAAAGCTGTCATCAAGGCAAAGGATGGATACTTTGAAGAATCTCAAATATAAAAAATATTTTGATTTGTTTAAAAAAAAAATGGTTACTAAATGATTCCATGTGTGTTATTTCATAGTTGTAATGTCTTCACTATTATTCTACAATGTATAAAATAGTACAAATAAAGGAAAAACACTGGAGTAGGTGTTTCAAAACTTGACTGGTACTGTATATTCTTTTACTTTATATTTGTCTGTATTGGTGTGAATTATTAGATACTACTGCACAGTTGGAGCTAGGAACACAAGCATTGCGCTACACCCGGAAGAACATCTGCTAAATATGTGTATGTGACCAATAAAATGTGATTTGATTTTACATATACGCTGGTCTAATGTGAGCTAGCTGTGCCTCATACTGTAGGTCTACTGTACGTGCCATTTGCTGTTAGTGGTTAGCGGTGTTAGCTGGTCATGTTCTCACAGGGTTGTTCTAATTTAGTGTTCCCATGCAGGACGGGTGGTCTAGCTTCTCACCCTACTGCAGAGCCCATAAACATCAGTCACTGAGCCAAGAGAACCAGCCGCACTGGTCAGCCCATACCTGCTGCATTAGCCATACATGTCATCATGACACACACACACACACACACAGCTTCGCAAGCTATTCCTCATATGAACTCAAAGCCTGTTGCCATGGAAATCTGGCTTTGAGAGGAAGTTTCACAACCTCCCTCCATCAGGGTGGGTCTCCTTCTCGCAGACTGTAAGAAACGACACCCATTAACAATGTGCACTGATGCACTCTCCCCTCCAGCTCCAGGCCAGCCATTAGCTCAGAGGACGTTGTGACATCACAGCGTGACCAGCCTGCTAATAAAGCAGCAGCAGACTGTGATAGTAGGTTAAACCCTGGTGCCAAACAGCTCGCTCTATCTAGGTTACGTCTTCACAGGACTGTCCAACGGCCTGACAGCCTGGTCCCAGAGATAGTACAGTAGATCGTGCCGCAGATCCTCTTGTGGCTTTCATGAGTCGCAGTGCCCAGCGAGCAGGGCAGAGGCAGAGAGACAGAGGGAGCAGTGTGTCCCATTGTGGAGGCCCAGTCAGAGGCAGGGAGACAGAGGGAGCTGTGTGGGGCCCAGTCAGAACACCACAGAGACAATGCAGCCAGTGTTCTCCACCATGACATGCAAAGCAGCATCTGACTGCATCAGGCCTTATCACTGACTGGGCTAACTAGCTAACTAACATTCAGCTCCTTCACTGGGACACTGTGCTTCATGGTTAGATCATGGCTGTGTGTGGTTAGGCTGGTTAACCCAGAACTAAAGGCTTGCATAATTGGGTCAGATGGTCAGTTAAGTTCTGGGACCATACATGTTAACAGAAGAGATTTAAATCTAGTCAGTTGCACAACTGAATGCATTCAAACGAAATTTGTCTTCCACATTTAACCCAACCCCTATGAATCAGAGATAACCGAGGGGCTGCCTTAAATCGACCAAAGGTCCCCTCCCTTTCCCGAAATTCAAAAGATACTACACACTGCGAAATTATGATTTGTCCAAATAACCAGTGACGAAAAACCCAAGCACCACAACTAACGCTGCTGAAATCCATTTGTACCGTGACAGATCTACAGTACAATTTATGTTTATGTAGTCTGTTCACAAGAGATTAGGCTATTCATAGGCTTAGCGGAGTTTCCAACAACCGGATGCATCCGGTTTTAAGGGATACAGCTAATTCAACTTAGCTTCCTTTTCTGCTGAAAACCGGATGTGGGAACTCTGCTCAGGATTTTTCTTTTACGCCTGCTATGTTAGGTTTGGCTAGTCATGACTTTGTGAATCAGGAAAAAGGCTTTAGAAATCAGGAAGAGGCTAGATAAGCTTAGCATCACATAATATTCCAAATAAAAGTATCAAGGACCAGAATCAAAGGTAACTTCAATAACAAAACAAAGTAAAATAGTTCATTCACATTACACATTTTGCTGTGTGACACTTGACCCTGTGTGCCGGTAAGGTTGTAATTACACATTTTGACACAATCAGCTGCAGTACAAAAGGACATGCATCTAAAATAAATGTGTGTTCTTAATGAAGCTGAGATGGAGACAGATGGAGAATATGGGTGGAGCTAGACATGTCCTGAATGTCTGTAAACAGGGTTTCCTGCAGGGCAGAGCATCTGGCCCAGAACACAACACAGGAAGGGGAAACCCTCGCTCAACAGATGTACATATACACACACACACACGTACGGTTGCACATGCTCAGGCACACACACAAACACAAGCTCAAGTGTGCACACACGCGCACAAGAACTCCTTATCTCAACCTGCACCTGAGCTCTGGCACTGCAGAGTACAAACCGTAACCCCTCCGACCACAATCACAACAAGCAGTCACAGACCAGAATCACAGACCCACAAACCACAGGTCTACTAAACTATCAGGACTGCTGACCAGACCACAATCTGTGGACAACCACTCTGTACGGCATCCTGATCACAGAACTGTGTGCACAATGTCAACTACATAAAATCTACTGAAAAATACCGTAAAAAGGTGAAATTCTAAGTCCTCCTATTAGTATTCCAAGACTAGTTGTTTTATTGCATGTGACTGTTGACAGGCAGGGGGGGGGGGGGAATGAATACTGTGGTGGCAACAATGAATAGCCTGGAATCAGACTAGATGTAACATAGTAAATGAAAATCCAGGACACTCAAATTAGTTGATATTTTACATTTGTTATGGTTACATAAGGCAGAAGGTTACTGAAGGCAAAAACAGGGTCGTCGGGTGGGCACCACAAAGCTAACTTTAGCCACAAAGCTAACGTTAGCCACAAGATATTGGAATTCTTAATGCAAATTCACAACTTATCGTACGAATTGCAATTCGTAGCATATCATCCAAATTGTAATTCGTAACATATCATACGAAATGGATGATGAACATCCACAAATTATTACAAAGCATATCGTACTAATTTGAGGGTCCTGAATTTGTCTACTATGTTACACCTACCCCCAAGTCCAGGTTGAAATTAATATAGGAGAAACACTGAATAGCAATGCAAAGTCAAACTATCAGGCCTGGAAGCAGGGCTCTACATTTAAAAAAAAAAATGCTGTTGCTCCCAACTTTAGAAAGTTAGGAGCACCACATGAAGTTTAGAAGCACCAGAAAATAAAATATATGTTTTGAATTGATTAAGATACAGCCTGTATGAATTCTAGCAACTTTCGAAGCACATGTTGTGCTGTAACACTGTAAAGACAGTTTATTATAAAAGCAAAAATCTGGATATACCAGTCATCGAAATTACAAAGCCATTTGTGGAATATTAGGTTTCTACATTGTGTAAAAGCACAATATTCCAATTGAGATGCATTACATTGAAAATTGTACAAGGTCTCTTTAGAAACATCAGGTTTGTGATGAGGTACAAGAGATCAGTCATTCATTCTTTGCTATGATCATTGATCTCCTAAAGAAGCTATCCCGTTTCCTTTCCGCCGAAGACACATTTCAGTTGAATGCATTCAGTTGTACAATTGACTAGGTATCCCCCCTTTCCCTTTCCCTTCCTGTCCTTTCTTTCCGTGTCCCCAAATGGATATACTGGTAAAGTTACCAGGTTGTTAGCTAGCTAGCGAATGAGGTAATGTGACTGAACAAAGTGTAAACAAATGGTTAACGGCGCGCAAGTAGTTTTTGAACCGCCCATGACGTGGTTTATGAATGTAAAATGCGGTCCCGGTGACCACTATAGGAAGATACAAATGTTGTGCCAATAATAAATAGGTCACATCTTTTAATCTGGTTGGTCTAGAAGCAAGCAGTTTTCGCTGTAGTAATGGTGCAACCATGAAGCTAACGAATCTGAACGCGCTTGTTTCTCAAGGGCACTCACACAATGGTACAGCAAAGCCTTATCACACAGTGCTCCCAAAATAAAACTGCTGGTCGCACAGCAAAATATTTGGTAGCATATGTGACCAAAATGGTTGCACTTTAGAGCCCTGCCTGGAAAAGATGTAGCCTTAGGTACCAGAGCAAAAGAAAAGAAGGACTAGGAAAGAGAAATAAAAGACAAAATGACAGAGATGGATATTGTCACAGCTCTCTGGTTCCTCAGTAAATGGTTGTGGAATGTGTCTGTGCAGTCACAGACACCGAATGTAAAAAAGAGGCCTCTGCAGGGCCTCCGGTGAGTGAATAATGACAATCGCTGTGAAACAGATCCAAAATGAACTGAGGTAATTAACTACGGAAAAGGATGTCCAAGTCCAAGGTCCCCAATTCCAAACAGGTGTCAAACGAAGAGAGACAATGCAGACAAAACAGGAGATCTCTGTCTCTGTTTAATGACACGTCTTTCAGGGACACTGATGAGTTTGGATACGTTTGGTGGGTGGGGGTTCCCGGATGGTGATGACTCGAAAAACCAGTAACCTGAGCCAAATATTTAATCACAGGGACATTTAGCAGAGTCCACCTGGTCATACAAGGACTTACTTCCTGCTCTCAGAGCTCAGTGGAGCACAACTAAGGAGATTTTCAGAGGGAGGAGGTTACACAGCCAAGATGAGCTGTTACATTAGTGATGCAGAGAAGTGTGAAAGGGTTTAAAGTAAAGTCGGTGAGCTAAGAAGAGAAAGAAACTGCAGTGGGGGAAAATGGAAAAGGTTGTTGGTCGCCAAAAGTCTAAAAAGCTGTAACTGAAAATCGAAAGAACACAGACCAGGCCTCTGGGAATGAGATGGAACAATTCTATTTTAGCCTAATGCAATTGCTTGCTTACCCTATAAAATGAAATTAAAATCATAAAATACTTATTGTAATAGCTTGTTTGTAGAGGCAGTAACAGAAAAGGCTAGCCCACCGTGCTGATTGGCTACAAAGGAATTCATTCTGCTAGGTAGTCAAAACTCCCAAGTCTCAACATCAGGAGAGGAGTCTTTAATTACTCTCTGTGGCTTATCAATAATGCTGAACCAACAGCAGTGGCTATTTACAGAGTGGCTTTAACACACTGCCTGTGTGTGTGTGTGTGGCTAATAACAATAATAATAATAAATAATAATAATAAACAAAAGCTGCCTCTGGCCAGGCTGGGGTGCGGCCACATTGCTGAGACTGTGCCAGGATATCTAGCTAGTAGCTACTCCCCTCTCCTCTCTGAATGTTCTGCCCACACAGTATCTCTGGTGCTGAGAAACCTGACACAATGAGAGAAGGGAATGTACGGTACAGACCATGTGTCACTATCGCCCTCAGACAAAAAAATTAAGAAATTCATTTTTTCTCCCTTTTTCCAGAAACATATGTCTTCCTCTCTCTGGCGGGACGACCTTCTGCCTGTCTGTCCAATGATACTGACGCCTGGATAAGCTCTCTGCCGCGGTTTGTTAGGGGACAGCCAGGCCATCGGTGACCGCCAGCTAACCCAGTCACAGGAAAACACTGTCACATTGTGTCTCACTCACCAGAATACAGAGCTAATCAACACTGCATTGTTTCATTTAACAGCAGTCTGTAGGCTACTGCTGCCAAATGTAATATGCCTTTATGACCTTTCCTGAATAATAATGCCAATACCTATTAAATGAGCTGGCGAAATCAGGATCTGTATCCTAGAATGAACTCTTTCTCTAGGCATGCTACCACCGTAATCCTGGGGCAAAGAGTGCCATAACCTATTAGTGTCCCATTCATCTAGAATCTAGAGCAGTGGTGTCAAACATACGGCCGCGAGGGCATCCAATCCGTTCCGCGGGTGGTTTGAGTAATAAAATAAACAATTGTTTAAATGATAATGGACCTAGATTCAAACGGTTTCTGGACTGTGTCCAGCTCGCTAATAATCACCGACATGAAAGCTAGATAGTCCGGGAACATCGAAAATAGTATAATAATATAACGATGGATAGAGGACAATTTTTTGCAAATTTGGGGTGAGGCCCTCCGGAACTCATTGAAGACCAAATGCAGCCCACAGGGCAAAATGAGTTTGACACCCCTGATCTCGCATGAGAGAAGGATGATGGTGAGAGGAAAGGGTAAAAGGATGAACAGAGGAATAAAGAGGGGTGGCAGCGGCGGTAAATGTAGCTAGCAGCAGCCTAACAATCTCACCCTGTTTGTGGCGCAGCACCCCAACGCCACGTCCCAGATTGTTGTTAGCAAACTGTGGTTTAATTATATCTGCATCTGGTTGGTAGGAGGTGGGACTTTGTCCTGGAGACAATTCATCAAAATACACAAAGACGGTATACCAAAATAAACATTGAGTTACGCTGAGATATTCAATAAAACCCATGTGGTGTCAGGGACGGTAATTGGAAGAGATGTTGACTGCAGGTCATACAACTGCTTAGCTACCAAAAGTCAACATAAGACATTTACTTTACAACCGAATGAGTGTACTCGCATGCTCCCTTAAAAGAGCTTCGCTTGAAAAACTAGAAAAAGTGGCAATAGTACCATTTGTCAATTTTGAGACGCCATAGCCAGCATACATTTCTTCAAAATAGTCTGAATTAATCTAAGATAACTCAAGAAATCTTTCATTAGTTTTGACGTTTTTGCCAAAGAGATCTTAGACCTGCAATTTTACATTAACTAAGATGGTTGTTGGCGTATTATTCAATGAAAAAATGTGCATGAAAACGAGTCGTATCTCGTTGAATGACAAAGACTTTTGAACAATTCCTACTGCTGACCAACAGACGAAGGGGCGTAGACTAAACCCAATTGTTTCATCTAGGAAGCATGCGGGACACTGTAAAGGATCTGTATCCTAAAGTCCATGGGGAATAAGAGCACCTCCTCCCAGCTGCCCACAGCACTGAGGCTAGGAAACACTGTAACCACTGACAGATCTACGATCATCGAGAATTTCAATAAGCATTTTTCCACGGCTGGCCATGATCCACACGACTACCCCGGCCAACAGCTCAGCACGCCCTGCAGCAACTTTCCCAAGCCCCCACCCCTCCCGCTTCCACATCACCCAAATACAGACAGCTGATGTTCTGAAAAAGCTGCAAAATCTGGATCCCTACAAATCAGCTGGGCTAGACAATCTGGACCATCTCTTTCTAAAATTATCCACCGAAATTGTTGCAACCCCTATTACTAGCCTGTTCATCCTCTCTTTCGTATCATTTGAGATCCCCAAAGATTGGAAACCGCCATCGATAAAAGACAGTACTGTGCGGCAGTCTTCATCGACCTGGCCAAGGCTTTCGACTCTGTCAATCACCGCATTCTTATCGGCAGAGTCAATAGCCTTGGCTTCTCAAATGACTGCCTCGCCTGGTTCACCAACTACTTCTCAGACAGAGTTCATTGTGTCAAATCGGAGGGCCTGTTGTCCGGACCTCTGGCAGTCTCTATGGGGGTGCCACAGGGTTCAATTCTAATGCCAACTCTTTTCTCTGCATTAATCAATGATGTTGCTCTTGCTGCTGGTGATTCTCTGATCCACCTCTACGCAGACGACACCATTCTGTATACTTCGGGCCCTTCTTTGGACACTGTGCTAACAAACCTCCAAACGAGTTTCAATGCCATACAACATTCCTTCCGTGGCCTCCAACTGCTTTTAAATGCTAGTAAAACTATGTGCATGCTATTCAACCGATTGCTGCCCGCACCCTCCTACCCGACTAGCATCACTACTCTAGAAGGTTCCGACTTAGGTATTTGTAGTTGTCCATATATTCTAGGTGTCTGGTTAGACTGTAAACTCTCCTTCCAGACTCATATTAAACATCTCCAACCCAAAATTAAATCTAGAATTGGCTTCCTATTTCGCAACAAAGCCTCCTTCACTCATGCTGCCAAACATACCCTCGTAAACTTGACTATCCTACCGATCCTTGACTTTGGCGATGTCATTTACAAAATAGCCTCCAACACTCTACTCAGCAAACTGGATGTAGTCCATCACAGTGCCATCCGTTTTGTCACAAAAGACCCATATACTACCCACCACTGCGACCTGTATGCTCTCGTTGGCTGGCCCTCACTACATATTCGTCGCCAAACCCACTGGCTCCGCCAGCTCACTGGTCACTATAGCAACACCCACCCGTAGCACGCGCTCCAGCAGGTATATTTCACTGGTCATCCCCAAAGCCAACACTTCCTTTGGCCGCCTTTCCTTCCAGTTCTCTGCTGCCAATGACTGGAACGAATTGCAAAAATCACTGAAGCTGGAGACGTATCTCCCTCTAACTTTAAGCATCAGCTGTCAGAGCCGCTTACCGATCACTGTACCTGTACACAGCCAATCTGTAAATAGCACACCCAACTACCTCATCCTCATATTGTTACTTATCCTCTTGCTCTTTTGCACCCCAGTATCTCTACTTGCACATCATCATCTGCACATCTATCACTCCAGTTTAATTGCTAAATTGTAATTATTTTGCCTTTGTGGCCCATTTATTGCCTTAACTCCCTATTCTTCTACATTTGCACACACTGTACATAGATTTTTATATTGTGTTGTTTATGTGTAACCCTGTGGTGTTGTTCTTGTCGCACTGCTTTGCTTTATCTTGGCCAGTTATGAGAACTTGTTCAACTGGCCTACCTGGATAAATAAAGGTGAAATATATATATATATATTTTTAAATACGGACGCCTTAAGTGTATTCAATTGGGAATACTCTGTGGCACTGTCCTGTTAAAGATAGCTGTGCAAATGACAAAGGATGGATAGAAGGTTTCAGATGACTTCAGTTTATACTTACACAGACTGATTAACTGTAGGTTTACACAACCCTGCTCGTTCAGCTAGAGAGTGCTGTTTTACAGGACACAGCTGTGCACCCCTGCATCTAAACCAAGTATACACCCCTGGGGAAATCTTCCCAAATGTTTTATCCTGGCCTCCCTCTAAATGTAAGCTACAGTGTTTCCCCTTATAAATCTGCCAATTCTCAACTTCCTGCTCCGGGCAGGGTGCACACCCAATACCAGCGAGAGAGAGCAGTTGAAGGACAAACAAGGCTGCCACAGTGTCAAAGCCCTTTCTGCTGGGCCTACACATCATAGCTGGGACACAGGCCCCTCAACAGGGCCCTAATTTACTTAACAGGAATATAAAAATTGGGTCCTTGCTATCTGGGATCCTTGGGATGTCCCTAACCCCATTGAAGTTGACATTGTAAATGGTTAAGGTAAGGGTTAAGGTTAGGGTGGGTTTATGGTACGCAAGTCCAAAGGATCCCAGATAGCATTAACCATAAAAACAGCCACCAATCAACAACAACAAAAAAACAGCATTTTCCGGTCAGTTTGTACGTCACGGCTAGTTCGAGCAGTACTGCATGTCTCCCTTCACTGTATTAGTACAGAGCTAAGAGGAGATTTACAGCGAGAGCTGTGTGGCCTCACAAGGGAAATATCATTCCTGTTAGTTTATTACTCAATTGATACACTCAGGATTCCAGTTGAAAAATGAAAGAATGTATAAAGTGTTTCCTGTATGCTCTTTCATAACCACATCTGTGAGTGAACTTTGTTCATCATTTTTGCAGCCGGTTTCTAGATGACTATTCACTCATTCAGAGAAGAGCCAACGGCAACAGATATGACTGAGAATACAGCGTATGATTTGCTTAGGTCCACAAATTACTGTCCAATTTTGTATCTAAAGCTGTGTGTTTGATCAAAGACAGAATACCGTACTAGCTAAAAGAGTAAGACAAGCCTTCTGATGTAGTTTTAAAGAACACATGATGCTGTTCACAGGGAATGCGGCACAATTCTCAGAGTGACAATAAATACTACAAGCAATGAATTAGTCATAATTTCAAGTACGACTGCCACCTAGCTAACGTTCTGAGCAGAACCAAAATATATGAACAGCTACATAATCGCTCACATGTCAACATTTTCCACTCATGTGTTTTAAGAAGTTCTGAAATCCTGCATCATGTGGAACAAGGGCTGTTCAGGAGATATTAGTGCTGTTAATCTGTTTAATGAGTCTTCCTTGGTGGAGTGAGGGGATGGCAAGCAGACTCGACTACGGCATAGTCAGAACGTCATATGGAGAGCGGGAGGGAGAGGAGAGGCTCATCCTAGACCTTCTCTGTTGCTTTAGGGATGGAGAAGAAATCCAAAGCAAACACACTGACCAAGTTTTAAGAAAGCAGCAGCTTTTAGTTTTAGTCCCCATTTAAACCTCTGTAGGAAGGATGAAGAGGCTTTTTAGACGTGCTCTACACAGTGTACAAAACATTAAGAACACCTTCCTAACATTGAGTTGCACCCCCCTTTGCCCTCAGAACAGCCTCAATTCGTCAGGGCATGAACTCTACAAAGGTGTCGAAAGTTTTCCACGGGGATGCTTCGCACAGTTGTGTCGAGTTAGCTTGATGTCTTTTGGGCGGTGGACCATTCTTGAAACACACGAGAAACTGTTGAGTGAAAAACCGGTGTGCATGGCACTTACTGTACTACCATACCCCGTTCAAAGGCACTTAAATATTTTGTCACCCTCTGAATGGCACACATACACAACTCATGTCTCAAACCTGTCTCCTCCCCTTCATCTACACTGATTGAAGTGGATTTAACTGTTGATATCAATAAGGGATCATAGCTTTCACCTGGTCAGTACATCACGGAAAAAGCAGGTTCATAATGTTTTGTCCACTCACTGTATATCACATTTTACAGTGAAACAAAAACAGCATGTACTGTACAATATGCTACTTTGGATATTACATTAGGACAATGGGTTTTCCATATTGAAACTAGAGCTCATTCTGACTGACAAGCTATGGACTTCCACTAAAACGTCCACTCCTTTTTCTGTCAGTATTGCAGATTACCCAGATATAAAATGAAACGTCTTACAATAACCGATGTTCCCCTATACAGAGGCCAAGGCTGTGTGTAGGTGCTATTCTAGCAGAGGTAAAGCCCACAAGCCTGGAGATAGAAAAGTTCATTATACCAAACATCTGTCTTTAATATATATATATATAAATAAGAGAGAGATGCTTCTGAAACTAGGGGCTTTCTGAGACCCTCTCATGTGAGACACACACAAAACAGACACTCTCTCTTCCAGCCACACCCTGTAGCGTACTGGAGAGACAGACCAGCCTGGTCTGCTTTAGTCTAACTCAGTCTTCATAACAGTCATGAGAGAGTGAACTAACACAAACATGGCTTTGGGCTGTTTGATCTGGATTGTATATACATATCAAAACTCACGTTCCCCAACGCATCCGGACCAAAATCCCTGCTCCCATGCCTTTCACCAGGCTGGAATGTGGGCTCGAGCCCTGGTACTTACCAAGTCGGTCGCGGTACTGACAGTGTGGATGCCTCGCCTACACATTGTCTCAACACCACTTAATTTGTTTATTTTCTTCACAACGTTAAAACGCCAAGGCTCTCGATACAGGTCATGTTGAGACAAACCTCTTCTCTGAGGGTAACAAAGCTGCCTCTGCCTACAAAGATTATTCAGCAGATCAGCCTGCCTTGCTCTGCTCTGTTAAGAGTAGCAGTTTAGCCTCAACGGTTGTGACCTGAAAGAGGACCCCATGTAGCAACACTTCAGTTGATTGGTGAATCTGAAAGTTAGTCTGTTTATTCTCTGAGGACAGGCAAGACCAGCGTGAACCTACTATTGAAGATGTATGAGTACTTTGTATGGGATACGCAGGGTATACATCGTCCAGTGAAATGCTTACTTGCAGGTTCCTTCGACAACACAACAATAAATTATAAAAGATAAGAATACAAACAAAGTAAATGACAGTGGAATATATTAATTAATGTAATTAATTTACATTGTATTGCATGACATAAGTATTTGATCACCTACCAACCAGTAAGAATTCCGTCTCTCACAGACCTGTTAGTTTTTCTTTAAGAAGCCCTCCTGGGCCTCCCGGGTGGTGCAGTGGTCTAGGGCACTGCATAGCAGCGCTAGCTGTGCCACCAGAGTCTCTGGGTTCGCGCCCAGACTCTGTCGCAGCCGGCCGCGACCGGGGGGTCCGTGGGGAGACGCACAATTGGCCTAGCGTCGTCCGGGATAGGGAGGGTTTGGCCGGTAGGGATATCCTTGTCTCATCGCTCTCCAGCGACTCCTGAGGCGGGCCGGGCGCAGTGCGCGCTAACCAAGGGGGGCGGGTGCACGGTGTTTCCTCCGACACATTGGTGCGGCTGGCTTCCGGGTTGGAGGTGCGCTGTGTTAAGAAGCAGTGTGGCTTGGTTGGGTTGTGCTTCGGAGGACGCATGGCTTTCGACCTTCGTCTCTCCCGAGCCCGTACGGGAGTTGTAGCGATGAGACAAGATAGTAATTACTAGCGATTGGATACCACGAAAAGGGGGTAAAATGTATAAAAAAAATATAAAAAAAGAAGCCCTCCTGTTCTCCACTCATTACCTGTATTAACTGCACCTGTTTGAACTCGTTACCTGTATAAAAGACACCTGCCCACACACTCAATCAAACAGACTCCAACCTCTCCACAATGGCCAAGACCAGAGAGCTGTGTAAGGACATCAGGGATAAAATTGTAGACCTGCACAAGGCTGGGATGGGCTACAGGACAATAGGCAAGCAGCTTGGTGAGAAGGCAACAACTGTTGGCGCAATTATTAGAAAATGGAAGAAGTTCAAGATGAAGGTCAATCACCCTCGGTCTGGGGCTCCATGCAAGATCTCACCTCGTGGGGCATCAATGATCATGAGGAAGGTGAGGGATCAGCCCAGAACTACACGGCAGGACCTGGTCAATGACCTGAAGAGAGCTGGGACCACAGTCTCAAAGAAAACCATTAGTAACACACTACGCCGTCATGGATTAAAATCCTGCAAGGTCCCCCCTGCTCAAGCCAGCGCATGTCCAGGCCCGTCTGAAGTTTGCCAATGACCATCTGGATGATCAAGAGGAGGAATGGGAGAAGGTCATGTGGTCTGATGAGACCACAAAAATAGAGCTTTTTGGTCTAAACTCCACTCGCCGTGTTTGGAGGAAGAAGAAGGATGAGTACAACCCCAAGAACACCATCCCAACCGTGAAGCATGGAGGTGGAAACATCATTCTTTGGGGATGCTTTTCTGCAAAGGGGACAGGACGACTGCACCGTATTGAGGGGAGGATGGATGGGGCCATGTATCGCGAGATCTTGGCCAACAACCTCCTTCCCTCAGTAAGAGCATTGAAGATGGGTCGGGGCTGGGTCTTCCAGCATGACAACGACCCGAAACACACAGCCAGGGCAACTAAGGAGTGAGAAGCATCTCAAGGTCCTGGAGTGGCCTAGCCAGTCTCCAGACCTGAACCCAATAGAAAATCTTTGGAGGGAGCTGAAAGTCCGTATTGCCCAGCGATAGCCCCGAAACCTGAAGGATCTGGAGAAGGTCTGTATGGAGGAGTGGGCCAAAATCCCTGCTGCAGTGTGTGCAAACCTGGTCAAGAACCACAGGAAACGTATGATCTCTGTAATTGCAAACAAAGGTTTCTGTACCAAATATTAAGTTCTGCTTTTCTGATGTATCAAATACTTATGTCATGCAATAAATTGCTAATTAATTACTTTATAAAATCATACAATGTGATTTTCTGGATATTTTTTTAGATTACGTCTCTCACAGTTGAAGTGTACCTATGATAAAAATTACAGACCTCTACATGCTTTGTAAGTAGGAAAACCTGCAAAATCGGCAGTCTATCAAATACTTGTTCTCCCCACTGTATATATATTTTGCATAAGTATAATACAGGAAGGCACAATTTATAGTCCAATGTTTACACATGTATTGGGGAAGGGGGGCAGCGTATTAACTGAGCAGTATAATAAGAGTCTGGTAGCAGCAGTTGTGATGTGTGTGTAGCATGAATGTATGCGTATGTATATGTCTGTGTTCATGAGTGAGCGCATGTGTGCTAAGGTGTGGAGAATCAGAGCATGTGGTCAGTCCAGTTCAAGTGTTCAGCAGTCTGATGACTTGTAGATAGAAACGGTCTCTGAGCCCGTTGGTATCAGACCTGATGGTCCAATACAGTCTGCCCGACGGTAAGGGAGAGAACAGCTCTTGGCTGGGGTGTGTGGGGTCCTTGATGGATGCTGGGGGCCTTCATCACAGTTTAGAGTAAATGTCCTGGGTGGGAGCAGGGAAGTACTATCTTCCTGGCAGTCCTTCATCTTAAGACGCTGTGTTCAATTTCAGTGTTTTACTGTAAAATAACAAAATAAACTAAGTTATGCAAAGATCCAATCTAAAACGTCAGTATTTGTACGTGGGTATTTGCACAGGAAACATCTGAAAACCGGCACATCTCAACTAGAAGCAGGGACACCCCACTGTCCAAAACCGCTCCAAAACAGAGTCAGGGCCAAGCAGGCCTTTGACAACCAATTACATCTGACAATACTGATACCATCTCAATCCAGGCCATCCAATGAGCTTTGTTCCTTTTCTGTTGCCTGGGTTGTTTCCTCTCTTGATAGCTGAATGAGTCTGCCTGTCATCTCAGCATTCCCAGTCAGTGTCACTCCACTCCCATTGATAACAGTCTAAGCCACACTGTATTGTGGAGTTGATGGGCCAATGCGACCTCCTTTGTCAGGGGGATCCGGAGTCCCCTGATGGGGTTTAGGGGGTTCCACGCAGTGTGGCTCAAGGGGAGTAAGTCAGTCTCCTATAAGGCAGATATGGCCTCTGACATGGCCCTCACTCGATTCAACCAGTGTCTCACCCAGTGGACTTTCTCCAAATCGGAGAGAGTTGGAGCCAAGAGCGGAACAGAGTGTCATTGAGGCGGTTGGTTGACTGTTGGCTCAGGGTGGGCCCTGCTCTGCTGCTGGCCAAAAGCAGCTTTTTAAATCAGTTCCCTCCTGACGCTGGCTACCAAGGCCTGGAACTGGCAAGCTTTCTGCTAGGCCTGATGGGTCTGTTGACAGTCCCATCAGACAGGGAAGTGTAGCGTGGCCTCGAATGGCCTGCTGAGGCTGACTAGCATCTATTGGCCACTTGAAGCTCTTGAACAAAGTTTGGACTTTGTCCTTGTGTACAATTCTATTAAAGTATTTGGCAATGCTGTTCTCAGGGCAGCCGTTAGGGACATAATATTATTATGTAGGCTACAGTGTAATAATAGGGCCTTGGGGTTATCACATCCACAGAGAACAATAGAAGGTCATCTGGGGAAGAGTTGGCGCCTATTTAGTTCAAGGAAACGTCTGCTCTATCTATGATCACACAAATATCTTGATTAATGGTTTAGTCGAGCTTATCTAAGAGTGTCCCTACCAGACATGTCCTCAACTACATTCCTCTGATATACCAACATCACACGGTCTCATTCCTTATACACCTGTCATGTGTGACATACCCAAGCACCTGGCTACATTCCTCAAATGGCACAGCTCCAAAACCACACAGGTAGGCTACACTTATTTGATAGCTGTACCTAAACCTGTAGGCCTGTACAGTGTAGCTATGCCAACCTGAACCTGTAAGCCTGTACAGTGTAGCTATGCAAACCTGAACCTGTAGGCCTGTACAGTGTAGCTATGCCAACCTGAACCTGTAGGCCTGTACAGTGTAACTATGCCAACCTGAACCTGTAGGATTGTACAGTGTAGCTATGCCAACCTAAACATGTAGGCCTGTACAGTGTAGCTATGCCAACCTGAACCTGTAGGCCTGTACAGTGTAGCTATGCCAACCTGAACCTGTAGGCCTGTACAGTGTAGCTATGCCAACCGGAACCTGTAGGATTGTACAGTGTAGCTATGCCAACCTGAACCTGTAGGATTGTACAGTGTAGCTATGCCAACCTGAACCTGTAGGATTGTACAGTGTAGCTATGCCAACCTGAACCTGTAGGCCTGTATAGTGTAGCTATGCCAACCTGAACCTGTAGGCCTGTAGTGTAGCTATGCCAACCTGAACATGTAGGCCTGTACAGTGTAGCTATGCCAACCTGAACCTGTAGGCCTGTACAGTGTAACTATGCCAACCTGAACCTGTAGGATTGTACAGTGTAGCTATGCCAACCTGAACCTGTAGGATTGTACAGTGTAGCTATGCCAACCTAAACCTGTAGGCCTGTACAGTGTAGCTATGCCAACCTGAACCTGTAGGCCTGTACAGTGTAGCTATGCCAACCTGAACCTGTAGGCCTGTACAGTGTAACTATACCAACCTGAACCTGTAGGCCTGTACAGTGTAGCTATGCCAACCTGAACCTGTAAGCCTGTACAGTGTAGCTATGCCAACCTGAACCTGTAGGCCTGTACAGTGTAGCTATGCCAACCTGAACCTGTAGGCCTGTACAGTGTAACTATGCCAACCTGAACCTGTAGGATTGTACAGTGTAGCTATGCCAACCTAAACATGTAGGCCTGTACAGTGTAGCTATGCCAACCTGAACCTGTAGGCCTGTACAGTGTAGCTATGCCAACCTGAACCTGTAGGCCTGTACAGTGTAGCTATGCCAACCTGAACCTGTAGGATTGTACAGTGTAGCTATGCCAACCTGAACCTGTAGGATTGTACAGTGTAGCTATGCCAACCTGAACCTGTAGGATTGTACAGTGTAGCTATGCCAACCTGAACCTGTAGGCCTGTATAGTGTAGCTATGCCAACCTGAACCTGTAGGCCTGTACAGTGTAGCTATGCCAACCTGAACATGTAGGCCTGTACAGTGTAGCTATGCCAACCTGAACCAGTAGGCCTGTACAGTGTAACTATGCCAACCTGAACCTGTAGGATTGTACAGTGTAGCTATGCCAACCTGAACCTGTAGGATTGTACAGTGTAGCTATGCCAACCTAAACCTGTAGGCCTGTACAGTGTAGCTATGCCAACCTGAACATGTAGGCCTGTACAGTGTAGCTATGCCAACCTGAACCTGTAGGCCTGTACAGTGTAACTATGCCAACCTGAACCTGTAGGATTGTACAGTGTAGCTATGCCAACCTAAACATGTAGGCCTGTACAGTGTAGCTATGCCAACCTGAACATGTAGGCCTGTACAGTGTAGCTATGCCAACCTGAACCTGTAGGATTGTACAGTGTAGCTATGCCAACCTAAACCTGTAGGCCTGTACAGTGTAGCTATGCCAACCTGAACCTGTAGGCCTGTACAGTGCAACTATGCCAACCTGAACCTGTAGGCCTGTACAGTGTAACTATGCCAACCTGAACCTGTAGGCCTGTACAGTGTAGCTATGCCAACCTGAACCTGTAGGCCTGTACAGTGTAACTATTTCAACCTGAACCTGTAGGCCTGTACAGTGTAACTATGACTACCTCACACCCATCTGGTGACCTTACTTTTGATATTCATAAAGTCTACAGCCCTTTAGAGCATTTGAATTTTTTCTTCCCTCCCAGAAGACTTATGACTATCCAAACTCACTTTGTATGTTGCCAAATGTCTGTCATTTCCTCTAGCGCCAGTACTTTCACTGCCAGACAGATATATGAGGCCATATGATGGATAGAGAGATGAATTCAATGCAAGCATCAGCAGCATTGGGTTTTTCTACCTCATGTCTGATAAACACAGCCTCCGTCATTGCTGTAATTGTCTGTTATTTATGGACCTGCTGGTAGCCATTTTGAAATGAAGTTCTAAGAATGGCAAAGACCGGAGTCTTCCTGTTCTGAGACAAATCAATCATTAAGACCTTTGGGAGGCCTGGCGTGTCATCAGGTTGCCATTAGTTTTTCTCTGGACCTCCCTAACCAGGAAATGCAGGATTTACACTTTCCACCAAGCTCATGTTACACCATCCTTCAGGGAGCAGAACTGTGGCACTATGGCCTCCCAGTCCTTCCATTCCTACACAACCACCAAGAAGGATATAAGACTTCTGGTGTAGTGTGACATCTGAAGACATACAGTTCTGCCACCTGAAATATGTTCTGCCACCTGAAATACTGTATGTACTACCACCAGTAAAACACTTGACCTGACAGATACTGTTTTTCATTATAGTAGCATTGCGGCACAAATAAAACCAGAATGGGAACTAACAGCCTCTTCATCACTTCGATATACAGTACAATCAAAGCAGCACAACAGGCATGGTTCTCCACTGTGCCATTGTTTGCCTTGCGCTGGGAATGCAGCATTGATTGGCACTTTAATAAAAGATGCCAACTTCCTTTCTCTTCCACCCTGTCATCCATTTCAATAGTTGTTTATTCATTCATCATGACCCTGACAGCACATGGTGGTGGTGTAGTCTGGCTGTGGCATTACCAAACTGATAACGCTATCAGGAGTGGTTTCACTGAACTGACACATTTAGCGCCAAGCAATCCTTTCAGTGAGGCACTAGAGCTGACACAGAGCCCACTACAAATGGACTGGCCCCAGAAACCAAACATTTAAAATTGCTGCCTTCAAGTCCAGTGCTAAACACCGAAGTGGGTACACACAGAGCGCTTATCATGAGCTAGTGTTCTCCATGCTGAACGCAGACACATATGTAGCCAAACGGGACAATTGTTAATTGGGTTAGCACCATTCTGTGAACTACAGAGAAAGCTAATGCAAAAGTCCAATAAGCGACAGACCAAATCTGCCACATTTCAACACTGCACTCTCTCAGCCTTGCCACAATACTTGGGCGGTGTACCTCCCTGTCCCATATCTCTGTGTGGAGTGAAAGATTCCGTGCCATCAGAGATGCTGTGATTCATATTAAAAATCAGGGGACACTCAGTCTCACGGTGACAACGGCTCGTAAAATCATGGGTTCCATAGGGTGTCTGAGGAGGTCCAGAAGCCTCAGGTCTGTCACTAGCATGCTAATGAAACCACAGCGTGAAGGGACTGACAGCAACATGTATCATTCACTAACACCTCATCTCAAACATATTTTACTATGTAAACTAATAAAGTATCTTAATATCATAAATAATATCCCTCATTCATTCCCTGGCGTCTGCAATGATTTATGTGTGTGTGTACACATACTGTACATGGTTTTTGCATGAGACTGTCAATCAAATGTATTTATAAAGCCCTTTTTATGTCAACAGATGACAAAGTGCTATACAGAAACCCAGTCTAAACCCCCAAACAGCAAGCAATGCAGATGAAGCAGCACAGTGGCTAGGAAAAACTCCCTAGGAAGGCAGGAACCTAGGAAGAAACCTAGAGAGGAATCAGGCTCTGAGGGGTGGCCAGTCCTCTTCTGGCTGTGCCGGCAAGTGTGTGCATGTGTGTTCTGTGTTTGTGTGTGTCGCGCTCTGCTCTGAACATCTGTCCCCTGCTCCACCCAGTGCCTCATGTTAGTTCCTGTTGTGACCTCCTGGTATGTCATAGCTCTGCGCACAAGACAACAACTAACTTTCCCCCAGGTCGTTGCTGCAAATGAGAGGGTATTCTCAGTCAACTCACCTGGTTAAATAAAGAATAAACCAACCAAGCCCATAGGACCCGAGTCAACAAACAGAAACCACCAGAGAGAACAGAAGCTCTTAGGCTGTGTTTGTATTATTCACTGAGACACAACTTCTATCTCAGCAAACTTGAGTGATGGAAGTCAAATCAAATTGTATTTGTCACATGCGCCGAATACAACAGGTGTAGACCTTACAGTGAAATACTTACAGTGAAGTCCTTAACCAACAATGCAGTTGTAAGAAAATAGAGTTCAGAAAATATTTACTAACTAAACCACAGTTTTAAGTCACAATAAAATAACAATAATGAGGCTATATACAGGGGGTAGCAGTACCGAGTCAATGTGCGGGGGTACAGGTTAGTCGAGGTAATTTGTACATGTAGGTAGGGGTAAAGTGACTATGCATAGATAAGAGAGTCCACTTTGTTCTTTAGGTTTTGCACATGAGAAGGGGAACAAAAGCAGCACTGACAGACCCAAACACACTTCAATGAGCAGGCAATGCTGTGGCATGCAGGCAGACTGCACCGGACAGAGAGGCTCAGATGCTCTTCCCTCTGTTGGGAGCATGCTCAGTGGAGTGTGCTCATCAAAGCCCTCTTTCATCCTCTAATGTGCTGCAAAACAAGGCAACGTGAGACTCCCCGTCTGGTTAACAGCTCCAAAACATACCATCTAACACGGAGCAATGTTAGGGCTCTCCTACACTGTCAAATAGTTCCACAACACCGTCTAACATGGCACGATGCTATTGCTCTCCTCCTCCAGCACAATGCTGCTTACAAAACTCCTCTCTCCTTAGCTCTCCTCTCCTGCCACTGTTGTCTTGGAACAGCCAATAGCTACAGCCATGTTGTTTGGTGTTTTGGGGAGCGCTACGGTAGAGGGTTGAAGATTAGTGTTGAGAAGGGGGTGGGTGTACGGTCTTATCTGAAAGGCACATTTTTAAAATGGCTCTTTCCTTCCTGCTTCCCCCCCCATGGTCTCCCTAAAAAGGTATCTCTTTACACGTGTAGCTGTCACCCAGTCCTCTTCTCTTCCCTCCCTGCACTACCTCAATATTTCATTATGTGCTGGAACACGTCCGGCATTACCTCATGATCTCGAAGCGCTCTTCCTCTCCCACTCAGTGAATTAAGGAGGATGCAGGGACCTCCTATCAGACAGACAACACAAAGTCCCCATCATCCTGAAATGTACAAGTGCTTCACCTGCCACCATGAAATCCCACGTCTTTACGAGCCTGATACCACAGAGCCTGCCGCTGTTCATCCACTAACGTTAGCGTGCATAGCAACGCAGGACAACACAGCCCTGGGATCTGCTCTGCCCATCCTCCCTGCTAGTCTTACCTTGCAGCTGCTTAAAACGGCCCTCCAGCTGGTTGTAGTTGAAGGCAGCCTGTTTAGCGGAGTAGCCCGGATCAGGGCCAGGGCTGGAGGCTAGAGAGGGGCCAGGCCCAGAAGAAGGGGACAGGGCCCCTGGGGAGTGGGACCCTGGAGAGAGATGCCCTGGGGACAAGGGGCCAGGCATACTGGTCGCCCTCTGTAGCGCCATCAGTCCAGTAGAAAATAAAAGGGCTGGGGAAAGTGGATTGAAGAGGTTTCGCTGGTCCCCCCCTTCTAAAATATAAATGTCCAATGGTGGCTGAGATGTAAGAAGTTAGCTGGAAAAGTCCCTCTGTGGGTGATCCTGCAGCAGTCAGCCCCGGGGTGAAATGCTGGCACAACAGCACCGCAGCATCACGCTTGCCTCAGACTTCTTTCCTCCCTTCCACCATCATCCCCCCATCCTCACACAGCACAAGCAGGCTGCCAACACTCCAACATGCACAATGAGAAAGATAGTGCTGCGCTCCAATGTGGTAAAAGCCACAGAGAGGGAAAGAGAGAGAGAGAGACACACTGATTCAGAGAAAGCACGCTGGACTCTGTACTCCTGCAATGAGCGGAAGACTGCTCAAACACTGCACACCTTTCAAACCTTAGGGAGGGGTGGGAGGAGCCAGCAGCCTGGAATTTCTTTAGCAGCCACTCACAGCCCTTGTGTTTAGTGGTGATGTCACAGCTTCATTACCATAAGGGGGAGTGGGAGGGAAAGAGGAGCAGAGGGCTGTACCAAATGGAAAGGGGGAGGAGGAGACTTGGCCGAGACCTTCCCCATTTCTAAGCACATTCGTAATATCAAGAGACAAAACATCCCATATTTCATTGAATCATAGATACTCATGCAACAAACAAAAAAACTTCCTGACTGTGTCCTGCCAACACATCCTGTTAGAGTTCACGGTAAAGCGCCTCCCCCTCCTTCTCACACGAGTGTGTGGGCCTCACTAAAACTTTTGAACGGCCATACAAAACCGGAAGAATTAGCTCTGTGTAATAATATCCTAGACAGTGAACAGGTCTCTCCAGTCCTGTCCTCTCCATTATTTAGCCATGTAGTCCACCTGACCCACCGCTTGAAGTGAGGGGTTATTGCACAAAATTGAGACTTCTATTGATCAAAAAAACAATACATGTCCATTTGCTTGGCTCTTCCTCTGACAAGAATGGACATCTATAGTTGTTAGACTAGTCCAACTGCACAATGCTCCCACCCATCTGAAACCCCTTCGCGGAAAGCCCCCCTTAAATATATTTCAAAGCTGGTCTTTCTCAAATTCCAGGCATTTTATGGTATGAGATTTCATCATCAGCTTTAAAATGGAAGGCATGGCTTTGGGGGGAACAAAAAGGTTTCTACTCCCCAAAGCTCATGCGAATTTCCCCTAGCTGGACCATTACTCCTGGCTATTTATACTGTAATATATCTAAACACCGCTGCTGGTTTTCACAGGGCAGTCAGCCTAACATGACTACATACTAGAGGTCGACCGATTAATCAGAATGGCCGATTAATTAGGGCCGATTTCAAGTTTTCATAACAATCGGAAATCGGTATTTTTGGACACCGCTTTTTATTTTTTTTACACCTTTATTTAACTAGGCAAGTCAGTTAAGAACACATTCTTATTTTCAATGAAGGCCTAGGAACGGTGGGTTAACTGCTTTGTTCAGGGACAGAACGACAGATTTTTACCTTGTCAGCTTGGGGATTCGTTTTTGCAACCTTCCGGTTACTAGTCCAACGCTCTAACCACCTGCCTTACATTGCACTCCACGAGGAGCCTGCATGGCAAGCTGACTACCTGTTACGCGAGGGCAGCAAGAAGCCAAGGTAAGTCGCTAGCTAGCATTAAACTTATCTTATAAAAAACAATCAATCTTAACATAATCACAAGTTAACTACACATGGTTGATATTAGTTTATCTAGCGTGTCCTGCGTTGCATATAATCGATGCGGTGCCTGTTAATTTCTCATCGAATCACAGCCTACTTCGCCAAACGGGTGATGATTTTGCACTGTCGTTGCACCAAACCTAACCATAAACATCGATGCCTTTCTTTAAAATCAATACACAAGTATATATTTTTAAACCTGCATATTTAGTTCATATTACCTGCTAACATGAATTTCTTATAATTAGGGAAATTGTGCCACTTCTCTTGCGTTCCGTGCAAGCAGTCAGGGTATATGCAGCAGTTTGGGCCGCCTGGCTCGTTGCGAACTGTGTGAAGTCCATTTATTCCTAACAAAGACCATAATTAATTTGCCAGAATTTTACATTATTATGACATAACATTGAAGGTTGTACAATGTAACAGCAATATTTAGACTTAGGGATGCCACCCGGTAGATAAAATACGGAACGGTTCCGTATTTCACTGAAAGAATAAACGTTTTGTTTTCGAAACGATAGTTTCCGGATTCGACCATATCAATGACCAAAGGCTCGTATTTCAGTGTGTTATGTTATAATTAAGTCTATGATTTGATATAGCAGTTTGACTGAGCGATGGTAGGCAGCAGCAGGCTCGTAAGCATTCATTCAAACAGCACTTTCGTGCGTTTTGCCAGCAGCTCTTCGCAGTGCTTCAAGCATTGAGCTGTTTATGACTTCAAGCCTATCAACTCCAGAGATTAGGCTGGTGTTACCGATGTGAAATGGCTAGCTAGTTAGCGGGGTGCGCGCTAATAGCGTTTCAATCGCTGACGTCACTCGCTCTGAGACTTGGAGTAGTTGTTCCCCATGCTCTGCAAGGGCCGCGGCTTTTGTGGAGCGATGGGTAACGATGCTTCGAGGGTGGCTGTTGTCGATGTGTTCCTGGTTCGAGCCCAGGTAGGGGCGAGGAGAGGGACGGAAGCTATACCGTTACACTGGCAATACTAAAGTGCCTATAAGAACATCCAATAGTCAAAGGTATATGAAATACAAATGGTATAGAGAGAAATAGTCCTATAATTCCTATAATAACTACAACCTAAAACTTCTTACCTGGGAATATTGAAGACTCATGTTAAAAGGAACCACCAGCTTTCGTATGTTCTCATGTTCTGAGCAAGGAACTTAAACGTTAGCTTTTTTTACATGGCACATATTGCACTTTTACTTTCTTCTCCAACACTTTGTTTTTGCATTATTTAAACCAAATTGAACATGTTTCATTATTTATTTGAGGCTAAATTTATTTTATAGATGTATTATATTAAGGCAAAAGAAAAGTGTTCATTCAGTATTGTTGTAATTGTCATTATTACAAATACATAAAAATAAAAAAAATAAAAACAGCATCGGCTTTTTTGGCCCTCCAATAATCGGTATCGGCATTGAAAAATCCTAATCGGTCAACCTCTACTACATACACCAAAAACAGTTCCAGGTTAGGGCCCAGTCAGTCTGACATGGCATGGCTTTGCCCTAGTGACTGATCTTCTGTCGTATCACTTCTCTCTATAAATCACCTCTTCACAGGTCTGTGTTATCATGTATGCCTACCTGTTGTTCTTTGGGACCAGAGGGAATACACAAGAAATCTGTAGCTAAGTTGGCGGAGAATGGCGCTTGCAAAGCCTGGACAGGTGGTTTCGATTCCCGGGACCACCCATACGTAAAATGTATGACTAAGTCGCTTTGGATACGTATCTGCTAAATGCTTGCCTGTTTACCCAATGATGAATTGCATCGAATTCACCATTGTGCAGAAATTTTGCATCTGGATAAGGAAAGTTTCCTCTGATGACCTCTACAAGCCAGAATGTTGAATACAATTATATTTCAACGTACTTTAACGGTTGTCTGTGCGGTTGGTCCTTTTGGCGGTAGGAATGTGAGACAATATGTCCATGGGAAAGTACAATTGCATCAACTTCTCAAACCACTGGTTGTGAGATCAGATTTGTATCACCTGAAGCATGCACACAAGATAAAAAATACATGCAGGAGACGCATGACGTGCTCCTGCATGTGTTTACATGGTTCTGTGCATGCTTCAGGTGATACAAATCTGATCTCACAACCAGTGGTTTGAGAAGTTGATGCAATTGTACTTTCCCATGGATATAGTGCCTCACATTCCTACCGCCAAAAGAACCAACCGCACAGACAACCGTTAAAGTACGTTCAAATATTAACATTATGGCTTGTAGAGGTCGCGAGAGGAAACTTTCCTGATTCAAAACACTCATTTCTGCCCAACGTAGAATTAAATTGAATTCAACGTTAGGTAACCAGGCAACTAAATGGATATTATTATGTGTATTCAAAGTTGGGTGAGTGGGGTATCTCTGTGCTGTGAGGAATGAGTGTGTGAGGTAAATTTAGGGGCCCAAACTTTCACTGGGGACGACATGCCCCCCCACATTCTGAAATGGCATTTTTGTCCCACCCAGTTTTTGTCCCACCCAGTTATCATTGGAATGTGATACAAAATGAGGCACGGTGTGCTTTAGGACCACAACCAAAGTTGCGCCCCTGGGTAAATGTATGGTGATAGCTGAATGAGCAAGGTAAACATGAGCAGTGATAGGTGGTGGTTTTTAGTAGTCAATACTGAAGTGAAAGAAAGCTGCATGTGAGGGGAAAACAGTATGGACCGAATGAAAAACTCCTCTATACGAGCTGCCCCAATTTCCTGTGCACAAATCACAAGGCCTCCTCACGAATCCCCTTTGGAGAGCCTCTGTTCCACACAAACACACTATTCATTCAGTAAAATAACATCCCTCTCTACTGTTTAACTTAAATACTCCCTCATTTAAAATACCATAACCCTCATCCGAAACCGTTTCTATATTATCTAATTAACGCATTCAAAAGCAATGTCTCACTACCACTGGTGGACTTACCATTAGGGAGAAAAAGCAATTGCATCAGGCCTCACATCATCAAGCTAGGCATAATTATTCTAATAATTTATTTATTTTTAATTATCAAAAAGTTTGAGCACGATGCTTAATAAATACATTTTAAAAATCCATCAAAATCCATCTTGTTTAAGCTTGCATGGGCACGGACGCTCCAGACGTTTGTGTGAGAAGACAGATTTTCGGTATGTCTCCTGGTCTGACAAACACCATCCACCGCATCCCCGTCAGCATCTGCGGTGGAAGGTGTCCGAGCTACAGCGGTGTTTGTCAGAACAGGAGACATACCGAAAATCTGTCTTCTCACAAAAACATCTGGAGCATTCGAGCCATTTAGGCTACACACTAAATATGAGATTCACAAACACTATGGTGTTCTCCGTTTTGCTCGAAGACCCCGAAAGGGCAGAAAAATGTATGTAAGTGAATAGGGCATTTCCATGTAAAGGTATAAAAGGGTAATAATTCCACTATAATTACTAAAACTTTTTTTGATTTCATATATATATATATATATATATATATATATATATATATATATATATATATATATATATATATATATCATATATATATATCTCAGATATAGGACAGACACTTCAAAATATTTTTTACCATGTTTTTCGATGTATGAATCAGTTATTCAATGCACTTCTATGGGCTAATAGTAGTAAGGCCAAATTCAATGTTTTATCAAATGTATAAAAACACATTTTATTTTTACAAGGGTCCTAAAATTCTAAATCAAAATAGCTAAATTACCATCTTAAAACAATTCCATACTTCATTACATTTGAGTCATTTAGTAGACGCTCTTATCCAGAGCGACTTATACGAGCAATTTGGGTTAAGTGGCTTGCTCACGGGCACATAAATCTTTCACCTAGTCATTTTGGGGATTTGAACCAGCGACCATTCGGTTACTGGCCCAATGCTCTTAAATCGCTAGGCTACCTGGATACAATATGCATTTCTTTAGTAATAAAGACAGGTGCTGCTGATAATATGCCAATGTCGTCGAGGCAGAGGACATGTACATGTAGGCCATGTAGCTGATGCTGTCTGGACAAAAATGATTATGGCTTGTCATACTATTTTTGTCCAGACAGCATCAGATACATAGGCTAAATATAGTAAGACAGAGGGGCGCTGTTTCGCTCGCTCGGATGCTTTCGTCTGTGAGATAGTTTCACCCACTTGCGAATTGAAGGAAAGTTGGCGGATGCACCATCAACATGCAAAGGTATCCTACTTTTTGAAGTGATTTGTTTGACAAATTTGATGAAATCAAATTTTGATTAATCATGGCAGATTAATAGGTAAAACATGTTTACAGTTAAATAACATTTCTTCACTATAAATCTCATTGACACATTTTTAGGAGGGGTACAACTGGCAGGTCTCAGACTGGCCTCTGCCTAGGGCCTCCAAATCACTAAGTCTGACACTGCTCACTACTTATAACACAATGTCCCATGAGGATGTTCTGAATGTTTCACAAAGAACATCCTGTGGTGTAAGATTCAGTTTCCCCCCTCTCTTCTATTGAGAAAGGGAGGAGGATAGGGGTGGAGGGGGGTCCATATGGTTTTAGTCATAAGCCTCCAGCCAGGAGAGTGAACCAGTGAAATATCACTTGACAGACACTGTCTCTGGTATGTGCTACACTACAGCCATGCCTCTCCAGCCATTGTACTGTGATCCACAAGGACAAACAATGGCATACAAGCTGCGACAAAAACTCATTATGCGTCATTAAAGATGCCAAAGTCAATGAACCAAGGTGTTAGTCGATAAGAGCCATCCTTTTGCTTTTCTGATAACACTACCCTAAAGCTTGTACACCAGAGAGCTGTACAAGAAACTCACAAATACAGGCACTCTGCATTAGTGATGGGGGAAAATCTATAGTTGCCTATCACAATATTATTTTAGACAATTTTATAAATACTTTGACTCCAAGTATCTTTTTTCTTTTGCTAGGTAGCTTTCGCTAGCGCTACTTTGCTGTACCTGCACCAATACTCCGGTATTTTTCATCCTATAGCTTGTTCTCCATTTTATTTTTAAATAGTGAGCCAACATGTTTCCAGCAACTTTTATTTCCGTGAAGGATCAAAACACGTTTTCTCATGCAATTGTCTCTCTGCAGCAGACAAAGAGTGAGCAATATGCTTGTAACAGCAAATCACAATAAAAAATTAAATCACAGTATCAAATAGCAATACAAATATAATAGTGAGAATCGCAATATCAGCACCTAAGTATCGTGATAATATTGTATTGTGAGGTCCCTGGTAATTCCCAGCCCTACTCTCCATAGGCCAAACAATCTATATTAGTAGCTAAATGGGGACAGCTATGACAGGTCCAGATGGTATGAAGCCTGCGGGTTGCCAAGACACCTGGCCCTGCTGGAATGGTCTTCACTGGGCTCCTCACTGATGCGTTAAGGACACAAACTTGTAAAGCCATCGTGGAGAATTTCACAAGAGCACTCCGCTTCATCCCTGTCAAATTAGAATGACATTCTTATGAGTTCAGTTCCTACCAGCGAGATTGATGAACATCTTTAAAAAAAGAGCCAGAGACAGTCCACTTCACAGACATTCCCTTATATTTGGGACATGATACTCCCCTCAGACCTGGGGAGACTGACCTGGTGGCTTCCTGTTTTAATGTGTAAATGTTGGAATGCAGAGAATGTTAGGGGGCACAGGGTGGATGCTCCTGAGTCTTTCAGATGAGAGGAGGCGCTGTCATGGCTGGTTTGAATTATTCACACGTCTCGGCTGGGCCGGCCTTGCAGAATGTGGCGATCGTTTTTAAGAGCTCCTCTCTGCAGCCACTCCTGTGACCCCAGCGCTGGTTATTCCTGGACCCTTCAGGGTAAAGTAGAACCACATTTCCAGAAACAGCAGGGATACGGCCAAGGTTCCAAACAGGTCAATACACACAAGTGGGAAGTGTGTAAACAAACACACTGACTGGAAACAAGCAAATGCAGGGGGTTGTGTCCCAGGCTGCAAAGATTCTTCATGACATGATTTACCCCTCACAGACATTCACATATACACACACAAACCTCTTGGCTGTATGCTCATACTAGGACTGTGACGGTCTTGGAATTTGAGGTTATGGTAATTGGCCAGGCGAATGTACACAGGCGGGTAGGCCAAAAAAGGGGAGGTCACAATTCTGTTTGTACACTTGTTTACATGGATATGCTTCTTAATACCAACCTATTTGAAACAAGCCATTACACAACGTTATTATCATGACATTTCATTATTATACAGGTTATTACTTATAAATATTAAATCAACAAATTAAGAATTGCGTCAAAATTAAGATATGCCTACCTTGTCCGTTGGCTTTTCTGCATATCATTATTTTTTAAAATAAAGATCCTATTGACGCACAAAACCAATGATATCCGATGGGTTTTCACTCACTTTTCCCGAAATATTTGCATAGCGTCCCAAACCCTGCTGCTGCGGTCATTCGGTGGCAGTGGCATTGGAATATGTTCATCAAAGAGAGGACACCGTAATGAGATAAGGTAACCAAAGCTAATGAAAACAGGCCTTTTACCAGAATAAATTCAGACAGGCTACTTTAGGAAACTTTCTGAAAGGACATATAGGCCTATAGAGAGAATCAGCACGCACGCATAATCAAAGCCACCAGCGTATGTCAAACACAAGCAAATATTTCTCCCTTAAAACGTATTCAAAAACCTAGGCCTATCTTAGGCTTTCGGAAAGTGGGCTATACGATAATGAATTGACAAGGAATGTATGGAGGGGAGAGATACGCTACAGTATTAAGATGAAACTGATAAATCATTCAAATAGAAACAAATAGCCTACATGTAACATGGCATACACTATTTATTAGCGACGCTGATTATTGAGGGGGAGAGATTTTTTTTTACACTCTGAGGAACTATTATAATTTGAATGGATGTTTAAAAAAATAATAATTTTAAATTAAAAACGGACTTCGTTGACTTACTGTAATGAGGTGACAAAAAAATTTAATGACTGAGTTGCCCAGCTGGGCACCTTCCTACATTTGCGGGAAGCAGACCGGGTATTTTCTTATACGTGTTCAGGCGTGCACGCTCCGCCAACATTGACAGGACAGAGAAACCAGACACAACATGGTCATTGCTCATATGGAACATGTAAATGATGGTATGAAATAAACCAAAACTTGTTTCTCACAAGTGTAGCAGGTTGTCCACTCCGAGGATGAGAATTGTAAATTACTAATTCATACATGCATTAACAGAAATGTATGTAACCAAATGACAGGGATCAAAGGTAAATGGCCTCTTTTACAAATGGTAGGCTACCACATGGGCCTTCATTAAAGTGGATTGCGGGTGACACTGTATAGCCTAGGCTACTATTCTACTTTGCGGGGATAGGAGGGTGGCAATTGTGTTGGTGTAGGGAAGCATACCAGCCAGGACCGGGCCTGATCAGCATTGATTAGACATCAATTTAGAAAATATTCCATATCAAATTATACCATGCCAGGTTGGAGAGGATTGGAGTATTGTCCATTTGACACAATATTAGTGCATTAAAAGCCTCGGAGCCAGAATAACTTTGTCGACTGCTGTTGAGAAATTAGCAGCGAGACGCATCCAACCTTTTTAAAAAATACCTATTTATTTATTTGTAAGCAATGAAAACGTGCATTGTATAAAAGAAAGCCCACACAAACAAGGTTTTTACTGAAGTGTCATAACCTTTAGCGCTCTATAGTGCAAGGAGATACAGATCTGTTTCCAAGGGGACCAGTCGAGTTGGCCCAAAGTGGTGTTAGATTTCCCTACCTATCATATGAACACCGTGTGGAGGTGAACCACACCTGGTCATACGAACTCTTCAGGAGAAAACTAGCCTGGCATCAGGAAGGGGCATCAGTTTACATCATAGATTTGGTTGGTTTATACAGACATGTTAGTCTGTTCAAGCACAAGACCTGGCACCGAAGTCATTCTGTATCCTTGAACAGCATGGTTTTAGTGTGGTGGTGGGGTGCGCTATGTACTGTACATCTAACCTTGACTGGAACTTGTTGGCAACATTTGAGGTGATGTGGAATACATTTAAGTTACAATTACCCTTCAGAATGCCAATAAAATAGATGTTTTTCACCACACTGGTGAGCTCTCCACAACTAACAATTTAGGTGGACACGGTTCAATGTCAAAATTCCATTTAAAACTGCGGACATAGGCAGAACCACAGTGCCTGGCTGCTTAACTGATGAAAAAAGGGGCATGCACGTGTGAGTGATGTCACCTCCATCAAGTGACGCCAAAGGAGCAGAATGCCATTGCAACGCTAAACTCACATCTGTCTAACAAATGCACAGAGGGAGCGGGGGAGAGAGAGAGGGTTGAGCAGAGAGAAAGGGGTTTTACTGCAGTGAGCATCAGGCCGGTATCGATTACATAAATCATTTATATCAGATGATCAGCTTAATTGGAACACGGGGGACAGTAATACTACCCCCCAACACAGGGGACAGTAATACTACCCCCCAACACAGGGGACAGTAATTCTACCCCCCAACACAGGGGACAGTAATTCTACCCCCCAACACAGGGGACAGCAATTCTACCCCCCAACACAGGGGACAGCAATTCTACCCCCCAACACAGAGGACAGTAATTCTACCCCCCAACACAGGGGACAGTAATTCTACCCCAACACAGGGGACAGTAATACGACCAAAACACCTCACATAACATGATAAACGGTGATATTAACATTACACCTCAGACCTAACAATACAAATTATGCTATACATTATTCTATATAGTCTACAAAAGACAACTCAGACAGTGACAGAAGCTTATCCATGGGGATAAGAGAAAAGCAGAATATATGGACATATGGCCCAATAACAAGACGGCCATTATCATGAACAAAAGACCTACAACAATGCCAACAGACGAAGAGCCGGAGAAACCATGTTGTGGTGCTGCAGTCCCCACCACCTCCTGCATATTTAAGAGGCAGGTGAATTATTTAATTAAGTGGAACACTAGCATATTAGCCTAGAAAACAGTGAACCATGGAACCCCAAAAACAAGCCTGCAGCTACTGGGTGACAAGAGTAGAACATCTCAGCAGCGACAGTATTCAGACCCTATCACTTTCTCCAAATTTTGTTACGTTACAGGCTTATTCTAAAACTGATAAAATAAATGTTTTTCCTCATCAATCTACACACAACACCCCATAATGACTAAGTGAAAACAAGTGTAGAAATGTTTGCTAATTTATTAAAAGTAAAAAACAGAAATACCTTATTTACAGTTGAAGTTGGAAGTTTACATACACCTTAGCCAAATACATTTAAACTCAGTTTCACAATTCCTGACATTTAATCCTTGTAAAAATGCCCCGTATTAGGTCAGTTAGGATCACCACTTTATTTTAAAGAATGTGAAATGTCAGAATAATAGTAGAGAGAATGATTAATTTCAGATGTTATTTCTTTCATCACATTCCCAGTGGGTCAGAAGTTTACATACACTCAATTAGTATTTGGTAGCATTGCCTTTAAATTGTTTAACTTGGGTCAAACGTTACGGGTAGCCTTCCACAAGCTTCCCACAGTAAGTTCGGTGAATTTTGGCCCATTCCACCTGACAGAGCTGGGGTAACTGAGTCAGGTTTATAGGCCTCCTTGCTCGCACACACTTTTTCAGTTCTGCCCACAAATGTTCTATAGGATTGAGATCAGGGCTTTGTGATGGCCACTCCAATACCTTGACTTTGTTGTCCTTAAGACATTTTGCAAGTATGCTTAGGGTCATTATCCATTTGGAAAACCCATTTGCAACCAAGCTTTAACTTCCTGACTGTCTTGAGATGTTGTTTCAATATATCCACATAATTTTCCTCCCTCATGATGCCATCTATTTTGTGAAGTGCACCAGGCCCTCCTGCAGCAAAGCACCCCCACAACATGATGGTGCCACCCCCGTGCTTCACGGTTGGGATGGTGTTCTTCGGCTTGCAAGCGTCCTCCTTTTCCTCCAAACATAACAATGGTCATTATGGCCAAACAGTTACATTTTTGTTTCATCAGACCAGAGGACATTCTCCAAAAAGTACGATCTTTGTCCCCATGTGCAGTAGTCTGGCTTTTTTATGGCGGTTTTGGAGCAGTGGCTTCCTCCTTGCTGAGCGGCATTTCAGGTTATGTCGATATAGGACTCATTTAACTGTGGATATAGACACCTTTGTACCTGTTTCCTCCAGCATCTTCACAAGGTTCTTTGCTGTTGTTCTGGGATTGATTTGCACTTTTCGCACCAAAGTACGTTCATCTCTAGGAGACAGAACGCGTCTCCTTCCTGTGCGGTATGACGGCTGCGTGGTCCCATGGTGTTTATACTTGCGTACTATTGTTTGTACAGATGAACCTGGTACCCTCAGGCATTTGGAAATTCCTCCAAAGGATGAACCAGACTTGTGAAGGTCTACAAATGTTTTGGAGGGTCCTGGCTGGCTGATTTATTTTGATTTTCCCATGATGTCAAGCAAAGAGGCACTGAGTTTGAAGATATGTCTTGAAATACATCCACAGGTACATCCACAGGTACATCTCCAATTAACTCCAATTATGTCAATTAGCCTAACAGAAGCTTCTAAAGCCATGACATCATTTTCTGGAATTTTCCAAGCTGTTTAAAAAGGCACAGTCAACTTAGTGTATGTAAACTTCTGCCCCACTGGAATTGTGATACAGTGAATAAGTGAAATAATCTGTCTGTAAACAATTGTTGGAAAAATGACTTGTGTCATGTACAAAGTAGATGTCCTAAAAGACTTGCCAAAACTATAGTTGGTTAACATGACATTTGTGGAGTGGTTGAAAAACAAGTATTAATGACTCCAACCTAAGTGTACGTAAACTTCCTACTTCAACTGTACATAAGTATTCAGACCCTTTGCCATGAGACTTGAAATTGAGCTCCGGTGCATCCTGTTTCCATTGATCATCCTTGGAGATGTTCCTACAACTTGTTTGTACCACACCTGCAATAAATTAAATTAATTGGACATGATTTGGAAAGGCACACACCTGTCTATGTAAGGTCCCACAGTTGACAGTGCATGTCAGAGCAAAAACCAAGCCATGAGGTAGAAGGAATTGTCCGTAGAGCGTCGAGGCACATATCTGGCGAAGGGTACCAAAAAAAATTCTGCAGCATTGAAGATCCCTAACACAGTGGCCTCCATCATTCTTAAATGGAAGAAGTTGGGAACCACAAAGACAAACTGAGCAATCGGTGGAGAAGGGCCTTGGTTAGGGAGGTGACCAAGAACCCGATGGTCACTTTGACAGAGCTCCAGAGTTCCTCTGTGGAGATGGGAGAAACTTCCAGAAGGACAACCATCTCTGCAGCACTCTACCTATCAGGCCTTTATGGTAGAGTGGCCAGACGGAAGCCACTCCTCAGTAAAAGGCACTTGACAGCCCGCTTGGAGTTTGCCAAAAGGCACCTAAAGGACTCTCAGATCATGAGAAACAAGATTCTCTGGTCTGATGAAACCAAGATTGAACTCATTGGCCGGAATGCCAAACAATAGTCTGGAGGAAACCTTGCACCATCCCTACGGTGAAGCATGGTTTTGGCAGCATAATGCTGTGGGGATGTTTTTCAGCGGCAGGGACTGGTAGACTAGTCAGGATCAAGGGAAAGATGAACGGCGCAAATTACAGAGAGAGCCGTAATGAAAACCTGCTCCAGAGCACTCAGGGCCTTAGAATGCGGCGAAGGTGCACCTTCCAACAGGACAATGACCCTAATCACACAGCCAAGACAACGCAGGAGTGGCTTCGGGACAAGTCTCTGAATGTCCTTGAGTGGCCCAGCCAGAGTCTGGACTTGAACCTGATCGAAAATCTCTGGAGAGACCTGAAAATAGCTGTGCAACAATGCTCCCCATCCAACCTGACAGAGCTTGAGAGGGTCTGCAGAGAAGAATGGGAGATAAAGATATGCCAAGCTTGTAGCGTCAAACCCAAGACTCGAGGCTGCAATCACTGCCAAAGGTGCTTCAACAAAGTACTGAGTAAAGGGTCTGAATACTTATGTAAATGTAATATTTCCCTTTTTTGCTTTGCAATTATGGGGTATTGTGTGTAGATTATCAAATGTTAGAGTATGACTGTAAAGTAACAAAATTTGGAAAAAGTCAAGGTCTGAATACTTTCCGAAGGCACTGTATACTGTAGGGAGGTACAGTAGGTGGACTCTTCAAAGTCTGGGTGAGCCAAAATTCTGGTTAGCATTAAGAGATAAGGGCATATTGGAACCACAACAGTGCCACATAGGTCCTAGGACAGGAAGATATGGCTTTACAATTGCCATTTTAGCTACAACGCTTCATCTGTGTATAATTTATCTCCAACAATAACACAGGGCTTTGGCCACTTCCTGTATGATATTATATTCATTTTCTCTACATCACAGATAAGACAGATCGAGAACTTGAACCCAGAGTTAATCCTCATTTTACGTAATTAATTATTCCTCCTTAACGGCTATTCTGTAACTCTGTCCACCAATCCTCAAAGAAGCAGTGGTCACACTCACCACAATGACATTAAAGAGTAACGATCCCAATTACCAAGCAGGAATACAGCTTATTCCTATATTGCACAGCAACTTCATCGGATTGGTTCAACAGTAGCCAGAGGATAGCCTTAGTCAAGCCTGACCACATGATAAAGTAGTATACTGTATATCTGTGACATTTGTAACCCATTTATGGAATAGAAGCAGCTTGTGCGGTGCCAGTTGGGGCCTGTGCTGTCCCCTAGTGTTTAGTTAGTCTATGACCAGACAGTAGGCGTGGAGGAGGGGACAGAGTTGCTTTTCACACTACTAGTAGAACCTTACTGAGCCGAGCCAATCTGTACTAAATGTGTCTGGTTATATATTCACAGTAGTTGCTGGAACAGTGCTGGAAAGGACAATGTAAACAGTATATCCATGTGTAAGACGGTCCTCAGACCCAGTAGTGTTGTAGTTCTGGTTCATACCTGCCAAAGCCTTTATGCGGGAGCGTTCAAACAGCCTGGCCGAGCTGTTCTCATTGTCCCACTCGTCAACATCCCAGCGGTTGTTGACCGTGTCGCCACTATACTGCTGTTGCTGCTGCTGCTGCTGGATCTCCATGTGGTCGTAATCGGCGGCTACAGACGTCATCCTGACCCTTCAACTGTCACACATCGGCCGCTTCACATGAAGCTCTGTGGACACAGAGGACATGATGTGTTTAGGAAAATGATCAGACATTTGATGATTTTACATAAATCAGTCAATGGTGTGTTAAGTCAAGCATATGTACATTGCTTTCCCCACTACATCCTAACATTGGTCTTTAATCTCAAAGCCTTTAAGAATAGTGTAAGTTTCAATGCTGATATGGCTTTGGTTATAGAGATTCTTACCAATCAGAAATTAAGTTGTCTCCCCCTAATGTTTCAGACAAGTTGTGTGAATTTGTAAAGCTTGTTTATAGTACCACCTCCTGGTGAATAAATGTAACTACTCCAACATATTGAAAAAGCTTAATTCTACATCTGTTGGCAAATGGAAGAAACTGAGAGGGCTCATTAAACTCAATGAGCTGGCTTTTCAGAGCACCTATAAAACAAAGTTAGACAAACATCTTACACAATCTGTCCAACAACACTAAATAAATAAATATGTTTTATTGTATTGTAGAACCACCCATAACATCACACACAGCATTTTTTAAACTTTGCTGGTAAACTATAAATATTTCTCAGCAACATAACATTTTACACAGATCAAAGCAGAGTATGACTAATTACACCACAAAAACATGCAAATAGTATACACACCAAATCTAAAAGCCTCTCCACTCTAGTAACCAGTACCCACCACCATCAGTAAGTTCCACCAAAAAATATGCTCATTGCTGCCTCAGCAGTATTCCCCACTCCCAATCCTAGGCCCTGTGCTCTACTACAGCCAGACAGTCCTTGACCAGACTGGGACAGGCCAGTGATAGCCTGATGAGTGCAGCAAATCCCTCCAGAAGAGAAGTCTATCTGAACACCAACAGTCAGCAAGCACTGGACAATGGTGCTCTGACTAGTGTCTACTGTCGGTGGGCCAGCAGAGTCGTAGTCATTGGAGAAACACACATGGCTAAAACACGCATGCTGCACAAATTAAAAACATACATCTTCACATTAACGTTTGCATTATGCATGTTTTTGCCTTTTATTATTTAATTTAAATATCAGCCCTTATCACAGAGACATGGCACAGTAATTGTTTTTCACTCCTATCCCTGTGCAGATGTGCCACAGGACAGTGTGAAGTGGGGACAAGATGGAGAGAGAGTTGTGCTGTACCACCCGCCTCTTTGCTTAACAACCACTAAAACTAGACGTTGTGTTGTTAGGCTAAAAATAATCTGCCTCTGGGATAGTGTGCTGCTGAAGTGGGTTAACACAGCCTGTGCAACCGTGTAGAAGATATACAGTTGAAGTCAGAAGTTTACATACACTTAGGTTGGAGTCTTTAAAACTCGTTTTTTAACCACTCCACAAATTTCTTGTTAAACTGTAGTTTTGGCAAGTCGGCTAGGACCTCTACTTTGTGCATGACACAAGTCATTTTTCCAACAATTGTTTACAGACAGATTTCACATATCTCACTGTATCACAATTCCAGTGGGTCAGAAGTTTACACACACTAAGTTGACTGTGCCTTTAAACAGCTTGGAAAATTCCAGAAAATGTCATGGCTTTAGAAGCTTATGTTAGGCAAATTGACATAATTTGAGTCAATTGGAGGTGTACCTGTGGATGTATTTCAAGGCCTACCTTCAAACTCAGTGCCTCTTTGCTTGACATCATGGGAAAATCTAAAGAAATCAGCCAAGACCTCAGAAAAAAAATTGTGGACCTCCCACAAGTCTGGTTCATCCTTGTGAGCAATTTCCAAAACGCCTGAAGATACCACATTCATCTGTACAAACAATAGTACACAAGTATAAACACCATGGGACCACGCAGCCGTCATACCACTCAGGAAGGTGACGCGTTCTGTCTCCTAGAGATGAACATACTGTGGTGCGAAAAGTGCAAATCAATCCCAGAACAGCAGCAAAGGACCATGGGAAGATGCTGGAGGAAACGGGCACAAAAGTATCTATATCCACAGTAAAACGAGTCCTATATCGACATAACCTGAAAGGCCGCTCAGCAAGGAAGAAGCCACTGCTCCAAACCCGCCATAAAAAGCCAGACTACGGTTTGCAACTGCACATGGGGACAAAGATTGTACTTTTTGGAGAAATGTCCTCTGGTCTGATGAAACAAAAATAGAACTGTTTGGCCATAATGACCATCGTTATGTTTGGAGTAAAAAGGGTGAGGCTTGCAAGCCGAAGAACACCATCCCAACCGTGAAGCATGGGGGTGGCAGCATCATGTTGTGGGGCTGCTTTGCTGCAGGAGGGACTGGTGCACTTCACAAAATAGAGAGCATCATGAGGCAGGAAAATGATGTGGATATATTGAAGCAACATCTCAAGACATCAGTCAGGAAGTTAAAGCTTGGTCGCAAATGGGTCTTCCAAATGGACAATGACCCAAAGTTGTGGCAAAATGGCTTAAGGACAACAAAGTCAAGGTATTGGAGTGGCCATCACAAAGCTCTGACCTCAATCCCATATAAAATGTGTGGGTAGAACTGAAAAAGTATGCGAGCAAGGATGCCTAAAACCTGACTCAGTTACGACATTTCTGTCAGGAGGAATGGGCCAAAATTCACCCAACTTATTGTGGCAAGCTTGTGGAAGGCTACCTGAAACGTTTGACCCAAGTTAAACAATTTAAAGGCAATGCTACCAAATACTAATTGAGTGCATGTAAACTTTTGACCCACTGGGAATGTGATGAAAGAAATAAAAGCTGAAAGAAATCATGCTCTACTATTATTCTGACATTTCACATTCTTAAAATAAAGTGGTGATCCTAACTGATCACAGGGGATTTTTACTCGTAATTAAATGTCAGGAATTGTGAAAAACTGAGTTGAAATGTATTTGTCTAAGGTGTACGTAAACATCTGACTTCAACTGTACATACAGCGCGTACACACACACACACACACACGTCTGAAATTGTGTCAGGACATGGGGAGGAGACTGGATGGTGATGACCAGCAGTGGCAGTAGAAGAGATTAACACCAAGACTAAGACACACATTTAAAAACAACACAGCAGAAAGGTATCTAGTGGTGAAAACAGCACACTGCAAGTGATGCTGGACACCAGCAGCGCACCATAAGTGATGCTGAACATCAACACCTGTCTCACAGTGCAGTACTTAACCAGACCAGAGGGACCAACCACTATTGATGGTTGAGAGCTATCGAACCGGATTTTACAAGCCATGTTGTTCAAGCCTCGCAAAGCCATCTGATCCCGCTGCACAGGGCAGTGTTTAATGTAAGCTCGTGGGATCAGGCCACAATGTTGTTCTCCACTCCAAATCTTTGCTAGATTGCATGAGTGTTTTCAGTATGTAATGGGTTTGGCTCAGGAGTAGTATGGCTGGATACTACATATAAATGCAACATGTAAGGTGTTGGTCCCATGTTTCATGAGCTTAAATAAAAGATCCCAAAAATGTTTCACGCACAAAAAGCTTATTTCTCTCAAATGTTGTGCACAAATTTGTTTACATCCTTGTTAGTGAGCATTTCTCATTTTCCAAGATAATTCATCCACCTGACAGGTGTGGCATATCAAGAAGCTGATTAAACATCATGATCACTGTAAAGTGTGCAGTTTTGTCACAACACAATGCCACAGATGTCTCAAGTTGAGGGAGTGCGTAATTGGCATGCTGATGGCAGGAATGTCCACCGGAGCTGTTTGCAGAGAATTTAATGTTAATTTCTCTACCATAAGCCGTCTCCAACATCGTTTTAGAGAATATGGCAGTACATCCAACCGGCCTCACAACCGCAGACCACGTGTATGGTGTTGTGTGGGCAAGCGGTTTGCTGATGTCAACGTTGTGAACAGAGTGCCCCATGGTGGTGGTGGGGTTATGATATGAACAGGTACAGTGGGGAGAACAAGTATTTGATACACTGCCGATTTTGCAGGTTTTCCTACTTACAAAGCATGTAGAGGTCTGTCATTTTTATCATAGGTACACTTCAACTGTGAGAGACGGAATCTAAAACAAAAATCCAGAAAATCACATTGTATGATTTTTAAGTAATTAATTTGCATTTTATTGCATGACATAAGTATTTGATCACCTACCAACCAGTAAGAATTCCGGCTCTCACAGACCTGTTAGTTTTTCTTTAAGAAGCCCTCCTGTTCTCCACTCATTACCTGTATTAACTGCACCTGTTTGAACTCGTTACCTGTATAAAAGACACCTGTCCACACACTCAATCAAACAGACTCCAACCTCTCCACAATGGCCAAGACCAGAGAGCTGTGTAAGGACATCAGGGATAAATTGTAGACCTGTACAAGGCTGGGATGGGCTACAGGACAATAGCCAAGCAGCTTGGTGAGAAGGCAACAACTGTTGGCACAATTATTAGAAAATGGAAGAAGTTCAAGATGACGGTCAATCACCCTCGGTCTGGGGCTCCATGCAAGATCTCACCTCGTGGGGCATCAATGATCATGAGGAATGTGAGGGATCAGCCCAGAACTACACGGCAGGACCTGGTCAATGACCTGAAGAGAGCTGGGACCACAGTCTCAAAGAAAACCATTAGTAACACACTACGCCGTCATGGATTAAAATCCTGCAGCGCACGCAAGGTCCCCCTGCTCAAGCCAGCGCATGTCCAGGCCCGTCTGAAGTTTGCCAATGACCATCTGGATGATCCAGAGGAGGAATGGGAGAAGGTCATGTGGTCTGATGAGACAAAAATAGAGCTTTTTGCTCTAAACTCCACTCGCCGTGTTTGGAGGAATAGAAGGATGAGTACAACCCCAAGAACACCATCCCAACCGTGAAGCATGGAGGTGGAAACATCATTCTTTGGGGATGCTTTTCTGCAAAGGGGACAGGACGACTGCACCGTATTGAGGGGAGGATGGATGGGGCCATGTATCGCGAGATCTTGACCAACAACCTCCTTCCCTCAGTAAGAGCATTGAAGATGGGTCGTGGCTGGGTCTTCCAGCATGACAACGACCCGAAACACACAGCCAGGGCAACTAAGGAGTGGCTCCGTAAGAAGCATCTCAAGGTCCTGGAGTGGCCTAGCCAGTCTCCAGACCTGAACCCAATATAAAATCTTTGGAGGGAGCTGAAAGTCCGTATTGCCCAGCGACAGCCCCGAAACCTGAAGGATCTTCAGAAGGTCTGTATGGAGGAGTGGGCCAAAATCCCTGCTGCAGTGTGTGCAAACCTGGTCAAGAACTACAGGAAACGTATGATCTCTGTAATTGCAAACTAAGGTTTCTGTACCAAATATTCAGTTCTGCTTTTCTGATGTATGAAATACTTATGTCATGCAATAAAATGCAAATTAATTACTTAAAAATCATACAATGTGATTTTCTGGATTTTTGTTTTAGATTCCTTCTCTCACAGTTGAAGTGTACCTATGATAAAAATTACAGACCTCTACATGCTTTGTAAGTAGGAAAACCTGCAAAATTGTCAGTGTATCAAATACTTGTTCTCCCCACTGTATAAGCTACGGACAATGAACATAATTGCATTTTATCGATGGCAATTTGAATGCACAGAGATGCACGAGATCCTGAGGCCCATTGTCGTGCCATTCATCCGCTGCTGTCACCTCATGTTTCAGCATGATGATGCACAGCCCCATATCGCAAGGATCTGTACACAATTCCTCCAAGCGGAAATTGACACAGTTCTTCTATGGCCTGCATACTCACCAGACATGTCATCCATTGAGCATGTTTGGGATGCTCTGGATCTACATGTACAACTGATGGGAACTGGAACACACAATATCCAACAACTTCGCACAGCTATTGAAGGGAGAGGGACAACATTCCACAGGCCACAATCAACAGCCTGATCAACTCTATGTGAAGGAAGGAGATGTGTCGAGCTACATGAGGCAAATAGTGGTCACACCAGATACTGACTGGTTTTCTGATCCACGCTCCAACCTTTTCTTTTTAAGGTATCTGTGACCAACTGATGCATATCTGTATTCCTTGTCATGTGAAATCCATAGATTAGGGCCTAATGAATGTATATAAATTGACGGATTTCCTTGTATGTACTATAACTCTTAAAATCTTTGAAATTGTTGCATGTTGCGTTTATATTTTTGTCCAGTGTAGAATCCTAAACATGCTTCATAAAAGTAGCTCAGTCCCACCACCGCATCATCCTCCCACCACCATCATCATCAAATCTAGATGTGGGTGTGTATACTCACGTAGGGCAGCAGATGGATAACAGGTCTAAAATATATATTTTTAGCCTGTGTGGTGGTGGAGGGTGAAAACCTCACAAAAAAGGAGAGGATAGAGGAGAGACGACATTGCAATAAAGTTGAGTCCTCTCAATAGCCATCTATGGAGGACCTTCAACACATTGTACCTCAGCTTGTATCCATCCATCTGTCCATCTAGCTCTCTGGTCATTCTATTACAGACTACACTGACAGGTCTACAGAGGATGTATTCATTATCCATGACAGTGCACTGCACACAGACACTGATGGTACCGACACTGACATGCAGAGACCTCGTACACAAAAACAAACATTCACAAACTGAAACATTACAGCAACATTACATTTTTTAAATCAGGGTTAAGCCATACCAACTGCTGGCTAATGGGGATTAATCGAATCATTTCCCTCTGAGCACAGGCTCAAAATGAGGACCTCAGGGGTGAAATAGACTGATTTGCAGGCTGGCACATCAATAACACAGAGGTCAACATTGTGTCAATATAAGCCTAGAATGTAGAACGCTGGCATGGAATGCTCTTAAATCCTGGGGGAATGTGAATAGATGATTGCCTCATCAGAATATGATTAGCATTTTGTAATTGTTTACATTGACCCCAATGCTATTTAAGAATGGGGAGAAAAAAGGGCCCGCTTTCTCAATATTTATCTTAAAGCTGCATGTGTAGCCAAACGGATCTGTCATCTTAAAAAGCCTTTGTTGTTAACAGCTTATGCATAGTATGATTTTTTTTTTTTTTTCACCGACTTCGTGACTACAACAGCCTTCCAGCCGCTACAACAGCCTTCCAGCCGCTACAACAGCCTTCCAGCCGCTACAACAGCCTTCCAGCCGCAATGCGTCAATTAGTTTTTTTATTATTGCTATGCATAAGCCATAAACAACAAAGGCTTTGAAATGTTGTCAATACACGAGTGACTTGATTACTTTGTCAAATTTATTTTGATTTGTCCTTCACCCTCTCATGCTTTCTGTTTTTATCCTGCACTTTATAATACTTATGTTTTGTTTCCTCTCGCTCTCTCTAGTCTCCTAAAAATAAACATTTCAGTGACTGTATTGAAAAGGGCCTTTGTCAAGATCGTACTAAAGATCTCCATGGATACCAAACAGCAAGAGCCTTTGCTGCAAACTGAAATGGCACTGTTCCTTCTCGGCCTACTCCACAAGGCTGCCAAGCATAACACAAAGGCAAGTCCGAAACATGAATATTTACTTGATCAAGAGATAAGAAACACAACCATGTGTTAATGGAATTTATATGTTTAAATTAATGATTAGAATATTCCACCCTGAAACCATATAATTGTATGAAATTGATTAGAATCATAAAATTACAATAAATGATGTGTGTAGTTTTAGTCAGAATTAGGGTAAAACAATATATCTGTACAATATGTCTTTATAGTATCTTAAACACAGACTGTCGGAGCAAAGTTCGGTGCCGACCTGGGCAGGGAGTACTTCTCACGGCCGCCCTAATCTTTGTCGGCTGGGTAGTGATACAGTATGTGCTTAGGATACCTACTGTTCGTGTGTATGTATGTGCGTATGATATCTACTGTTTGTGTGGAAGTATGTGCGCCGCTATAAAATGGATGTCTTTGTATTGTGGACTTCAGAGTGCTCTCGTGAATAAACATTTGACTATTGTAGGCTGGGCCTCTGTCTGTTTTCATTTCAACCAGTATCTTATAAATTCTGGGTTGCAGACTGATTAGTTAATTGAAGTTCAGTTTATGAACATTGAGAACATAATTCTCTTAACACCATGATAGTTCACATAGGAATAGAAAACCATTGAAGGGTTAAAAACAAAAATTTTCAGTCAAAGGGTTTTGTCAAATATGCAAAAAACAGCAGATGTGTAGTTTTAAACTAGACTCGATTACCTACATTCACTTAATTTTTTATAAATGTGTAAATATCTAATTGCTACAGCTTGAACCTATAAAAACAGAGTTCTATACTATGAAGAGGCATTGTTTGCAGTTTCCGGAATGTCGCCAGTTGCTTTTTTCTGTTGGACCCAATAGAGGCTCTGAAAGCTCGCTCACTGCAACCTCTCTTGCGTCATCCACACAGAGTCAACTTCACTTAAACTTCAGTATTCCAGATGATTTAGAAAAGCCAGGCACAGGATAGTATTCAGCACCAACACAACCTGCACTTTGCCTTGGCATACATTATTCCCTACACTGAGGGACACGGCTGGAGGGATCATTCACTACGCCCACACGCAAATCTCCACTGTACACTGAATTTAACTTTAGGTTATCACAGCTCTACTTACTCACGTGGATACATTTCACATTTTGAAATTATCGCACATAAGATTGATTGAGTTTTTGGGATATTTATTCATTCTCCCCCATTCCTAGGGGAGACGCCCACGTGTGTGAAAATGAATAATTAGAAAGAAGCATAAGCAAATAAATTCGTAAGCACATATCTCCCACACAAATGTTTTTAAATTGTACACTCCTTCAAGCTGTAGATCATACAACCAATTAAGCCTCACTCCCTGGCTCTACATAGCTAGTACAGTAAAACACTGACTATGAGGGGTATTTGTGGGATGTGGGGCATGTGTGCAATCCGCTCTGGCACAATCTGGTCAAACGAGATTTCCCCATTCATTGTGTACAGAGCTTTTCAGAAGGATACAGTGAGTGGTAATACTGTATCTACAGCATCTGGGCTATGTTGAACAGCGGTGAGTTTCAGTCCATGTTGCTTGGAGAAAGACCGTCCCCGTCGACCAAGGTACACAAACACTTTGAAATGACAGTCTCTGGAACAGAGTTTCAATATTCTTAGCGCAGCATGCTATCCCTTCACTTCATGGTATAAGAAACAGGGAATTGCTCAAGTAATTCATGTGGACACATCATTCAGACTTGAGCCAGGCCAAATCCTCTCGACTACTCCATCCAAGCTATGAGCCACTCCTGTACTCTTTTCCCTTACCAGTGCCCAGATAAGGGAGGCTAACTTCAGGACATGACCTATTCTGGTCAAGTTCCAGGATACACTGTGGAATGCCTCTAGTTGAATTATTAAAAATCTATCCAGACCATAACAGGCATCATTTGATAATAATTTACACCACATATATGAACAGGTCAAACTGATGACCTTATGGCCACAATAAAATGCTGGGATATGGGACTATTAATAAGGAGAAATACACCAGAACGTGATGAGAATAACACACGGAGACCACTAAAAGATCAAAAACGTTGGTCACAAAATCTTTCTGGGGTTTTCCCTGTCTCAACATTCCAACCTGGTTATTAGGTTATCCAAGAAATTGACAGCTAATGACTTAAGCAGTTGTAATGTTTTTTTTGTGTGATAAAGTTAAAAAAAATACATGCCTGTTTCTGTTTCTGTAGGCACAATAACAGAAGAATTCACCAAGGAATAACAGTCACTTATAGATACTGTAGCTATAAGCAAGATGGAGATAAGAAAATAACATTATCTAAACATGTTCACATAACTGTATATAAAACATTAACATGCTAACATAAATAAGAACATTTAAATAAGAAACTTTATTTACGAGCCAATAAACATGTCAAACTATGAACACTCATCCTCACGATTCTTAACAGGCATCATCACAAAGAGTGATTAGGAATTCTGAACAGGCACTTGTCGAGTTGCCCAGGCCAGTTCTTCAGTGACCTAGCATGGCTCTCCATGGTGATTATTCACTCTCCACAGCTCCTACGGTGCTGGCGTCAGGGTCCAGATAACCTCCCTTTGTGGCCCCGCAGAGATAAACCACAGCCTGGCTGAAATCAAGTCAGCCATTCACTGGCTTCCGAACTGCAATGTCATGTGTCGTAAATGAATGTCACACACAGACACAACGCAGTGACTGTCCCAGCCCGAGAGGGGAGAGGGGAAGGGTGTGCCTTTGGAAACTAAGAGGTCATCCTAAATACATCCAACAGCCAATAAGATAAAGTGCACTCCTCTCAATAGTTCCAGGGGCCAATCATTGGGAGTGCATTGTGCAGTTTTGTCAGTCTGAAGATGACATCATTGACCAGACAAACTCTGCTGCAGTATTCGCCGTCGGTGACACACACAAAATCTAGCCTTTCTACAATATTAACATCAAATTGCACAACCCAGTCCTCATTAAATACCTTCAGTCATTCCCTCTGCTAGTAAACTGAAATATGGAGACCGTTTCCCACTCCCTACCTCCTCCACTCTTCATATGAGGATTCCAACAGAGTGAGAGTGCAACGATGGCCACAGTGGGACCAGTGGAATGGAGGGAGTCACAAGTCATCACCTCATTAGACTGAGTGCCTCGGGAAGCTTACAGGGCCGTGTCTAATGATTTAGTGGTGGATGGGATGCGTGTTGGAGCCGTGATAAACCTACTCAAGGGAGTTTTCTGGCATGCCAAATATGACGAGTGGGTCTGTGTTTTCAAATGGCTGGGTATGTGCATACGTACATACTTCAAAGGCTGGTGCCCAGATGATTATAATGTTTTCGGTCTGCCTGCCAAACTGTGACACTCAGCCTCGAGAAGCCTCTTAACAAAGGCTCCGGTCTTACTGACGTAAGCGGAAGGGAGATTATTGCCTGGCGATGGCTCAGCCAATCATATGAACCCAAAGTGTTTTAACATTAATAAAATATGCTGATCAATGCGAATCAGATGAGTACACAGAGATTATTCCGTTGTGCCGGTCTCCATCACGTTCATGCATGTTCAGTTCAGATAGCGTTCGACTGCGCATGGAGGCCAACAGGACTAGCAACACTACAGTAGTCTCCTGGTAAATACACTCCTGCTGTGAGGATGAATTATGAATGAAGGCATGAGTGTGTTGTGTGGGTGGGGTTGTGTATCTCTCATGAGGAAAGCCCATCTCTGACCTCCCTTCCCCCCATAGTAATGCAGTAGGCTTTGTTCAGAGGAATACATGTGTCAGTCACATCCTCCAGCCATCATAGTGTTGGACTTGCGCATCATGAACAAGGGGTGCCAGCTGTCAATCAGAATTCTGCCATATACTCTCACAAACTTACTTAGCCCATCCAGCCACAGCTCGCAGGGCTTCACTGTGGAGGTATTCTCACTACTAGAAAATAAAAAGACCATCATTATGCTTATAATGCAAGAGCCAAGTATCATAGATGCTAGTCACTTTAATGTCACTGAGCCAGTTAAATCAAGGTGGCTGTGATGGGCTAAGTAAGGTTGTGAGAGTATATGGCTGAATTCTGATTGACATCTGACACCCCTTCTTCCTGATATGCAAATCCAACACTATGGTGGTGGACTCAAAATCAAATTTCCTACCAATGGTGGTATATAGCAAGTGCTGCGTTCTAGGCATTGTGAGTTGCTGAGAAGCTGTTATGTAACAGTCCTCCATTTCCCACGACTGCTGCAACTCCTTAGACTCCCCTCCCTGTCAGCGCCAACACAGCCCATAAAACAGACATCTCACTGAACTGCATTCCATTATACACAGACAGACCTGGAGAAAGGACAAGATCCATGGCACCTAGACTAAACACATTGACAAGAACACCAACAGGGCAGGTAAACAAGCTACGATGGTTGCACTGAGCGGCAACAAAAGACAACATCAAACGAACACCCCACTACAATCTATATGAAACGTCTACACAACAAACCCACATCTACAGGAACACTATAAACTATAAAAGCTGTCAATGATATATATATAGGCTAGGCTTAAAAATGGAGACGTGTGGAAATATATATGTATCATGTAAGGTCAAAGGTTATCATCCATCTGTATTGTGGACCACGTCGCAAACACTTCTGATTCCTTTGCAAGACTATTCTCCTGAAACTACAATGTGCCTGTATGAATGGAACTTTGACAGGAGAAAAAGGGATTATAAATCTATCCGGCCAGCTCACCGCAAGATGTGATGGTCTTCCCTTGCAAAACACTTTAATATCTGGTTCTCTAAACATTTTGGGAAAGTGAGAAGTTCTATGTGGCTTGTATTTGTATAACTGTAAAGCACATTAGTAGAGTTAGTGAGCTATTCTGCAACGTTAGTGTCAGGCAGTTAGAGGGACAGCCATGCATTTTAAATGACCAGGCCCCTTATACCCACTATTAGTTCCATAAATACTGCTCAACCTGAATAGAAGGCCAACAAAGGACTCTCCATATAGGCAGAAACACATAGGCCAGTGGATTTTCTAAGTACAGCAGTATCAAGCCAATACTTTCCAAACCATATCAGCTATTTACAGAACCATTATCCAAGCTGAGCGACATTTTGGTACCTTGTGTGAGTATGCATGAGGGCAGCAATAGTCAAACACATTTAAAGAGATCTTAAACTGAAACGTTGCGAATATATTGAAAGCTAAACACTGTGTATCCCAAGCCAGGGCACAGGCAGAAACGGTGCATTTTCCAGGCACACTATGGTCTGGATAATATTACTCTCCCTCCCACTCTGCTCAGAGTACAAACACTCAAATGCTCCCTCCCACAGATTTCCTGAGCTTACGCAACTCCGCCAGCCCTGCTGCCAAAAGGCTCTCTTCTCCCTCAGACCCAAAAACAGCCACTCCTCTCCATGCACGGGTGGGGGGAGCAGGGGACAGGGGACAGGGGGGGCTGGAGGCTAAGGGAGAGAAGGTTGGGGTGGGAGGCCAGCGGCAGGCCACAGGCTTTAGGGATCGGGGGAATTTAAACCTAGAGCCTAAGTAATAGTACCAGACAGTTTTGATCTGTGCTTAGAGGGCAAAGTCATTAGCAATTCATGTCCACAGGCGCAGGGGGCAGTGTGGCAGCTGAGAGGAGGATAGAGGAAGGGTAGACGAACAGAGAATTACCAAGCAAACAAAAGACAGACATATGATAACCATACCAAAATGGTTACGGTAGGAGTTAGGGTAGGGACGTCACATGATCCGGATAGCACTACCCTTAAAAGCTCCACTTCAGGAGTCTGTTTTGGAGGTGAAGAAGACGTTTCTCATCGCACGAGACAGGGATGCTCGACCACCACTCCAGCCTACACCACCTCAACACTCTACAACTTGTTGGATTTTTGTTGGATCTCGGCCACTTTCATGTCACGCCTGGTATGCCATTAACCCAGGTTTTACAAATTAGAGGATAAACCCCTTAACAGACAAGCCACGTGGTACTGTAAATAAACCAGGCGTTAAGTGACCATACGTCTTCCAGTTGGCTTCTGGTCCACATCAGGCAAGATGAACAGCTGGGTAACAGACTCTGCCAACTGCACTGTGGATATTTCATTTCAGAGGAGCGCTTCCCTGTCCTGAATAATAAAAAGGCCTGTTTAAAGAAGCTAATGCCAAATACGTTTTATTGATGAACTAGGTTACGTTAACCACAAATCAATCAGTTCTTCATCTGATCAAACAAAGAAAGGAAATATTCTACAGCTGTTCCCTGGTCCAAAAAAATACTCTAAAAGCCATTAAGGCCGGGTCAAAATCCCTAATGAATGATATCTGACATGACCATGATGACCCTGACAACCCTCCAGCTAGCTAATGCAGACAAATCTAGCTGAGGTTTTCCAGATATACACATTCACACAAATCTGATAGAGAATTAGTCCTCAAAATAATTCTCATTTCCTAGCACATGAGAATAGACCCATTGATAGTTTTGCACAAAACAGATGGCCCAATTGACAGCACAGACGCTTCAACTGTGAACAACAAATTTCACAAGGCTGTGTAGCATAGCCCGAATGAAGCTCATCTGTCGCTCATGGGCTTGGAATGGAAAAAAAGTACTTTGGGAGAGAATAAGGCCCAAAGTCTCTCTGTGGGTGAGGCCCTTCAGTCCAGTCAGAATGGCGACTACGAACAAACAATAGCATGATGTCACGGATATACAAAAGTAGCAAGTTTATACAGCTAAAACTACACTGATATCATCATCAAGCCTTACTAACAAACAAGCAGCCAGACAAAACTAACAGTTGATGGGTACTAGGGACAGGCGGAAATCAAAACCATACGTCAACTAATCTATTATTAATAAAAGGCATCCAGACCGTTCAGCCAGTACAGGCCCAGAGGACTGGAGCCCTGCCCAGCATTTTATGGCCACTATGTCACCATGGAAACTCACAATCTGCTCTTTGGGAGTCCTTGAGGACCAGCCCCGCCAACCCCAAAGTGGGGCGGACATTTTGTGGTTAGTGGGAGTAAGGGCCAGTGATGGGACGTTTAAATGGAGGACGTAGGGTGGGGCTGTCTTGTTTTGAATATCCTCTTTTTTTCCCAGTTTATCATTGTAGATTAACCACAAGCACACAGCAAGAGGACGTCCACAATGTAAATAAACAGGGAACCCTCATCAGCAAAATATACTTCACACCTTAAATCTGGGCTCTGAAAGCACACAGGAGGGCTCAGTGCATTGCATAAGGGGCTGCAGAACGTGAAAGTGAAAAAACATTGACAGGAAGCTCCTAATGATCATCTGAATTGTGTTTGGGATGCTGCTTCATCTGGCTCAACTGAGGCAGAACAGGGCACCCCACTGACCAAGAGCTGTGCTGAGAGACCGGTTGGGACAGGAGCAAGGGAAAGGACTTAGTTGTGGTGAAGCTACATGTCTGTCCAAACCCTCGGGTAAATCACAAACTGTCAGCAATTCTAGCCATGCGAACCACCGTACTTAACCATGGCAAGGTGACTGGGAATATGGCAGAATATAAACAAACAGTGTAGTTATTCCCTCTGTAAGGCAATCAAACAGGCAAAACGTCAGTATAGAGACAAAGTGGAGTCGCAATTCAACAGCTCAGACACGAGACGTATGTGGCAGGGTCTACAGACAAATCACGGATTACAAAGGGAAAACCAGCCACGTCGTGGACACACATCTTGCTACCGGACAAGCTTAAACACCTTCGCACGCTTTGCGGATAACACAGTGTCACCGACACGGCCCACTACCAAGGACTGTGGGCTCTCCTGTGGGCTCTCCGATGAGAGAAAGACATTTAAGCGTGTTAACCCCTTTCAAGGCTGCCGGCCCAGACGGCATCCCTAGCCGCGTCCTCAAGAGCATGCGCCGACCAGCTGTCTGGAGTGTTTACGGACAGATTCAATCTCTCCATATCCCAGTCTGCTCTTCCCACTTGCTTCAAGATGTCCACCATTGTTCCTGTACCCAAGAAAGCAAAGGTAACTGAACTAAATGACTATTGTCCCGTAGCACTCACTTCTGTCATCATGAAGTGCTTTAAAAGGCTAGTAAAGGATCATATAACCTCTACCTTACACGACACCCTAGACCCAGTCCAATTTTCTTACCGCCCCAAAAGATCCACAAAGATTGCATTCGCTATCACACTGACCTATCCCATCTGGACAAGAGGAAAACCTATGTAAGAATGCTGTTCATTGACTATAGCTCAGCATTCAACACCATAGTACCCTCAGTGCTCATCATTAATCTTGGGGCCCTGTGTCTGAAACCCACACTGTGCAACTAGGTCCTGCACTTCCTTCAGGAAACAGCAGCGGGAGCACGCCCCTATCCACATTGACGGGACTGCAGTGGAGCAGTTGGAAAGCTTCAAGTCCCTCGGCGTACACATCACTGACGATCTGAAATGGTCCACCCACCCACACAGACAGTGTGGTGAAGGCACAACACCGCCTCTATAACTTCAGGAGGCTGAAAAAAATGTGGCATTGCACCTAAGACCCTCAAACATTTACACATGCACAATTGAGAGCATCACGTCGGGCTGTATCACCGCCTGGTATGGCAACTGCACCGCTCGCAAACACAGGGCTCTCCAGAGGGTGGGGCGGTCTGCCCAGCACATCAACTGGGGCAAACTACCTGCCCTCCAGGACACCTACAGCACCTGATGTCACAGGAAGGCCAAAAAGATCATCAAGGACAACAACCTGAGTCACTGCCTGTTCACCCCACTATCATCCAGAAGGCGAGGTCAGTACAGGTGCATCAAAGCTGGGACCGAGAGACTGAAAAACAGCTTCTATCTCAAGACCATCAGACTGTTAAATACCCATCACTAGGTGGCTTCCACCCGGTTACGTAACCCTGCACCTTAAAGCTGTTGCCCCATATACAGTTGAAGTTGGAATTTTACATACACCTTAGCCAAAAACATTTAAACTCAGTTTCACCATTCCTGACATTTAATCCTAGTAAAAATTCCCTGTCTTAGGTCAGTTAGGATGACCACTTTATTTTAAGAATGTGAAATGTCAGAATAAAAGTAGAGAGAATGATTTATTTCAGCTTTTATTTCCATCATCACATTCCCAGTGGGTCAGAAGTTTACATGCACTCAATTAGTATTTGGTAGCATTGCCTATAAATTGTTTAACTTGGGTCAAACGTTTCAGGTAGCCTTCCACAAGCTTGCCACAATAATTTGGATGAATTTTGGCCCATTCCTTCCTCCTTGCTCGCACACGCTTTTTCAGTTCTACCCATAAATTTTCTATAGGATTGAGGTCAGGGCTTTGTGATGGCCACTCCAATACCTTGATGTTATTGTCCTTAGGCCATTTTGCCACAACTTTGCAACCAAGCTTTAACTTCCTGACTGATGTCTTGAGATGTTGCTTCAATATATCCACATAATTTTCCTGCCTCATGATGCCATCTATTTTGTGAAGTGCACCAGTCCCTCCTGCGGCAAAGCACCCCCACAACATGATGCTGCCACCCCTGTTCTTCACGGTTGGGATGATGTTCTTCGGCTTGCAAGCCTACTTTTAACGATGGTCATTATGGCCAAACAGTTCTATTTTGTGTCATCAGATCAGAGGACATTCTCCAAAAAGTACGATCTTTGTCCCCATGTGCAGTTGCAAACCATAGTCTGGCTTTTTTATGGCGGTTTTGGAGCAGTGGCTAGCTCCTTGCTGAGCGGCATTTCAGGTTATGTCGATATAGGACTCATTTACTATGGATATAGATACTGTTGTACCCGTTTCCTCCAGCATCTTCACAAGGTTCTTGCTGTTGTTCTGGGATTGATTTGCACTTTTCGCACCAAAGGACGTTCATCAGAACGCGTCTCCTTCCTGTGCGGTATGACGGCTGCGTGGTCCCATGGTGTTAATACTTTCGTACTATTGTTTGTACAGATGAACGTGGTACCTTCAGGCATTTGGAAATTCCTCCCAAGGATGAACCAGACTCGTGGAGGTCTACAAAAAAAAATTGGGGTCCTGGCTGATTTATTTTGATTTTCCCATGATGTCAAGCAAAGAGGCACTGAGTTTGAAGGTAGGCCTTGAAATACATCCACAGGTACACCTCCAATTAACTCAAATGATGTCAATTAGCCGAACAGAAGCTTCTAAAGCCATGACATCATTTTCTGGAGTTTTCCAAGCTGTTTAAAGGCACAGTCAACTTAGTGTATGTAAACGTCTGACCCACGGAATTGTGATACAGTGAATTATAAGTGAAATAATCTGTCTGTAAACAATTCTTGGAAAAATGACTTGTGTCATGCACAAAGTAGATGTCCTAACCAAATTGCGAAAAACTGTAGTTTGTTAACAAGAAATTTGTGGAGTGGTTGAAAAACGCGTTTTAATGACTCCAACCTAAGCGTACGTAAACTTCCGACTTCAACTGTACATAGACTTGAAATCACTGGCCACTTTAAAAATGTTTACATATTTTTGCTTGACTCATTTCATATGTATATACTGTATTCTATTCTTCTTTATTTTAGTCTATGCCACACCGATATTGCTCATCCTAATATATATTACTTACATTCTTTTCATTTTAGGTTGTGTGTATTGTGTGTATTGTTGTGAATTGTTAAATATTACTGCACTGTTGGAGCTAGAAACATAAGTATTTCGCTACACCCGCAAAAATATCTGCTAAACATGTGTATGTGACAAATAAAATTTGATTTAACACTAGAAAAGACAGTTATTAATGCTAGTTTTACAACACTCACTGAAATAACACGCTTGGAAAAGGGATTCTTCACATTTCTCACCACTTTAGTCTGCAAGTGAAGGGTGCAAATTGCCATTCCTCTGAGATGGGCAGGATGCACTTGCGACAAGTAGGGTCAAGAGGACCCTTTAGAGCTCAAGTTCTCTCCCTCTCTTCTCCAATGAGGAATGGCTAACTTCAAACAACGCAAGCTGATACGCTTGCATCAATTCAAACTCTGGCCAAGACATCCTAAACATAAGCCAACATATAGCAGGACAACTGTTAATTACATGGAGACTTGCAAGTCAAGGCTGACAAATGTTCACATTTGGAATCACAAGTAGAGTTCTCTTTCATTTTTGGGTTTCTTATGAGCAGTAATAACGCTCACCCACTGTCCCCATTAACTACAAGTCCTCCTTTTAGGGAAAACAAATATTTACCTACAGTGCTGGACTTCAGCGTTTGACTGGTCACTGGGAGGCCATGTTTTAGATTTGACCTCAGCTTTTAATAACACTCTCAGCTGCATCTATTAAGCAGGGTTGATTCAATTTTCTTGGCTCATCTCAGACATTTGCACTGCAGACAGCACAGGTTGTTCACATCTCTGCCCAGGGTGGGACAGTATTGGTGAGGAGCCAAGGAGAGGGGAGGAGGGCCAACATCCCATAATTGATTACCTGCTTAGTGTGGCTTTAAGAACATTCAGCATCTGTATCAGCAGAGAGAACAATGCTGAACTGTCATCACTAAACCATTTACTAAAATCTATACTGCCAACCCACAGAAACTGTTCACTCGTTGAGCTTCCATTTCTACCATCCTCAAGGCTGTACACAAGCTGTTTGTAGCCATACATTTGTAAGATATTTATGTTGTGTTAAAATCTAGGCTGTTATTTTTTTGGAGGTACAGGAATACTGCAGGGTACTGAATATGTTAATATTTGTTCATACAGTAATGCATTCCAACAATTGTATGAAATTGTATGTAAGTCGTTGTTGTCGTTGTGTCCTCCTCCCAGAGTGCTAAGAACCTTGGCGTGATCCTGGACAACACCCTGTCGTTCTCAACTAACATCAAGGCGGTGACCCGTTCCTGTAGGTTCATGCTCTACAACATTCGCAGAGTACGACCCTGCCTCACGCAGGAAGCGGCGCAGGTCCTAATCCAGGCACTTGTCATCTCCCGTCTGGATTACTGCAACTCGCTGTTGGCTGGGCTCCCTGCCTGTGCCATTAAACCCCTACAACTCATCCAGAACGCCGCAGCCCGTCTGGTGTTCAACTTTCCCAAGTTCTCTCACGTCACCCCGCTCCTCCGCTCTCTCCACTGGCTTCCAGTTGAAGCTCGCATCCGCTACAAGACCATGGTGCTTGCCTACGGAGCTGTGAGGGGAACGGCACCTCCGTACCTTCAGGCTCTGATCAGGCCCTACACCCAAACAAGGGCACTGCGTTCATCCACCTCTGGCCTGCTCGCCTCCCTACCTCTGAGGAAGTACAGTTCCCGCTCAGCCCAGTCAAAACTGTTCGCTGCTCTGGCATCCCAATGGTGGAACAAACTCCCTCACGACGCCAGGTCAGCGGAGTCAATCACCACCTTCCGGAGACACCTGAAACCCCACCTCTTTAAGGAATACCTAGGATAGGATAAAGTAATCCTTCTAACCCCCCCCCCCCCCCTTAAAAGAGTTAGATGCACTATTGTAAAGTGGTTGTTCCACTGGATATCATAAGGTGAATGCACCAATTTGTAAGTCGCTCTGGATAAGAGCGTCTGCTAAATGACTTAAATGTAAATGTAAACCGATGGAAAATTGTTCCAGGAAAAACAAATTTGCTTTTTTCAGTAATCAATAATGCTGAATAAGTCATCTAACTTACAGTAATATAAAAACATAATTTATCAAATGTGCTATAGGTACTATATTAAAAATACAGATTTTGGCAGCACCAGTGGGAGCCAGCACATTCTAAACTGACTGCACACACCGACAGTACAAAACTTTAAGAACACCTTCCTTAGAACAGCCTCAATTCATCGGGGCATGGACTCTACAAGTTGTCAAATGCGTTCCACAGGGATGCCGGTCCATGTTGACTCCAATGCTTCCCACAGTTGAGTCAAGTTGGCTGGATGTCCTTTGAGTGGTGGCAGAAAAATTACCCAATTGTCATACTTGAGTAAAAGTAAAGATACCCAGTAAATACCAATTGAGTAAAAGTCAGTATACTCAAGTACCACAAGTAAATATACTCAAGTACCACAAATAAACGTAACTGCTAAAATATACTTAAGTATCAAAAGTAAAAGTATAAATAATTTTTTAAAATCTTATATTAAGCAAACATCACAATTTTCTTGGATAGCCAGGAGCACACTCAACGATCAGACATAATTTACAAACAAAGCATGTGTTTAGTGAGTGTGCCAGATCAGAGGCAGTAGGGATGTTCTCTTAATAAGTGCATGAATTGGACACTTTTTCTCACCTGCTAAGCATTCAACTTTTGGTTTTCAGGGACAATGTATGGAGTAAAAAGTACATTATATTCTTGAGGAATGTAGTGAAGTAAAAGTTGTAAAAATATTTTTTTTAAATGGTAAAGTACCTATATCACCCAAAAGCGACTTAAGTAGTACTTTAAAGTATTTTTACTTAAGTACTTTACAGCACTGGGTGGTGGACCATTACAGATACACAACTGTTGAGCATGAAAAATCCAGCAGTGTTGCAGTTCTTGACACAAACCGCTACGCTTGGCACCTACTACTATACCCCCTACAAAGGCACATCAATCTTTTGCCATGCCCATTCACCCTTTGAATGGCGCACATACACAATCCATGTCTCAACGCTTAAAAATCCTTCTTTAACCTGTCTCCTCCCATTCATCTACACTGGTTGAAGTGGATTTAACAATTGATATCAATAAGAAATCCTAGCTTTCATGTCGATTCACCTGGTCAGTCTATGTCATGGAATGAGCAGGTGTGCTTAATGTTTGGTACAGTCAGTGCATATCCACAACAGATTACCTGCAGCACGTCTCCAATATACATCTCCCACCATCTGAAGGCCAGCACGAAGGACAGAACAGGAAGAACACTTGTCTGCACTCCACCCTCCCTACAGTATGTGCTGTAACTCCTCCATACCTCTGGGAGGAGGGCCAGAGCTGAGCACTGAGCAGGCGCACGCAGACTCCAGCATCCTCAGTGTGTTCTATCAGTGCAGCCCTACGCCGATTGACTGGCGGCATGCCCCAGCCAGATTAGAGAGCCTTCATGAATCATCTCTCACCTTGGATGATTCCCAGGGCATCTCGGACCATAGTGCTGCTCCTCCCCCAGAGCATTGTGGGATGTCATGCTAATCTATTTAGATTATATACGCGAGTCTCTGCACATACTCACATCGCTCTGATTTTAGAGCAGAGCTGCACGAGAGCTCAGCCAGGTCACCCGTAGGTCAGTCACTTGTTTTGGCAGGGTAATGGTTAGCACAGCACGCTAGCTTCTGGAGTACAAGATGCCGTTGTTGACGTGAGATTGAATCTCACCTTGGACAGATGAGGATCGACTCCATCACGTAGATACCGTGCATCAATAAGGACAGGAGTTGTTCCTGACCATGTGGCCTGGCGAGGAAAAGGCCAGTCATTGGACGTCCCCAGTTCTTGTTCCTCTCAGTTCTGATGTCAGACACCAATCTCCTGCTGCTGGGTGACATTATTGGCAGGTCAGACGACCAAACGATCCCCTCTCCACTGGGGAATCAATTCTGGGTTGCGACTGAGCCCTGGGGCTGAATTATGTGTTCAAGGCCACGCTCCCAGGGCCTTGCCTGTGGACCCCACTCTATTCCCAGCATGCTGTGTGTGGGACAGTGTGTATTTAAGGAAAAATAATACTCCAGAGCAAATCTCCTTAATACCCCCTCAGCACAGCTCAACCCCCCCAACCCCCCAGCCTTAGTAAAAATGAAACTCCCACAGCAGTGTATTTTAAGCAGAGACGGACACAGTTACTGACAAGGCTCACAATCACCCACACACAGACACATTGACAAACAAGCAAACGTAAAATGAAGGAGAATCTGGACGCAGCACTGTAGTAGGATATTATTTTGGAAAAGCTTCTGCCATTATGCTGGTTAACATATGCAGTTATTCCAGGGACCTCTAGTCCTAAGGATGGAGAGGAGACAGGCTTTACACAATCCAGACAGCCTGTATGTTGAGGCTTTGTCATTATAACAATAATATTACTGAATGTGGATCCTGTGATCCTGAGGGTGATACTGGCAAGACATCACAGCCCACAGAATCATAATGACAACAGATATTCTGAAGTAGACGTACGCACAGGGAAAGCAGAGTTTAACCACCCTCGTCGTGTCCCAGGTCATGTCCCAGGGGGGATGTCTAATCTCTCATTTCATGTCCTAGGGGATGTCTAATCTCTAATTTTGGCAGATTTATTCTGGGATTCCGCCTGTTCAGCCAATATCCACAACAACCTCCTGAGCCTCCTCTGTCTAGAAGAGGCACTGAGCAAACACTGGGTTTCACACTGACTATCGCTATGAACTCTTCATGTCACCTGTTTTCATAGCCTCTGACTTCTACCAGAGGGGTCTGCACTGTGTTTAAATAGAACTGTGTTGAAATATCTCATGGCCTCAAAAATGCTAAATATACAAATGTATATTGGTGCTTAATTTTCCTTTTCTTATATTGACATTATGTGGGGGTGTTTGCAGAATGATTCTTCATAGAGAAAACAGATTAACATTGTATCTCTCCTTGGCTAGTGTTTTACACCCACTCTATAACATTATCGCCGAGCTGCCACACCTGCAGTACTTTTCATTTATTTGGATTGCGAGCATGCACCACTTTCTGTGCATAAAACACCCCATGCTCACATCCTGTGTGTAGGGTTACAGCTAATATTGTAAGTAACAGACACGCCTTTGGCTACATGCAAATCAAATTAAAGTAATCCCAGAGAAGGTCATGTCGCAACCTCCCCCTTCTCTCTCCCCATTAACAAAATGCAGAACTGAAAAGCCCCCCAAAAAATTCACAACAAATGACACTATCTCAAAGACACACACATTGCCAATGCCTTGGAGTTCATACATATACTCAATAAAAATAGAAACACAACATGTAAAGCTGAAATAAAAGACACCAGAATCACAAGAAGCTTATTTCTCTCAAATGTTGAGCACAAATTTGTTTACACCCTGTTAGTGAGCATTTTTCCTTTGCCAAGATAATCCATCCACCTGACAGGTGTGGCATATCAAGAAGATGATTAAACAGCATGATCAATACAGGTGCACATTGTGCTGGGACAATAAAAGACCACTCTAAAATGTGGAGTTGTCACAATACAATGCCACAGATATCTCAAGTTTAGGGAGCGTGCAATTGGCATGCTGACTGCAGGAACGTCCACCAGAGCTGTTGCCAGAGAATTTAATGTTAATATCTCTACTATAAGCCGCCTCCAATGTAATTTTAGAGAATTTGGCAGTACGTCCAACTGGCCTCACAACCGCAGACCATGTGTAACCATGCCAGCCCAGGACCTCCACATCTGGCTTCTTCACCTTAGGGATCGTCTGAGGGGGAGGGTGGGGGTGCTGAGGAGTATTTCTGTCTGTAATAAAGCCCTTTAGTGGGGGAAAACTCATTCTGATTGGCTGGGCCTGGCTCCCAAATGGGTGGGCCTATGCCCTCCCAGGCCCACCCACCAGTCATGTGAAATCCATAGATTAGGGCCTAATGAATTTATTTCAATTGTCTGATTTTCTTCTATGAACTGTAAGTCAGTAAAATCTTTGAAATAGTTGCATGTTGCGTTTATACCTCTGTTCATAAGTCCATAGCTCCTAGGCCTGGGGCCATGCACACGTGGGCTCTTGGGTGTGCACACAATACAGAACTCACAAACTGCCTGGGGCCATGAGTGAATACACAGGACTGAGTTTGAGTCTGAATGTGAAAAAACATGGATGAACTGCAGCTGTTATCAGTTGAGCAGTAGAGACAGATTTGTCTCCAAACCCCTGAGGTCCAGCCCAACTGGCAAGTGTCTTCAATTACATTCTTAACCTCTCCCTGTTCGAGTCTAATACCAACATGTTTTAAGCAGACCACCATAGTGCCTGTGCCCAAGAACACTAAGGTAACCTGCCTAAATGACTACCGACCCACAGCACTCACATCTGTAGCCAAGAAGTGCTTTGAAAGGATGATCATGGCTCACAACACCATTATCCCAGAAACCCTATACCCACCCCAATTTGCATACCACCCCAACAGATCAAGATGATGCAATCTCTATTGCACTCCACACTGCCCTTTCCCACCTGGACAAAAGGAACACCTATGTGAGAATGCTATTAATTGACTACAGCTCAGCATTCAACACCAGGGTGCCCTCAAAGCTCATTATTAAGCTAAGGACCCTGGGACTAAACACCTCCCTCTGTAACTGGATCCGGGACTTCCTGACGGGCCACCCCCAGGTGGTAAAGGTAGGTAACAACACATCCGCCACACTGATCTTCAACACAGGGGCCCCTCAGGGGTGAGTGCTCAGTCCCCTCCTGTACTCCCTGTTCACTCATGACTGCACGGCCAGGCACGACTCCAACACCATCATTAAGTTTGCCGATGACACAACAGTGGTAGGCCTGATCACCGACAATGACCAGACAGCCTATAGGGAGGAGGTCAGAGACCTGGCCATATGGTGCCAGGACAACAACCTCTCACTCAACTTGATCAAGACAAAGGGGATGATTGTGGACTACAGGAAAAAGAGGACCGAGCACGTCCCCATTCTCATCAACGTGGCTGCAGTGGAGCAGGTTGAGAGTTTCAAGTTCCTTGGTGTCCACATCACCAACAAACTAACATGGTCCAAGCACACCAAGATAGTTGTGAAGAGGGCACGACAAAACCTATTCCCTCTCAGGAGACTGAAAAGATTTGGCATGGGTCCTCAGGCACTCAAAAGGTTCTAAAGCAGCACCATCGAGAGCATCCTGACTGGTTGCATCACTGCCTGGTATAGCAACTTCTCAGCCTCCGACCGCAAGTCACTACAGAGGGTAGTGCGAACAGCCCAGTACATCCCTGGGGCCAAGCTTCCTGCCATCCAGGACCTCTATACCAGGCGGTGTCAGAGGAAGGCCCTAAAAATTGTAAAGGACCCCAGCCACCCTAGTCAGACTGTTCTCTCGGCTACCGCACGGCAAGCGGTACCGGAGCGCCAAGTCTAGGTCCAAGAGGCTTCTAAACAGCTTCTACCTCTAAGCCATAAGACTCCTGAACACCTAATCAAATGGCTACCCAGACTATTTGCATTGCCCCCCCCTCCCCTCCACCACTGCTACTCTCTGTTGTTATCATCTATGCAAAGTCACTTTAATAACTCTACCTACATGTACATACTACCTCAACTAACCAGTACGCCCTTGTATATAGTCTCGCTATTGTTATTTTACTGCTGCTCTTTAATTACTTGTTCTTATTCGTATTTTTTTAACTGCATTGTTGGTTAGGGGCTTGTAAGTAAGCATTTCACTGTAAGGTCTACACCTGTTGTATTCGGCGCATGTGACTAATACAATTTGATTTGGTAAACACACTCCCCCTGTCAAGTCAAACATCACACATTCCACAGACCAAGCCTCTCTGCGCACTCCCACTGCCCACTAAAACACCAACAGTCAGCCTACTATACTTACCCACAACACCATATGCATGATTCCACGCCATCCTTATACCAAAGAACCCATTAATATCTCTCTCTCTCTCACACACACACACACACCTGTTTACCACTTCAACATTGCTGCACAATCTCCTACTCCTAAACGGTTGTCTAGAATAGATGACATCATGGGTACAACTGTAGTAGTCAGACTGACCCCAGCTGAGGTCATCTCTGGGTCAGGAAGTTTTCCGTGGTTGTACACAACGTGAGTCAAACCAGGATTAGCACTGGAGATATTTAACATGTCTCACACAGGTTCTGTGTACTGCAGAGTGTAAACAGAAAAGGGGAAAACTTCATCTCTGTACTGAGAAGAATGGTATGGTGGTGGTGGGAAATAAACTACTAGGTCTAACTGCTCTTGTCAATAAACTAAATGGATGCCAAAGACCTTGAGGTAAAGGACAGGAGAAGACATGGAGGTAAAAGGTATAGAGGAATTGGGAAATCCACTTTCAACAATGAACTCCGATCCCTCCATTTATACAGACATCTCCACCAGAGACGAGAGAGAATCCATTCCTAAACTAAAACATCCAGAGAGAGAGAATTCCTAAACTAAAACATCCAATGGGGGGGGGGAATAAATTAAAAATGTAAATGTAAAAAAAAGAGCGAGAGAAAATACCTTTCCGGCTGAAACAGAGTTGTCTATATTTAGCCAGGGTTGTGCCGTTGAGCAAATGCACCAGTTCTCTGTCGCACCGTTCCATTTCCTACCTGCTGCAGCTTTCCAGCACTTTCCGCCCCTGCCTCCTTTCCCCTCCCTGATGGGACATCAACCCACTTACAGCCTTGTGGATGAAAAGCCAGAGATGTTTCCACCAAGCAAGGTGACCCCAGCCTCCACAGCTATTCTCACACAGAGGAGCGCACTCAGCCTGGGCTGCACAGCTCAGCTGACCCGGGGTCCCAGAGATGGAGAGACTACAGGTCAGGCCTAACCCTCTAACGGGGAAACCAAACCCACTCACAGGTAAATTCTGTGTTGATTTTACTTGAAAGGAGCACTGTGACATTGGAGATGTATTTAAACCTGTTTAAGGCAACAAAACCAATTCCATGAAACAAAGTCTATTACAGGTCCCTGGACATATTTTTATTTTGATCTGTTTAATAAAGCAAAAACAAAAAGTTAAGAGCAAAGATCTAAAGGGGAATTGGCAGTTAAACAATAAAGGGTTGTACCCACCCCCGTTTCGGTAAGCTGAGGGAAGGGCTTGAGAAATGTAACTCAAATTCATAGACAGAGCTATGAATGCAGGGACTGACCATCCATGATATCAAAACTATAGGGTTAGCCATGTTTTCAGGCTATATAGTGTTAATGTACATTTACTTTGTTTACAAACATTTGGAATAAAAAAAAGTGTATATGTTGAGTTCTGATGGGGTACGACAGTTGACCTAAGCTTGAGACATTTATAAGTTATATTCTTCAGAATCAATGGGTACAAAAATGAATGTAAACGTCTAAAAATGGATGAAGTAACTACAGATTGCCCCTTTAAAAAGGAACAGCCAGCCAAAAGCAGAATCTCATTTCCTGAATTGCAGAGAGGGAGAGAGAGGGAAAGAGAGGGAGAGAAAGAGAGGAGAGGACAGAGAACAGGTTTCCACTGCAGGGCAGGCTGGCCTCATTCCTGAAAATAGACATCACCTGCCTGCTTATCTGCCACCAAGTTCAAGTACTCTTATAGGACAATGAGCATTCCTCAGTTCTCCCAGAGAGTTAGAAAATAAGTATTCCTCCTTCAGTAAACAAACACCCATCACTTCACAAGACAAGAAGCCTCTGTGACAGGTTAACAGGATTCCCCCGGGGGAAAATGGATGAACACTACTGCACTAATAACTGATGACACGGGCGAGCTCGTTTTGCATGGCCCAGTGGCCCGTATGGGCGGAGCTTGAACATTTTTAGACCATTCCATTCGTCCTTAATTGAAATTACCACCCACCCGGGGCCCCGGGTCATGCAAAAGGAACTTGTCCACATACTGGCTTGGTACATAGGTAGAAAACAACAGAGAGGATCGAGAGAATATATATATTTCCACAGGGTCGTGGGGTGAGACAGGGATGCAGTTTGAGCCCCACCCTCTTCAACATATATCAACAAATTGGTGAGAGCACTAGAACAGTCTGCAGCACCCAGCCTCACCCTACTAGAATCTGAAGTCAAATGTCTACTGTTTGTTGATGATCTGGTGCTTCTTTCCCCAACCAATGAGGGCCTACAGCAGCACCTAGAGCTTCTGCACAGATTCTGTCAGACCTGGGCCCTGACAGTAAATCTCAGTAAAATTAAAATAATGGTATCCAAAAAAGGTCAAGTTGCCAAGATCACAAATACAATACATTCCATCAAGACACTGTTGCCCATCCAGATCTGTCTAAAAAAATACTTGAATCAGTTATAGAACCCATTTCCCTTTATGGTTGTGAGGTCTGGGGTCCGCTCACCAACCAAGAATTCACAAAATGGGACAAACACCCAATTGAGAACCATCATGCAGAATTCTGCTAAAATATCCCCAGCGTACAACGTAAAACACAAAATAACGCATGCAGCACAAAAGTAGGCTGATACATGCTAATTATCAAAATCCTGAAAAGAGATGTTAAATTCTACAACCACCTAAAAGAAAGCGATTCCCAAACCTTCCACAACAAAGCCATCCTCTGCAGAGAAATTAACCTGGAGAAGAGTCACCTAAACAAGCTGGTCCTGGGGCTCGGTTCACAAACAGCCCCAGGACAGCAACCCAATTAGACAACTAAATCACGAGAAAAAAATAATTACTTGACACATTGGAAAGAATTTACAAAAAAACAGAGCAAACTAGAATGTTATTTGGCCCTAAACAGAGAGTACACAGTGGAAGAATACCTGACCACTGTGACTGACCCAAAATTAAGGACAGCTTTGACTATGTATAGACTGAGAGCGTAGCCTTGCTATTGAGAAAGGCCGCCGTAGGCAGACCTGGCTCTCAAGAGAAGACGGGCTATGTCCACACTGCCCACAAAATGAGGTAGAAACTGAATTGAACGTCCTAACCTCCTGCCAAATGTATGACCATATTAGAGACACATATTTCCCTCAGATTACACAGATCCACAAAGAATTCAATAAACTCCCATATCTATTGGGTGAAATACCAGTGTACTATCACAGCAGCAAGATTTGTGACCTGTTGCCACAAGAAAGGGGACACCAGCGAAGAACAAACACCCTTGTAAATACAACCCATATTTATGTTTATTTTCCCTTTTGTACTTTAACTATTTGCACATTGTTTCAACACTGTATATAGCCATAACACAACATTTGAAATGTATCTATTCCTTTGGAACTTTTAAGAGTGTAATGTTTACTGTTTCTTTTTTTTATTGTTTATTTCACTTTGGTTTCCCATGCCAATAAAGCCCTTTGAATTGAAAAAAAAAATGGAGGACAAATGGAGAGATACATTCTTTGATCATTATGATCACAGTCACTCATGCTAGAGCACAGCCAACCAGCACACAAACTACGGCCAAGGGCTCACGAGTAGGCTAAATGGCCTGTGATGCCAGTCATCCTAAAAACTGAGCAGAGAACATGGCTATGGACTTGTATGTGTCACAGTTTCCTACTGAATGGCTGAATATAACCAATACTCTGAAAGGTCACAAGGGTTTGTGAAATGGCGAGGTAAATATTTACATTAATATTCAATAGCAAGAGGCCCGCTCACTCGAAATATACACTGAGTGTACAAAACCCCTTCCTAATATTGAGTTGCTCTCCCCTTTGTCCTCAGAAGAGCCTCAATTCATCAGGGCATGGACTCTACAAAGAGTTGAAAGCGTTCCACAGGGATGCTGGCCAATGTTGACTCCAATGTTCCGCACAGTTGTGTCAAGTTGGCTGGATGCCCTTTGGGTGGTGGACCATTCTTGATACACACGGGAAACTGTTGAGGGTGAAAAACCCAGCAGCGTTGCAGTTCTTCACACAAACCAGTGCGCCTGGTACCTACTACCATACCCCGTTCAAATGCACTTATACTAAGTTTGTGGACACCCCTTCAAATTAGTGGATTCCGCTATTTCAGCCACACCTGTTGCTGACAGGTGTATAAAAATCGAGCACACAGCCATGCAATCTCCAGAGAGAAACATTAGCAGTAGAATGTCCCATATTGAAGAGCTCAGTGACCTTCAATGTGGCACCATCATAGGATGCCCTCTTCACCAACAAGTCAGTTCGTCAAATTTCTGCCCTGCTTGAGCTGCCCCGGTAAACCATAAGTGCTGTTATTGTGAAGAGAAAACGTCAAAGAGCAAGAACAGCTCAGCTGCGAAGTGGTAGGCCACACAAGCTCACAGAACAGGACCACCGAGTGCTAAAGCATGTAACGTGTAAAAATCGTCCGACCTCGGTTGCAACACTCACAGTTCCAAACTGCCTCTGGAAGCAACGTCAGCACAACGACTGTTTGTCGGGAGTTTCAAGCCTAAGATCAACATACGCAATGCCAAGTGCCGGCTGGAGTGGTGTAAAGCTCGCCGCCATTCGACTCCGGAGCAGTGGAAACGCGTTCTCGAGAGTGATGATTCACGCTTCACCATCTGGCACTCCAACGGACGAATCTGGGTGTGGCGGATGCCAAGAGAACGCTACCTGCCCGAATGCATTATGCCAACTTTAAAGTTTGGTGGAGGAGGAATAATGGTCTGGGGACGTTTTTCATGGTTTGGGCTAGGCCCCTTAGTTCCAGTGAAGTGAAATATTAACTAGAGGTCGACCGATTATGATTTTTCAATGCTGATACCGATTATTGGAGGACAAAAAAAGCCGATACCGATTAATTGGCCGATTTATATATAAAAAAAAAAAATATATATATATATATATATATACACTGCTCAAAAAAATAAAGGGAACACTTAAACAACACAATGTAACTCCAAGTCAATCACACTTCTGTGAAATCAAACTGTCCACTTAGGAAGCAACACTGATTGACAATAAATTTCACATGCTGTTGTGCAAATGGAATAGACAACAGGTGGATATTATAGGCAATTAGCAAGACACCCCCAATAAAGGAGTGGTTCTGCAGGTGGTGACCACAGACCACTTCTCAGTTCCTATGCTTCCTGGGCTGATGTTTTGGTCACTTTTGAATGCTGGCGGTGCTTTCACTCTAGTGGTAGCATGAGACGGAGTCTACAACCCACACAAGTGGCTCAGGTAGGGCAGCTCATCCAGGATGGCACATCAATGCGAGCTGTGGCAAGAAGGTTTGCTGTGTCTGTCAGCGTAGTGTCCAGAGCATGGAGGCGCTACCAGGAGACAGGCCAGTACATCAGGAGACGTGGAGGAGGCCGTAGGAGGGCAACAACCCAGCAGCAGGACCACTACCTCCGCCTTTGTGCAAGGAGGAGCACTGTCAGAGCCCTGTAAAATGACCTCCAGCAGGCCACAAATGTGCATGTGTCTGGTCAAACGGTCAGAAACAGACTCCATGAGGGTGGTATGAGGGCCCGACGTCCACAGGTGGGGGTTGTGCTTACAGCCCAACACCGTGCAGGACGTTTGGCATTTGCCAGAGAACACCAAGATTGGCAAATTCGCCACTGGCGCCCTGTGCTCTTCACAGATGAAAGCAGGTTCACACTGAGCACATGTGACAGACGTGACAGAGTCTGGAGACGCCGTGGAGAACGTTCTGCTGCCTGCAACATCCTCCAGCATGACCGGTTTGGCGGTGGGTCAGTCATGGTGTGGGGTGGCATTTCTTTGGGGGGCCGCACAGCCCTCCATGTGCTCGCCAGAGGTAGCCTGACTGCCATTAGGTACCGAGATGAGATCCTCAGACCCCTTGTGAGACCATATGCTGGTGCGGTTGGCCCTGGGTTCCTCCTAATGCAAGACAATGCTAGACCTCATGTGGCTGGAGTGTCAGCAGTTCCTGCAAGAGGAAGGCATTGATGCTATGGACTGGCCCGCCCGTTCCCCAGACCTGAATCCAATTGAGCACATCTGGGACATTATGTCTCGCTCCATCCACCAACGCCACACCACAGACTGTCCAGGAGTTGGCGGATGCTTTAGTCCAGGTCTGGAAGGAGATCCCTCAGGAGACCATCCGCCACCTCATCAGGAGCATGCCCAGGCGTTGTAGGGAGGTCATACAGGCACGTGGAGGCCACACACACTACTGAGCCCCATTTTGACTTGTTTTAAGGACATTACATCAAAGTTGGATCAGCCTGTAGTGTGGTTTTCCACTTTAATTTTGAGTGTGACTCCAAATCCAGACCTCCATAGGTTGATACTTTTGATTTACATTGATAATTTTTGTGTGATTTTGTTGTCAGCACATTCAACTATGTAAAGAAAAAAGTATTTAATAAGAATATTTCATTCATTCAGATTTAGGATGTGTTATTTTAGTGTTCCCTTTATTTTTTTGAGCAGTGTATATATATATCATACACACACACACATTTTTGTAATAATGACAATTGCAACAATACTGAATGAACAATGAACACTTATTTTAACTTAATATAATACATAAATACACACACAGCTCTGAAGTGACAATGATACTGAAGAGTCTGCTTAGGAGACAAATACTCTCAACTGTTTGAATAAAAATAGAGTTTAAGTTACCTGTGATGAATGTTGAAAACAAAAACTAATTTCTATATGCAGGAAATCCTATTTTAATTATGGGCATGGTAAGAATTGACAACCAAAGTGCGAGTCATAATTCCCATGACACCTTCTAGCAAAATCTGAAAAGCGGTTCCTTCATTTATTCCATAGGATATTTTTAGATTCACTTAAAATAAGGTCTGTGTTTCGTGTAGGCTTACATCACCGTGCCAATTTTATAACTGTGTAGATATCCATAGGACAAGGTAACTCTGATCAATATTGGCTAAATATAAGCGAAGATCATTTTTTTTGTAGGGTGGATTTATGAAAATATGTTGACAAACGTTACCTTATCCTAGTGAGATTTACACGGGTATCAAAACGCCGAGGCGGTTTAAGCCTGCACGAAACACAGACCTTATTTGAAGTAGATCAAGACATTCTCTATGGAAGACATGAACGGTAAAATAACGAAGGAACCCCTTTCAAATTCAGCCGCAAGTTATTACAGGAATTATAACGCGCCGACTATTTCTCTCTAAACCATATACCTTTGACTAATCCGGAAACTATCACCTCGAAAACAAAACGTTTATTCCGTTCCGTATTTTATCTAACGGGTGGCATCCATGAGTCTAAATATTCCTGTTACATTGCACAACCTTCAATGTTATGTTATAATTACGTAAAATTCTGGCAAATTAGTTCGCAAAGAGCCAGGCGGCCCAAACTGTTGCCATATACCCTGACTCTGCGTGCAATGAACGCAAGAGAAATGACACAATTTCACCTGGTTAATATTGCCTGCTAAACTGGATTTCTTTTAGCTAAATATGCAGGTTTCAAAATATATACTTGTGTATTGATTTTAAGAAAGGCATTGATGTTTATGGTTAAGTACACATTGGAGCAATGACAGTCATTGATTGATTGTTTTTTATAAGATAAGTTTAATGCTAGCTAGCAACTTACCTTAGCTTACTGCATTCGCTAACAGGCAGGCTCCTCGTGGAGTGCAATGTAATCAGGTGTTAGAGCATTGGACTAGTTAACTGTAAGGTTGCAAGATTGGATCCCCCGAGCTGACAAGGTTAAAAATCTGTCGTTCTGCCTCGTTCAGTTCCTAGGCCGTCATTGAAAATAAGAATATATTCTTAACTGACTTGCCTAGTTAAATAAAGATGAAATAAAGGTGTAAAAACGGGAAAAAAAGAAAAGAAAAAAAAGAATATAAACCGGCGCCCAAAAATACCGATTTCCGATTGTTATGAAAACTTGAAATCGGGCCCCGATTAAATCGGCCATTCCGATTAATCGGTCGACCTCTAATATTAACAGTACAGCATAGAATTACATTCTAGACAGTTCTGTGCTTCCAACTTTGTGGCAACAGTTTGGGAAGGCCCTTTCCTGTTTCAGCATGACAATGCCCCCGTGCTCAAAGCGAGGTCAATACAAAAATGGTTTGTCGAGATCGGTGTGGAAGAACTTGACTGGCCTGCACAGAGCCCTGACCTCAACTCCATTGAACACCTTTGGGATGAATTGGAACGCAGACTGCGAGCCAGGCCTAATCGCCCAACATCAGTGCCCGACCTCACTAATGCTCTTGTGGCTGAATGGAAGCAAGTCCCCACAGCAATGTTCCAACATTTTATTGGACCAGGTCTCTCTTGAAAAAGACCTGTACAAATAAAGGTTCAATAATTATTTATTTTAATAGTGGAAAGCCTTCCCAGAAGAGTGGAGTAACAAGTAACATCAATAAGGGATCATAGCTTTCACCTGGTCAGTCTGTCATGGAAAGAGCAGTTGTTCCTAATGTTTTGTACATTCAGTGTAGACCCTGCAGCAGAGCAATGATTTACAACCAAACTCTCCTGCATCACGACTGTCAGTGACACTCCGGACAGCAAAGCCAATGCCCTGGATATCTCATAATCACAAGGCGTTCGTAACTATTTAAAAGGCCTCAAAGCCCACACCTTGCTCAATATAGTGACAACCCCGTTTGGCACAAACATGTCTAGACGTGAGGCAAATGGGGGATTTCGCCACCAAAGGGTCGTTGCAGCAGTTTGGATGTGATTTAAATTGTGCCAATGACATGACGTCACTAAATGTTTTCAACTCCTGGTAAACATTAAAGGGTAGCCTCGAGCCACATGTAGCAGAGAGCAGACTCCGATGTGACATAGGCCTACAGCGAGCGATACATGCATCTCCTATCTGATTACATAATAGCTTCAAGTTATACAGACGGTACCTAGATGTAATTCTTCCTCAATATCATTACGCACATTTAATACAATAAAGTCCAGAATTTTGCTTTGAATGTCGCATTTTATCAGTGTTTGGTTTGAAGTCATCATAGCAATGTTTCTATAAACAAGGGCGGCCACGCCTGCATCTCTTCAAAGAGCAGTAGGCTGGCTCCTTGTGTATACCGTTATATACATTTTCAAACCGCCATATTAACATGGCGCAATGTGTGACTGCGAACCAAGTACCCTACAGATTAGATGCTCTCTGAATGAATGGCCTTTTGAAAAACACAATGCCGCACAAACACATAAATCTGATAGTTCAAGCAAAAACAACTTCAACAGGGTCAAATATAAGCACATGAACTAGCTTCGAAATCTGAGCAATGTGGATAGAACAAGATCTGTTCGGTTCCACATTATTTTTGCAACAGTAACTGATTCTAACTAGATACAAAGAAACAATTCGTATTGCGGGGTAATCTGTTTAGAGCGTTCCGGAGCGTAGTCTCCATCACCGAGAAGAGCACCAAGCCAATATCCTATCTCAATAAAATAATTGCAGAAACTTACCAATCAACAATTTCGCAATGAACTTCACTGCGGAGAAGCCTGCAAACAGCACGCAGCCAGTCACTGGACGAGAAAAACGCAGAATCCTGATGGAGTCCTCCTCACCACCTTTCTTGCTGCAACAGCACCGCCAACTGCAGCACAATCTCGACAATGGGCGGAGACTTCGTCGGCAAGGCCTCACGCATCAAGTGGGTTCTGCGCAAGGCTACCTCGTCAGTGGTCGCGTTCCCCTGCTCAGACGTTGCATGCATCAACCAATGGTTGCGTGAAACGTCAACTAATGTGTCCTCAACTGACAATTGCTATGACATATGATATTGTTAACTGATACTTAAAATACCTGTCCAGGCGTTGTAAGATCTTGCAGACATCAACAACGTCTAGGCAGAGGAGCGCGTCCAACATCTCCACATGCATGATTTAGGGCAGTTACCAGACGTTTGAAATTAAAAGTGGGACATTATTGTGGTCTATATCTCAATGCTGCCACTGTATAATATGCTGTATCAGCATAGCTATTTAATTAAATGTAGAATTTTACATACATTTGCACTTGTATCAACCAGCTGAGCATTAATAAATTAAATCAGGACTGGTAAAGCTCAAACCAAAGAAAATTGTGTGTCCTAAACACATTGTAGACTGTAGACACATTGGTAATGCTTTGTGGAAATTCTTGGAAGATTCGATAGTGTCATCATAAAGTAAAGATTGTTTTATAGAGAGATGATACACTTACATTACATTTTCGCAGACGCTCGACTTACAGGAGCAATTAGGATTACATGCCTTGCTTAAGGGCACATCAATAGATTTGTCACCTAGTCAGCTCAGGGATTTGAGCCAGCGACCTTTGCAGTTATTGACCCAAAGCTCTTACCAGCTAAGCTGTCTCCCCCAATAAAATATTGTGTTACTGTATATAACAACCGAAAAGCCAATACAGGCAGCCTAGAATACAGATTGAAACATTTAAAAAATCTAAATGTCTCTCGGGATTACCCTTTTTGTTTATTCTCTATTCTCTATCAAAATAGAGAGAGACATTGAAGATATTAGAGAACATATACCTGTAACAGTATAACTTTAGTCCGTCCCCTCGCCCTGACCCGGCCGCGAACCAGGGACCATCTGCACACATCAACAATAGTCACCCACGAAGCATCGTTACCCATCGCTCCACAAAATCCGCGGCCCTTGCAGAGCAAGGTCTCAAAGCAAGTGACGTCACCGATTGAAACGCTATTAGCGCACACCACCGCTAACGAGCTAGCCATTTCACATCCGTTACACTCACCCCCCTTTCGACCTCCTCCTTTTCCGCAGCAACCAGTGATCCGGGTCAACAGCATCAATTTAACAGTTTAACTTTAGTCCGTCCCCTCGCCCCGACCCGGGCGCGAACCAGGGACCTTCTGCACACATCAACAACAGTCACCCACGAAGCATCGTTACCCATCGCTCCACAAAAGCCTCGGCCCTTGCAGAGCAAGGGGAACCACTACTTCAAGGTCTCAAAGCGAGTGACGTCACCGATTGAAACGCTATTAGCGCGCACCACCGCTAACTAGCTAGCCATTTCACATCGGTTACATACCCATCATTTCAGTTAAATAAATAGTCACAGAGAGAACACTAAAATCCTAAAGAGTGAGGTACAGAGTGAGGTACAGCACAGGAGGCCGCTGTGGGGAGGACGGCTCATAACAATGGCTGGAATGGAGTAAATGGAATGGCATGGAATGGAATGGAAACCATGTGTTTGATGAGTTCTATACCATTCCATTTATTCTGTTCCAGCCATTAAGATGAGCCCGTTCTCCCCAATCAAGGTGTCACCAAGTACTGTAAAGTCATGGACTGTCTCTCAGAGCCTGTTTAATAACAGAAAACACCATGTACACAAAGCAACTCCCTGAAAGGGTCACAATACGTTTTCAAGCTTCCCACCATACTTGTTTCGTATGTCACAAATATTGTAGAAAACTATTGAAAATACAATAGTATAACAACTCAACAAATGAGTCCACTAGAAGAGTACTCTGTAGCTTCCCAAGTGGAGCAGCGGTCTAAGGCACTGCATCGCAGTGCTTGAGGTGTCACTACAGACCTGGGTTTGATCCCAGGCTGTGTCACAACACGCTGTGACCAGGCGGCACACAACTGGTCCAGCGTTGTGCGGGTTAGGGGAAGGTTTGGCCAGAGGGTCTTTACTTGGCTCATCGTGCTCTAGCGACTCCTTGTGGTGGGCTGGGTGCCTGTGGGCTGACTTTTGTCAGCAGTTGAACGATGTTTCCTCGGACACATTGGTGCTTCTGGGTTAAGCGGGTGGGTGTTAAGGGGGGTGGTTTGGCAGGTCATGTTTCGGGGGATGCGTGACATCACTTTTGCCTCTCCCGAGCCCGTTGGGGAGTAGCAGCGATGAGACAAGATCATAATTGGAAAAAGGGGGTAATAACAAAAAAAAGAGTACTCCTTTTGTAGCCCAGCACTGGTTGAATCAACATTATTCCCATGTTATTTAAATAAATTACGTTGAAATGACGTCTGTGCCTGGTGGGAGGCATTGTTAGAGCAGAAGAGTCGTGTGTTTGTTCATGCTCAGTGCTATGGAGCATAGCTCTGGACAGAGGTTCAGGACCATGGCAATCTGGTTTAAGACACAATTTTACAATTTTCTGGCTCATGTCTCTGGTTCTGATAAGCAGGCTCCGCTTCCAACATCTGGAGTTGAGAGAATGAGACAAGCTCAGTTCAGGACATCCCGTTTCCTCCCATGGGGCGTGTGTGCTTGTGTGCGCACTGAAGGGTCTGAACAGACAGGGCCAACCTCTTCATATGTAGTGAATTATATGGAGTCTTAAGGCGCCTTCCCTTCTCATTAGTATTCAGACATCGTCATGCTCATAATTTTGTCTAAAGTATTTTCACAGAATTTACAGTAGGCTATACTTACTATACTTTGAACAAATATGGAGGGAAAGGGAATGTTTGTAACTCACATCTGTGCTGGATCGAGATATGGTTTTCATGATAGTGTGTTTACAGGGAAAGCCATCTTGGCTGTAGTCCTGAAACTGTCCAGCAGGCAGTAGATCTTCCTCCTTGCTGTGGAGTCAGTGACAGGAGGACTCAAACAAGCCCCTGTTGCTCTCTATGGTGAATGTTGTTCTCAAATCAACTCAAATCAACTGTTATTGGTGGCAGATGTTATCGCGGGTATAGCGAAATGCTCCTGTTCCTATCTCCAACAGTGCAGTAATACCTGACAATACAAAACAATACACGCAAATCCCCAAAATAAAAAGAAAGGAATTACAAAATCTAGAAATATTAGAACAAGAAATGTCAGAGTTCAGAATAAAAATATATATGTATATGATGGTGTGTATAGACAGTACGGACAGTATATGAATAGGAAAGGTGTGCACAGCAGTAGTTATATAGGATAGGCCTTGACTAGAATACAGTATATACATATGAACAGTAAAACAGTATGTAAACATTATTTAAATGACTATGTACATAGGGCAACTGTCTCTAAGGAGCAGGGTTGAGTACTGGGTAGCAGCCGGCTAGTAACGGTGACTAAAGTTCAGGGCAGGGTACTGGGCGGAGGACGGCTAGTGGTGACTGTTTAACAGTCTGATGGCTGGGAGATAGAATCTGTTTATCAGTCTTTCGGTCACAGCGTTGATGCACCGCCTTCTAAATGGTAGGTGGGTGAACAGGCCGTGGCTCTGGTGGTTGAGGTCCTTGATGATCTTCTTGACCTTCCTGTGACATGGGGTGTTGTAGATGTCCTGGATGGCAGGCAGTGTGCCCCCAGTGATGCGTTGGGCAGACCTCACCACCCTCTGGGGAGCCCTGCGGTTGCAGACAGGGCAGTTGCCGTACCAGGCAGTGATACAGCCCAAGAGGATGCTCGCAATGGTGCATCTGTAAAGGTTTGTGAGGGTCTTAGGGGCCAAGCTGAATTTATTCTGCCTCCTGAGGTTGAAGAGGCGCTGTTGTGCCTTTTTAGTCACACTGTCTGTGTGGATGGATCATTTCAGGTTGTCAGTGATATGCAGTCCGGAGAACTTGAAGCTTTTCACCCTCTCCACTGCAGCCCTGTCGGCGTGGATGGGGGTGTCCTCCCTCTCCTGAAGTCCATGATCAGCTCCTTCGTTTTATTGACGATGATTGAGAGGTTATTTTCCTGGCATCACTTCGCCAGGGCCCTCACCCCGTCCCTGTAGGCTGCCTCATCATTGTTGGTAATCAGGCCTACCACCGTTGTGTCATTTGCAAATTTGATGATTGAGTTGGAGGCGTGCGTGGCCACGCAGTCATGGGTGAACAGGGAGTACAGGAGGGGGCTGAGCACGCACCCTTGTGGGGCCCCATGTGTTGAGGATCAGCATAACGGAGGTGTTGTTACCTATCTTCACCACCTGAGGATGGCCTGTCAGGAAGTCCAGGACCCAGTTGCAAAGGGCGGGGATCAGACCCAGGGCCCCAAGCTTGTCTCTCACTGTGGAAGTATGAGCAGTCCTAGTCCCACGGCTGTATCACAAAACAATGAAGTCCATGATTAAGTCCATTCGAGAACCACTGCATTGATGTTGTTACCATACCTTACCACTTCGTTAATACAGAAAGGGAAGCAGGTAGTCTAGCGATTAAGAGCATTGGGCCAGTAACTGCCAGGTCACTAGTTCGAATCCCCAAGCCGACTAGATGAAGTCTGTCGATGTGCTCTAAAACAATTCTTGTATAGATAGATATCCACAGTTTCTACTCAGTTAAAACCATGTTGAGCTACTTCAAGGGAACTTTTTTAGATGACCTTGAGGGTGTCCCAGAATTCTCTCTGGCAGAATTGGATCTGGTCAGCTTAAGGAGGCAGCAGGGTTCGTGATGACATAGGGTATTTCCATTCAGACACCAGACACCATACTGAACAGGCACAGCCATGTTCAATAGCAAATAGGAGTGAATAGGAATTAAACATCACCTCTGTCGAAGCAATCGATCAACCTAACATAGAGCTGGTTATGCCTTTCTCTAGTCTCAACCACATTACTAGAACATTTGTTTGCCTTAGGTCACACTTGAGAAAGAACAAAGGACTTGTCAATATTCCACACATTTTCCAGCACAGGAAACTTGCGGTAATCATTCCCAGCTTTGTTTTCCCACAATAGACTTAGATTAAGCAGAATATATTCAAATGATAGCTCAAGCAAAGTCACACAATACATCTTCTCAGCTTTATTAACACCGCCCCCACCATGAAATCACTGTAAATTTGAACTGCTACGAGAAACTTGTGCGGGTTGCTTCGCAACCGTTTCCTCTCAGCACACACTCAGCAACAAGTGAAGTGTTGGTGATGTCCGCCCCCCCAGTACGGTAATGTTGAGAGAAAGGTGAACACAGAGATGGTATGGACGGATAATAAATGGCATCATTTTAAGCCAACTGTGGAGGCACTGAGAATATTTGGTCACTCTGAATGAGGGATCCATATTACAGAGGAAGAAATAACTGTGTTTTTGTGGTCACGTTGAGCACCTAACAGCCAGAGCATTGAAAGGCTGGGATTTGGTGGGAAAGTCAGCATAAATCTGACCCATCCCATATGCAATGAATCAGATCTGTGTACAGCAGAGTGCCTGCCCAACTTCATAAAAATATCTGATACACTACCTCTTTAAACAGTATCTTACATAATCCTCCTCTTCACCTCAACCCCCCCTTCTAGCTCTGACTCTACGGATAGCTACGTTATTGAGGAAACATGTAGTTTCTATGCCTGTGATATGTGCTTGTCCCACCTAACTATCTTAAGATGATTGCACTAACTATAAGTCGCTCTGGATAAGAGCATCTGCTAAATGACTACAATGTAAAGGTATGAATAGTGCAGAGTGAGGGGGAACCTTTTTCAATGTTTTTTGGAGGGAATCCTCAGCACCCCTAAGTGATACCATGCGTTCACATTGGCTGCATCTTCTACAGCTTAAAACGATACAGCACATGTTCCAATTAAGAGTCTACATTGTCATTGAGTGCACCCACACAAAAATATGACCAATATAATTATTTGTGTGATTTTCATCAGATCTTAGCTCCTTTATTACATAGCAGCTGATTGTGAATATATTTTGTATGGTGTGCTGGGAGATGGAGAGACAGAATGTAAAAAGGCCTCAGCGCTTTCAGGCTGCGTTTACACATGCAGCCCAATTCTCATATTGTTTTCCCTAATTGGTCTTTTAACCATCAGATCAGCTCTGAAAAAGAACTGATGTGAAAAGATCTGTTGTGATTGGTCAAAATACCAATTAGTGGGAAAAAGACCAGAATTGGGCTGCCTGTGTAAATGCAGCCTAGTTTCTCTAAAAACCCTTCCCACATAGTATGGTTACCATGGCCACTGGTGCGAGTTGGCTCTGTTGGTTGCTGTGGAAGTGGCCTGTGTGTGAAGAGGAGGAGAAAGAAGAGGAGAGAAGAGCAGAGACAAGAGATTGAGGGGGCAGAGATTCTACGCCTGATTTCACGCGCTGTGCACCGCTGAGTGAAGAGTGGGTGGGCTGGATGCATGTTGCCGCTCCACTCTGATCACTCCTCTCCTTTTTTCTCTCTACACTTCACTCTCTCTGCTCCTGTCTTTCTCTCTCTCTCTGCCTCCATCCGCCTCCTCTTGGCATCAAGCTGGAGGGAATCTGAACGGAATATCACTGCATCACTCAAAATTAAAATAAGATTGTCCATACATTTACAGTTCTTACGCTATAACTACAATATATGACTGAATATAACATAATTATCCCTCCCAAGGGTGACTGAGAATATATTGCTATCCGTTTGCAGTCTCTAAGCATGCCCAGTAGGCCAAGTCAGTAAGCTCTCTAAGAGCTGCTTAAGTTATACACTTTATCCTCTCCTTTAAATCAAATCAAATGTTATTGGTCACATACACATTTATTGTCATGAATCTTGCCCTGGCCTGGAGGCAGCTCTGTAGAGCGCTGGCACAGCCACAAAATCTGATTTGAAACCTAACCCTAACCATACTGCCAACCCTAATGCCCAACCTTGAATTAAGACCTTAAAGCTTGTTTTCATGAATTTTTACAATACAGCCAATTTTGACCTTGCAGCTGGCCCATCTAGCGGAAATCGCTCAGTTCTGCCTCCAGGAATAGATTCATGACAATAAACATCAACTTGCTCTCCTCTGCCTCCTCTGTCTCAATTGGAGATGGTTCTATGTTGATGTAATCAGATGGGGCTATCAGTAAGGTCCTTTAACAGAATGACTGGTAATGAAATGCTGTCCCTCAGGCGACATCCAATTGGGCACACACTGGTTGAATCAACGTTGTTTCCATGTCATTTCAAGGAAATTACATTAAACCAACATGGAATAGACGTTGAATTGACATCTGTGCCTAGTGGGATGGCTTTGTGTCAGTGATGGCACTGATTGTGGGAGACTAATAAGCATGAAAGCCGGACACTGAACAATGCACTCTGTCAGACACTACTGAACTACAAAGGGTTTCTCCATGGTGAAGGGATATAGGCCTGTTACTATTAACATTTGCAACAGGTTGATCTCCTACCTGATGGGCTGAAAAATGCCCCCTAGGCCCCTAGTATAGCTTTACTTATATAAAAGTGTTTTGTGACAAATACATAGTACTGTATGTAAGTGTGAGAATGTGTGGGCTTCTTTTTGCTGTATGTACTGAATGTGAGAGCGGTTATGTTGACAGTCCTATTTAGTGTGGATCTTCAAGTGTGTGTGTGTGTGTGTGTGTGTGTGTGCGTGTGTGCGTGCGTGCACATTTGTGTGTGTGCATGTTTGTGTGTGTGTGGATGGGAAGTGTATACTCCTATACTGTAGCCATGACACCGAGCAGCAATGTGCCCTTTTCTCTCCATTAGTGATGGATAGCTCTGTCCAGTGAGGAGAGTTGCCACTGGGCTGTTTCCATGTGCTATTTTTCCATTAGAGCACAATAACATACAGTTACAATACACAGCCTGTGAATCAATGATATCCCACTGACTTGTTGTCATGGAAACACCAGGACTGGGATAAATAGCACAACACATAGACAAAGGCTGAAGGGCCGGAATCAATGGGGGATTGCACAGGTTATGTAACTGTAGCGGATTGGGGCCTAAATGAGTGGGTATCTAGTGGTGCATGTCTTATTCACATGGGGACATAAATCCACTGCTTTTGGCCACGTCCAATCAGAGGGCCTCTTCCTTTGTCCCCCCAGAGAGGCTCCAGTGAGGAAGGCCCTGGGGCTTGGTGACATGGCAACACACTCTGCGATGCACCCCTCCTACTCACACTGGGAGAGAGAGGGCACTGAACTCATCAGGGTGATATGTTTGGGACTGGACACAGTTAGGAATGATATACTGAGCACCGCAATATATCAGGGACAAATACTGTAGTGTAGAAAAAAACGACTGAGGACTGAGGAGTTATATAAGGAGTATGTGTGGGAGGAGAGCATCTTGTGACTGAACATTGAAGCATAAGTGAGACTTGTGTGGGTGTAATGTGTAAATGAATGCATGTGCGCTGGTGGGGTTATCACACTACGTATCAAGAACTTACCTTGGTTGGTCTCTCCATTTCATACTGTTGGTCAACCCCCCCACCAAGCTCAGTAATGGACAGGAGAAAATGGAATTACTTAGACTACATGTTCACTTTAAGTGTGCCTCTGATCTTTAGAAGATAATGGTGGTGGGGTGATGGGGGGGCTAAAGGCTTTTATCCAATCATCTGAGAACAGGAAAAACATTCACAATGCTTCAAGGGGCACTTAAACAATTAGTCATGGAGCAAGAAGACACCGCTTACTACACCTGTCTGTCTGTCTGTCTGTCTGTCTGTCTGTCTGTCTGTCTGTCTGTCTGTCTGTCTGTCTGTCTGTCTGTCTGTCTGTCTGTCTGTGTCTGTCTGTCTGTCTGTCAAATTAAAACCAAACCTGGGAACGATTTTTATCATAGAAATATAGAGTCCTCTAATCAGTACAACAATAAATCATGTACCATAAACATTAAATAGCACTGCCCTTATATCATAATTAGATAAAACACTGCCCATATATCATAATTAGATAAAACACTGCCCATATATCGTAATTAGATACAGTTAGATCAATAACAAGCGTCATTATCCCTGGAGGAGGTCCTGATAGGTTAATATGCATGCTTTAAGCCTTACAGGACTATAGCCTCCTGCTGTGTTGAGTGAAGCTTCTCTCTCTCTGAGACTGTATTCCCATGCAGAGCAGTAGGAGACTCTGGGCTCAATATTGGAGCATAAGCCCTTGAGTTTAATCAGGTCTCTCTGTCAGCTAAGAGGATCCTGCCCTGCTCCTGCTCACATTTGGGATTTAACACCGCACTGCGTGCTGGGTAAAAAGCAGGCCTGAATGAATGTTGTTACTTAGATAGACTTGACTGGGTGATGATGAGATTGTATTGGCACAAGGCAAGGTAGAGAGGGGTCAAGCCAGGGGAAGCTGGGAGTCAACAACATAGTGTCAAGACAGAGTCACAGGTCAGAGTTAGAATATGGCTTGAGCAGACTGCCACAGAGGGAGAGGATACAGGTGAGATTATGAGGTGAGAGAGAGAGAGACAGAAAGCAGAGAAAGCGCGAGAGAGAGAGAAAGGAGAGCCATGGAGGATGGAGATAAACACATACATACTGTAGGCTGGGTCTAATGAACCGAACACACACACACTCTAATGAGTTATCAATACTCCTAACTTGCGATTCAGTGTGATGGTGCAGTCGGACTCTGGCTGGATTTCTCTGTGTTTAATTGGATCAGGGAAAATGAGGTAAACAATCACGTGACCTTACACAATATTATCCAGATACTTGATCTTACACAACATTATCCAGATCACATGTCCTCACACAATATTATCCAGATCACTTGATCTTACACAACATTATCCAGATCACGTGACCTTACACAACATTATCCAGATCACATGACCTTACACAACATTATACAGATCACATGACCTTACGCAGTATTATCCAGGACCAGAAGAAACAGAGAGGAAAGAGGCACTATCTTGAAGGGACAAAAGCAATTATATTGTGTCTCTTGTATTAATAACTGTTGAATAGTGAATTGGAATTGAATTCTAATATCATAGGTATTTAATGGTTTTATTCATTGCATTCAATTTTGAGAAGAAAGCAATGAGAATCAGCAAAGCACAAGGCTGCCTAAGAATAGATGCTGCTCTGCCAGCCTGAATGTAACATTCAAAATGTTCACACTCGGAAAGCATTGATGAGAAAAAAAAGGTACTATTTGGATAAGCTTTCACATAAAAAAATGGCACACAATTTCAAACTGTCTACATAATAGATTCAGATATAATTAAAACAATAACAAAACAGTCACCACGCCTCTGCTTTGATTAAAAGCTGAGGGATGGGCCTGCAGAAATGTGACCACTAAAAATTCACAGACAGAGCAATAGGTGCAAGGACTGATCATCCATGATATCAAAATTATAGTTTTAACCTTCTTTTGAGGCTATATACTGTTTGTTTACAGCTATATACAGTATATAATGTTTACAACATTAGGAACACCTGCTCTTTCAATGACAAAGGCTGACCAGGGGAAAGATACTTACTGATGTTACTTGTTATTTCCACTTCAATCAGTGTAACTGAAGGGGAGGACACAGGTTAAAAATTTATTTTTAAGCCTTGAGACAATTGAGATATGGATTGTGTGTGTGCCATTCAGAGAAGTAAATGGGCAAGACAAAATATTTAAGTGCCTTTGAATGGGGTATGGTAGTAGGTGCCAGGCGCACCGTTTTGTTTCAAAAACTGCAACGCTGCTAGATTTTTCACGCTCAACAGTTTCCTGTGTGTATCAAGAATGGTTCATCACCAACTCAATAATATGAAGGTGTTCTTAATGATTTGTACACTCAGTGTATAAGTTATATTCTTCAGGAATCATTGGGTATATATTTTTAAGTACAGCAAATTGATGTAACAACTAAGGATTCTAGCTTTACAGCATTGTATTTTTTAAATGTATTTTTCAGAAAGGTTGGGGAGAAACAATCAATTGAGAAACATAAACCTACAGATGGTAGGGGAAGGATAATACCCACAGAGACAGTAGGTAACAGTGATGTGGTAGAAGTACTGGAGAGGATGTGATTAGAGAGCATTAGTGAAATGAATGAAGAGAGCTCCTCGGAAGCGCTTCTTGAAGCCAGAGAGCTTCATCTTGTCGATGGATCTCTCATTGGAGAACGAGGTTGGGGTGATGGGACAGCTGGTACTCCCCTCCTTACTCAGCGACACCTTCTTGTGAAGAGAGAAAGGGAGAGAGGGAGGGAGAGAGGGGGGATAGAAAGAAAAATAAGTTACTCTGTTAGCCACCACTTTCTTATGTCAATGATGGTCATTTTATTAGGCGACACACTGCTTGTGTTTCCCATAAAGAAATATCACTCTGCTCTATTCTCCTGTTGGCTGTTTTCTCTAAGCTACTACATGATTGGTTTAAATCCTGTTTATCTCAACAGCTAACCATGTTTTCTATATTCTCCAATATAAGTAGTGAATCTGTAGCTTGGGAACACACATTCCATTGCTAAAATTAACTTTGAGAGTTTGAGCATGCTTTAGATGGAAATCTGAGGTTCTCTAGAGACCCCTCTGTTCAGCAAACAGTGCCTAGGCCAAATAAGGCTTCTGACATTTCCAATTGACACAGGGAAGGCATGCTTTCTAAGACAGATGGCCAATCTATGGGGCCGACACTAGATTGACGGTGTCCCCTATAGTATAGTCCCTCTATCACATGCAATTTGTGTCATGTCAAACAGCTGTGGGCATACATTAAAAATTCAACCTCTGTTTCAGATGACTGGTAAAAATGGTTCAGCAACATGATCCTAACCTCTGTCACCAAGGACAAATGAGTCCCAGCCCCAGCCAGCCTGGGTACAGTGCATAGCAAGCAGTTTTCCTTGGCATCATCTCTGGTGTTCTCTATGACAAATGACTTTGAGAAAAGCACAGCACAAACATAATCAAGTGAATTGAACTGAACTCAGCTCAGTCCTAAATGTAAACCTCAGTTTGCCATGGGGCCTGCTTCAGAGAGGAGCAACAGGCAACATGCTTATTCACAGTATATAGATCAAGCCCTGGTGACTGAGAACCTGTCACTCATGTCGCTGCATGGCCAACTACTAAGGGCTACATTAATTAGTGGATTAGTGGAGAGATTGTAGAGGATCAATGTGGTCATGTGGTCACGTTCTAAAGCACGTTCTGGTGCGATGGGAGTTCAGACCACAGAGACATAATGCCGTAGGGGCTACCCATAGGGTGCCAGAGAGCTGACTGACAGCTGCCTGCATGACAGAGAGAGACAGATGGAGAGAAAGAGAGAGAGAGGGACAAGGCAACATCTCCATCTACTGCCTTCTCTGCTCTGCTCTAGTGTCGCACACAGCCAGCCCAGACTGCAGATTGAACACCAATCGCAGGGTTTAGAGGTTAGCTCTAAGACTCCCACTGCATCAGGGACCTGCTAATCTCCACTGATTTCCCTCTGCAAAATAAAATGTTTTGAACCCAAAACAGTGTGAGCACATGGGTGGTCGCCTCTCTACTGTCACATATCATGTGTCTGTGGCTATTTTCCTTGTTGAAGGCATGTGCCCTACTTGTCTTATTAATAGAGCGGCTTTGATATCTTCAACTCTTAGGTTGAACTTCTCGAGCAAAGCCAGTCCACCCCCTACTAATTGAATTACCCCAATTTAGAAGACTGTGTGAACTGATCTAATAAGCACACGAGAAGAAAAAACCATGTGGTGTTTGTCAGAAAGAGAGAGAGAGCAATGACTGTATTTACAAAACCTAATGGCACAGTCTGGATAGACTATATAACCCTGCTGTAAAAAACAGCTTAGGCTGTGTTTTGGACACTGGTGACCAGCCTTCGTTGCGTTTTTGCTGGTCACCAACCTTGGCTGTGTTTTTGCTGGTCACCAACCTTGGCTGTGTTTTTGCTGGTGACCAACCTTGGCTGTGTTTTTGTTGGTGACCAACCTTTGCCGTGTTTTTGCTGGTGATCAACCTTCGCTGTGTTTTTGCTGGTGATCAACCTTCGCTGTGTTTTTGCTGGTGACTAACCTTTGCTGTGTTTTTGCTGGTGATCAACCTTCGCTGTGTTTTTGCTGGTGACTAACCTTTGCTGTGTTTTTGCTGGTGATCAACCTTCGCTGTGTTTTTGTTGGTGACCAACCTTTGCTGTGTTTTTGCTGGTGATCAACCTTCGCTGTGTTTTTGCTGGTGATCAACCTTCGCTGTGTTTTTGCTGGTGACTAACCTTTGCTGTGTTTTTGCTGGTGATCAACCTTCGCTGTGTTTTTGCTGGTGACTAACCTTTGCTGTGTTTTTGCTGGTGACTAACCTTTGCTGTGTTTTTGCTGGTGACTAACCTTTGCTGTGTTTTTGCTGGTGATCAACCTTCGCTGTGTTTTTGCTGGTGACTAACCTTTGCTGTGT